>NC_134101.1:99962423-100648157 GCF_000715075.1 Nicotiana tabacum | reverse complement strand
AGATCTGAATCTCCCATGATTAACAATTCTTCGATATCTTGGTTGATTGCCATGTTCATACCCATAATGCAGGCTTCATACTCGACAATGTTGTTTGTGTAGAAAAACCGAAGCCGGGCTGTGGCTAGATAATGATAACCAGTGGGTGAGATCAAGATTGCCCCAATTCCAACACCTTTTGCGCTCACCTCTCCATCAAAGAACATTTTCCAAGCATTGGTGTCCTCGGATATTGCCTCAACTGAATTTACCTCTTATTCCGGGAAGTATGTGCTCAAAGGTTGGTATTCATCATCAACTGGGTTTTCAACCAAGTAATCTGCTAATGCTTGGGCTTTCATTGTTGTGCGAGTGACGTAGACTATGTCAAATTTAGTAAGAAGGATCTGCCACTTTGCTAACATCCCAGTGGGCATTGTTTTCTAGAATATGTACTTTAAAGGGTCCAACCTAGTAATTAGGTAGGTGGTGTAGGCCAACAAGTAATGCCTCAGCTTCTGAGCAACCCAAGTTAAATCGCAGCAAGTTCTTTCCAACAAGGTATATTTGGCTCATAGCTTGTGAACTTTTTGCTTAAATAGTAGATTTCTTGTTCTTTCCTCCCGGTCATGTCACGTTGTCCGAGGACACATCCAAAAGAATTCTCTAAGACTATCAGATACAAGAAGAAAGGCCTTCAGGGTTCAGGCGGGACCAAGACTGGCGGGTTCGACAAGTATTCTTTGATTTTGTCAAAAGCTTCTTGGCACTCGCCTGTCCATTTAATTGTTGCGTCTTTCTTTAACAGCTTGAAAATGGGTTCACATGTAGATGTCAATTGGGCAATGAATCGGCTGATGTAGTTCAATCTTCCAAGCAAACTAATAACATCTTTCTTGGTTCTTGGAGGAGGCAGATCTCGAATGGACTTTATCTTTGTTGGGTCTAACTCGATGCCCTTCCAACTGACTATGAATCCCAAAAGTTTGCCAGATGGAACCCCAAATACACGTTTGGCTAGATTTAGCTTCAGATCATATTTACGCAGCTGCTCAAAGAATTTTCTCAAATCCCGAACATGGTCATCCTAGGTCTTGGACTTGATGATCACGTCGTCTACATACACCTCTATCTCTTGGTGCATCATATCATGAAAAATGGTGGTCATGGCTCTCATGTAGGTTGCCCCGATATTCTTTGGACAAAAAGGCATGACCCTGTAGCAATAGGTTCGCCAAGGTATTGTAAACGCTGTCTTCTCCACATCTTCCTCGTCCATTAAGACCTGATGATACCCAGCATAATAATCCACAAAAGACTGTATCTCATGTTTGGCATAGTTGTGAACGAGGATGTGGATGTTTGGCAAAGGGAAGTTGTCATTAGGACTCTCTTTGTTCAGTTCTCTGTAATCCACACACACTCGAGTTTTCCCGTCTTTCTTTGTCACTGGAACTACATTGGCTAACCAAGTGGTGTATCGAACCACTCGGATCACCTCCGTTTTCAACTATTTTGTGACCTCTTCTTTAATCTTGTCACTGATATCAGTTTTAAACTTTCTTTGCTTTTGCTGAACAGCGGGATAACAGGGTAAGTTGGCAACTTATGAACCACCAAATTAACACTCAGTCCTGGCATGTCATCATATGACCAAGCAAACACATCTTTGAACTCAAACAAAAGTTGGATCAAAGCATCCCTAGTTCTTTCATATGTGTGAATGCTTATCATGGTCGCTTGGACCTCTTTCGAATTACCTAAATTTATCGGCTCAGTATCATTTAAGTTCGGCTTAGGTTTATTCTCAAATTGCTCCAATTCTCGATTTATTTCCCTAAAAGCCTCTTCTTCATCATATTCCGTTTCTTGGTTCATTATTTCACAGTTAGATAGCGTGTTTGGATCTGGGCATGAAGTCCGCAAGCATGTCATATTATTTAAAGCCGCATTATTATAATTGAAAAGAAGAAAATAAGAAAAAGTAACAAAATCAGAAAGAATAGAGAGATGAACGGTGAAATATTGATTTCATTTCATTGAATTTGACGATAACAGGGTTTACATTGGAAATTAAAAGACAGGAAACTAAAGAAAACATCCGAGTTACACCCTATAATAACTCGTGATGCAGAAAAAGTGGCAGGACTGGACTACCGGGACTCCCGCCTGATTAGGATGGAGTAGCCTTCCAATTTTGCAGTTTGGCACTGGGTCCCATGTATAGCACCTCAGCGGTGCTTGAGCCTTCCCCTGGTTGGACCATGTGGTCTTCATACAACATCTACCTCATAACCCCACAGATTTCTTCAATTTCCTCAGCCGTAAAAGCTTCCTCTTCCTCTTCCTCATTGTATTTAGGCCTGGCAAATGTTCTATAAAGATGCGGAACCGGCTGAGGCAAAACCCAACCATCATTCTTTCTTTCATCTGCCCATTTTCATCAGCTGGCGTGGGTTGGAAACCTACCCCAAAGAACTTTTCACTAGCAGTTAGGGTGATAGGTTCAGCGATCCCTTGTAATGATTTCCCGAGCCCCTTCCCGGGTTTGTAGCCATGTATGATCATTTCTTTGGCCACCATAATTGATGCATTTGAAAGAAAGGGTTGGGGGGAAGGGTTTCCCTCTTCACACTGGTCTGCGACCACAATTTCGAAAGCCTGGTAGATTATATGTTCACTTCCTTCTCTAGCTTCAAGACAAGGGACTGACGGGTTCGATAAATCGATTGATCATCTTTCCCGTGAACTACAATCTCCTGATCTTCATGTTCGAACTTCACCATCTGGTGGAGAGTAGAATGCACAACCCCTGCTGCGTGAATCCATGGCCTTCCCAAGAGGAAGTTATAGGAAGTATCCATGTCCTAAACCTAGAAAGTCACTTCGAAGTCCACCGGTCCGATAGTCAGGATCAGATCAATCTTGCCTATTGTATCTCTATTTATGCCATCAAAAGCACTCACACAGACGTTGTTAGGTCAGATTTTCTCAGTACCGATTTCCATACGTTGCAGAGTTGAGAGTGGGTAAATATCTTCCCCAGAACCACCATCAAGCATGACCCTTTTCACATAATGCCCTTTGCATTTGACTGTTAGGTAAAAGGGTTTGTTGTGTGCGGCCCCTTCCGCGGGCAGATCACTCTTGCTGAAAGAGATTTGATTGATTGCAAAAAACCTTTCTGCCATTCTCTCTAACTGTTCTACAGTGATTTCAATAGGCACATATGCTTCGTTGAGAGTTTTGATCAGCACTTTTTGATGTTCAATTGAGTTCATCAGCGGAGACAAAAGAGATACTTGAGCAGGAGACTTTCGAAGTTGGTCGATTATCTCGTAGTCTGCCATTTTCATTTTCTGGAAAAATGCCTCTGCTTCTTCAGCACTTACTGGCTTCTTAGATGGGAAATGTTTTTTCTTGGCATTATTCACTTCCTCCAAATTGAAGTACTTCTCGGCCGTGCTATTTTCCTGAACTTCTCCCGAGATTTCTTTGCCCTTGTAAGTTACTACCACTTTGTTATAGTTCCATGGAACGACAGTTGGATCTGTCATAGGCCTTTGTGACGCGCGGACAATAACCACGGGCTCATCCAGCCTTGGTGGATTTACTGGCCCCCGCACCACGTAGGTCCCCTTGGGAACATACATTTTAGCTCCCTTGTTTAGCTCAAACCTCCTAGGAGGACTCAATGACATTTGTTCTTTCTTGCGGCCTCGAGGAACATAGAGAACGACATCCTTGGAGGGTGCTGCCCCAGTTTCAACTTCCACTTTCTTTTCTGTCTTCTAAGGGATGGTTTTACTTTTCTTCTCTCCCTTGTCTTGTTTTGTGACAACCCTCGGCTTCTTTTCCACATCAGCTATAGAAATTATGGCTTTTAGAGCTGGATAAAACTCTTTGTCTTCACAAATCATCCCAATAATCGGCTTGTTGTTGTGAGCCGGTAATGGATTGTTGGTTACATTAGGAATGTCCTCGTCTTTTAGCACGATTCTCTTTTGTTCTATCAGGTTCTCCACAACCCTCTTCAGGGTCCAACAATCATCTGTATCATGCCCTTCTGCCCCTGAATGGTAGGCGCATCGAGTACCAGCTCTGTAAGCGAGCGATGCTTGATTCTGCCTGGTTTGGGGAACAAGCTACAACAAACCCATGTGAACAAGTTTGGGGAACAGGCTGGAATAGGATTCACCGATGGGTGTGAAGTTTGTGGAGGCCGGGGGTTGTAGTGAGTTTGGTAAGGAGGTTGATTTCTGGAAAATGGAGCTCTGTTTTGATTAAATTGTTATTGTGGCCTGACGTATGGTTGGGCGTTCATCACTACATATGGCTGAGGAGCCATATCGTAGGCCACATCCTGGTGGGGGTAGTAATGTTGTGGGGTTCTTTCAGAGAAAAAAGGTCTGAGTGGACGGGATCTTCTTGTACTTGAAGTGGCCATTGTTGCTTCTTCTTTCTTCTTTCAGTTGGCCATACCTCTAGACCCACCTTGGATTTCTTGGGAGGTCGTCCTTATAGCAGACTGACTTAAGATTCGCCATGTTTTCAACCCATTTTCAACCATTTCACCAATTTTGATGGCTTCAGCAAACGGCTTACCCATCGCAGACATCATGTTTTGAAAATAATCAGCCTCTTGGGCCTAAAGGAAGACCGTGACCATTTCAATTTCGTCCATGGGAGGCTTTACCCTAGAGGCTTGCTCACACCACTTGATAGCATATTCTCGGAAGCTTTCCGAGGATTTCTTCTTTAGATTTTTCAATGAGTTCCTGTCAGGGGCAATGTCAATATTGTACTGAAACTGCCTGACAAAGTCCCGAGCCAGGTCATCTCTTATATGCCAACGGGATATATCTTGGTCCATATACTATTCAGAAGCAATGCCGACAAAACTCTCTCCAAATTAGGCCATAAGGAGATCTTCTTTTCCGCCTGCTCCCCGCAACTGGTTGCAATACCTTTTGAGGTGGGAAATGGGATCCTCGTGCCCGTCATATTTCCCAAACTTCGGGGTTTTAAATACCAATGGTATATGCACGTGAGGGAACATACACAAGTCGGCATTGGATACACTTTTCTTTCCACTCCGACCCTGTATGTTTTTGAGACTCTGCTCCATACTTCTCATCTTTCTGGCAATCTTCTCTTGCTCAAGGGTTTTTGCGGTTTTCTCTTGTCCTACGGTGAACTCATATTGGGGCGGCTGTGGGTAAGCAATGGTAGTAAATTGAGTAGGTTCTGGTGGGAAGGATGGTGTTTGAAAGGTAAAAGATGATGGGTGTCACACCCCAAAATCTGAGGAGCACGATTGGCGCTCAACCGAGTAAACCCGACTGAACAAGCCTTACCATACACTTCCTACCCACCTTGATGTGAATAAAGAAACCATACTTTTGTTTATCCATTTAGACGGGGAAGGATAGCACATTCTACATTGATAGTTCATTTTAAACACCACATTAAACCGTAGATGAGTTAGTTTCCAAGATTCCCATAGAGTTACAATTTATGGGCAACATAAGTTTAGAATTACAACATGGTTCGTAGACCCATCCAACCCCCGTACATAACCACACATATGTCTACGGAGCCTCTAGGATACAAAAGATAAGTTTGACAATGCCGGCAATAAGGCCCCGGCTATACCTCAAAAGTGAAAGTCCACAATATAAAGATATACAATATAGTCCCTTGAAGGAGAAAGAGGCTCACCAAGATCTTGAGAAGAGGGATGCTTCGCTACACACGACCGGCACTATCCGCTATGGAGCCACCTACATTCATTTAAAAAAATGTAGCACCCCCGGCAAAAGGGACATTAGTTCCATCGAATAGCACTAGTATGTATAACTAAACACCATCAAATTAGAAAGAACTTTCATACACAAATAAGGATATCACAGATATCACTTCAAAGCTTTAAACGATCACAACATTATCAACATGAAAGAATTACACAACCTTCACATCATGTTTCCATAGCCTTTAGTTGGGCATCTCATACTTTTCCACATCGTTCACATTACCACTGCTATCTGGAGCGGAGTCCGATCTCGACCAAATCGGCTAGGCCGTCTCCCGGAGACGTTACCAAAAATTCTATTCACACTTTCCAATTTCAATCATCAATGCATAACCGCCATGTGTATATGTCACGGTGTCCGATCACTGCCCGATCGGCTAGGCCGCCTTTCCGAGGCATTACCATTTTCCCTTACTCATCTCACTCCAATCTTTGGTTACACATGTATTAGTTTACCAGTACTTGGGCCCACAATTTTCACATTCCACAATTCACGTTTCACATCATTCCCATTTTTAACATAAGGTTTGTAATTCAAGAGAGTATGGCACACAAGAGCAAATAAGGTTATAGGTGTAGATGAGACTTCATGTAAATGGAACAACAACGCACTTCAATTTCAATCTAAGGTCTAAGCATTTCGATACAAGATTCATAGCCCCTGCACCTTTTCAAATTATCAAGAATAGCACATTGATCAATTTGAGACACAGTTTCCACGGATATAAGGTTGCAACACCATGTCAAGTGAAATAGCAATCAATACAACAATTCAATTTAATCTTACCATACTCACACAACCAACGATGGAGCTCAATTTCTAAAAGACGGGGTTTTAGCCATACATACCTCAATAATGCTTTCCTTATTCCTTACAAAATTTTGGAACTTTTAACACTTCTATCTATTGTGTAAGAATTACAAATTAAACCGAGAATTCGATTCCAGCTTGTTTTGAGCATACTATCAAACACTAAAGGTGCATTGTGATCTTAGGCCCTTTTGAGAGAAATTTCTATCATTTTATTCCCCAACTGCTTTCTTTTTAGTTCACTACCTCCCCATATTCTATGGTGTGATATGCATGAAAGAAATTCATTCTTATACCCATGAATTACTTCACTAGTGATCCCTTATTGCTAAGCATAGGAATAAGAGCTGAGGTAATGAAGTCTTACCTCTTGGGATGAAGATTTAGGTGCCCTCACTTGATTATCTTCAAAGATTTGGCAAGGTTTCATGGAGTAATTTGATGGGAAGCACTTCCCTCTCTAAGACCCTCTCTTTCTATCTCTAAAAACATCAAGAAATATGCTCAAAATGAGTTATAACACCGAATATATCGATAAGGGGTCGGGTTTAAAATTTAGAAAATTAGAGCCCCGAGTCAGGTCTGCGATCGCATTTGCGATCGCAAAGTGGAAATGCGGCCCACATAATGGACCGCAAAAGTGCTCCCAACATCTGAACATTCTGTCTAGGTATGCGGCAGAAATGCGGTCCACATACCCATTCTGCGATTACATAATGCACCGCAGAACTGCTCATTACAAAATCCCAAGGAAATTATGCGACGACTATGCGGTCCGCATATCGGTTATGTGATCGCATAATGGACCGCATATTTAACCTCAAATTTGACCAACACACTGACTCACTTTGCGGCGATTATGCGGTCCGCATACCTAATCTGCGACCGCATTCTCGTCCGTAGAATCGCATTTTCTGAAAAATATTATTTCTTGACTTTTTATAGCATAGATCAATCCAAAAAGGTCCGAACCACGGCGAGCTTCACATGATCCTAATTGCCACCACGAGCTTTTGGGTTTAGGATGGAAATTTTTTCACGGGGCCTCACATCCTCCCCCACTTAAGATCATTCATCCTTGAATGAGGATCATGGTTCGCTTATTAGCGATCTCTATGCAACCTACTGCTTACATACTATTAGTCTCCAAATTTGGTCAACTCCCTAAATTTTCGAAAATTTTGCCAGAGTTTCCTTTGTATCTAGGCCTTATCCACCTGTCAGAGAGCCCCAGAACATATCCTAACAGCATAACCATATTTCATAACATAACTTGTACAATCATCAACCATGGCCGTATAGGCAACATTTTACCAAAAAGGGGACAATTTTACATAGATCAAGTCTAAAGATAAGAGTTCATAGGAGCTAAAAGCATAAAAGCTATTACATGACTATTCAAACAAATGTGGATACTTCTTTTTCATTTTATCCTCGGCTTCCCAAATGACTTCCTCAACTTGCTGGTTCCGCCATAATACATTCACGGATGCAATTTCCTTATTTCTCAATTTACGAACCTGCCTATCAAGAATGGTAACTGGAACTTCTTCATATGACAGTTCTCCATTTACCTCTATAGTTTCAACTGGCACAATGGTGGACGGATCTCCCACTACCTTCCTCAACATGGACACATAAAGACCGGGTGTACTAATGACATTTCGGGTGGCAGCTCGAGCTTGTATGCCACCTGACCTATCCTCTGAATGATTCTGTATGGTATGACATACCTTGGACTCAATTTTTCCTTCTTTCCAAATCGCATGATGCCCTTCATAGGGGAAACCTTCAGAAATACCCAATCATCTTCTTTGAATTCTAAATCTCTGCGACGCACATCTGAATAGGATTTTTGGCGACTCTGAGCAGTTTTTAACTGCTCCTTAATGACCTTAACCTTCTCCATAGCCTGATGCACAAGGTTTGTCCCTATCCCTTTAGCTTTTCCAACCTTGAACCACCCAATGGGGGATCTACATCTCTTACCATACAACGCCTCAAATGGTGCTATCTAGATACTAGCATGGAAGCTGTTGTTGTAAGCAAATTCTATGAGTGACAAATAGTCATCCCAACTACCTTTGAAATCAAGAACACAAGCATGCAACATATCCTCAAGCGTCTGAATGGTCCACTCTGCTTGACCATCGGTTTGTGGATGAAAAGCTATGCTAAGATTTACCTGCGTAACCAAACCTTGCTGAAACTTCTTCCAAAAGTTGGCTATGAACTGAGCCCCTCGATCTGAAATGATTGAGACTGGAGTGCCATGTAACCTGACTATTTCTTTTATATACAACTGAGCATACCGTTTCGCCGTGTCGGTAGATTTGACTGGCAGGAAGTGCGCTGACTTTGTGAGTCGATCAATAATCACCCAAATTGAGTCGAACATGCACGAAGTGCGTGGTAACCCTACCACAAAGTCCATGTTGATCATCTCCCATTTCCATATTGGAATTTCTATGCTTTGAGCCAATCCACTGGGCCTTTGGTGTTCGGCCTTTACTTGCTGACAATTCGGACATTTTGCCACAAAGTCCGCCACATCTTTCTTCATGTTATTCCACCAAAAAATTTCATTGAGATCATGATACATTTTCGTGGAACCTGGGTGCACGGAATACCTGGAAGTGTGAGCTTCTGCCATGATCCTTTCCTGAAGACCGTCGATATCAGGAACACATAGGTGGTCTTGGTACCGTAGGGTACCATCATTCATGTGAAAGGAAAAGGTTGTGGTTTTATGTTTGAGAATCCCCTCTTTCAGTTGTGCTAACAACGGATCCACAAATTGCTTTTCTTTCACCTCTGCCACAAGCGATGATTCAACCCTATTCTGCACAATTACCCCTTCTTCATTAGAGTTCGCAAGGCGAACTCCCAAACTAGCCAACTGGTGAACCTCCCTGGCCAACTACCTCTGATAGGCCTCCAAATGAGCTAAACTTCCCATGGATTTTAGACTAAGTGCATCTGCCACAACATTAGCCTTTCCCGAGTGATAGCGAATATCAATGTCATAGTCCTTGAGTAACACTAGCCATCTTCTTTGCCTCAGATTCAACTCTTTCTGCTTGAAAATATATTGAAGGCTCTTATGATCCGTAAATACATCCACATGGACCCCATATAAATAATGTCGCCAAATCTTTAGCGCAAACACCACTGCTGCCAACTCTAAGTCATGGGTTGGATAGTTCTTCTCATGATTGTTGAGTTGCCTAGAAGCATAGGCTATAACCTTGCTGTGCTGCATTAACACACACCCAAGCACGACTCTCGAAGCATCACAATACACTACAAACCCCTCTGTACCCTCTGGCAGGGCTAACACCGATGCTGTTGTCAATCTTGACTTCAATTCTTGGAAACTCTTTTTATAAGCATCAGACCACTGGAATTTAACTACTTTCTATGTCAATTTAGTCAATGGAGAGGCAAGAGTAGAAAACCCCTCCACAAACCTCATGTAGTACCCATCCAAGCCTAAGAAACTGCGAATCTCAGTTGGAGTGGTGGGTATAGGCCAATTCTTCACTGCTCCAATCTTTTAAGGATCAACCATAATTCCTTCCCTGGAAATGACATGGCCCAAGAACGCGACAGATTCAAGCCAGAATTCACATTTCAAAAATTTTGCATACAATTGATGTTGCTGAAGAGTCTGCAAAATTGCCCTAAGATAGGCAGCATGGTCCTCTCGACTTCGGGAATACACAAGGATATCATCAATAAACACTATCATAAAGGAGTGTAGAAAGGGCTTGAAGACTCGATTCATAAGATCCATGAAATCTGCTGGGGCATTTATTAGCCCAAAACACATTACCATAAATTCAAAGTGCCCATACCGAGTTCTGTAGGCTGTTTTTTGGAATATCCTACTCCCTTATCTTCAATTGATGGTTCTCCCGACTTCGGGAATACACAAGGATATTATCAATAAACACTATCACAAAGGAGTCTAGAAAGGGCTTGAAGACTCGATTCATAAGATCCGTGAAAGCTGTCGGGGCATTTGTTAGCCCAAAAGACATTACCATAAATTCAAAGTGCCCATACCGAGTTTTGAAGGCTGTTTTTTGGAATATCCTTCTCCCTTATCTTCAATTGATGGTACCTGGACCGCAAGTCAATCTTTGAGAAACATGTAGCACCTTGCAATTGATCAAATAAGTCATCTATTCTTGGCAGAGGATATTTGTTTTTGATTGTGACCTTGTTGAGTTGCCGGTAATCAATACACATCCGCAGCGATTCATCTTTCTTTCTTACAAGCAAGACCGGTGCACCCCATGGCGACACACTCGGCCGGATGAAACCCTTCTCTAGCAAATTCTTCAATTGTTCCTTTAGCTCTTTCAATTATGCCGGTGCCATTTTGTAAGGTGGAATTATAGGTTGCATGCTTGGTATCACATCGATCCCAAAATCAATCTCCCTATCCGGTGGAATCCCAGGGAGTTCATCTAGAAAGACATCCGGAAATTCATTCACAACTGGTACAGACTCAAGGCTAAGCGCCTCGGCATTGGTGTCCGTGACCCGAACTAGATGATAGATACACCCCTTCTTGATCATCTTCGCGGCCTTAAGGTGAGAAATAAACCGACCTCTAGTCACTACGTTATCCCCCTTCCATTCAATAACGGGCTCATTAGGAAATTCAAGCCTAATGGTTCCATTCCGACAATCAAGTTTGGCAAAGCATGAATAAAGCCAATCCATTACCATTATTACATCAAAGTCGACCATCCCTAACTCAATAAGATCGGCCGCGGTATTCCTACCCCGTACTGTAACAACACATCCCCTATAAACCCGAGCAGTTGTAACAGACTCACCAACTGGGGTAGATACCAAAAAGGGCTCATGAAGCTGATCCGGCTCTATCTTGAATCCCATAGCAACAAAAGGGGTAACATAGGAGAAGGTGGAACCAGGGTCAATAAGTGCATACACATCTTGAGATTGGACAGTCAGAATACCTGTAACAATATCTAAAGAAGCCTCTGCAGTCTGGCGACCACTCATAGCATAAAATTGGCTGGGTCCTCTTAAACTCTGCACACCACCCCTAGCTGCAACACGCCCTGTGAGTGCTGGGGTACCTCGAGCTGGGGAGGGGGCTGAAGATGTAACAGCTGCCTGGCTGGATGGCTGAGTTGTGCCCCTACCTGCTCTCTGGCGGGATGCACGATAATATCTCTAAATATGACCCCTCATCCCACATCCATAGCATATAGGTAGCTCTAGATAGCAAGTCCCTGAGTTCATCTTCCCGCACCTAGGGCATGGGGACCTCTGCTGCTACTGGAACCTCTCTCTTGACCGACCCCGCTGATGGGATCCCCTACTGCCCTGACCAGGCCTGAAACGACTCCACTGTTGCTATCTGGGCCCTGACGGCGGTGCACTGGCTGAAGATTGTGCAATAGACTGGGAAGGCCATGATGATCCTCCCTTGAAAGCTGATCTTCCCCCACCTAGTGACTCTCCTATATTGCCCGTAGACTGGGCCTTGCTGCTACCCTCTGTCTCCATTCTTTTCTTTAATTTACGATTCTTTGTGGCCTGAGCAAATTCTACCATCTTTCCATAATTCATGTCAGAATTCAATGCAACCGTAGAAGCCTCATTAATAGTCAAAGAATTAAGGCCCTGAACAAACTGGTGCACCTTGGCCTCCATTGTGGGCAAAATATGAATGGCATACTTGGAAAAGCGAGCAAACTCACCTCAAATTTTCAAACTATGCCGCATGGGCTGCCCTTGTCTCAGCGGGCAGGAAATGGTTAATAAAGGCATCAATGAACTCGCTCCACCTCGCCGGATAGAGCCCCTCCTCTCGGGAATCCTCCCACAAGTCAAACCATGAATAGGCCACCCCTTTCAAGCGGTAGGCAGCCAATTCTACTCCTTCTATCTCAGTTGCATGCATAACCCTGATGGTCTTGTACATCTCATCAATAAAATCCTGAGGGTCTTCTTCTGGATTGTCACCTGTAAACACATGAGGGTCTAACTGAAGAAATCTGTTCACTCTAGAACTAGTAGAATCCCCTTGCTAGCTGGATAAACTAGGAGCAACAATAGACCTCTGAGCTTGGGAGGCCACTAGCTGGGTCAACATTTGAATAGATCCCCTAAGATCCCCATCCGAAATGCCAGAAGTGGAAGCTAGAGTTGGAGGCGTGACATGAGTATCAACGGGAGGGATGGTGGTACCCTCCATGGGTGTGGGAACTAGAGTAGTCTGCTCTGGAGTAGAAAAATTAGGCAGAGCGATAGCAGGGCAGCTACCCTCATCCACAATATCAAGCAGTGAATCATCAGCCACTCCTGAGGTGGCATTGGCTGCTTGGCTAATTCTCGCTTTCTTCTTAGGTGTCATTTACTGAAAGATAGAACATTGCACTAATTAGAGAGGGACAATTGCACCGCACGATCCAGAACATCAAAGAAGGGTGTTATTCCTAAATGCCCAAGTAGCCTCCAACTTATAGATGTGGTCGACTACACACCGATAAGAAGGACTCTACTAGACACGGCACTGAGACATCCTAGGACACTTTAAAACCTTAGGCTCTGATACCAAGTTTGTCATGCCCAAAAATCCGAGGAGCGTGACCGGTGCTCCACTGAATAAACCCGACTGAGCAAGCCTTACCATACACTTCCAACCCACCTCAATATTAATAAAGAAACCATACTTTTGTTTATCTATTTAGACGGGGAAGGACAACACATTCTACATTGATAGTTCATTTTAAACACCACATTAAACCGTAGATGAGTTAGTTTCCAAGATCCCCATAGAGTTATAATTTATGGGCAACATAAGTTTAGAATTACAACATGGTTCGTATACCCATCCAACCCCCGTACATAACCCACACATATGTCTACAGAGCCTCTAGGATACAAAAGAGAAAGGGGATATACAAAATCTTGAGAAGAGGGATGCTTCGCTACACACGACCGACACTATCCGTTATGGAGCCACCTACATTCATTTAAAAAAATGTAGAGCCCCCGGCAAAAGGAACGTTAGTGCCATCGAATAGCACTAGTATGTATAACTAAACACCATCAAATTAGAAAGAACTTTCAAATACAAATAAGGAAATCACAGGTATCACTTCAAAGCTTTAAATGATCACAACATTATCAACATGAACAAATTACACAACCTTCACATCATGTTTCCATAGCCTTTAGTTGGGCATCTCATACTGTTCCACATTGTTAACATTACCACCGCTATCTTGAGAGGAGTCCGTTCTCTACCCGATCGGCTAGGCCGTCTCCTGCAGACGTTACCAATATTCTATTCACACTTTCCAGTTTCAATCATCAATGCATAACCGCCATTTGTATATGTCATGGCGTCTGATCACGGCCCGATTGGCTAGGCCGCATTACCAAGGCATTACCAGTTTCCATTATTCATCTCACTCCAATCTTTGGTTACACATGTATTAGTTTACTGGCACTTGGGGCCAGAATTTTCACATTCCATAATTCACGTTTCACATGGTTCCCATTTTCAACATTAGGTTTGTAATTTAAGAGAGTATGGCACACAAGAAATAAGGTTGTAGGCGTAGATGAGACTTCATGTAAATGGCACAACAACACACTTCAATTTCAATCTAAGGTCTAAGCATTTCGATACATGATTCATAGCCCTTGCACCTTTTCAAATTATCAATAATAACACGTTGATAAATTTGAGACACAGTTTCAATGCATATAAGGTTGCAACACCAAGTCAAGTCAAATAGCAATCAATACAACAATTCAATTTAATCTTACCGTACTCACACAACCAACGATGAAGCTCAATTTCTAAAAGATGGGGTTTTAGCCATACATACCTCAATAAAGCTTTCCTTATTCCTTACAAAATTCCGGAACTTTTAGCACTTCGATCTATTGTGTAAGAATTATAAATTAAACCGAGAATTAGAGACGAGGTTGAGATTCTAGCTTGTTTTGAGCATACTATCAAACACTAAAGGTGCATTGTGATCTTAGGCCCTTTTGAGAGAAATTTCTATCATTTTATTCCCTAATTGCTTTCTTTTTAGTTTACTACCTCCCCATATTCTATGGTGTGATATGCATGCAAGAAATTCATTCTTATACCCATAAATTACTTCACTAGTAATCCCTTATTGCTAAGCATAGGAATAAGAACTGAGGTAATGAAGTCTTACCTTTTGGGATGAAGATTTAGGTGCCCTCACTTAATTATCTTCATAGATTTGGCAAGGTTTCATGGAGTAATTTGATGGGAAGCACTTTCCTCTCTAAGACCCTCTCTCTCTCTCTCTAATAGCATCAGGAAATATGCTCAAAATGAGTTATAACACCGAATATATCGATAAGGGGTCGGGTTTAAAATTTAGAAAATTGGAGCCCCGAGTCAGGTCTGCGATCGCATTTGCGATCGCAAAGTGGAAATGCGGCCCGCATAATGGACCGCAAAAGTGCTCCCAACATCTGAACATTCTGTCTGGGTATGTGGTAGAAATGCGGTCTGCATACCCGTTCTGCAGTCGCATAATGCGCTGCAGAACTGCTCCTTTCAAAATCCCAAGGAAATTATGCGACGACTATGCGGTCCGCATATCGGTTATGCATCGCATAATGGACTGCACATTTAAACTCTAATTTGACCAAAACACTAACCCACTTTGCGACGATTATGCGGTCCGCATACCTAATATGCGACCGCAAAATCGCATTTTCTGGAAAACATTATTTCTTTACTTTTTATAGCATAGATCAGTCCAAAAAGGTTCGAACCGCGGCGAGCAAACTCGCCGCAAAGAATTTGATGCATCTCTAACACATGATCCTAATTGCCACCATGAGCTTTTAGGTTTAGGGTGGAAATTTTTTCACGGGGCCTCACAATGGGTCAAAGCTAGGCATGGGCAGTGTAGGTTGTGCCGTAGATGAGCAAGGTGGTGCAGTTAATAAATTTGAAGTCACACCTGACATCAACACCTGATGGCGAGCCTCAAAAGGTGTTCCAACAAAGTGGGCCGAGATGGTAGGATATCTCAGTGGGGTATTGGGGTGACTGATTGGGACATTGGAGATCCCACTTGCCCTAGGAAAAAGCTCAAGGAACCTAGGGATCACACTTGGTGGTTCTCTTCCATCGGCCCAGGCATCCCACATTCCCATTAGGCGGAGACGCAGAATTCTGTTTTCCTTAGTAGCTGCCAATTCTGAAGTTGGGATACCCGAGATCGGACTATCATCCGCAATAGGAATTGTTGGTAGAGGAGTTTCCGACGACATTTCAATGCTTTCTTTCGATCTCGTGAATTATGGATGTGAAGCTAGACTATTTTATAACCAACCACCTTACTATAGAACCTGGACTTAACAGTAGACAACAAACCGGTCAGTGTGAAGCAAATAACACATAGGTAATCGCACGTTGAGGTGTAATGCACCTATACAGTTAAATGTGTTTCTACATGTTTCGCAATGGTTGCATGTTTCATCGCGGTTTTGCTTACTTTCCCCCAGTTTTTTTTTTTCATTTTGGCTTTTTATGCTTCTATTCTCCTTTTCCTCTCTTTTCCTTGCTCTCTTTTTCATTTTTCTTTGATTTTTCTTTGGCTCTCTTTTCTTTCTTTTTGGATTTTTCTGTCGGTTCTTTCTTTTCACATCCCTCTCTTATTTGAGTTATTTACGAAAACATGACCGGATCTGATGAGGATTGCCTACGTATCACGACGCCATGTGAATCAGATCATCACGTAGTTCAAGAAGTAAATGCGACAAATAAAGGAACAATTTTTTTCTCTCTTTTTTTGTTCTTTTTTTCAAATTTTCATTAATACAACCTCTATTTTACTGAATTACAAAAGACTCGAAACATACTTTTTCTAGGAAAAACTTCAAACAGACTCAAGACATACTTTTCTAGGAATTTGAAACCCCAAACAAACTGGAAACATGCTTTTAAAAATGAAAATACAGACTCGGAAAAAAAAGAAAATACAATCAAGAAAACATCAGTGCCTCCAACCCTGTCCTAGGAACACCAACTAGTCTTGTAGCGGGCCTACGTGCCATGTCATCTTGGAGCTGATAGAGATCCTCCATTATCTGGCGGACAAAGATCATTACAGTGGAAAAGAACATGGATCTGTTCATATCCTCACACGCACTGCATTTCATTGTGATGTAGTCAGCAATCCTCCTGACCCTTTCTCTTATGATGCCCTTTTCTTGCAACAAACGCCCAATCTGCTGGGATCTAGCCTCTAAGACCTAGGTGGCAGTGTGATTTTGCTCTTGCAAGTGCTGTAGGTCCCCTTCCAACTGTGCCATCAAGGCTTAACAATGTTCTCTCTCGGCTTTAAAATTTTTGGCTTGTTTAGCCATTTTACTTTCGAGGTTGCTAATCTCCTTTTCCCAACTTGTGACCCCTCTTTCATATCTTTCTTTCATCTGTTGAACAAAAGCTGCACGCCCCTCTGCATTTTTAGCCAGCATTGTTCGTACTTTTGCTAGCTCAGACTCAGCTTTCTGCAGGTCATCTTCATAGTCACACACCTTTTGGTTAAGGTTGTAAATGAGCCTTTCATCTTTCCTGCTTCTGTCCGGATTCTCGGCTGCTATTCTCAGTTGTCGAACCTAGGCTCTGAGAGCTTCATTTTCTTGAACCAATCTTTTCCTCTCACCCTCGACCTCTTGTGTCTGTAAATCATTGTTGAATGTGACATTTCTCAACTCTTCTCGCAAAGCGTGAATGCTGGCTTGATATTTCTTTTCCTTTTCCCCCCAGTGTAACCTTTCCTGAATTTTGTCATTATAGGCTTGAACATGGGGCCTTTTGGCAGGTCTCTCGGCTCCGGCTCCGGCTCATTGTTCGCATAGAAGCTCCTTTCAAACCAAGCATCTTAATTGGGATCAACTTCGCCCTTAACTGGGATTGGTACCTGGGTGTCACTTTTTAGATACCGACAAAAATTCCAGTCCCTTTGAACTAAAGCCTCGGGTATCGTTGCTTCTGGGTGTAATTCAATGACTTGGGTGCTTAGATCTGCCTCTTCGGGTATCACCTGATATCTTCCCAGTTGTCTTAGAACTCTTTGTGGTGCATATGGTTGTATACTTTTCACTCCCATCATCATCAAGTAGCCCTTTGAAGCGGTCATGTATATGACTTCTGTTACCGGGAGCCATCCTATGGTCCATTCAATTTGATTTGCTCTCAATTTTCTCAAATAGGAAACCCAGGCTTCAAACCATTCTGGCGGTTTGTAGTCTTCCACCCTTTCCTCATACTTTTTGATGAAATTGTTCCCGTCCGAAGCATATCTCATGAACTTAGGATGACGACGAAGGTGTTCGATCATCCACATTTGAAGAAGAACTTTGCAACCTTCGAAAAATTGAGCCCCAGATTTGCATAGGGTTAAAGCCCGGTAAATGTCCGCCAGCACTAATGGGACAAGTGTGTGATCTATTTTGTCGACAAGGACCTATGCGATTCTGGCCATGCAAATGTCTATTGTTCCCTCCGCATTCGGAAAGACCATAACCCCTAGAAATGCCACGATGAAGGCAAACCGATGATGAATTTGCCATATGCTCTTGTCTTGTTTGTTACTCAACCCCTTTTCATGTGTTTCAAACCCGGCTGAGTGCCCGAACCTGAAATACAAGAAGTATAAAGAGCAACACCCTTTGCTTGCGTGGGCCTTGTTCATTTGTTTGCTGATATTCAGAAGATCGAAGAATTTGTGCACCGAGGGAGCCTTGGGGAATATGAGTTGCTGCTTTCTTAACTCTTGTCCGAAATCAATATACCCGTCTATTTCTTCTAGAGTGAGTGTGAGCTCAAAATCCGAGAAATGGAACACATTGTGAACGGGATCGCAAAAGGTTACCAAAGCTTTAATTAAATCCTCCTGGGGTTTGATGTGCATGATGTCTACCAGGGAACCCAATTATTCTTTCACCCATTCTCGTCCATCTTCATATAAATCATCCCACCACCTGCGAAGCTGCAACTGAACTCGTTCTATACAGATTGCGATGAGTCCTAGACAGTATTCATTTGTACCTACGGAGGGTTAATGTTAGGGTTGACTCTTGTGAACTCTTTTTGCAAAACAAGTTTTTCTGAAGAAAATCAATGGACAAGGACCCTTTTATTGCTATGTTAGCAAAAATGGTCGTTTTTGCAAACGTGGCCCCTTCACAATTCCAAACGAATTTTGAGGCCCGGGGGTAAGTATTTAATTGGAAAAGACACCTTTTAAACAGACTTTCCCGTTCCTCCCGAAAATAGCCTTTCGATAATTGGAATGTAATCTAAGGCTATTCCGGTAAGAAACGAGTTAAAATACAACCGAAGCTGGGTCGACTTATTATTTTGACCAAAGCCCTAAAACACCTTTATTTTATTATTTGTAAAAAAATGAGGCCGAACCTTATGTGGGTTGTCTACGTATCTCACATTCGGTAAGAATCAGACCTGCATAGTTTGGTCAATTTTGACATAAAAACATGATATTTGACTCACTCTTTTGAAATACATTTTCTTTTTTTTTTTCCTTTTTTTTTCAAAAATTCGGCATAGTTTCGGGATATTTTCAAATACCGGGATTGAGAAATTGAGGAAATTCTCTATCCTACCTCACTCTTGATTTTTCTCTTTCTTAACCGGTCAACATGCAAGACGAAACAAATAAATATTCATATAGCACGTAGGATGCATCAAGATGGTGTTTGTTTTGGGTACACCTGTCCTAGACAGACCCAACCCCTGTGTTGAGTCCCCAAGGTCAAATGCACGTGATGCAAATAATCGTTTCTACTAGGGATCCGGCATGAGGTTGAGTTATTTTAAGTTTAAAACCTGGGGTTTATGGTCTAGACTTGGGTTACCCGAGCAGACAACTGGGGTCGAGGAGGGGGCAACGTACCGGGAGCACGAAAGTCTGCCCGGCCTTGTTGCTTGCCCAACCCCGTCTTATTTGGTATAATTTCTATAGAAAAAGTGGGCCACGCGAACGTGTGCACCATTTTCAGAAGACTCAGATGGGTGGTGTAAGAAGACATTTAAATACAGTTCAAGTAATATCAAAGCGGTAAATGACAATTAACACATTAAGTCCACAAAATACAGTAATATCAACAATAAAGCCAAATAAAAATCGCATTAACAAGCTCGAATTCTTGAACCCTGAACCGGAAGTTCTGGGGTTCTTTTCCTCAGCAGAGTTGCCAGAGCTGTCGCACCTCCTATTTTACCCGCCCGAAGGACGATATAAAGGAGTTTTTCCAATTAAAGTGACATTATTCGAGATGGGATTATTTATTTAATTCAGAGTCGCCACTTGGAATAGTTTATTTGGTGTCCCAAGTCACCAGTTTATTTTAAAATCCCAAATCGAGGAAATATTTATTTTTTAAAATCTCCGAACCAGAAATTTTAAGTAAGGAATCCTGTTAACCGGGGAGAAGGTGTTAGGCATTCCCAGGTTCCGTGGTTCTAGCACGGTCGCTTAGCAATTTATACTTGGCTTAAATTGTTTAACTACTCATTTTTAGGACTTATGTGCAATTATCTTTTTACCGCTTTTAAATCACTTAATTTGTTCGTAATTAAAGAATTGAGTTACACGTATGTATACTCTTTTCCTTTGGTGCGTCAAATATCATGTCACGCGAACGTGTCCACAATTAATAACGCTTTGTTTATTTTAATAAGAAAAATTTTGGTTGAAGTTGCGCGGACGCATCCCTTGAGTCTTTTAATAGTTAAAATTTGCAATTATATTACGCGAACGTATATATAATCGCAATACTAATCTAAATCGGGCCTAAAGTAAATTAGGGGATTTATAAGTTAATTTCTCACATAATTTGAGATAATTCTTAATTATGTGGATAATTGACTAATTATTAGCTTAAGTAAATAAGTATAAAAATTATTTGTCCACGTGGGACCATGGCAATCAAAGTAGAGTGTGACTAATTATTTGAAAGACACGGTGGTGTCACATTTTTTAGAAAAGAATGCTTATTAAGCATTGAAGTTATAAATATGTGATTCTCCTTTTTATCTCCCTTCAAGCTCAAGGTGAGATAGAGTAGAAGTCACCAGCAGCTATTAGTAGATGAACCTCCCTTCTCTTGCGATAGGCAGAGAAAACAACAAGAAAAAAAGAAGGGGATTCGTGCAAACTGAGAAGTTGGAGTTCATTCCAGCAATTGAAGATATCTCAACACATGAATTTTCCAAAATTCCTCCCCGTCATTGACAGGAAAGAGCAAAATGCTGAAAATTAGCTAATAGTATTTCAAAATTTACATGTCTCCTCTCTAAACCAAGATCTGGTAGTGCACCTTCCACCTAGATACAATTTAGCAGCACAAATACTGTAAAACTTAAGAAAGTTCACATTGGTAAAGAATGTCAGAACTAAACTTAAGGAAACATGAGGAACACAAAGTGGTAGATGTCACACATCCTTTTTTACCCGTCCGAAGGGCGATATAAAGGAGTTTTTCCAATTAAATCGATATTATTCGAGATGAGATTATTTATTTAATTCAGAAGTCGCCACTTGAAATAGTTTATTTAGTGTCCCAAGTCACCGGTTTATTTTAAAATCCCAAATCGAGGAAATATTTATTTTTTAAAGTCTGCGAACCAGAAATTCTAAGTAAGGAATTCTGTTAACCCGGGAGAAGGTGTTAGCCATTTCCGGGTTCCGTGGCTCTAGCACAGTCACTTCGCAATTTATATTTGACTTAAATTGTTTAACTACTCATTTTTAGGACCTATGTGCAATTATCCTTTTACCGCTTTTAAATCACTTGATTTGTTCGTAATTAAAATTGAGTTAGGCGCACGTATACTCTTTTCCTTTGGCGCGTCAAAAATCATGTCACGCGAACATGTCCACAATTAATAACGCTTTGTTTATTTTATTGGGAAAAAGTTTGGTTGAAGTTGCGCGAACGCATCCCTCGAGTCTTTTAAGAGTTAAATTTTTTAATTATATTACGCGAACGTATATATAATCGCAATACTAATCTAAATCGGGCCTAAAGTAAATTAGGGGATTCATGAGTTAATTTCTCATGTTATTGATGAACAAAAAGGGAAAGAAAATGGGCCTCTACTTAGGCCCAAGCAACAATTAATGTGTTCAATTTTGGCAATGTGCTTTATACAACATCTAGAAAAAAAAAGGAGTCATGCAAAATTACACATGGCTTCGAACCATGTTCATTTGTGCGTGAAAAATCACATTTTTATGAGTGCACATAAGTCCAGTTTTTTTGGGAAGCAATTACATGTGCTGAATTTCTTTGGGATGCATTTTACTCAACTTCGTGTAACACTGTTACATTTAATACTCAATTGAAAAAACGAATACGGAATGCTAATAACATCGGTACCTTACTGATAAATACCACAAATCATGGTTCGCATATTATTCTGCAGAACCTATTCAAGATATTGAGATACACATTCTTCACTTGTTCTAAGATACAAGTACCAAAAATAAGAAAACATATATTGCCTTAAGGCAGAAGACATGCAATATCTAATACTCTACTTAGTTAACCAATCATACTTTACCAACTTGATTCAATTGGTTTTTTGAGAAATATTAGCCAACTAGTCCATACATGAACGTCTTCTACATATAACAAATTTGAGCCATTTTCTTAGGAAAACAAAACCAAAGGTAAGATTTAATAAAATATTATGCAAAATATTGTTGCTAAACTTAAAGGATACCCAAACTAAGCTAACCTTCACAAAATAAGGAGAAAAGTGAGGGGAGAAATAGAACACAAAAATAAATCTTCTTGCTACTAATTAAGGAAAAACTCCCTACCTTTCTACATTTCTTTTTTTAAAACATAAAGATACTGCAAATTAACCAAAACTTCTCAACAGTTCCAAGTTATTGCCTAAACCCAGTAGCGATTATTAGCATCTCAGACAAGAAGGATGCAGCGAAACAAATATATGAATGTTTTTAAACATGTAACATATGAATGGAGAAGAAGTGATTAACCCAACTCAAAACATACACACAGATTCTGCCATGCCTCGATAAGGAGAGTAAAACAATTTAAACCCCTCATCAAGATTCAACAGCTCCAACACTCTACTTTTATAAGGCTTCATCTTATTTTTTTTAGCAAATCACATGCTGCTTTTAACGAACCATATGAATGATTTAAATGCGACAAGTGTGCATGTATGCAATCAGCAAAAGAAACAGGCTACTACAGTGATTCTTAGCAGGCAAATCCATAGTAGATTTTCAGCCTTAAACTAGCCAAAACTCACATCCATTCACGTTTAAAATAGAGCAAACAACTATTTTACACTTTTTCATCAAATGACTCAAAAGAAGAGTTAACACTTCATTTTAAAACAGAAAAACAGAAATACAGAAATGAGATGTGTACCTAAATTTGAATGAAATCGAAACTTTGCCAAATAAAGGCTAAGGAGGAAACCAACAATGACGAACTCAGCAAAACCAAGAGCAGAAGAATAGCCGAAGATAGCTTCAAAACCCTAGTTTTTTTAAAAAAAAATGTCAACAGTCGAGAACCTCAGCGAAGAAATGAACTCGAATCCAAAATGAACTCAAACCATTTTTTGAAATGAAAAGGAGCAGATTGAAGAAAAAGGGCTCGAAGAAAGAGTGACGACTAAAAACCCTAGAAATTTTCGGCTAAGTTGTGAAGATTTTTTACGATTTTTTCATCCTAATTTTTCTCTCCCCTTAGCACAGAAGACTTACCTCCAATATATAGCCACTTGGGATTATTAAAAAATCTGCCCAAGAAAATCCGAAAATCCCTCAAGTTTTTGAACAATTTTGGGACAAATGGAGGGTGTGGATTGATTCGCATCTATCCACGACTCCATTCGTCCAAAAATTGTTCTTTTGTACAAAAATCCGCGGTTTTGAGGGAATAATCATACTCCTCTCTGACAAATCCGTTGGAAAATAGAGGTGACGTGGAGAGGGGGGACCGTTTTGAGTGAGATCGCTCGAAACTCAGGCGAGTTGAAGCCAAGCTCAGTGAAGAAGAAGCATAGTAGTGCCGCTTCTCTGATTTCTCTTAGGATTAGGGAAATTGAGGGAAATATTATAAGGAGGGTTTATATTAAGAAGAACGGGGCGGGTCGATTAATGGGTCAATCCGGTTTCTTGGACTGGGTCGAACCGGTGGGGAAAGGATTCTTTGGGCTGAAGGTGTTAATGTTTGGAGTTGGTTTAAGGGAAAATATTTGGGCCAAATTTGGGGATGACCCAATTTCACCAAATGAACTCTTCTTCCAATTATGCTTAATTATAATTCCCTTTTCTTTTCCCCCTTTTTTAATTAAAAATCCTATTGATTAAAAATTCTAAATCATCTAAAAATGTGAAATTGAAGTAATTAACTAATTATAAAAATTATAAACATTACTTAAATCTATATTAAAAGTGAAAAATCAATAAACTAAAAATAAAAGACAAACAATGTAAAGTGAGCTATTTTTGTGATTTTCAAATTTTATAAAATAAATAATTACTGATTAATTCTAAAGGTGTAAAAAACAAATCCTAAATGTAATGCATGATATTTTTGGTATTTTTCATAATTTAAATAAAAATTAAACGAGCAAGAAAAATATAAACAATTAATAAAAATCTACAAAAATTCCTAAAAATGGCAAATAATTATAAAAAATCTATTTTCTTAGATTTTGTAGGAGTATTTCATGTATGACAAAAATCACGTGCTCACAGTAGATATGAGAAGTGTGTGTATATATATTGCGAATTTTCAGTGAGAAAGCTCAAATAAAAAGAGATTGATTTGATGAAAGTCATGTGCTTGTCACATGCACGTGAGATTTTGCGATTCTAAGGGAGTACGGTGCAATCCTTCTCAAGAATATAATACAGAGTTTTCCTTAGTCCAGGTATGTTAAGGCTAAGCCTTTATTTCATTTTGGCATGATCTCATAATTACACGCGTTTGATAAAGAAGCCTAAAGAAAAATCTATATCCCAGAATTTACGTATATTTTTTAGTTTTGTAAGTTACACTATTCTCTTTATCGGGACTTCATATTCATTTAAGCCTTTCCTTTTTCCAGTAAAGAGAGCATAGAGTCTATATATACAATATTATAGTATTTCCATAACCATCGAGCTATAATCGATGGGCAGGCCCTTATTGGGCAACCTCTGATCAGATGGTAAGTTATATACCGAGCCTACTGTGGCCGAGCGCTTATGAGCGAGCCCTGTTGGTCGAGATACAGAGCCTAGTATGGCCGAGCGCCTATGAGCGAGCCTACTACGACAGAACAGTTATACGAGCCTTATAGGGCCGGACAACTATTTTACTGAGCCCAGTTGGTCGAGATACAGAGCCTAGTATGGTCGAGCGCCTATGAGCAGGCGTACTACGGCAGAGCAGTTATATATATACCGAGCCTACTGTTGTCGAGCGCTTATGAGCGAGCCCAGTTGGTTGAGATACATAGTATAGTGTTGCCGAGCGCCTATGAGCGGGCCTACTATGGCAGAGCGCTTATGAGCGAGCCTAGTTGGTCGAGATACAGAACCTAGTATGGCCGAGCGCCTATGAGCAAGCCTACTATGGTAGAGCATTCTATATATATATATATATATATATATATATATATATATATATATATATATATATATATATATATATATATATCGAGCCTTATAGGGCCGGACAACTATTTTACTTACTATATTGAGAGAGTTGAGTCAATATCAGCAGGTAAGCATATCTTCAGATTATCTTTGACTTCCAGCTACTTGCGGTTATTATATTATAAGTTCAGTTTAAGCTCTTAGTATATTGCCTCACATACTCGGTACATTATTTCGTACTAACATCCCTTTTGCTTGGGGATGATGCGTTTCATGCCCGCAGGTCCACACAGATAGGTCGAGAGCCCTCCAAGTAGGCTATCAGCTCAGGAGAAAATGTTGGTGCGCTCCATTTGCTTCGGAGTTGTGTGTTTCGTTAGTATGATTTAGACGTGTATTGCTTGGTATGACGGGACTCCGTCCCGATCTTTATGATATTTATGTACTCTTAGAGGCTTGTTAGACATATGTCCTGTACGTGAAAGATTGTACGGCCTTGTCGGCCTATGTTTTGAATTTATAAATGATCATGTTGGCCTATTAGGACCGTATGCCACGTGTATATGATGATGTAATAAGAAAGATACGTTACGTTGGTACTCTATTGAGTAAGGTACTGGGTACCCGTCACGGCCCATCGGTTTGGGTCGTGACAGTTCTGGGCCATAAGATTTCCAAACAACGTATAGAGGTTGATTGGGCAAAGATCAAGATCATTGTTTACCTTGAAAATGCTAATTACAATTATATTTGATTTTGTGGATCTAAAAATACGTGATTCATTTAAATGCTAAATGTTAAGCAATAGATGCTAAGTGTGAATCAAGTAAATGAGATAAGAGCTTGAGGATAGTATACTATGTAAACCGAATGGCCGGGACTCGGGGCCTTGGATTGGCCTAAGCTGGGCCTCGAGGTTGAGCCAATGAGCTCGACTAGGGATGATCGATGAAGGACTAATAGTTCCAAGGGCCTCAATAATGACTCTTTATGATCAATGACGAATAGTAAATGAGGAACAATCAATGAAATACAATAAATGTAAGCAATAAATCAAAGGAAAGACGATGGAGAGTGTTTTAAGTTAGAGAGCAGAGAAAGTTCTTGTTATTGTAGACTGTTGATGGGGGGAGGCAGTACAAGTAGAGATCCCCAAATTTGAGGAAAGCATAGTGGCACACAAAGTTGGCTTCCTCGGCGTATACACATACCCCTTCACTCTAGGTCCTGTAGACCCTTATTCCTCGCCGATAGATCCAGTGATTCTTGACTTTTGTCATTAGTACCGAGTGAAACTAGGTCAGATCTATCCTTCTTTCTGGAGGATTGTTTACATGCTCAGATATTTCTCTAATCGGGTCGAGGGAATGACCTTCACCCTCAACCATTTGATCAGATTATACAGCCCTCATCTCTTCCGAGGGTGTTTAATCAAGATTCACTCTCGATCCTCCAAGAGATTCTTTTCAAGCATTGATGAGGACAAAGACTGGGGATGGATGAGCCGGTTTGTTAGAGTAAGAACCTCGAACATCATCCCTGCTGATAGGATGTCATTCCCGGAGGAATGGAATATGAAGCGTGAGTATTATTACATCGAGCACATTTTACTACCCCATCTTCTTCTTCTGAATTGATTTTATCTTGATTATATAGCCACCATTTGGTTTCCCAACACGGTCCAGGACCTCTCGGGATGGATCAGGTGTTTAGACTTCGCTTTTCCATACGGCGAACGTGTTTGGCGTGATTTAGCCAAGACGCGGTGGCAAGCCAAGAACCACGGTAAGCCCTTCTTGCTATCGTTTCCAAATTTCATATAAGTATTCTTGGTGGTTGTAAGTTTAATACATCATGACTGTGTAGGCCTCGGGGATGGTGGGTTGATGAGACCACCCTCTGCTGGTGAAGAACAAATCTCAAAACCCGATAAGGGTAAGAAGAGGAATAAGGAGGCATCAACCGAGTCTCCAGAATCAAAGAAACCCAAGGTTCGCAAGCCTAAGAACGATGCCACAATCTTGACTTCGACTGCTAAGGGAAATCTTCGTAAAGATGATGATGATGGTGATCGCCTGTGGTACAAAGGGTAAGACAGAGTGCTGATGCTCTACAAGTTGTTGGTTAGAAGGCCGTTGAGATGGGGGTTGGCCAATGTGGACCAGAATCGCCCTGAGGAGACCCTTGAGGAGGGTTTGGGCGTAGTCCCCAAGCCTCAAGTTGGATATGGTACAGTCCATGCCAGTGAATCCTCGACTAGCGAGCTTGGAGGGCCTGAATCCAAAAAATTTCGGGGTCAATAAGAAACCCTTATAGAAATTGATACCATGGGCGGCTTTGAATCCGGACCTTTATTTTCTCAGGGGGGAATAAGGGACGCCCAGAACGGGGCGCTGCCGATGTGGGTACCCCTCAGGGAGAGGATGATGCGTTCAAGGACTACTTCATTGATGTCGACGAGGACACAGATCTCGACGCCCATGTTGCTCTCGAGGAGGCTGAGAGGCTTCAAAAACATGTGATATTCTTGACATACCATTTGCGTTTTAAATTTTTACCCTTGCCTTTCTAACTTCTTTGTTGTAGGTCAAGAAATTGTATGACCAAGCCTTTTCTAAGCTTCACGATGAGCTCTCATGCCATGAGGAGGAGCTCGAAAAGCTTACCTCGGAGCTAAATGAGTTGAAGGTTTCCTCTGCCCCAAAGGAAGAGGAGTTGAGTGATCTTCGAGCAAGTCTGGAGGGAGTGCACCAGGAACGAACTAGATTTGCTGAGCAGGTAACACGTCATTCATGTGTTCATCTTTTTATTCTTATAACTTGATACTTACTATCTTGTTCCACCTTTGCAGATAGGGAAAAAGGATGCCCTGGTGGGGCAACTTCAAGAAGAGGTTGCAGCCAATGATACGAAGATCCTCGAGCTAAAAAGGCAAAATGAGGTCGTGAGCTCAGAGAAAGACCTTTTGCGAGGAGAGTGGGGCTCGACCTAGTATCTTCTTCAAAGTGCTCAGAAGGAGGTCATTGCACTATCTGTGGCCAAGGCTGAGGCCGATGAAGATGCGTCCTCATACAAGAGAGATATCTCTACCGCAAACGATCGAGCCAAAGTGATATCCGAGAAGGCTAAGTAGGAGCTGGCTCGGGCCGTTGCTTATGATCGTCTACAAGATAGGAGGCATGCCTTCGAGAAAGCAAGTGCCAAAGGTGTCGATCTCTCTGCTGAGATTGAGAAAGCCAGAACCTTGGAGGAAGAATCAGCACCTTCAACTACTTTAGATGAGGATTCTGGAAGTGATTCAGACGGTAGTGAGGGTGAGGAATAGACTCATGTCATCCTCTCTGCTTCTCCTTTTCTTTATTTTTGTAAATGGGCTCCTCGGGGAAGTTTTGTAAAGGCACATTCTGTAAATGTATTTTTGAGAATGCAAAGAGACCCTTTTGTTTCAAGTCTTCAAATTTTATTTTCCAGTGCTTATAAAAAGCTAGTCTTTTGAATTTTGATGTTGGCTCTTTAGAGATCATACTTGGGATAGTAGAGACCCTCGAGATCGGGCACCATCCCGAGACTAGATTGATAGCCCTTTTAGTGCCCTTTTGTAGTATCAGAGATCCTCGAGATCGGGCACCATCTCGAGGCTAGATTGATGGTGATATCCCCTTAGAGCCCATTATTATATTGACAGAGATCCTCGAGATCAGACACCATCTCGAGGCTAGATTGATATAGATGGCTCTTCAGAGCCCATAGTTATAGTAATAGAGATCCTCAAGATCGGGCACCATCTTGAGGCTAGATTGATACAGGAATCTTGACCCCTCGACTGTTGTATGACAACATCATTCGTATGACATGGCCATAAAGTGACCGAGGTGGTCCCGCTAGAACACTTCCCTAAAAGTAATAATGGCCTAGTCAGAATAAATTGGCCTTCAGAGTAGGCGAACAGTCGCCGCTTGCTCTATATGTGAGCTTGATTTCCTCTCATTTGAGGACTTTGCTATTTTGATCAACTATCCTTCTTGTAGAGCTTTTCTTCCTTGCATCAGTTCTTTAACCATTTTAATTCAAAGCTTTCGCCTAAGTTTTCATTTCCCTTCTCTTGTTTCATCATAGTTATGGCTGCTACGCCAAAATCCATTCACCAAGAAGAGGAGAGTTTCACCTCTGCTTCTCACTCGGTTGGCGGTACACCATCGGCGTCCGGTGAGCTAACCTCGAGGTTATTTGTCTCGAGAAGGGATTTTACGTTAGAGAGACCACCCAACATTTAGGGCCGCAGGGAGTATGCATCGAGGTTCATCTCATCAATAGGAGAGAAACACCTCCAAGCAGTTAGGAGAGACTGCGGATGGGGAGAAAAGGTGCTTCTGCAGGTACCTTCCATGGAAGAGAGCATCATGGCTCATGTAGAGGGGTTTTTGAATGTATACACGTACCCTTTTACATTCGGCCCTCTCGATATAGTCGTGTTCGAGTTTTGCAGAAGGTATCGGGTTACCCTAGCACAGGTTCACCCTTCGTTTTGGAGGATAGTGTTGATGATAAGGTACTTTGTAGATAAAGCCAGGCTCGAGTTCACCCTCAGTCATGTTGTTAAATTGTACCATCCCTTTCATTACTGAGGCCTCATTACTCTATAACGTCGATCCACCCAGCCTTTTATTGCCAGTAATGAAGAAGACGGGGACCGGGTGGATAAGTCAATTTGTCCGAGTACGGACTGTCGATATTATCCCTATAGAGTTCCTTCTATTTCCTGAGAAATGCAATTTCACACGTAAGAGATACACTTGTGTTTTATCATTTTTGTTCATGTTGGAGGCAGACTGCGTAAAGATGTTTTTCTTTCCTTTTATACAAAAACCCTGTGGCTGCCAGACGAGGTCCCCGGCCTGGCGGATTGGACTTGAAAACTGGCAGCAGTGGCGAGATCTATCTAAGGGTAGATGGGAGGCAAAGCAACACAGTACATGCTGTGTGGTTTATTTTCTTTGAAATGTACTTTCTTTTATATGTATTAACTCCGTCACCACAGGCATTGGAGGATTTTATAAGATGAGACCGTGTCCCCTTGGAGAGGAGGAAGGATCATCGGCTTCGGGGCCGAGGAATGATAACAAACGGAAGGAATCCTCGAAGGACGAGGGTTCCCATAGCGAGAAAAGCTCTGCTCGGAGGCTCAAAGAAGATGTATCGGCTGAGTTTACAGCACCTGAGGCTTCTATCCTGGGAAAAATGGTTCCTCCTTTGCCGCCGTCTTCTTTTTCCGTCGAAGTTACTTTGAGGGATAAGGATTTTCTGCCCCCATCTTCTTCTCCTGTCAAAGGTACTTCGAGGGATATAGATTTTTTGCCGCCGTCTTTATCTCCCGTCGAAGGTACTTTGAAGGATATTCGAGGCTAGGGGCTGCCTAAATCAAGCGAGGTCTCGAGCGATCATATTTCCACTAAGAGCGGTTCAACTGGGCGGATGAGACCAGACCAGTAGATGTATGCTCAACTTTTGAGTAGGTTCAACAGCTCTGTTCTGTGATGTGTTTTGACTTTATTGGTTTTTTGGTTTTACATTTTCATTTTCACACTGAGTTTCTTTTTCATAGGCCTTTGACAAGATCAAGTCCGAGTTGCTCCGCCATGAAGCCAGGTTGCGAAAAACCTTGGACGGGGAGAAATCCTTTAGGCTTCTTTGTGGTAAAAAGGCGAAAGAGTTGAGACACCTTCAATACGAGATGAATCGAAGCCTGAACTATGAAGTCCGCCTCGAGAAATAGGTAACCTTTGTTTCGAGGGAATGCATGTTTCTTCTTCTACCCTCAGAGATTATTATTTTGATACTTCAGTTGCAGAGTAAGACGGAGGACCTGGAACACCTTTGGGGCTAAGTTGATCAAGCCAGATATGAGTGTAATGAGCTAAGGGCTCAGATAGATGCCCAAGTTGCGGCCAAGAAGAATGCTTTGGCTAAGACTTCTGCCCTCGAGGTGCAACTCCGTAATGCTCATGAAAATAGCTCAGTTCAGATGAGTAGGATTGTAATGCTTGAATCTGGCCTTTTGAAAATGAAGGTCGAGGTCATGGACGCCCGGGCTGAAGTTGAAGAGATTCGAGCTAAGGCTGATAAGAAAGTGGTCGTCTATTTAAAAAACACTACCAATGCTCAAGCTGAGTTAAGAGGGGCTTCTGATTGGGAGAGCAGAAGCAATGAATATGCCTGGTGCAAATCTCGGAGGGAAACCCTCGAGGAGATCCATACTAGGGGCTTTGATCTCTTGGAAGAGATAGAGCATGCCAAGGTGGATGAATACAATGCCAAGTTCCTGGTATCTGATGCCGAAGATAATGAGGGAGAGGCCGATGGGGCCGCAAACCCCGAGGGGAAAATAGGCTAGGCTTTTCCTTTCTGATTCTACATATAATGCTCTTAGAGAACATTGTAAATGAAGACTTTATTGTTTCACATATACATATAAAAAGAAGCCTTTCGGCTTTCCCCTTCCATGAATTTTTCTTTGCTTGAGTATGTCTTTCTTTGTTTTGAATTTTGACATTTGTCAATGATTAGCCAGATGAATTGGCCTTCGAGGTAAAAACCTTAGGTTTATAAACCAACCCAAAGGCTTGTTGGGCTAGTCCGTAGGCTCTTACGCATTTGCCCTTAGGTGCTTTTTAGTTAACCATTTTGGGCTCAGTCTTCGAGTCAGGTTTCAACTTGAGTTCATCGACCCTTAAGTTTTTGAATTTTAAGATGGTTCTTAGGTTCTTCCACGTTGGGTCGGCACGACCTCTAATATGTGCTAGCGCTTAGGCTCGTACACGTTGGGTCGGTACGACCTCTAATATAGGATGGCACTTAGGCTCTTATGCATTGGGTCGGCACGACCTCTAATATGTGCTGGCGCTTAGGCTCTTACACGTTGGGTCTATACAACCTCTAATATGACTTTATTTTTCCCTCGTTAAAGACTTTTTGAAATTTTGTGTTCGTCCGACTTTTTGATGGTTCGATAAGAACCTCGATTGTGAGCCGTTATGTAATGACAAATGAGCACCTCGAGAGGTTTCGCTAGATAGTTGAATTATCTCGAAGCCTTTTTATTGTTTGGAGCTGATATGATCGAAGCTCTTTTGCTTATGCCAAGGGTAGCCTGATTAACCAGTTCTTTTCGAAGTATTTTCGAAGTAATTGAAGGCCTGTGATTTTATGGCAATGGTCGGGCACTCCCGAGTCGCGATAGTTTGTCCAGATCCTTATGACCGTAGTCATTGTATTTGGCCGTAGCCTTTTAGTCCCCGAGTGAGGTAGCCTCAGCGTTTTATATCGAGGGTATGCCTTTTTAGGGGTCTTATAAGTTCGAATATATAGACTTGACTTTAAGATCGGGATTCTGCCTTTTGTAAGGTCTTATAAATTTGAGCATGCCTTACTTGAGGTCTTACAGATAGGTTACTTGGCACAAGTATAATTTATGCCTTGCTTGAGGTCTTACAGATTTGGTGTTACCTTATGGAGTCCTTATGAACTTGAGATTGCCTCATAGAGGTCTTACATTTTCTAGAATTGCCACATGGAGGGCTTTCGGGCTCGAGGTTGCCCACTTGGGGTCTTATGGCCTCGATTTTTTAATAGCTCGATGGGGTGACAGTCCACGACAGTCCCCGAGACATCAAAAGTTTTTGGCTCTGGAGTCATTCTTTGTAAACTTGATGTTGCCTCATTGAGGGCTTATGAGCGCGAAGTTTCCGGCTTGGAGGTCTTATGGCTTCGAGTTTTTTGTGTTAGTTCCCGAGTGTTCGGGAAATTTCTGGCCCTGGGGCCGTTTCTTGTAAAAATAGCAAACATCTTTAAAGCGCAAAGTGTTTTGATGGTAAAAGATGCTCTTTTGATTACTTGGTACAAGTATACATGTTTTCGTCGTTGGGGGTTCGATTATTCTATGCGGACATGGTTCATTTGACCGTTTGACACGTTACATCATTTTTCTATGGAGACCTTCTTTGGCTTATCTTGATTTCTCCGGGGAGGTGATCCGCCGAGGGATACCCCCCAGTATTCGAGGTTGATTGAAGAATACTTGTTAAGTTCTCCTTGGGTAGCATATAGATGTTGCCTTGTTAAAAACCTTGCCGGTAAAACCCTTCTTGGGATAAAATCCGATCGAAGGAAAAGAGTGCAACACATGCTTTAAAATCCAAGGTCTTCAACCTGGAAGGTGCTTCAATTTTTCTAACCAGACACCTCCACACAGGTTAGTGTAAGGTGTAAATAAAAAGGGAGACGGTTATACCTTACTAGCGATGGCATTTCGAGCCTCAATATGCTTCAACTGCTTGCTCCTGGGATGCGGTACGGTCCTTTGCTCATTCACTAGGGTGCAGCCAAAAATGTAGCTTTTGATTTCTACTTTGTTGTTTGCTTATCTTTTGGCTCCTTTGATGTTGAAGGTGTCGATGTCGGTGCTACATCGTGCACCGCGAACATCTCTCTTGCTGCATGCTGCTCCTCATATACCGTTTTTATTTCGTCCTTCATTGTAAACTTCATCATTTGATGAAAGGTTGATGGTACTGCTCTCATGCAGTGTATCCATGGCCTTCCGAGCAAGGCATTGTACCTCATGTCTCCTTCGATGACATGAAACTTGACGTTTTGGGTTGTGCCAACCACGTTGACAGGGAGAGTGATCTCCCCCTTTGTTGTCTCGCTTGCCATGTTGAATCCGTTGAGGACTCAAGAGACAGGCATGATCTGGTCGAGCAGTCCAAGCTGCTCTACCACCCTCAACCTAATAATGTTGGTCGAGCCACCTAGATCCACACGCACACGTTTAATTTGAAATGTATTCATAAGGAAAGAAATTACCAATGCGTCGTTATAACCTCGAGTTCGTTTTTCCTAGTGATGGATATTTTTGTTCGTTTGACAATGGGTTCCTATGGGATGTCGACTCCTCCAACTATCATTTGGATGACATGTTGGGGCTCTTCTGTTTCATTTTTTCTATTCGCCTCTCTTTCCCAAAATTGATTTTTGGCTCGGTCGCTGAGGAACTCTCGAAGGTGCCCTTTGTTGATTAGTCGGGCCTACTTCTTCTCGGAGCTGTTTGCAATCTTCCATCCTATGACCGTGTGTGCCGTGAAATTCGCACACCAGGTTAGGGTTCTTTTGCGACGTATCTGATAATATGGGTTTTGGCCACCTGGTGTCTTTGACTTTACCTATGGCTGATACGACGTCCGAAACGTCAATGTTAAAGTTGTACTAGATAATCGAGGTGCCTTCGTCGGTCCTGCATGTCTGTTGAATCTGGCTCTGCTCATGAGTCCTCGAGGATTCTGACCTCGATTTATCCTTCGATCGCTTCGGGGTATATTACGCCTTGGGGCGTTCCTTCGATCTTTAGTGTATGGTTGGTACCTTTCCATGTTTTGCTTTAATTCCTTTTCCAGGAGCCTGCTAGGATATACTGAGCCCGAGGGGGCTCCTAGTTGGTTGTCCTCGACCCTAATCTTTGATTGATACCGGTTGTGGACATCTGCCCAGGTTACGGTGGGATATTCAACCAAGTTCTAATTTAGCTGCTTCGAAGCTATCGAGCTTCGTTCGTTCAAACCTTGGGTGAAGGCCTACACTACCTATTCATCGGAGACTGGTGATAATTCCATTCGATCCATTTGAAAGCGAGATACAAACTCCCGTAGCATCTCATTTTCTCTCCGTTTGATTTTGAAGACGTCGGATTTCCTAGTAGCAACCTTGATGGCACCAGCATGTGCCTTTATAAAAGAATCTGCCAGCATGGCAAATGAGTCTATTGAATTCGAGGATAGGTTATGATACCACATCATGGCCCCTTTCGAAAGTGTTTCTCCGAATTTTTTCAACAGGACAGATTCAATCTCGTCGTCCTTCAGGCCATTTCCCTTTACAGCATAAGTGTAAGCAGTGATGTGCTCGTTGGGGTCTGAGGTTCCATTGTACTTCGGGAGATCGGGCATTCTGAATTTCTTCGGGATGGGTTTTGGAGCGGCACTTGATGGTAATGACTTTTGTACGAATTTCTTTGAATCCACACCCTTCAGAATCGGAGGTGCGCCTGGGATCTAATCGACCCTTGAATTGTAGGTATCCACCTTTTTTGTCATTAGCTTCTATATTTTTTTCGCCCGATTCAATCCTCTTTGTGAGGTCTTCGAGCATTTTAATAATAGCGGGGTCGGTTACTGACCCGTTATTGCTCGATCTTTCCGGTACCTGATCGGCTCGAAGAGCCATTTCCGGTGCTATTGTGCTTGGAGTTTTTAGTGGCTTTGAAGTTGAGCAATCACCATTTGTTTTGCCTCCAACATCTCAAAAATGACGTGAAGGCTAACCTCTCGTTCCTCTCGAGCTGGGGTTTTTTGAGCTTCTTGTTGGTTTTCTTGGCGTATATTCCCGTTAGTGTGGGAACTTATATCGACGTGTTGGGCGTTGCATGAGCCCATATCTATGGGGATTGGTTCTGGTGCGTCCTTAGGTTTTCACAGTGGTACACCGGCGCTTGGAACAACTACACCATTCTCTCCATAGTCCTCAGGACCGCTGTTTTCAGGTGCATTCACTGAGCTAGACATTTTGACCTGAAATTAAAGATTCTTGGACAAGAAAAAGTGTGAAGAATAACTTTGTGTTTTCAGTAAACCAGCAAAAAAACAATCACTATTATTTTTAGCCCCATGGTGGGTGCCAAATTGTTTACCTTGAAAATAGTAATTACAATTAGATTTGATTTTGTGGTTCTAAAAATATGTGATTCATTTGAATGCTAGCTGTTAACCAATAGATGCTAAGTGCGAATCAAAAAATGAGATAAGAGCTTGAGGATAGCATGTTATGCAAACCGAATGGCCGGGACTTGGGGTCTTGGATTGGCCTAAGCTGGGCCTCGAGGTTGAGCTAATGAGCTCGACTAGGGATGATCGATGAAGGACTAACAGTTCCAAGGGCCTCAATAATGGCTCTTTATGATCAATGATGAATAGTAAATGAGGAACAATCAATGAAATTCAATAAATATAAGCAACAAATCAAAGGAAAGACAATGGAGAATGTATTAAGTTAGAGAGCAGAGAATGTTCTTGTTCTTGTATTAAATATCATGTCCCTTTACAAAATGACAAGGGTCCCATTTATATAGGAGGGGGAATCCCAACATAGTACATATGCATTTATTACAAAGATAAATAGCTGGTACAACTATTTAATATCACAGTACGGACTTGTACTATTCTTGTAGACTTGGTCAGCTTTAGCCACGTGCCTTTTGGGAATTTTCCGCTTGTCTAAGATAGCCACTGATTTGCACTGCCTCAAGGTCGAGCATTGGGAACCCTCGGGGTCAAACCTCGAGATATGCTTCGAGGCTTCTGAAGACGGGCTGTGAAATACCATAATGATCACAAAACGGACTCTCCGATTTTAGCTGTATAAAATCATTTCCAAACTTCCTCCTCTCACTTTGGTAAAACGTGTTCGGAGCTTTCTAGGGCATGCCGGTTTTTATAGGCGACTCATCAAATACTTCTCAAAGATTGCAAGTCCCATGTGCAAGCTCCTTGAAAAAGATGCAAAATTTGATTTCGATGGGAAGTGCCTCAAAGCTTTTGACGAATTGAAAGCGAGGCTCACCATGGCACCTATTATTGTCACACACGATTAGTCTCTTCCATTTGAACTCATGTATGACACCAGTGGTGTAGCTATTGGGGTGGTACTTGGTCAACGGCATAACAAGATCCTTCATCTTGTCTACTATGCAAGCAAGACCCTCAATGGCACACAAATGAATTACACTATGACTGAGCAAGAACTGCTTGGCATTGTCTATGCTTTTGAAAAATTCCGAGCCTACTTATTGGGGTCCAAAGTGATAGTTTACACCGATCATGCTACTCTCCGCTATCTTATGGCAAAGAAGGATACTAAACCAAGATTGATTATGTGGGTTCTTTTGTTGCAAGAGTTTGACTCGAAGTCAAGGATTGTAAAAGGACAGAGAATCAAGTTGCGGACCACCTATCTAGGATTGAAGAGGCAGGGAGACCAAAAGAAGATCTTGAAATTAATGATGCCTTGCCAAATGAGCAGATATTGCCATTGTCTAGCACCTTTGCTCCTTGGTATGCAGAAATCCCTAAATTCTTGGTTAGTGACGTCATTCCCCATGGATTGGAAGCTTACCAAAAGAAAAAATTCTTGTGGGATTGTTGGCCATACTATTGGGAGGAACCCTTTCTATTCCGTATTTGTGCCAACAACATCATTCAGCATTGTGTTTCGGAAGATGAGGTAATGCAAATTCTCAAAGCATGTCATGACTCCCCAGTTGGGGGTCATCATGGTGGAAACTGTACTGCAGAAAAAGTGCTTTAATATGGCTACTATTGGCCATCGATCTACCAAGACGCAAGTCAAATGGTCAAGGTATGTGATCAATGTCAAAGACAAGGGTCAATTTTTAGAAGAAATGAGATGCCTACCAACTTTTTAATGGAGGTCGAAATCTTTGATGTGTGGGGGATAGACTTCATGGGTCCCTTCGTGAGCTCTTATGGCATGACATACATCTTGGTGCTTGTGTACTATGTCAACAAATGGGTCGAGGCAATTGCCTTACCTAACAATGAGGCAAGAAAGTGTGACCACTTTCTTGATTTTGGTACCCCCAGGTCCATCCTTAGCAATGGTGGTTCTCACTTTTGCAACAAGGCCTTCACCGGACTGCTCGAAAAGTATGGAGTCAAGCATAAGTTGGCCACCCCTTATCATCCTTATTCGAGCGGCCAGGTTGAAGTTTCCAACAGGGAGATCAAAAACATCCTAGCAAAAATTGTGAATGCAAATAGGTCTGATTGGTCAAGGAAGCTAGATGATGCATTGTGGGCATATCACACAGCATTTAAGACTCATATTAGCACCTCACCATACCGGTTGGTTTTTGGTAAGGCATGTTACTTGGCAGTGGAGCTTGAACACAAAGCCATGTGGGCATTGAAAAAGTTGAATCTTTATTAGGCTGAAGCTGCTAACCTAAGAATGACACAACTCAATGAGATGGAAGAATTTCGTCTCCATGCCGATGAGAGTGCATCCATGTATAAAGAAAGAATGAAGTTTGTTTATGACCAGAAGATTTTGAAGCGGGAATTCATATCCGGTGACTTGGTCTTACTCTTCAACTCAAGATCAAGTTATTTCCAGGCAAACTCAAATCCAAATGGTCTGGCCCGTTCAAAGTTGTGAATGTGTCCCCCTATGGCGCTATTGAATTGGAGTCGGAGAATGGGACTCAAACTTTCAAAGTAAATGGCCAATGGGTCAAGAACTACCTCGGAACCCCAGGATAAAGGCACTTGGTAGAACAATTCGCACTCAAGGATAGTCCTACACCAACCCCCACAACTTATTAGCCCAAATAGAGTCGACATCATCATGCCGCAATGTTAAATCAAGCGCTTTTTGGGAGGTAACCCTTGTGTGGTAAAATTCTTTTGTTATATTTTAATTTCTGTAGGTTTAGTTGTTAGTATTGAGCAGTTTGACATGTGTGTTAGAATGCAGGTAGCTCAAAATACAGTGAAACAGGGTGCAAGGACTGAGAAGAAGGAAGAAAAATATAACTTGTGGTCTGCGGCAACTATGCGGTCTCATAATGGCTTGGCGGACTGCATAATGGTCGCATACACACTCAGAATAAAATGCAATTTCGGCCCTCAAAAATACGGTGGGATTTCTATTTCTGCAGCCCGCATAATGATTATGCAACTGCAAAATGCATCAAAAGTTAGTTTTAGCAAAGTAGTCAATCACTCATCGCATAACACATATATGACCGCATAATGTGTTATGTGATCTACTTTTCCATCACAGAACCCCCAAGTATTAAACCCTAACCCCCTTCACATTTCAATCACACACCCTCACTCTCACACACACAAGCACGGCACGACACAAAAGATATCAAAAACAAAAACAAAAACAAAAAGACCAAGAAAAAACCCAAAAACATTGGATAAAAAACACAACATCACAACAAGATAAAAGGAATTGCATAGAAATAGGTCACCTGATTTGTATCTCAGATCGAATTCTTCAACTGCTCAGACATCTTGAATGTAAATATTCCTCCCTCTCTTGCTTAATTACGTTGAAGAAGATCATATGTTTGCATCTCTTTTAACCCTTCTTCTCAATCCCTTATTGTGGGTATCAATGTGTGCATAGTTGGTGTAAGAATCATTGTTTGGGGGAAAATTGAGGCTGGGGGTAAACTGGGTTTCAAGCATTTAATCTACATAATAGGAGTAAAGAACAGGGTGGGAAATTTTTTCATGTCACAGGTGTGCAATTTCGGAATTTGGATGTTAGAAGCTCTGTAAAACGAGTGGGTAGATGTTTTGATTAAAGATGACGATCTTTGTGGTCGACATAACTGGTTTGCGGTACACAGAGTCGTCACATTTGGTGCCCTAGGTAGCCCGTTGAGAAGAACTTTTTCGGTCGAGTTCGTGATCGCTGATTCATTTTGCGGACCACGAAATTGCCATAGACTAAGGCAGATAATTTTCCACATTTGGTGAGCAAAAATGCGACTAATATGCAGTCGCGTAACTTAATCTACGATCCCTTTTGCGATAGCATTCTTAATTTGGCTTCTGAGTGTTGCAATTTTGTGATGGTTTTGCAGCTCGCAGAGTTGTTATGCGATCACATAACTCCTCGCAAATACTTCTTGCTTCCTTTAAATTCTCTCAATAGGTTCCCATGCTATATCAACTACTCACCCGGTGATTCATTAATAGGAATGGCACCAAAGATGTCTCTCACATTGTGATCACCTCCTGCTCGAGGATAAAAACGGGCTACTGTCCTGAGCCAACAAGCACAACAATCCAAATGCACTCGAGCTGACATAGCCAGAAGGACATCTAAGCGATCCTCCCTGTCTTACGAGGAGGAAGCACAGACTGATCTTGTGCCACCTGTTGACCTCCTAGCTGAAGCACACTGACAAAGTGATGGAGATCTCAGGTTTGGGGTTTCTGGCTCTCGGACCCTATACAGGGAAGCTTAGGAAAGAGAAAAATCCTTGAAGAGAAGAAGCTCAGCTTGAATGGTTTAAAAGAACATTATCCCCGTGTACTAGAAAACATCAAAAAGAGGGGATGGGAGTCCTTCAGTCAGGTACCAGGAGAGTACAATGAGACACTAAAGCGGGAATTCTATGTTGCCTATGTTGCATCTAGGAACGCATAATAAAAGAGAAACTGTACGTTCCTGGACTCTGTTTTAGTCCGTGGAGTTGAAGTCCTTTGTGATGCAGGATCAATCAATGATATATACATCGAGGATTAGGAGCCAGGCACCGTAGAATATGACAAAAAGCTTAAAAACAAGGAATTCGAGCATGCTTGGGTAGCCTCTATCATAGCCAAAGGAACTCTGCCCTAGATTGCACCACGACAAACGATCCACAAGAGGGATCTTACCCAAGAAGTTCGGTACTGGCTAAGTTGTGTTTGTTCCCATCTAATTCCCTCAAGAAATGAAATAGATATAAGCATCGAGAAGGCAATCCTCATTGCATGCATCATAACGGGAATCAAGGTTAATGTGTGAGAGATTATATACCATGAGATTGGGATCCGGGCGAACCAAACAGCAACTTCACTCCCTTTTCCATGACTAATCCATGCCTTGTGTAAAGCTGTAATGGTTCCTCCTATCCCCAAACATGATCTCATAGCAAAAGTTGTTCAGGATATCGACATCACCCTGATAAATAATGATGCAGATACAGTGGTCAGCAATCCACAGAGCCTTCACTCCTGCTCTAGCCTCAGCATCACCTGCTACCTCATCAGACACCCCTTTTGTACCATCCACGTCCACATCCAGTCCTAGACAAGCCACTGTACCACTACCTGCCTCATTGCATGCACTCTCAAAACTAGGTCTACTGGCACAACATGCAAATGCCAAAGTAGGTAAACTACTAAAAAAACTTCCATCTCTCATCCGGTAAGCACTGGCCCTGATCCAAACCTCTGTCACTGATCTTCAAAAATAGCATCTATCTTATGAAGATCGACTCAAGCACTTTGAAGTGTGCCTTGAGAGGGTTGAGCGAGGAGAAATTAGGGACATGCCTCAACTTAAGAAGGAGGTAGCCGAGCTAAAGCCTGAGTTGCTAAAAATGCAAAACCTAGAGTTGGATTTTACCTATCTTCTTTTGGAGGTAGGGGAGCAAGGCACTGGTACCTCCCAAATTCCAATCCTTGGCCTTGACTTCAACAACCTCATGCCAGCTGAGGTGGCCCCTGAAGTGAGCCATGGTACTAAGTCTTCATAGGCTTCGAGCTCTGTAATGCACATAGAGGATCATTTAGAAGAGGAATTCGAAGGGTCTGAGGGGGAAAATGATGAAGAAGAAACTGATGAGGAAGGTTTACTTGAGGAGGATGAGGTTCACCAGAACAACAAAGGCAAGTAGATTATTGTTTCTACAGAGAGATCGAATGAGGAGGAAGCAGATGTGCAGACAGCTATTGTGCATTCTCTTGCAGATATGGTCGCCAAATACACTCCTGCAACTACACAATAAACATTAGGTGATGGTAGCAGCTCCTAGGTCCAAGACCCAGCTTTGCAACTGGCAGAGCTTCCTATGTTGGTCCCAGGCACTACTGCACAGTCTGAGGTGCCACCCGCTGCTTCTATAGTATCAGCCTCCAGCACCACGACCACTCTGGATGCTCCATCTACTGTCCAGTCAGAGGATCCACCTACTTCTTCCACAGTGCCAGCATCCGATCCCACAGTTGCGCCGGATGTTCCATCCCCTCCTAACGCCTAGTGTGCCCCATGAATCCCCTAAACTGTGCTCTTACTTTCTCAATGCATTAGGGACAATGCATGCTTTTTTATTTGGGGTAGGATAGTCAAACTTTTTGTGTGAAACTTGTATATAAACTCTTTACTTTAATAGTTTAGATTTGTAGATAGCAATGAATTCCCCCTTGGTTTTTCTTCGCCGGGTTCTTTTCCAAAGGTGTGATAGTAGAACCATGGTGGTAGCACAAAACGTTTTGACTTGTTTGGTGTTGTTGTTCTAGCTTCAAGCATGTGATAAGATTTTGTTGAATAAATTGCACCCATATAATTTTGTAAATAAACAATTAATCATTTTTGTAAACTCGAGGCTCGCTCTCTTACTTTATGCTTACTCAGAATCTCAAATATCATGTGATGAAGCTTTGAGTTGCCTTAGGCTCTCTTTGTGCTTGCTAGCTAATTTTGACAAAATTGACCTCTCTGGTACATCAATAACCCTAGTTATTCCCGTTGAGCCTTTAACCTTTTATTTGGCTACCACATTACAAACCTTTACCCCTTTGTGAAATAATTCCCTCTTTTGAACCCATCCTTCCTTGAACAATTAAGAATAAGGCTAAAGCCTAAGTTGGGGTGCCGGTGTTAAGTGAAAATTAGTAAGGTTGCCTACTGTGTGTAGAAGAAAAAAAAACCCTCAAAGTTGTATATATGAAGATGCTCAAGCTCCAAAGGAAAAACAAAAGAAAAAAACATTTGTACATATATAACAAAAAAAGAGATATGGAGTGGAGTCTTGTGAAAACAGAAGAAATACATTGAGGTGGTTCTATGTCGGTAACTCGAGGTCAATAAGTGGTATGTGGTAAAGAAGCAAAATGTATGTAGAGTTCAAGGAGGGTATAGCCACTACATTTCCAAATATTTGTCCAACCTGTCCCGAAGCCTACACTACAATCCATGAAAAGTCCTTGGTGATCTACAACCAATTATTCCTGAGATAGCAGCGAGTTAAAATAAGGGCAAGCATATGGACTAATACTTGTAGCATTTAGCTTCTTTCTGAGTGCAATAGTGTTTGATTATATCCTCTGTACATATTTGTGAGTTGGGGATTTTCTTTGTTGTGAGCACACATGAATTGCAAGATTTAGTAGAAATTAGGTTCTTGAAGTAGAATTGTCACGATCCTAAATCCGTAACCGGTCATGATGGTGCCTTTCATGAAACAAAGCCAACCGAACAACACCCAATTCATTTTAAACAATTACAGTAACACCATTTAAGTCATTAACATGCTAATGGTCCCAAAATAAAAGTGAACTAGTACAATTTATGGAAACCAACACAGCCGACATCGGGGTGTCACCAATAATGAGCATCTAACATAAGTCTGAGAGTACGAAAAAGACTAAATAGTCTACTACAATTCGGTACAAAAGAAGATAAAGATAGGAAGGAGAAGCACTGGGCTGCGAACGCCGAACAGCTACCTAGTGATCTCCGCACGGTATGCTGGAAGCAATCAACCCTCGCTAGCCGGGCCCGAAGCTCTTGAATCTACATACAGGGTACAGGGAGTAATGTGAGTACTACAACTCAGTGAGTAATAAAAATAAATGAAGACTGAGCGATGAGAAAACACATAAAACACAGCAAAATGCTACAAAGAGGCAGTGTAAAACCAATTCAATGCAATAAAATAGTGAAATCTTATAAAAGCACCTTAGTTCAGCATAAGCTTCTTTGAAACATTGTTCTAATAGTTAAACAAGTAAATGAAAAACAACGAGAAAAGATAAACACATAAAATCAGCCCCTCTGGCACAATATCAACAGAATCAGCCCCTCGGGCAATAACATGGAACAACACCAGCCTCTTGGGCTATATCACATATCACACTGGGTACCCGTGCTCACTGGGGGTGTACAGACTTCGGGAGGGGCCCCTTACGGCCCAAGCGCAATGTCAAGCCATCTCATGGCATAATCAAATAGGCTTTCTGCCTCATATCAAGCCACCTTATGGCGTACAACTCAGGCCCACGGCCTCATAATCATAATCATTACAATACTGTTGCGGCGTGCAGCCTGATCCCATAATAATCCTCACAACACAGGCCCTCGGCCCTACTTAGTCAGAAATCTCTAAAAGCCACTCGGCCACAGTAAAAATATGATGCTCAACCCAAAATATCATTTAAAGTGTTAAAACAGAGTAAATGTGGCTGAGTTATGAAAACAGCATAATATAGCATGACTGAGTACAGATATAAAATCAAAACAATGAGGAAATAGCAGTAAAAATCCCCTAAGTGTCCAAACAGTTGGCACGAGGCCCAAATATGGCATTCAACCCAAAACATGATAATAGCAAATAGTTTTCAATCAAATACGTAGTAAAACAGTCATACGGGATGGACTAATTCACAATCCCCAATGGTGCACGACTCCATGCTCGTCATCTAACGTGTGTGTCACCTTAATATAGAACAACGATGTGAAATCCGGGGTACCCTCAGGACAACATTTAAAATCATTACTCACCTCTATCCGGTCCAAACTCTAGCATGTGATGCCTTTGCCTCTCGAATGGGCCTCCAAATGCTCCAAATCTAACCAAAATCAGTGCAAAACCATCAAAATATGCTAAGGGAATAAAGCCCACTCAAAGAAATCAAATTACAACACAAATCCCGAAATTGGCCAAATCCGACCCCCGGGCCCACGTCTCGGAATCCAATAAAATTTATATCAATAGGCACCTTATCACTCCTCGAGTTCATTCATATCAAAGGCACCAAAATCCAACCACAAACGACCCCTCAAATCCCGAATTCTAGGTCTCCAAATACAAGCCCTACTTCTTCAATATTTAGGCTTAAATTCTACAAATTCCATGATTATTTAGGTATAAATCACATTAGGATTGAGTATTAAATCCATAAATCTTACCTCCAAGTGTTCCCCCTTGATTCCCTCTTCAATCCCCTTCAAAAAGCTTCAAAATCGCCCAAAAATGGACGAACTTAGGCTAAAATCGCGGAATAGGCCTTTTAAATCATTCTGCCAAATTATTTTAATTCCTTCTTCGCGAACGTGATCGACGTCTGGCGTTCGCAAAGCACAAACTTAAGTTGACCAGAAATTCCTCTTACGCGAATGCGACCACCCCTCGCGAATGTGATGCCTTAGCAACTTAACCCTTTGCGGACGCGGCATCACCCTCGCGAATGCGATTACCAACGAGCTCAACCCTTTGTGATCGTGGAACCTCCTTCACGAACGCGAAGTCCAACTTCACAGCCTCCCATCCTAACCCTTCGCGAAATGGTCCGTTTAACCACCCAAAACTCACCTGAGGCCCTCGGGAGCTCAACCAAACATGCCAACCTACCCCATAACATCATTCAAACTTATTCCAACCTTCGGAAAGCTCAAAACAACATCTAAACACCAAATTTGCATCGGATTCAAGGCCTAAGAATTCCAAAATCTTCCAAATTCCGCTTTTGATCAAAAGGTCTATCAAACCATGTCCGAATGACCTGAAATTTTTCACAAACATACCAAATGACATAACAAACCTAATGCAACTCCCGGAATTTCATTCTGACCCAGATATCAAAATCTCACCTATCAACCGAAAAACGCCAAAATTCCAATTTCGCCAATTCAAGCCTAAATCTACTCCGGACCTCCAAAACACATTCTGATCACGCTCCTAAGTCCCAAATCACCTTCCGAAGCTATCTGAACCATCGGAACTCACATCCGAGTCCTTTAACACATAAGTCAACATCTAGTTGATTTTTCCAACTTAAGCTTACTCAAAAGAGACTAAGTGTCTCAAACCTTACCAAAACCTCTCTGAACCCGAGCCAACCAACCCGATAACACAAAATACAGCTGAACAAGGCAACAAGAAGCAGAAATGGGGGAAACAGAGCGGTAACTCATGAAACGAACGGTCGGGTTGTTACATCCTCCCCTCTTAAACAAATGTTCGTCCTCAAACGAGTCAAGAAACATACTTGAAGCCTCAAACAGGTGAGGATATCTGCTTTGTATCTCCCGCTCGGTCTCCCAGGTAGCCTCCTCCATAGGCCGACCACCTGAATAGAGCACCCTTTTGAGTCAACTTGGTCAAGGGCGATGCAATAGATGAGAATCCCTGAACAAACCGACAGTAATAACCCGCCAACCAAGAAAGCTGCGAATCTCTGTGGCTGGGGATGGTCTGGGCCACCTCTGTACCGCCTCTATCTTCTTCGATCAACCTGACTACCCTCGCTGGACACCACATGCCCCAAGAACGCCACTGAATTGAGCCAAAACTCACACTTGAAGAATTTTGCATAAAGCTTCTCCTCCCTCAATATCTGCAACACAACTCTCAAATGCTCCGCGTGCTCCTCTTGACTACGTGAATACACTAGAATATCATCAATGAAAACTATGACAAACGAGTGAAGATAAGGCCTGAACACATTGTTCATCAAATGCATGAACGTTGTTGGGTCATTGATCAGCCCAAAAGACATCACCATGAACTCATAATGACCATATCGGGTCCTGAAAGCCGTCTTAAGAATATCTGAGTCCCTGATCTTCAACTAGGGATAACATGAATGGAGATCAATCTTGGAGAACACTCTCACTCCCTGAAGCTGGTAAAATAAATCATCAATGCGAGGCAGAGGATACTTGTTCTTAATTGTTACTTTGTTCAACTGCTTGTAATGAATGCACATCCTCATAGTGCCATCCTTCTTCTTCATAAATAGAATCGGCGCACCACAAGGCGACACACTAGGCCGAATGAACCCCTTATCAAGGATTTCTTAAAGCTACTCCTTTAACTCCTTAAACTTCGCTGGTTCCATACGATACGGTGGAATAGAAATGGGCTGAGTGCCCAGCACCAGATCAATACCAAAATCAATATCCCTGTCTGGTGGCATGCCCAGGAGGTCTGCAGGAAACACATCGGGAAAATCCCTCACAACAGGAATAGAATCAATACTAGGAGTCTCTCCACCGACATCCCTCACAAAGGCTAAGTAAGAAAGACAACCCTTCCCAAACATACGTTGGGCCTTCAAGAATGAAATTACCCTTTTGGGAACATAATCAGTCGAACCTCGCCACTCAATCCGTGGCACACTCGGCATAGCCAATGTAACTGTCTTAGCATGACAGTCCAAAATAGCGCGACACGGAGATAGCCAATCCATGCCAAATATAACATTGAAGTCTACCATACATAACAACAACAGATCCACTCGGGTCTCCAAACCTCTAATAGTCACCACACATGACCGGTACACACGGTCTACAACAACAGTATTGCCCACCGGAGTAGATACATGAACAGATGAAACAAGGGACTCATGGGGCGTATCCAAATAACAAGCAGAGTATGATGACATATAAGAATAAGTGGAACCGAGATCAAATAATATAGAGGCATTTCTGTGGCAAACTAAGGCAATACTTGTGATAACGACGTCTGAAGCAATAACATCGGGTCTAGCAAGGAGTTCATAGAAATGGGCCTGACCGCCACCTGATCGACCTCCCCCTCTAGGGCAACCCCTAGCTGAATTACCTCCATCCCTAGCTGGCTGGGTGGGTAGTGGTGAAGTAACCGGCGCTGAAGCCGATGGCTGACTCCGCTGCTAAGATGAACCCCCAAGATAACGAGGACACTACCTCCACATATGGCCCATCTCTCCACACTCATATAAACTCCCGGGTGCTGGAGACGGGGACTGAAGGGAACCCCTAGTACTAGAATGACTAGCAGATGCCCCTGGCATAGAAGAGCCCTAAACTGATGAAGCACGGGATGAACTCTGAGCTGGAAGGGCACTAAGTGATGATTGGCCTTGATGAGAACTGTTAGAACCATGACTCGATAATGCCCCACGATAACCTGGGAGAGCTGGCTAAGCATGCCTGAATGGACGGCCTCTACCGTGCTAAAATTGACCTCTCAAAGGAGCACCATCATAACTACCAGATCCCCGAGGCCTCTTGGCCTCCCTCTCATCTTGCTCCTGGCGACGAACTGACTCAATCTCACGGGCAATGTCAACAACCTCCTCAAAAGTAGCACCAGACACCCTCTCCCTGGTCATAAGAATACGAAGCTGATAAGTGAGGCCATCAACGAACCTCCTAATCCTCTCTCTCTCTCTCTCTCTATAGGAACCAACCAAATAGCATAACGAGCTAACTCCGAGAACCTCATCTCATATTGTGTCACAATTAGCTCTCCCTAATGCAACCACTCGAACTGCCTGTGCAGCTCCTCTCTGTGAGACTGTGGCACATACTTCTCCAAAAAGAGAACGGAGAACTGCTGCTAGGTAAGAGGTGTTGCATCAACAGGCCTATGCCTCTCATAAGCCTCCCACCAAGTGAAGGGAGTTCTAGAAAATTGAAAAGTAGTGAAAGCAACCCCGTTGGTCTCCAGAATACCCATTGTACAAAGAATACTCTAACACTTGTCCAAGAAACCCTGGGCATCCTCGCCCTCTGCACCACTGAAAGTCAGAGGCTGAAGTCTACCAAACCTCTCCAACATGTGTTACTCGTCCTTTGGCATGGCAAGAGCTACATAGTCCTAAGCAGCTATAACCGGCTGGGCTGGATGTGCCCCCGGTGTCTGAAGTCCCTACACGACCTGCTCAGGTGTGCGAGCGGCGGGAGTCTGATTGCCTCCCCGGCCTGAGATGTAGCTGCGGCTGTAGCAACTGAGACCGCCTGAGCTAGGCTAGTGCATACTGATAGAATCTAAGCCAAGGCCTCCTAAAGACCCAAAATCACAATGGGCATAGTTGGTGCTTGGGTTGGTGCTGCTGGAGCATCCGCAACTAGGACCTAATCCTGAACTGGGGAGGCTGATGGATCTGCAGGTGCCGCCTTAGCTGCTGTGCGGGACACACACCTGCCCCTACCATGGCCTCGACCGCGTTCTCAGCCTCGAGTGGCCACAACTAGTGGTACAGGTGGACGTCCATCCTGACTGGTCGCTCGTGTCCTCACCATCTGTGAAAGAATAGAATAACAGAAGTTTAATACTCGGATCAACAGATTCACACAACAAGAATTTCAAGAATATGAAGTTTTTCCTAAAGGTTCTGCATCCTCTCAAGGATAAATACAGACGTCTCCGTACCGATCTGCGAGATTCTACAAAACCTGCTCATGACTCGTGAGACCTATGTAATCTAGGCTCTGATACTAACTTGTCACAACCCTAAATCTGTACCTGGTCGTGATGGCGCCTTTCGTGAAACAAGGCCAGCCGACACAACACCCAATTCATTTTAAACAATTATAATAACACAATTTGAGTCATTAACATGCTAATGATCCCAAAATAAAAGTGAACTAGTACAATTTGCGAAAATCAACACTACCCGAAATCGGGGTGTCACCAGTCATGAGCATATAACATAAGTCTAAGAGTATGGAAAAGACTAAATAGTCTACTACAATTCGGTACAAAAGAAGATAAAGATAGGAAGGAGAAGCACTGGCTGCGAACGTCGAACAACTACCTAGTGATCTCTACACGGTCTGCTGGAAGCAATCAACCCTCGCTAGCCGAGCCCGAAGCTCCTGAATCTGCACACAAGGTGCAGGGAGTAATGTGAGTACTCCAACTCAGTGAGTAATAAAAATAAATGAAGACTGAGCGATAAGAAAACATGTAAAACATAGCAAAATGCTACAAAAAGGTAATGTAAAACCAATTCAATGCAATAAAATAGTGAAATCTTATAAAAGCACCATAGTTCAGCATAAGCTTCTTTAAAACACCTTTTTAACAGTTAAAAAAGAAAATAAAATGCGGCAAGAAAAGATAAACACATAAAATCAGCCCCACGAGCACAATATCAACAGAATCAGCACCTCGGACAATAACATGAAACAACACCAGCCCCTCGGGCTATATCACATATCACACTGGGTACCCACGCTCACTGGGGGTGTACAGACTCCGGGAGAGGCCCCTTACGGCCCAAGCTCAATGTCAAGCCATCTCGTGGAATAATCAAATAGGCTCTCGGCCTCATATCAAGCCACCTTGTGGCGTACAACTCTGACCTTTGGCCTCATAATCATAATCAGTACAACACTGCTACGACGTGCAGCCCGATCCCATAATAATCCTCACAACACAGGACCTCGACTCTACTCAGTCAGAATCTCAAAAAGCCACTCGGGAATAATAAAAATATGATGCTCAGCCCAAAATATCATTTAAAGTGTAAAAACAGAGTAAACATGGCTGAGTTATGAAAATAGTATAATATAGCATGACTGAGTACATATATAAAATCAAAACAATGAGGAAATAGCAGTAAAAATCCCCTAAGGGTCCAAACAGTTGGCACGAGGCCCAAATATGGAATTCAGCTAAAACATGATGATAGCAAACAGTTTTCAATCAAATACGCAGTAAAACAGTCATACGGGATGGACTAATTCACAATCCCCAACAGTGCATGACTCCACGCTCGTCATCTAACATGTGTGTCACCTCAATATAGCATAACAATATGAAATTCGGGGTTTCATACCCTCAAAACAACATTTAAAATCATTACTCACCTCCATCCGGTTCAAACTCTAGCCCGCGATGCCTTTACTTCTCGAATCGGCCTCCAGATGCTCCAAATCTAACCAAAATCAATGCAAAACTATCAAAATCTGCTAAGGGAATAAAGCCCACTCAAAAGAAATTAAATTACAGCACAAATCCCGAAATTGGCAAAATCCGACCCCCGGGCCGACGTCTCGAAATCTGATAAAATTTACATCAATAGAGTCTTTATCACTCCCCGAGTTCATTCATATCAAAATCACCAAAATCCAACCACAAACGACTCCTCAAATCCTGAATTTTAGATCTCCAATTACAAGCCCTAGTTCTTCAATATTTAAGCTTAAATTCCACAAACTCCATGATTATTTAGGTATAAATCACATTAGAATTGAGTATTAAGTCCATAAATCTTACCTCCAAGTGTTCCCCTTTGATTCCCTCTTCAATCCTTTTCAAAAAGCTTCAAAATCGCCCAAAATGGAGGAACTTAGGCTAAAAATCGCGGAATAGGCCTTTTAAATCATTCTGCCCAGTTATTTTAATTCCTTCTTCGTGAACGCGGTCAACGCCTTGCATTTGCGAAGCACAAACTTAAGTTGACCTGAAATTCCTCTTACATGAACGCAACCACCCCTCGCGAATGCGATGCCTTAGCAACTTAACCATTGGCGGACGCGGCATCACCCTTGCGAACGCGATTACCAACGAGCTCAACCCTTCGTGATCGTGGGACCTCCTTCGCGAACGTGAAGGCCAACTTCACAGCCTCCCATCCTAACCCTTCGTGAACGCGAGGGTCCACTCGCGAATGTGAAGAACAACTATCTGCAACATCAACAGCAAATTTTCTGCAATTTTATCCAACTTGAAATGGTCCGTTTAACCACCTGAAACTTACCCGAGGCCCTCGGGACCTCAACCAAACATGCCAACATATCCCATAACATCATTCAAACTTGTTACAACCTTTGAAATTCTCAAAACAACATCAAAACACCAAATTTGCATCGGATTCAAGCCTAAGAATTCCAAAATATTCCAAATTCCGCTTTTGATGAAAAAGTCTATCAAACCAAGTCCGAATGACCTGAAATTTTGCACACACATCCCAAATAACACAAAGGACCTACTGCAAGTCCCAAAATTTCATTCCGACCCCGATATCAAAATCTTACCTATCAGCCGGAAAACGCCAAAATTTCAATTTCGCCAATTCAAGCCTAAATCTACTCTGGACCTCCAAAATATATTTCGATCATGCTCCTAAGTCTCAAATCACCTTCCGAAGCTATCTGAACCATCGGAACTCACATCCGATTCCTTTAACACATAAGTCAACATCCAATTAACTTTTCCAACTTAAGCTTACTCAAATAAGACTAAGTGTCTCAAACCTTACCAAAACCTCTCCGAACCCGAGCCAACCAACCCGATAACACAAAATACAGCTGAACAAGGCAATAAGAAGCAAAAATGGGGGAAACAAAGTGGTAACTCATGATACAACCGGCCGGGTCGTTATAAGAATACAAGTGCACACTTACCTGTGGTTAGCATTCTGTCATTTTGCTTGAGGCTCGAAGTTTGCAAGTTGATTAATCAAATTGCTAAATGATCATTGTCTTCCATGAAAGGTGAATAAAAGAAGTTACATGCTTGTTAGCTGACAGTCAACCCTGTCTACAATTATTGTTGTTTTGTGATCAATCGGAAATAGAGTGGTGTATGATAGGATGATTTTGCTTTAGTTGCTTGAGGACAAGCAAGAGTCTAAGTGTGGGTGTTGATGTGCCATAGAATTTCGGCACTTTTGATACTAATTACATGAACTTTAGCTAATCTTTTAAAACATTATTAGTTATTCCTTATGATGTTTTGCAGTACACGAGACTTGAAGAACCAAAAACATGGAAAAGAAGACAAAAACCCATAGAAGGGCAGAAATGCAGTAGGTCTGCGACTACAAAGGTGATGTGCGGGCCGCAAACCTACCGTAGACTGAAGCAGTTTTTCCAGACCTTGAAGAGAAGAATATGTGGTATATTATGCAGTCGCATAACGCTTATGTAGACCGCATATATGCAATAGGAGATTCTGCAAGAGCACATTTGCGATGAAGTTTGCGGTCGCATAATCAATATGCGGACCGCATAATGGATATGCAATGGGGAACTAGGCAACTAGGCTTGGCACTTTTGATACTAATTACATAGACTTTAGCTCGTCTTTTAAATCAGTTTTAGTTATTCCTTATGAATTTTTGGCGTTTTGCGGTATACGAAACTTGAAGAACCAAAAACATGAAAAAGAAGACAAAAACCCATAGAAGGGCAAAAATGCGGCAGGTCTGCGATCGCAGAAATGATGTGCAGGCCGCAAACCTACTGCAGACTGAAGCAATTTTTCTTGGCCCTTGAAGAGAAGAATATGCGGTATATTATGCAGTTGCATAATGCTTCTGTGGACCGCATAATGTCGCATAAATGCAATAGGAGATTCTGCGAGAGCACATTTGCGATGAAGTCTACGATCGCATATTCAATATGTGTACCGCATAATGGATATGCGATGGGGAACTAGGCAACTGGCCATGCGATTATGCGGTGACCTTGTAAGTCTGCGGACTGCATACATGATCTGCAACCATTCTTTGGTCACAAATGTGTTTTGCAGGGGCATTTTTGGACAACTTTGACCTTGACTTTTGGCCAATTATAAAAAGATTTGCTAGGATTTTTGTGGGATATCTGGTCTGAAAAAGAGGCTACATTGAAGGCATTGACTACACCATTATATTGGATGCTTTTGAAGAGAGAATCTTGTATCTTTGTAAGGTTTATGACTTTATTTATTGCTTTGTTCTTGGATTCTAATATGAGTAGCTAGTTTTAAATACTAAGGTTGTGGGCTCTAAATGGGTGTTTACCATTGAATATATATATAATGGGTGTAATGTTAATGGATGTTTAACATTAAATATATATATAATGGTTGGTTGATATTTATTCATTTCTTATGCTTCATTTATTGTTGGTGGTTGCAAACATTAACTAATTCCATTTTACTTACTTTGCTTGGGAAAGTGGGTTAGAATTTGGTAGAAGTGAATATCAAATACTCAAGGCTTTAAACCTTGTTTAATAGAATCACTTAGGAATAAGTGGGTTTTATTTGACATATTTTGATTGTTCTTAATTGCAACTCTTTTATTTTTGGAAAAATCATAAAGAGGAAATACTACCCAACTATTGAAAAATATTGGGTAGTCATTTAGAAATCATTTGCATATCAAAAGAACTTTCCATTAGAAATATATCATATTAACACCGATAACATTACATTCCATCGATGGGGACACAACCTTGTTTTCCTTAATCAAATTAATTACATTCTCACAACAAAATAGTTATCTTGTTAATTCACAATTACATCATTCTCTTTTTAAGCTAAAGGAGTAGAATTACGACTTAAGTTAAGTTTCACACTATTCAAGTAACCTTTTCACACTTATACCCTGTGGGATTCAATCCCAACCTTGTTGGGTTATTAAATTTGACACCGACCACCTTACACTATTTATTTAAGTGTAATTTGAGTGTATCACTCGTCGCATTGTAGTGTAGACCTCCCAGAGTTGTTTCTAGGTTTGAAACAACTATTTCCATTCCCAGAGTTAGCCTTACTCATCAGTGTTGCAGAATCACCAATGCCAGCACATAGAGCTGCATTATTTTTTCTTTGAATTTCAACATAACTACCATAGCATAGGCTTGATTGACATTTCTAAGTGGTTGAATAATAAAAATCTGGTCTTTAACATTATCAAAAGAGTCGTTTAGACCAATCAAAAATTGATACAATTTCTATAGTTGATAGTGTTCTGCATGTTGTTTGCATTCAGGACATCCACATGAGGAAGAGCTAAGGCTTCATATTCATCCCATAACTCCCTAAGTTTCGAGAAATATTCAGATACAGTTAGCAGGTTTTGAGTTAGCTTTGCAATTTCCTTGTGAAGGTAGAATGACCTAGAAGCATTCACTTTATCAAATCTCTTACGAAGATCTTCCCAGACCGTGTGTGCATTAGAGGCATAGATCATGGTGCTCAGTAAATTAGGAGCAACAGTGTTCATTATCCATGCCAGAACAATGGCATTACATCGATCCCAAAGTTATTGAGGACTCGCATCATATAGCTCCTTCCTACACTAGCACAAAGCCTAACTTATTTTTGTCAAGCAACACAATTTTCACAGATCTACTCCAAAGAGAATAGTTTTCTGAACCTCAAAGTTGATTCGAGATAAGGACAACACCTTGAGTATCAGAAGGATGAATATACAAAGGATGATTGTGATGAAGTAAGTCAATATTTTGAGTATTTGATGGTGGCGATGTAACAGTAGTTTATGAAACATGAATGTTTAAAAACAAGGAAATGCTAATTATTTTTGCTCTTTCTTCATTAAATTTGTGTACTTATAATAATTATCTACATCTATTTATCGGCAAACCCTAAGCTTGAAGAAGAAGTTGTATCTTCAGCTGTAATTTGAAGCAAGTTCTGGATTCGAACAACTCAATTGTACTTTCTCCTCACTCGTCTACCATTGTTGAACTTGTCGGAGTTGAGCCGAGCTCTGATACCATGTTAAAGAGTCACATCCATTGGAGAAGCAGAGATGGAACAGAGGAGGAAGAAGCTAATAGAGAAAGAGAGCCCCCAATTTTTAAAATCACACCATTCCTCACTCAATTCGGCCAAAATTGGTCATTATTTTCTTTACCCGACAACTCTTTCATCATTCCCGAGTAAAGAGGGGCAACTGTTGATACCCAATTTTTCCCCTCATATTTTCTCAAATAGTATATATACCTTTCAAAACATCATTTTGCATCATTATATATATATAATTTCAAAATAGTGCATATGCAGTTATAAGCATGCATAAGTATTTTTACAATCTTTCTATAATTTTAAAGGCTCCAGATAAATTTATTTCTACCCTTTTATTATATAAATATCCAATAATTATCCTTCATACTATTCTTTGTGATGATCTAACCATCTAAATTTATAATTTATGCCAACATAGTGTTTAAATATTTTTAGTGCATCTTTGTAATTTTATTTGCATTTTTAAGCTAAATTGCACATCTTTGCAATAATAGTCCATATTAATGTATAATTATATTATTTATGTATAAAATGCTCTTTTATATTTTTAAAATATTAAATAACTATTTTAAAATATTTTAGTGCACAAATGATATTTTGGTACTCATTTATTATTTTTATAAATTATTTATTTGTTAAAATTGGGTATTTAAAATTTGGCCCCATTTCTATTTAATTTTGGACCTAAATCTGACCCAATGTCTAGCCCAATCCAAATGACCCCTGTAATTACCTGGTCAGTAACCTATTCCATAAACCCGACCCAACCTCCTTTTAATCATGGCTGTTGATCTCTGAGATCAACGGTCCATATCGAACCCACCCTTTTAAGTCCTAAGCCCCCAAACCCTAGGGATCATTATCTCATTCCCGCCGCCCTTGAACTCTCCTTGTATCACCTCTCTCTGAAGAACCCTAAACGTTGCCTTTACCATATTCTCTTCCTAATCCCTTTAGCCATGGGATTTACCCGTTATTTACTTACCATACCCGTGCTCCTTATCTATTGGTTCGTCTGTGGTGTTACCTAGTCCGCTTGCCTAAATATGACAAGAAGATCTCCTAGAAATCAAACCTAATCTAGTTCAGTTACTCAATCTTTTCCGTCTCCGTTCGTTCTTATTCTTTTATGGTATGAATCTCTGTGATTCTTACTTACCCTAAAATCAGGGTTTTTTTATTTTCTTTAATTCGAACCAAAGATGGTTCAAACCTTTGATTTTAAGTATTATCTCGCTTATATTCGTCGTATTATGTGTATATTTGTTATTTTTGACCGATTTTTACTTACCCTGAATTTGGGTTTCAAATCCTTTCTAAATCGAATCAAGTCTGGCTCGATTCTTTGGTTTTGAATAGTATTTCCATCTATGTTCATCCTATTTTATACAGCATGTGATTTTTACTTTATTTCTGTCGATTTATGCACTTTGCCTAAAATTAGAGTTCTGAAATTTCCTCTTTTCCTTACTGCTTTCGATTGCTTTCCTTTCTAGTGTTTGACTAATGACTTTCCATGTTTATGTATTGATCTCTGTCACTATATAAACCCCTCCCCTTTCCGCTTTAGGGCCAGACCAAAATCACTACATCTCACTGAAAAAATTAAGTTCTAATTCTGTGCTTTCTTTGCTAATTCGCTCTATCTTTTGTTTTAACTGGCTGAAAGCCAAAGCCAAATATTCTAGGTTCTCTACTATTGTGGTGTTATTCTCGCTTTTCTCGCTTAACTGGTGAGTTGCTATACCTCTGCCAGTTTACCCTTACGTATGTGTGGTTTATGTCTATGATCCTGTGTGTTTAAAGTATGTTTTCTCGAGCATGATTCTATCAAATTGCATGTTTGTTCGAGCCTCTTTAGTTCTCTAATTAATACTATTAGTTCTGAGATTGTTTGTTTGAATAATATGAATCCTCTTAAGTGTTTAAGCTTAATACCCTCTGATTGGTTTCTTGTATGCAATCTTGTTAATTCTGTCACTCATGTATTCTGATAACCTGTATTTCACCATGCCTTTAGTTCATTTGATCTCATATGGCTATTTAACTTTAGGTAACTAGGCTATATGTGTATGTTATGGTTGATGCTAGCATGTACACCTTTCAGGTTTTAACTTATTAAATGCCATGAATGAAGAACTTTGCAAACTTTCCAACTTGTATTTTAGATCTTTCAATGTAACTCTGTTTAATGTCTAGATTTTGCTATCTATTACTCTATGTTCAGAACTCTGCTATGTTGTCTCCATAAATCAAGTAGGTCTCTTAGAAAATCTGCCTCCTTTAACCATGGCCTCCTTTTATGTGCAGCTTATGCTACCCTGAATCCCCATCCTTAGGTTTTCTGTAAGTTCTGTCCTTGACCTCCTCAGCATAAGCACTGCTCGGGTTCTATGTGAGACCCTTGTGAACTCTGACACGCTGGGGTTTGGTCTCTAAACCATTTTCAACTATTTTTGAACATTTGTTCTCTAAGTGTGAGCACTGCCCGGGGTTCTCGAAGCTCTTGGGAATTCTGACACACTAGAGATTTGGGTTCTTTGTGCTTTGCCAATGTTGACTGTGTATCTCTAAGCCTTGGAGTTGTTATGGTTTGAAGGCTTGGGCTATCCAGGTGCATTTGGGCCTGCCGCAAGCTTCCTATAATTATATACTTTATAATTATTTATTCGCTTATGGTCTGTAATAATTATTTGTAATAACGATTTGGCAATAGTGAATTAGGGAAAACTGGGCCTAGTTTAACGTTTGCATGAAAATGGGGTAGAAAACCCGCTTTAGGTGTCCGTTTCTTTCAAATATTTTCACTACTATATGCTAGATATCCTGCCTATAGGTTATTTATATTCTGTTACTGTATGCAGTAGATAACATGCCTATAGGTATTTATTTCAATGCATTCTGTTATTGTGTGTGGTAGATAACATGCCTATAGGATTTAATTTGTTCAACATGTCCTGATCCATTTTTAGATGTTATGCCTATAGGACCAAAATAATTCTGACTATCCTTTCAAGATTCACACTATTGTATTTAGATACCATACCTTTAAGGCTGTCAAATTAATTTTTGCATTTAAATACCATGCTTGCAAAGTTTCAAAATCAGTTATGCACTTTAAAAAATCACACTGATAAGGTTTTAAATTATTTCTGCATTTAGATACCATGTCTATAGGAAATTCCAGAATCATTTCTGCATTTAGATACCATGTCTATAGGAAATTCTAGAATCATTTCTGTGTTTAGATACCATGCCTATAAGGTTGTAAGATCAGCTTCTGCACTTAGAAATCATGCGTACAAGGTTTAAGATAAAATCAGCCTGCCAAAATCAGTAATTGTTTACAACTTAGGCATCAAGTTTATAAAATATTGTCCGACTATCACTTAGGCAATCTTGTAGGCTAATTGGATTCTGGGTTTGAAATTGCTATCTTCCTGCTGCTTGAACGTGCCAAATTCAAGAAGTAATAAAATTAGTAGGCAAACTGATTAGGTATTTACTGCCTCACCTTAATGAAACTACTGCATATATTGTGCTCATCTAGATATCCTGCTATAGGACTTTAAATCGTTTAAAACTGTTTATTTGAGGTGTGCAATTATTTGTCTATTTGTGGAGGTAAATGTGAGCCCCTTTAACTGTTCCTTATGTGACAGTCCTTCCTATTTTTTTCTCCTTTTAAGCACCATTGGTAAGTCTAGAACCACCTTAACTAAATGTCATAAGCACCTCCAGGACCCTAGGAAAGGGACGGGTAATGCACGCATAAGGCACATACTAGATACTATTAGAACGCTTAGGTAACAATAATTAAGGGGAGGCTAATTGGGTAGTAAAGGATATGATGACCTGTGCGCTAATGCTACGCATAACACCTCTATTTGGGGAAAGTTTACCGAGTATTGCACAGAAGTGATCCTATATGCTTATAAACCTAGGACCCCCTTTATTCCCGTTTAAATAATCTCTATTTGTTTAAATTGTTTATGACTAATTCACTTAAATTGAGTTTGGCTGGTACACACTGTTGTGGACCTTGAGGGGTGCCAAACACCTTCCCCTCAAGGTTATTTCGAGCCCTTACCCTATCTCTAGTAATGCAAATCGGTTTATGAGTTATTTGTTTTAGGTGCCCTAACGCACCTTAAATCCGTTAGGTGGTGACTCTTCAAATTCCATACCCCTTCCCAAAAGGAATTAAGTTGTCCCAAAAAATGTCGAAACCCGAACTCCGTGAGGAAAAAGGGGGCGCGACAGCATGGCGACTCTGCTGGGGATATTTTAGGCTCTTACCATAACGAACTTGTTTTTTCGAATTAGTTTTAAGCATGCTCTATTCTGTTAGTATATGCACCCTTTTCTTTTCCCCTTATTTGGATTTAATTGATTTTTTTTAGCATTCATGATTTCCTTTATTACAGAAACTGACTTGTCTTCTTGTTTTCTTTCTTAACATCTTTCAATTATTTAATACCGCATTTATCATTTTTAACGTGACAACATGCTATTTATTGTTGCATAAATCATGCTCAACATCATTTTTCACTCGTGCGTAATCAATCTTATAGCAATGCTTGATGAGTGTTTGAGCTCTTCCTATATATCACCCTTTAAATTCGGAAAGGCGTATTTGCAGTAAAACTAGTCGATCAGCGGTGTAGTCGACGGTTCTGTGCCTTTCCCTCTCAAGTTGTCCACTTGAGGGAACCAGTCTAGACCTCTCTAGTAACCTTACTCTAATTAATTGTACATGCATCATGGTCAAACCTAGCCGGGTTAATATGTTGTCCACATTACAACCCTTTAAGACAAGCCTCGTCCAAAAGTCCATCGGTTTTCCATAATCCCAATGGACGCAACCACGATTGTGTGCATTAATTTTGGAGAAATAAGTACCAATATGCTAATCATTGTTGTATAAATAGTCGGATCTGGAGGGGGAAAGGGCCTAACCATATTTGTTTTGCAGAAAATGAGGCACGAGGTCCCCAGGTTCGGCATGGTTCATAACATACCACCACTGTTGCTAGATTGGTGGGAGGATCTTCCACCAAGTGATAAGAATCATGTGAAAAGGGTCTTAGGAAACTTGCCTTCTTTATTGAGTCTCCAGCCAAACAACATATTCATCGAAGCTGCTACAATGTTCTGGGATAAAGGAAGAGTCATGTTTCGCTTTGGAAACATAGAAATGACCCCTCTCTTGGAAGAAATAGGGGGATTTGCTGGGCTACCTTGGGATAGTCCTGGTTTATTGGTGCCGGAAAATCACTCTACTAGGAGGTTTCTGAAGATGGTGGGGTTAAAGAAGAATGATGATTTGGAGTGGCTAGAAAATTCCTACATACCCTTCGACTTCCTCTATGAACGATACGGTCACAGCAGATATTATCGTATTTTTTATGATGAATTCTCCATCACTTACTTGGGATGGATCCACCGTAGGGTTTTTGTGTTCATTGTCTATTTCTTTGGTATGTTAGTATTCCTGGTCCAAAGGGATAGAATCCATACCAGACTGGCCATGGTAACCAAAACCTTGATGGAGGGGATCGAAGGGCAGACATATACTATTGTCCCTATGATCATAGAAGACATATACCGGGCCTTGAAGCATTTTTAGAAGGGGTACAAATACTTCGAAGGTTGCAATCTGCTACTGCAAGTTTGGCTGCTAGAACATCTCCAAAAAGGTCAATACCGTCAAGAGTTTCCGCGAAGGCCATGGAATGATCACATAGCCTTCCATCATCCCAAGAAAATGACCTATATCCCAGACAGGTTTGCTCAACCAGAGGATGTTGTAGGATGGGTGTAGTTTTTCAACAATTTGACCGAGGACCAGGTTCAATGGATGTTCGAGTGGTTCCCACCGACGAGTTCATCATCAGATCCAGGGATGTTCCACACTTGGTACTGATCGAGTTAAGGGGCATATACCCTTATGCTCCCCTCGGTGTTATAAGACATGCAGGCAGGAAGCAGGTCATACTGCGAGTTGCTAAAATGAGTCATTTCATAGTCGATTTTCAGGGTGACACCATTCCATACAAAGTGAAGCACAACACATGTGGCACTTGAAGATTATCATGGAAAAGGATACTATCGAGCCAGATCGATATCATGTTGGTTATGTGTACTTCTACCCCTCATGGTTGGATGATAACATAGGGAGAATATTCGAGCCAAGGGTTGGTCTAGGAAACAGGGTCATAGACGAAGTTGCCGAAGCACAGGTGAAATATAACAAACTGCGCAAAAGGGTTCACGCGTACGAGGCCAAGCACATGGAGCGACACAAGATCGACATGGAACTAATCAATGAATGGAGAGAGAGGGTTGTTAAATCAAGCAAAAGGTTGGAGTATTTGGAGTACAATCTGATGGAATTAGAGGGAAAGATGATGAAGAGAGTCACCGATTGCCAGAACATTGAAGGAAGCAAAGGAGGACATTTACCAAGGGCATACTTATTGTTGAACATGCGCGAACTGGGGGATCTTATTGACAAGAGCATCCAGTCTGGAGAAGGTCCTTCTGGGGCCAAGTAGATTAGGTTTATTTGCTATTCCAAAATGTAATAAGGCCAAGTGCCATTAGTGACTTATCTTATTTGGTGTCATTTTAGATTCATCTATTTTTACATTAATGAAATGAGGTAGTTATTGGCACTAAAATTCTCCAAATCTATTTGTCGCTAGGCCTACCTCGGGCACAACGAGGCTCCTAAACTAGGATGCGAATTTACGCAATATGTGTTTAAATACTGCAAACTTTTTAGAATCCTTACTGACTTGTTTACCTTTTGTTTTTCTTTATTTTTTATTATTCCCATCCCCTAAGGTTGGTTCGCACATACTTGCATCATCAGCATATCACACCAGATCTAGAGGCCCTCCACCTCCTCCTCCTCTAAGTAATCCGAAAAGCAGAGGAAAAGCTAAGATGTATGACTTGAGTGGTATACGAAAAGAAAATGCTGAGAACATTGAAACTTCAGACGGCCGGAGTACCCCGGCACAAAATGACTTGGTTTTATGATCGGAACAAAAGATACTATAGTTACAAGGAGGACTTGAGCAGGTCTGCAATTTGGAAAACCTCTCCCTCACCCTAAACGTCCCAGAAGTTAACCAACAAAATGATCAAAATCCATCACCTCCTCAAAATACGCTAAACCAATGTCCCTAAAATCCTCCCGCACCCCATCAGTACACCACACCACCTCAAAACCCCAATCCTTTATCGATACCAACTCCTCCACAACACCATCATCAACCAAACCCAGTACCCACAAACCACTACCTATCATACTCCCCAGAACACACCACATTCCCGATCCTCAAAACTAAACCAATGACTACCACTACACCCAAATCTCCGGCACTCACCAAAACAGCCCCGTATACGTGGAAACACTACCTCACTCCACTCAACCTATCTCCTATACACTAGAATCTGCTGAGAAGGGCCTGCTCATTAAAAACATGGCCGAGGAGCTCAAGAAGCTGACAAGTCGAGTTTAGGGTGTTGAAGGAGGTAAAGGGATAGAAGGTCTGAACTACGAGGATTTATGCATACAACTAGATGTGGAACTGGCAGAGGGTTACAAACCTCCCAAGTTTGAAATGTTTGATGGAACAACGGATCCCAAGGTTCATTTGAGAACTTAATGTGACAAGCTCGTGGGGGTTGGAAAAGATGAAAGGATTCGAATGAAGCTTTTCATGAGAAGTCTTACCAGAGATGCCCTGTCCTGGTACATAAGCCAGAGTCCTAAGAAGTGGGCTAATTGGGTGAGCATGGCATCAGAATTTATGGATCGGTTCAGGTTTAATACAGAAAATACACCAGATGTCTTCTATATCTAGAACTTAAAGAAGAAGCCAACTAAGACTTTTCGCGAGTACTCTACTCGGTAGAGGTTGGAAGCAGCCAAGGTCAGACCAGCATTAGATAAGGAACAGATGAACAAGTTCTTTGTCAGGGCATAGGACCCACAGTATTATGAAAGGCTAATGGTCATTGAGAATCACAAGTTCTCCGACATCATCAAACTCAGAGAAAGGAATGAAGAAGGTATTAAAAGCGGGATGGTGACAAATTTTGAGGCACTGCAGGCCATGAACAAAGCATTGCAATCAGGTGGCATATCAAAAAAGAAAGAAATGGGGGAAATAATGGTGTCCCAAGGCCCAAAATCTCCGCTCACATACCAAACACCTCCACCCACATACCAAACACCTCCACCTACATACCAACCCTCAGCTCTCAAATATTCTCAACCTGCCACCACCTATCCCACTTATAACACCCATACCGCCTACTATCATTCACCTCCAACTCGTCTAAATTACCAGAAACCCCGGCCTAATTTTGATCGAAATCACCCAGACAATACACTGTCATTGTTGAACCCATCGACTAGCTGTACGAAAGGTTGAGGGCTACCGATTATGTCACCCCTATTCCCGCTGTGGCAATGGAGAATTCATCTCAATGGTTCAACCCGAATAAAACTCATGCATATCATTCCAGTATGAAAGGGGCACACCATTGACAAGTGTCGGACATTGAAAGATAAGATCCAGACATTGATTGATAACAAGGTCATACAGGCGAAGGAAGCAACACCCAACATCCGCAATAATCCTCTTCCAGATCATAGGGGCGAAGGGGTAAATGTGATAGAAACTGATGAGGAGTGGGATCCCGAGGGATCAATTGGACTTATCAAAGAGGGCAAAAATCCTAAAAATCCCGCAGTCACTCTTAATCCTATTGTGGTCCAAGTGCAGCTGCTAGTTGAGGTTGAGGTAACCGCATCAGTTCCATTTAAGGTGGAAGTAACATCACCTGCAGCCACACCTGTTCTATTTGAGGTAAAAGTGGCCACACCTTTCACAGTGATAGTAGCAATCACACCTCCTTTCAAGTCCAACACCATACCTTGGGATTACGTTGCTGAAACTAGGGAAAAGGGAAAAAGCAAAGATGGAAGAATTTGGTGCCGCACAAGGAATGAAGGATCTATATACCCGAACATTTGGGAGTATCAAGCAAGGAGGCTTCTATTAAATAACCCGTCATTGAAATTGGACTGGACGATCTTTGGAGGAAAGTACAGGCGAGGGAATACTTTATCGTCGATCATTTAAACAAGACCCTCGCCCAAATATCCATCCTGTCATTATTGCAAAATTCAAAAGCGTATAAGAATGCTCTAATAAAGGTATTAAATGAAACATATGTGCCCAACAATATCACCTATGGAGAAATGGCCAACATGGTAGGGCAAGTTCTAGAGAGTCATAAGATCACCTTCCACGAGGATGAATTACCGCCTGAAGGGTTAAGTCACAACCGGGCACTACATATCACGGTATAGTTCGAAGACAAATTCATTGCCAGGGTCCTAATCAATGAGCGTTCAAGCCTTAACATTTGTCCATTGACTACTCTAAAAAGGTTGGGCAAAGATTTCCATGAGATACGAGCAGGGAGTGTTGATACCCATTTTCCCCTATATATTTTAAATATGCATAAATACCTTCAAAATAGCATATATATATATATATATATATATATATATATATATATATATATATATATATATAATCATGCACAAGGATTTTATAATTTTTCCCATAATTTTAAGGATTTAAATTGATTTATTTTCTCCCTTTTTATTCATGAAATCCTCAATAATTATTTCCAAATTATTTTTATGATGATTTATTCATCTAATTTCTATACTTATACCAAAATATGGCTAGTATATTTTTTATGCATTTTTATAATTACATTTAGTATATTGTTTAAGCTAAATTGCACATAATTGCAATGTTGGCCCATTTTAATGTATAATTATATTTTATACGTGTAAAATTGGCCCCTATATTTTTAAAATGATAGTTACATATTTTAAATCATTTTGGTATAGAAAAATTATTTTCAGAAAACTATTTATTATTTATTATAATTAAAATAGGAAATATTGGCTATTTAATTTATAGCCAGATTTGGCTTTCAGTTTTAGCCAAATTGGACCCAATCCCCAGTCCAATTTCCTACCCAATCAATCCGACCCAGACCCTATAAACTCCTACCCAAACTCGGACCTCTTCCCCCATCAAAAAGGGGAGGGAAAAGGGCGCGACAGCATGGCGACTCTGCTGGGGATATTTTTAGGCTCTTACTATAACGAACTTGTATTCTACACATTAGTCCAAGCATGCTTATCCCATACCCTTCTCCCTCATTTGAATTTAACTGTCTATTTTTCAAGCATTTATGATTTCTTTATTACCCTGAAAACTAACTTGTCTCTTTGTTTTCCTTTTTCTGTAACTGCCTTTTCAATTATTTAAATACTGTATTTAGTTTTCCTACGTGAAAATACTTGACTACATGCTATTAATTGCTGCATAAATCATGCTCCGCATCATATTTCACTCGTGCGTCTCAAATCTTATAGCAACGCTTTAATGAGTGGTTGTGCTCTTCCTATTTACTACTCTTAAATTCGGAAAGGCTTATTTGCGGTAAAACCAATCGATCAGCGGTACATTTGACGGTTCCGTGCCTTCCCCTTCAAGTTGTCCGCTTGAGGGTACTAGTCTAAAACCCCATAGAAACCTTACTCTATTTAAATTGTGCATGCATCATGGTCAAACCTAGTCGGATCAGTTATGTTGTCCACATAATGATCCTTTAAGATAAGCCATATCCAAAGTCCATCGAGTTTTCCATAATCCCAACGGACGCAACCACGTTTTGTGCATTAATTTGGAGAACTAAATGCCGATATGCTAATCATAAATGTATAAATAGTCGAGTCCGGTAGGGGTAAGGCCTAACCCTTTTGTTTTGTAGAAAATGAGGCACGAGGTCCCCAGATTCGATATGGTTAGCAACATCCCTTTATTGCTGCTAGACTGGTGTGAGGATCTTCCCTCAAATGACAAGAAGCATGTGAAAAATTACCTGGGTAACTTGCCTTCCCTGCTAGATATTGAACCAAACAACAAATTGATTGAGGCTGCTTCTAGAGGAAATAGGAGGACTTGCAGGGTTGGCTTGGGATAGTCCTGGGTTTTTGGTGCCAAAAAACCGTACGGGCAGGGGATTTTTAAAGATGATGGGGATGAAAAAGAATGTCGACCTAGTATGCTTGAAGGATTCCTACATACCTTTCGAATATCTCTACGAGAGGTATGGCCATAGCAAGTCTTTCTGCACTTATAATGATGAGATCGCCCTCACTTCACTGGGTCACATCCACCGCAGAGTGTTCGTGTTCATTGTGTACTTTCTAGGGCTGATAGTGTTCCCAATGAAAAGGGGAAGAATCCATACTAGGTTGGCCATGGTCGGCAAAAATTTGATAAAAGGGATTAATGGATAGACATATACCATAGTCCCCATGATCATAGTTGACATCTACAGGGCCCTGGAACGCTGTCAAAGAGGGGCCAAGCATTTCGAAGGTTGTAACTTATTGCTGCATTTATGGTTTTTGGAGCATCTCCAAAAGGGTCGCTATCGTCAAGAATTTCAGCGAAGGGCTTGGAACGGCCACATTTCTTTCCATCACCCTAAGCAGATGACCTACATTCTGGATAGGTTTGCTGAGCCAGAAAGTGCCAGCGAATGGGTAGAGTTCTTTGACAATCTGACCGAGGGATAGGTACAGTGGATGGTTGAATAGTTTCCAATGGACGAGTTTATTATCAGGTCCATGATTGCTCCGTATTTGGTATTGATCGGGTTGAGAGGGATATATCCATATGTCCCTATGCGAGTTATAAGGCAAGCAGGCAGAAAATAGGTTGTACCAAGGGTCGTCAAGATAAGTCATTTCAGGGTAGATTTCCAAGACGATGACATATCTTACAAGTGCCAAGCTCAGCACATGTGGCACTGCAAAATCATTATGGAGAAAAGCACTGTTGATCCAGATAGATATCACGCGGGTACGAGCCTCTCTACCCTGCATGGTTGGAGGACATTCTTAAAGGAATGGTTGGAATGGTGACATCGGGGATTGGTCGAGGGAACAGAATCATAGACGAGTAAGCTGAAGCCCAAGTCAAATATAATAGGCTGCGCAAGAGAGTCCACGACTCTGAGAATGAGCATCGGGAGATACATGAGAGGAACGTGAGGTTAATTGAGGAATGGAAAGAGATGGCAGTCTCTTCCAAAAGGAAACTAGAATACCTGGAGCGAGGAATAGTGGAGCTGGAGGGTAAAGTCATAAAAAGGATTGAAAACTGTCAGAATGCTGAAGGAGCCGAGGGAGGACATCTAGCCCGAGCCTACTTGCTGTTGGGATTGTGCGAGCTGGGAGATCTGTTTGATGGAGTTTGGAAGATCGAATATGGGGAAGGTCCTTCTGGGACCAAATAGATTAGATTTACTTGCTTTTCTTAAAATGTAATAAGGCCAAGGGCCAGTAGTGACTTGTTTTATTATTGTGTTAGTATCGTTTTTGGATTCGTCTACTTTTATGTTATGAAATGAAGCATTTATTGGCATTTGAAGTTCTCCAAATTTATTTGTCGCTGGGCCTACCTAGGGCACAATGAGGCCCTCAAATTAGGATACGAGTTTACATTTCGCAATATGTGTTTAAATACTACAAATATTTCAGAGTCCTCACTAACTTGTTACCTTTTGTTTTGATTATTTTTATTATTATTCCTATCCCCTTAGGTTGGTTCATCCATACTGGCCTCATCAGCATATCATACCAGATCTAGAGGCATTCCACCTCTTCCTCCTCCAAGCAACACAAAAAGCAGAGGGAAAGAAAAGATGGACGACTTAAGTGGAATATGAAAGGAAAATAGTGAGAACGCAAAGACTTCTAACGGCCGCAGTACTCCGGCCCCGAATGACCTGGTTTTAAGACTGAAACAAAAGATACTAGAACTGGAAGGGGAACTTGAGAAAATCCGCAATTTGGCAAATTTGTCACTCACCCTCAATGTCCCTGATATCCACCAACAGAACGCAAAGAACCCAACACCTCCTCAAAACCAACAGCCATAAAATCCTACCGCACCAAACCAATACGCAACTCCACCCCAAAATATCAATCCATTGCCAATACCAACTCCACCACAACAACATCATCAACCAATTCAGTACTCACTAACTACCACTTATCACACTCCCCAAAATACAACCCCACTTATCCCGATCCACAGAACTCCACCAATGACCATCACTATACCCAAGTCCCTGGTACCTATCAGAGCAACTCCATATACGTGGAAACTATACCACATTCTACCCAACCAATCTCCTGTGCACCGGAATCCTCCGAAAAAGACCTGCTCATTAAGAACATAGACGAAGAACTCAAGAAGTTAACAAGTCGAGTTCAAGATGTTGAAGGTGATAGAGGAATAGAAGTTTTGAACTAGGAAGATCTATGCATACAGCCCGATGTAGAATTGCTAGAAGGGTACAAACCTCCCAAGTTCAAAATGTTCGATGGAAAGGATGAAAAGATTCGAATGAAGCTCCCGAGTTCACCTAAGGACCTACAAACCTCCCGAGTTCACCTAAGGACCTACTGTGACAAGCTTGTTGGGGTTGGAAAGGATGAAAAGATTCGAATGAAGCTCTTTATGAGGAGCCTCACTAGGGACGCGTTGTCTTGGTATATAAGCTAGAATCCTAAGAAATGTCAAATTGGGTAAGCATGACATCAGATTTCATGGACCAGTTTAGGTTCAACTAAAAATGCACCTGATGTCTTCTACATTTAGAATCTCAAGAAGAAGCCTACTGAGACTTTCCACGAATATGCTACTCATTGGAGGTCGGAAGCCGCCAAGGTCAGGCCCGCTTTGGACGAAGAACAAATGAATAAATTCTTCGTCAGAGCACAAGATCCACAATATTATGAGAGACTGATGGTCATCAAAAATCACAAATTCTCTGATATCATCAAGCTCGGGGAAAGGATCGAGGAAGGAATCAAGAGCGGGATGGTAACAAATTTTGAAGCACTGCAAGCCATGAATAAGGCACTCCAATCAGGCGGCATATCGAAGAAGAGAGATGTTGGGGCAGTAATGGTGGCCCAGGGCCCAAAAACTCCACTCACATATCAAACACCTCCACTCACTTATCAAATACCTCCACCCACCTATCAAACACCTCCACCCACCTATAAAACACCTTCACCCGCCTATCAAACAACTCCACCATTGCCACCTACACATCAACCTTCATCTCCCAGATACTCCCAACCAGCCGCTGTCCAACATACCTACAATTCCCAACCATCCCACTTCCAATCACCACCAACTTGCCAAAATTATCCAAGACCAAGACCCAACTTTGACCGCTAGCCACCCAGACAATACACCGCTATTGCTGAGCCCATCGACCAATTGTATGAAAGGTTAAAGGTCGCAGCTTATGTCACTCCTATTCCCCCTGTGGCACTAGAAAATCCATCCCAATGGGTCAATCCAAACAAAACATGTGCATACCACTCCGGTATGAAAGGGCACACCACTGTTGAGTGCCAAACATTGAAGGATAAGATCCAGACACTCATTGACAACAAGGTCATACAAGCGAAGTAAGTTTCACCTAAGGTCCGCAAGAATCCCCTCCCTGATCATAAAGGTGACGATGTACACATTATAGAAACAAATAAGGAATGGGATCCTGAAGGGTCAATCGGCCTTATTCGAGAAGGTGATGACTTTAAGGTTGCAGTTACACTTACTCCTATCGTAGTTCAGACTCAGGCACCTATTGATGTTGAGGTAACTACATCAGTTCCATTCGAGGTGGAAGTAGCTCCGCCCGTAGCCACCTCCGCTCCATTTGAAGTAGAAGTGGTCACACCTTTTACTGTGACGGTGTCAACCACACCCCCATTCAACTCAAAAGCAATACCCTGGGATTATGTTGTCGAGTCTCGGCAAAAAGGGAAGACTAAGATAGAGGAATCTGACGCCGCACAAGGAATGACTAGAACTGGAAGAGTCTACACACCTGAATACCTGGGAGGTTCAAGTAAGGATGCCACTACTAGGTAGCCTGTTATCGAGACCGGGCCAGATGACCTATGGAGGAAAGTACAAGCAAAGGAGTATTCTGTTATTGACCATCTGAACAAAGTCCCTGCTCAGATATTTATCCTATCACTATTGCAGAATTCAGAGGCATACAAGAATGCCTTGATGAAAGTACTAAGCGAGGCTTATGTACCCAATAATATCACTGGTGGGGAAATGGCCAACATGGTTGGAGAGCCATACGATTATCTTCCACAAAGATGAGCTGCCACCTGAAGGTCTGAATCACAATCGAGCATTGCATATTACAGTACAATTTGAAGATAAGTTCATTGTCAGGGTCCTGGTTGATGGAGGTCCTAGTCTGAATATGTCTCCACTGGATACCCTGAAAAGGTTAGACAAATGTTTTCATGAAATACAGACCGGAAGCATGAATATGAAAGATTTCGATGGGTCCCAAAGGGCCACGATCGGAGAAATCAACCTTTGCTTGTAGTTGGGCCGACTTGGTTCGACGTTGAATTCCAAGTGCTCAACATACCAGCCTCATATAATCTTTTGTTGGGATGCCCATGGATCCATGCTGCTAGAGTCATGCCCTCCACACTACATCAAGTCGTAAAATTCGAATGGAACCGTCAGGAGGTAATCATTCATGGAGATGGGAGTAACCCCATCTACACTAGTCAAACCATTCTGGTCATTAGACATAGAAGGAGGCTAGGAGGGGAAACATATCATCACATTGAACAGGTCAACACCGTCGAGAAGGATAAGTGGTGGAGTAACAAAATATAAAGCATATGAGCATGGTCCGGATATGAACCCGACAAAGGGTTGGGAAAGAACCTCCAAGGTATTACCAAGCCGATACGGCTGAAAAATCATGGTACCACCTTTGGGCTCAGATATCAGTATACAATGCAAGAGTACAATGATTGGTCGCCTCCATGGAGTGGACCGTATTACCCTCTTGAGCAACCAGTACCACGTTTGGAACAAGCTTTTCATCAGGCAGACACAATATGGGGAACTGCAGAAGAAGAAGAACTAGCTGGACTAAAGGATTTGTTCTTGAAAGATGAGGATATGGATTGTAGTGCCATAATTGAGGAGGAGGATGAAGAAGGCATCTCCATTCAGACTGTGGCAAAGGGAGCTGTTCTTAGAAACTGGACCACCACACCATCCTGAGCCCGCCGAGTCCCTGGGTAGCTTAGCAGAATTTATAGTTGTTCTAGGCATTTAAATTTTTCAGCAATTTTGTTTTAAGATTTCTTTGTTTCAAAATAAATGCTCAATCCACCTATCCAAGTTTGTTTGAACAATTTTCTCAGTTTTAATCAAACGCATTTATCCTTTATCATTATTCATTACTATTTTTATATTTTTCCCTTCTACAGTGTTATTATTACTTTTTCTGATGAACCAGTGACTGTGACATGTAATGAGGCAACGCAACATGAGAATAGTGACTCAGAGGAAGAAGATGAGATACCCCAGAAAATTTTTAGAGAAGTTGAATATTTTGAGAATAAGCCTAAATTCAACTTGGACGAAACAGAAGCAGTAAGTTTGGGAGATGTCGAGACCGTCAAAAAGACCTGCATCAGTATTCACTTGTCACCAATAGAAAAGGAAGAGTACATCCATTTTCTAAAGGAATATGAGGATATCTTCGCATGGTCGTATGACGATATGACTGGTTTGAGCACATCTATAGTAGCTCACAAGTTGTCTACCAATCCCATGTGCCCGCCAGTCAAGCAGAAACTCAAAAAATTCAAACCAGACATGAGTCTGAAAATCAAGGAGGAAGTTACCAAGCAGATCAAAGCCAAGGTTTTCAGGGTGGTTGAGTACCCAACATGGTTAGCTAACATTGTGCCAGTTCCGAAAAAAGATGGGAAGGTTCGAGTATGTGTTGATTATCGAAATTTAAACAGAGCAAGTCCCAAAGATGACTTCCCACTGCCAAATATACATATTCTGATCGATAACTACGCCAAGCATGAACTCCAATCCTTTGTAGATTGCTTCGCAAGTTCTCACCAGATCTGGATGGATGAAGAAGATGCCGAAAAGACAACTTTTATTATGCCTTGGGGTGTATATTGTTACAAGATGATGTCATTCGGTCTAAAGAATGTAGGGGCTACTTACATGAAGGCCATGATAACCATCTTCCATGATATGATACACAAGGAAATAGAGGTATATGTGGATGACATCATTATCAAATCCAAGGGAGACGCAAATCACATAGTAGACTTGAGGAAATTCTTCGACAGGCTCAGGAGGTACAATTTGAAGTTGAACCCCACAAAGTGTGCATTTGGGGTTCCCGCAGGAAAGTTATTGGGATTCATTGTCAGTCGCTGAGGGATCGAGCTAGATCCAACTAAAGTTAAAGCTATTCAGGAGTTACCACCACCTAAAAGCAAAAAGGACGTGATGAGCTTCCTGGGACGGCTCAACTACATCAGTCGATTCATAGCATAGTCCACAGTAATATGTGAACCCATCTTCAAGATGCTGAGGAAAGATGCCGAGATGAGTTGGACCGAGGATTGTCAGAAAGCTTTTGACAAGATCAAGGAATACCTGTCCACACTGCTAGTTCTGGTCCTGCCAGAATTAGGAGGACCTTTGCTACTTTATCTATCCGTGTTAGATGGAGCCTTCGAATGTATTCTGGGACAACATGATGAGACAAGAAGAAAGGAGCAAGCCATATATTACCTGAGTAAGAAATTCACACCTTATGAAGCACGGTAATCTCTGCTTGAATGCACTTGTTGTGCTTTGACCTGGACAACCAAAAATTGAGGCATTATTTCTGTACCTACACCACATACCTCATATCCAAGATGGATCCCCTGAAGTATATATTTTAGAAGCCCATGCCTACTGGGAATTTGGCTAAATGACAGATACTACTGAGTGAGTTTGACATCATATATGTAACTCAAAAGACAGTCAAGGGACAAGCATTGGCAGATCATCTCGCTAAAAATCTGGTAGAGGAGAATACGAACCCTTGAAAATGTATTTTCGTGATGAAGAAGTATCATTCATAGGAGAAGACATTACTGAAGCATATGAAGGTTGGAGGATGTTCTTTGATGGAGCCGCAAATTTCAAAGGAGTAGGCATTGGAGCAGTTTTGGTATCAAAAATGGGTTAGCATTATCCCGTATCTACTAAACTCAGATTTCTCTACACCAACAACATAGCGGAATATGAAACCTGCATACTAGGGCTCAACATGGCAGTCGACATGAACATTCAGGAGCTATTGGTGATCGGTGACTTAGATTTGCTTGTGCACCAGGTACAAGGAGAGTGGGCCACCAAGAATCCCAAGATACTGCCATATCTGCACTATGTGCAGGAATTGAAAAGGAGGTTCACAAAGATAGAATTCCGACATGTGCCCAGAATTCAGAATGAGTTCGCCGATGCATTAGCCACTTTGTTATCCATGATACAACATTCAGATAAGAACTATATTAATCCCATTCCGGTGATGATCCATAATCAGCCAGTATATTATGCTCATGTCAAGGAGGAAGTAGATCGAAAGCCTTGGTTCCATGACATCAAGAAGTATTTCAAAAGGAGAATACCCGGAGCATACAAATCACATCTAGAAAAGCGCGCTCCGGAGATTGTCAAATCACTTCTTCCACAGAAGAGGGAACTTGTATAGAAGAACTCCGGATTTGGGTTTTCTAAGGTGTGTCGACACGAAAGAAGCTTCTAAGCTACTTGAGGATGTGCGTGTTGGGACATATGGTCCGCATATGAATGGTTTTGTTCTGGTCAAGAAGATACTTAGGGCATGTTACTTTTGGATGACCATGGAGACGGATTGTATTCAGTATGTCCGCAAATGCTTTCAATTCAAGTGCATGCCGACATGATAAAAGTGCCGCCAAACAAGCTCAATGCAACAATCTCACCTTGGCCTTTCGCCGCCTGGGGAATGGATGTTATCAGTCCAATTGAGCCCACTGCTTCAAACGGACACTGGTTTATTCTGGTAGCCATTGATTACTCCACAAAATAGGTAGAAGCTGCATCTTACAAAGCTGTAACTAAGAAAGTCGTCACAGATTTTATCAAGGATCGTATTGTCTGCCGATTCGGAGTTCCTGAGTCCATTATTACTGACAATGTCGCCAACCTCAACAGTGATCTGATGAAAGCTATATGTGAAACGTTCAAAATCAAACACAAGAATTCCACCGCCTACATACCTCAGATGAATGGATCCATAGAAGGCGCCAACAAAAACATTAAGAAGATACTAAAGAAAATGGTAGAGAATCACAAGCAGGGGCATGAGAAGTTACCCTTTGCTCTGTTAGGGTACCGCACCACAGTTCGCACGTCATTCGGGGCAACCCCCTACATGCTGGTTTATGGTACTGAGGTTGTCATCCCAGCCGAGATAGAGATTACTTCTTTAAAAGTCATACAAGAAGCTGAGCCCAGCGATGCAGAATGGATAAGGAGCCGCTATGAACAATTGGCCCTTATCAATGGAAAAAGAATGAACGCAGTGTGTCACAACCAACTTTGTTATAACAGAATGTCTAGAGCTTTCAACAAAAGAGTCAGACCAAGACAGTTCGCACCAGGGCAGCTGGTATTAAAGAAAATCTTCCCACACCAAGACAAAGCCAAAGCGAAATTCTCTCCCAACTGGCAAGGTCCGTACATGGTTCATAGGGTCCTGATAGGAGGAGCACTCATACTTGCAGAGATGGATGGATATATCTGGCCAAAACCAATCAATTCAGACGCAGTCAAGAGATACTATGCTTAGATTAATTCACATTTCTTTTCTGATGAAATTAAACTATGCTTTACCTAATTCCCGTTTAAGAGGGGATACGTAGGTAGCCTTATGGGTTCGGTCATATCACAATAAAATTTTTATTTTTCTCCAAAATCAGAAATTAGGGCAGAATTTGAGAAGGGTCCTCAAAATTCCGGAGCAAGTCCAGCCAGCGCCATCACATGCCAGGAAGTCAATAATCAGTCAAGAACTGGGGCAGAATTTTGAGAAGGATTCTCAAAATTCTGAAGAAGATTCAGCAGGGTCCGCCATCCGCAAACGGTTAAAAATCATCTACCAAACTGGGGCAGAATTTTGAGGAGGACCCTCAAAATTCCAACATAAGTGAGCTGCAATGCCTTTGAAATGTGTCACAATCGCTAGCTCATCAAAAACTACTTGATATATCAATACTCTTCCAAAACGATTCTATTTTATCAATGAATGCATATTTTTTGAAAATCCTATATTTTATAGCGGTCAGGTGCTACCTAGGGGAACTCGAATGAGGGCTTCCAGAGCAGAGCAAGGCCGGCAGACGAAGCAAGAACCAACATCCCCTCATAGAACTTACAATTTTTTTTTGAACGCAGGCACATTTGATGTAACGGTAGCATTCGCAAAACATATGTGCACAAAGCAAATTCCCCATCCATCTGGCCATCAAACACTGAACATATCCTAGCTAAGATATACTCCACCCTTATCTGATATTCTCTCTTTGCATGAGTCTAATCTCTGACTCCACATTGGCATGAGTCTAATCTCTGACTCCACATTGGCATAAGTCTAATCCTTGACTCCACATTTTGCATGAGACTAATCTCTGTCTCCAATCTTGCATAAGTATAATCCTTAACTCCATATTTGCATAAGGCTAAGCACCGCCTTCTCTCTGCATGAGACTAAGCTCTGTCTCCAATCTTGCATGAGTCTAATCCCGGACTCCATATTTACATAAGGCTAAACACTGCCTTCTCTTTGCATGAGGTTAAGCTCGATCTCCATATTTGCATAAGGCTAAGCACTGCCTTCTCTCTGCATGAGACTAAGACCCGTCTCCATATTTGCATTGAGTCTAACCCCTGAATCCATATCTGCATAAGGTTAAGCACTGCCTTCTCTTTGCATGAGACTAAGCTCTATCTCCAATCCTGCATGAGTCTAATCTCTAACTCCATATTTGCATGAGTCTAATCCCGGACTCCATATTTGCATAAGGCTAACCCCTGTCTCCCTTTCGCATGAGTCTAATCCTTGACTCCATAGTTGCATGAGTCTAATCCCGAACTCCATATCTGCATAAGGCTAATCCTTGCCTCCCCGTCTACATAAGGCTAATCCTTGCCTCCCCGCTTGTACGGGACTAAGCACTGTCCCCTTTTGCACCAATATTGCTCTATCTACTTGCTTTTCAAACGGGCTAAGTTTTGCCCTCCACTTTGCAAGACTAAGCCTTGTCTTGTTACATCATATTATTGCATATCATGGGTTGAAACAATCGCCAATCTTTCCAAAGGCATCATAATCTAAAGGCATCATCCTCATAGACGGAAGACACCATGCCATGACCTGGGATCTCTCAAATTTGCATATCATTATTCAAAGGCGTCATGGTTCGGTGGAACCATTTTAATGGCCCGAGAACACCATTTCATGGCCTGCGAATCCCTCACTAAACAATTCATTGCACGGGACGTCATGGTCTAAGGACGTCATCTTTAACCATTCGAAGACAACCTTCATGGTCCAAAGGAAATTTGCATAATGTTTAAATTTTCGCAAATACGTTTGTAGCATCTTTTATCTGCAGGTAACCAGTAAGAAACTGCTATCCTAGAAGGAGCGATCTCACTCTAGTTCCTTCCAGCCGTCCCGAGTCTTAACCACCCATCATAGCCGCTTCGACATCTTGTATCCGTTCTTGCAATAATTTCATCGGCATACTCCACAGGTGAATCCAGAACTACACATGGCCTGATTCCTGTAAAACCAGGGATATGCAGGCAACTCAAAAACCGGAGTCCGGCCTTTGTCTTACAAAACATCCCATCTGGTCAAAATTGGCCATCATTTCTTTACCCGAAAATTCTTTCATCCTTCCCCGGTAAAGAGGGGCAGCTGTTGATACCCAATATTTTCCTATATATTTTAAATATTCATAAATACCTTCAAAATAGCATATATATACATATATAAGCATGCACAAGGTTTTTATACATTTTCCCATAATTTTAAGGAATTAAATTGATTTATTTTCTCCCTTTTTATTCATGAAATCCCCAATAATTATTTCCAAATTATTTTTATGATGATTTATTCATATAATTTCTATACTTATTCCAAAATATGGCTAATATATTTTTTATGCATTTTTATAATTAAATTTAGTATTTTTAAGCTAAATTGTACATAATTGTAATGTTGGCCCATTTTAATGAATAATTATATTTTATATGTGTAAAATTGCCCATATATTTTTAAAATGATAGTTACATATTTTAAATCATTTTGGTATAGAAAAAGTATTTTCAGAAAACTATTTATTATTTATTATATTTAAAATAGGGAAAATTGGCTATTTAATTTATAGCCAGATTTGGCTTTCAATTTTAGCCAAATTGGACCCAATACCCAGCCCAATTTCCTACCCAATCAATCCAACCCAGGCCCTATAAACACCTACCCAAACTCGGACCTCTTCCCCCATCAAAAAGGGGAGGGAAAAAGGGGGCACGACAGGGAGTATGAATGTGAAAGCATTCGACAGGTCTCAAAGGGCCACGATTGGGTAGATTAACCTTTGTCTGCATATGGGACCAACTTGGTTCGATGTTGAATTCCAAGTGCTAGACATATCAGCTACATACAATCTTCTGTTGGGTCGACCTTGGATACATGTCGCTGAGGCCGTGGCTTCCACGCTACACCAAGCCGTGAAATTCGAATGGAACCATAATGAGGTAATCATTCACAAAGATGGAAGTAACCCCATTTACACCAGTCAAACTATCCCGATTATTGAGAATAGAAGAAGGCTGGGGGGAGAAACTTATTATCACACTAAACATGTCAACGCGATTGATAAGGACAGGTGGTGCAGTAACAAAATAGAAAGCATATTGGCGTGGTCTGGGCATGAACCCGGCAAAGGGCTTAGGAAAGATCTCCAGGGCATTACCAAACCGATACACTTGAAACGTCACGGCACAACTTTCGGGCTGGGATATGCATACACCTAGCAAGAGTATGATGATTGGTCGCCTCCATGGCGTGCTCCTTATTACCCTCTCAAGCAGCTAGTACCACATCTGAGTCAGACTTTTCACCAGGCCGATATGATATGGGGATCTGCAGGGGAAGAAGCTTTGGCTGGGTTAAGAAACCTATTCCTGGATGACACAATATGGATTGCAATGTGATAATTGAGGAGCGGGAGGAAGAAGGACTCACCATTCAGACTGTGGAGAAGGGAACTGTTCTCAGTAATTGGATCGTCACACCATCCCGGGCCCGCCGAGTCCCTGGGTAGCTTGGCATTTAGCTTGATTTATTTTTATAGCCACGCTAGGCATTTCAGATATTTTCAGTAATTTTGTTTTAAAGACGCATTTTGTTTTGAAATAATTGCTCGATTCATCGAGTCGTACTTGTTTTGGATATTTTCAAAATTTAATCAATGCATTTCTATTTATTATTCATTATTATCTTTCAAATTTTCTTTCTACAACATTATTATTACTTTTCCTGATTAACTGATGACTGTGACATATAATGAGACAATGCAACATAAGGATAGTGACTTAGAAGAAGAAGATGAAATACCTGAGGAAGTTGTCAGAGAGGTTGAGAACTTTGAGAACGAACCTAAGTACAACCTGGACGAAACCGAAGCAATAAATTTAGGAGACGCCCAAATCGTCAAGGAGAATCGCATAAGCATTCACTTATCACCGTCAGAGAAGGAAGAGTACATTTGTTTCCTAAAGGAATATGAGGATATCTTTTGATGGTCATATGATGACATAACCGGTCTAAGCACATCCATAGTGGCTCATAAGTTGTCTACCAATCCAATGTGTCCACCGGTAAAGCAGAAACTCAGAAAGTTCAAACCAGATATGAGCCTAAAAATTAAGGAGAAGTTCACTAAACAAATCAAAGCCAAAGTCCTCAGGGTAGTTTAGTACCCAACCTGGTTAGCCAATATTGTACCAGTTCCGAAGAAAGATGGGAAGGTCAGGGTATGTGTCGACTATCGGGACTTAAACAGGGCAAGTCCCAAGGACGATTTCTCACTGCCAAATATACACATCCTGATTGAGAATTGCGCCAAGCATGAACTCTAATCCTTTATAGATTGCCTTGCGGGTTATCATCAAATCTGGATGGAAGAAGAAGACGTAAAGAAAATAGCTTTTATTACACCGTGCGGAGTGTACTACTACAAGATGATGTCATCGGTCTAAAGAATGCTAGAGCTACTTACATAAAAGACATGACAACCATCTTCCATGATATGATACACAAGGAAATAGAGGTGTATACTGACGACGTCATCATCAAATCCAAGAAGGTCGCAGATCACATAGCAGACTTGAGAAAGTTCTTTGACAGGCTAAGGAGTTACAATCTAAAACTGAACCTCGCAAAATGTGCATTCGGGGTTCCCGCAGGAAAGTTGTTGGGATTCATTGTCAGCCGTCGTGGAATCAAGTTGGAACCATCCAAAGTTAAGGCTATTCAAGAATTACCTCCACCAAAGAGCAAAAAGGACGTGATGAGCTTCCTAGGATGCCTCAATTACATCAGCCGCTTCATAGCACAGTCCGCGGTAATATGTGAACCCATCTTCAAAATGTTGAGGAAAGATGCTGAAACCAGTTGGACCGGGGATTATTAGAAGGCTTTTGACAAAATCAAGGAATACATATCTACACCGCCAGTCTTGGTCCCGCCGGAACCTGGGAGACCTTTGCTACTCAATCTGTCTATATTAGATGGAGCTTTCGGATGTATTTTAGGACAACATGACGAGACCGGAAGAAAGTAGGAAGCCATATACTACTTGAGTAAGAAGTTTACACCTTATGAAGCACGATACTCCCTACTGGAATGCACTTGTTCTGCCTTGACATAGATAGCTCAGAAATTGGGGCATTACTTCTGTGCCTACACCACATACCTCATATCCAGGATGGACCCTCTAAAGTACATCGTTCAAAAGCCCATGCCAACCAGGAAGTTAGCTAAATGGCAGATATTGTTAAGTGAGTTCGATATTGTCTATGTAACTCAGGAGGTAGTCAAAGGACAAGCATTGGTGAACCATTTTGCTGAAAATCCTGTAGGAGGAGAATACGAACCCTTAAAACGTATTTTCCTGATGAAGAAGTGTCGTTCGTAGGAGAGAACACTGCTGAAGCCTACGACGGTTGGAGAATGTTCTTCGATGGGGCTGGAAACTTCAAAGGAGTGGGCATTGGAGCAATTTTGGTATTATAAACAGGACAACACTACCCGGTATCTGCAAAGCTTAGATTCCCGTGCACCAACAATATGGCAAAATATGAGGCTTGCATTATGGGGCTCAATTTGGCCATCAATATGAATATACAAGAGTTGCTAGTAATTGGTGATTCAGATCTTCTGGTACATTAGGTTCAAGGAGAGTTGGCTACGAAAAACACCAAGATATTACCATACTTGTATCATGTGCAGGAATTGATGAAGAGGTTCACAAAGATAAAATTAAAACATGTGCGCAAAATTCAAAATGAGTTCGCATACACATTGGCCACTTTGTCATCAATCATACAAAATCTAGATAAGAATTTTATTGATCCCATCCCGGTGAGGATCTACAATCAACCGGCTTACTGTGCTTATGTTGAAGAGGAAACAAATGGAAAACCTTGGTTCCACGAAATCAAAGAATATTTGGCTAGAGGAGAATATCCAGAGCAGGCAAACCATACTCAGAAACATACTCTACGGAGGCTATCCAATCACTTCTTCTAGAGCGGAGGAACCCTGTATAGAAGAAGTCCTGATCTGGGATTGTTAAGGTGTGTTGGCGCAAAGGAGGCTTCCAGATTGCTCGAGGAGATACATGCCGGAACTTGTGGACCATATATGAACGGTTTTGTTCTATCCAAGAAAATACTCATGGCTGGATATTTTTGGATGAGCATGGAAATGGATTGCATCTGGTACGTTTAGAAATGCAACCAATGCTAGGTGCATGTAGACATGATAAAGGTACCACCAAATGAGCTCAATGCAACAAGTGCACCTTGGCCCTTTGCTGCCTGGGGAATTGATGTCATCGGTCCAATCGAGCCCACCGCTTCAAAAGGGCACCGGTTCATTTTAGTGGCCATCGACTACTTTACGAAATGTGTAGAAGCTGCATTTTACAAGGCTGTAACCAAGAAAGTCGTTGCATATTTTGTCAAAGATCGTATTGTTTACCGATTCGGGGTTCCCGAGTCAATTATCACTGATAATGCCAATCTTAATAGTGATGTGATGAAATCCATGTGTGAAACCTTCAAAATCAAGCACAAAAACTCTACAGCATACAGACCTCAAATGAATGGAGATGTGGAAGATGCCAAAAAGAACATCAAGAAAATACTAAGGAAGATGGTAGAAAATCACAAACAATGGCACGAGAAGTTACCTTTTGCCCTATTGGCGTACCGCACTACGATCTGCACATCAACCGGGGCAACCCCCTATTTACTGGTTTATGGTACCGAAGCGGCCATTCTAGCCGAGGTAGAAATTCCCTCTTTAAGGATCATACAGGAAACCGAACTCAGTGATACGAAATGGATAAGGAGCCGCTATGAGCAACTGGCCCTTATAGATGGAAAATGAATGAACGCGGTATGCCACGGTCAGCTTTATCAGAACAGGATGTCTAGAGCTTTCAACAAAAGGGTCAAACCAAGACAATTCGCACCGGGACAGTTGGTGTTGAAAAAGATCTTCCCTCATCAAGATGAAGCCAAAGGAAAATTCTCTCCAAACTGGCAAGGTCCTTACATGGTTCACCGGGTACACTCATACTTGCAGAAATGGACGGAGAAGTCTGGCCAAAACCAATCAATTCATATGCAGTTAAGAGATATTATGTTTAGATTGTTTACATTCCTTCATATGATGTAACTGAACTACGCTTGACCTGATTCCCGTTTAAGAGGGGATACGTAGGCATCCCTGTGGGTTCGGTCATATCTTAATAAAATCTTCATTCTCCCTCAGAACCAGAAACTGAGGCAGAATTTTGATGATGACCCTCGAAATTCCGGAACAAGTCCAGTCGACGCCATCATATGCCAGGAAGTCAGAAATCGATTAAGCAACAAGGGAAGAATTTAGAGAAGGATTCTCAAAATTCTGATGTAGGTCCAACAAACTTTGCTGCACGCAGAATGACCAAAAGATACAACTGGGGAAGAATTTTGAGGAGGACCCTCAAAATTCTATCGCAAGGAAGCTTCAATGCCTCTAAAAAGTGTTACAACCATTAGCTCATATAATATACTTGATATTACATATCACTGTGTTTTCTAAAATAACTCTATTTCATCAATAAGTGCATATTTTCAAAAATTTATTTCTATGGCCGCCAGGTGTTACTCAAGGTAACTCGAATATGGCCTTTAGAACAGAGCAAAGCAAAGACGACAGACAAAGGCACGAACCAACCTCCCACCCCCCCCCCCTTACAAAACTCACAATTTTTCTTTGGATGTAGGCACAGTGAACATGACGGGAGTATTCGTAAATATACATATCAAAGTCGTTATCCTCATAACAATTAGGCCACGAGATGCAAATATACCTCCAGCTAAGAAATATTCTACTCTTATTTGCTACTTGTTCACTACATAAGGCTAAGCATTGCCTTCTCTTTGCATGAGACTAAGCCTTGTCACAAACCTTGCATGAGGCTAAGCCCTGCCTCCCTATTTGCATAAGGCTAAGCACCGCCTTCTCCTTGCATAAGACTAAGCTCTATCTCAAATCTTGCATGAGGCTAATCCCCGCCTCCTTATTTGCATAAGGCTAAGCATTGCCTTCTCTTTTAATGAGGCTAAGCCTTGTCTCAAACCTTGCATGAGGCTAAGCCTTGCCTCCCTATTTGCATAAGGCTAAGCATCGCCTTCTCCTTGCATGAGACTAAGCCATGTCTCAAATCTTGCATGAGGCTAAGCCCCACCTCCTTATTTGTATAAGGCTAAGCATTGCCTTCTCTTTGCATGAGACTAAGCCTTGTCTCAAATCTTGCATGAGGCTAAGCCCTGCCTCCTTATTTGCATAAGGCTAAGCGTTTCCTTCTCTTTGCATGAGACTAAGCCTTGTCTCAAACCTTACATGAGGCTAAGCCCTGCCTCCCTATTTGCATAAGGCTAAGCACCTCCTTCTCTTGGCATGAGACTAAGCCTTGTCTCAAATCTTGCATGCGTCTAAGCCTTGCTTCCACATTTGATAAGGCTAAGCATTGCCTTCTCTTTGCATGAGTCTAAGCCTTGTCTCAAACCTGTCATGAGGCTAAGCCCTGCCTCCCTATTTGCATAAGGCTAAACACTGCCTTCTCTTTGCATGAGACTAAGCCTTGTCTCAAACCTTGCATGAGGCTAAGCCCTGCCTCCCTATTTGCATAAGGCTAAGCACTGCCTTCTCTTTGCATGAGACTAAGCCATGTCTCAAAGCTCTCATGAGGCCAAGCCCTGCCTCTCTATTTGCATAAGGTTAAACACTGCCTTCTCGTGAGATTAAGCTTGGTTACCCTCCGCATAATTGTTGCTCTATTCTAAAACTTTGCATTACTTTCTTCTCTCGGGTCTAAGCTCTGCCCGAAACCTCTGCATGATGCTAAGCATTGCCTTGATATTACCCTTGGTATTATGTCTCTGCACTTCATGGGCTGATGTATAGCCAAGTTGCCCAAAGGCGTCATAGTCCGAAGGCATCATCCTCATAGCCTGAAAACACCATGTCATGGCCTGATGATCTCTCAATACTACGTGATAAGTTAGGATTTTAAAATGTTTTATGCCCCTACTTGCCTATGCTTTGATCATATATTGTTACAAAATAGTCCTAAAAGGCTCACAAGTTGTGCTTGATTGCAGGTTTGATCGACAAAGTGACGAAATGTCAAAGATCGGCTCAAAAAGGAGTGAAACTTGCTCAAGTATCAAAGACCAAGAAATCTAAGGAAAGAAGGCCTAGTACGGACCGCGCAAAGTTGAATGCGGCCGCACTAGGTGGTTCAGAGAGTTGGTAAACTAGGCTAGAGGCAGGGCGGCCGCGGTACACATCTCGCGGTCCGCAGTAAAGGCTCCGCGGCCGCACTACTCTTTTGTGCGGTCCGCGGTCATGAGATTCAGAGAGATGAAAGTTTGCAAAGCCAATGCCATGTGGTCCGCGATCATGATTGCACGAATCACACAATCTCCCTCCACGGCCGCGGTCTATTCTACGTGGCCCGCGGAGTCCAAGTTCAGAGAAGCAAAAGTCAAAGTCAAAAAGCCCAGTGTTGTCGCGGTCCATTTAGTGCGGCCTACACTGACCCCGCAAGGGTATTTTTGTCCAGTTTTTCCAGACTAGTATAAATAGAACATTTGACCATTTTTAGGTCATCTTTTGTATTCAGACGTGAGCTGCACTACTGAGAACGATATTTGTAGCCATTTTTGGCACTTTTGCTTTACATTTACGATAGATTCTTGTAGTTTAATTTTAGCAATTAATTAATATGTTTAGTTCTTCATCTATTTCTTCAATTTCTTTATCTAGCATGAGTAGTTAAACCCATTAGCTAGGGTTGTGGCTCAACCCTAGTGTGGGTAATTGATAGGTATTGCCATCTAGTGTTAGATTGACTATGGATGTTTGCTATTTGGGTTGATTTTATGTTTTAATCTAGAATTGGTGGTTGCAAACACTGATTCAAGCTTTGTGGGTTTAACTCTTCTTGAGAAAGAGAGTCTATGACCCCAAAATTGACCCAACAAGGAATTGGGATGGACTCATGAGAAATGATAGTCCCAATTAACAGGTTAAACCTCGAGAGAGTAATTACCCTACTTGAACCCTAGTTGCTATGTTTAATTTGCCTACCCATTTGGTCTTGAGAGAGTTAATTGGGCAAAATCACTCTCTCTACCAAGAGGTGTGAAGTGGGTAAAATTGTGCAACGGCTATAGCATAAGCCCCAATTATGTCAATCGAACCTTAGTAACATCTACCCGTCAATTAGCCACCTAGGTAGTGTCACGACCCTAGTGCCCTTCTTCCCATTAGATACAACTTAGCAATATTCTCGTAACATAATTTAGTGTTAATCAATACTTTTATAAAAATTGTTATAATTCGAAAACCAAAAATATTTGAAGTGACATTAGGAGTACAAACACATCTCTAGGCTAGACAGACAATCCAACTCCACTACTAGCTCCCTGAGGAAATCGATCCCGACCCTCATATCGGGTAAAAGCTATTGTGACCCGCTCTTCCTACCTTAATGTAGCGTCGAGTTGGCAGTGATCACTTTTTGGCGCCGTTGCTGGGGAGCTTACGGTGTTGACTATCTGTTTATTTAGTTTTGTGTTTTTCTTCTCTTTCCTTCTTGTTTACTTATTTTGTTTGTGTCGATCAATCAGGTACAAATGGCTCGTAATGCAAATGACCCTCTCGGAAATGTGATAGCGGGGGAGGAGGTAGAGGATCTAGAACAAGATGAGGTCTTACCCCAAGTTCCACGGAGAGGCCGAAATGCCAATGTAAATGCAAATGAGAACAACAATATTCCAGACCCTCCTCCGCCACCGCCGAGAGTGGCTCCCAGAGTTTTACCAAATCAAGGATACGCCAGTGCTATTGTTCCTCCCGGAATCCGGGGGGGGAACTTTCAAATCACAAATGTTATGTCGACCTTGCTCGAGCAAAGAGGGTATTTCACGGGAGCCTCCGATCAAAATGCCTACAAGCACTTGAAGGGGTCCGTGGATACATACTAGGGTAGAAAGCAGACAAACGTGTCCGAGGATGCATTGAGATTGAGGCTTTTCCCGTTCTCTCTTCGGGGTAAAGCATTGGATTGGTTAGAAAGGCTCCCCAATCATTCTATTAAAACATGGGATAAATTGGCGGACAAATTTATTTCCAAGTTCTTTTCTCCAAGTCATATGGCGGCTCTTCGGGATGAAATTTTAGCCTTCAAGCAAGAGCCAACGGAACCTTTGCACAAGATATGGGAAAGATATAGAACAATGGTGAAAGAGTGCCCTAATAACGATATGACCGAGGCTATGATTCAACAAACCTTTTATCGGGGCATCAACACCACGAATCAATGCATTGTGAACCAATTGGCCGGAGGGAACTTTATGAAACTTTCTTACCAAGAGGCATATGATGTACTTGATGAAATGGCCGACACCTCTTCGGCATGGCAAAGCCGAGCAAATGTGCCCCAAGGTGACCCCATGGTCATCCATTTGCATAAGGAATTGCACGATCATGGCCAAGCTATTGCCGAGCTTACAACAACTATGAATCAATTGGCAAAGGTGCAATTGCAACAAGTCTAAAACCCACGCCAAATCAATGCAATGGAAGGTGTTTCTATGTTGAAAAGGAGGCAAAGAGGACAACAACCTCAAGGTAATTGTGAACAATATGACAATGATGGTAATGGGTTTTCAAATGAGTGTTATGATGACCAAAGTGAAGAGGTTGAATATGTCAACAACTATCAAGGCAATAGAAGCAACTATTCCAACCAACAATGGCGACCTCAAGGAAATTGGGGCAATCAACAACAAGGCGGAGGTAATTGGAATAACAACAATCAACAACAAGGTGGTGGCAATTGGAATAACAACAACCAAAACAACAATTGGGGTAATCAAGGAAACCAAGGGAATTGGAATGGTAATAACAATAATTGGGGAAACAACAACAATCAAGGCGGGTGGAACAACAATGGAAACCAAGGCAACAGGGGGATGGGCTTTCCAAGGCCCCCAATGTACCAACAACCGAGCAATCCACCCCCTTTCCCTTCTCAAGGTCCTAGTTCTTCCGGAGGTGATATGGGAAGAATTGAAAGCGTGTTCGAGCAAATGATGAAAAAGAACCAAGATTCTGATGCCCAATTGGCTTCTCATAATACATCTATCCGGAACTTGGAGGTACAATTAGGCCAAATCTCTCAAACATTGAATACTCGTCCCAAGGGTGCTCTACCAAGTGATACGGTAGTGAACCCGAAGGGTGGGAATAACAATAATATGATGGCGGTTACAACAAGAAGTTGGAGAGGTGGTGATGTGAATGCCTCAAAGAAAAAGCAAGTTGTGGATGAAGATGTTGAGTTGAGTGATGATAATGTACCTTTGGTTGTTGAAGATGTGGTTGAAGAGAATGTGAACAATGATGTGTGGATTGATATTGATGAGTCCGAGGTAGAAACTCAAGATGTCGTTAACCCGTCTAGGGAACATGTGATTGACATGCCCGAGCCGGTTGTGCCAAGAGCCAAGGCTCCTTTGCCAAGGCCACCTCCACCTTATCTCAGAGGCTCGCGAAGTAGAAGAATGATAATCAGTTTAAAAAGTTCATTGATATGATGAAGAGCTTATCTATTAATGTGCCATTGGTGGAGGCACTTGAACAAATGCCGGGCTATGCAAAATTCATGAAAGACTTGGTCACAAAGAAGCATTCTATGGATTGTGAGACTATAAAGATGACTTACCAAGTTAGTGCTATAGTGCATTCAATGGCCCCGAAGCTTGAAGATCCCGGTGCTTTCACCATTCCATGCACCATTGGGAGTGCTGATTTTGCTAAAGCTCTTTGTGACTTAGGAGCTAGTATCGATTTGATGCCCTACTTGATTTTCAAAACTTTGGGTATTAGGCAACCTAGGCCGGGAAACCCCATGTACTTAGCATAAATTTGATGTCGTACTCGGTCTTCAAGACTTTGGGAATTGGACAACCTCGACCTACCGCAATAAGACTTCAAATGGCGGATCGATCAATGAAGTGACCTTAGGGCATAATTGATGATGTACTTGTCTGGGTGGATAAGTTTATATTTCCGGCCGACTTTGTCATATTAGATTGTGAGGTGGACTTTGAAGTGCCGATTATTCTTGGTAGACCTTTCCTAGCTACGGGGAAGGAATTGGTTGATGTTGAAGCGGGTGAGTTGACTTTACCAGTGGGGGATGAGAAGGTGGTATTCCATGTTTGCAAATCAATGAGACAACCCAATAGCACGAAGGTGTGTTCATTTGTGGACATTGTCACAGTTGTGATAGTGGATGACACAAGTTCCATGATCCACGTTGAAGATCCCCTTAAGGTCGTGCTTCTTAATATAGATGTCAATGATGATGCTAGTAGAGTGGAGTGTGTGAATGCATTGTATGGTATGGGTTCATATTCATATGAGCCTAGGAAGCTATCTTTGGATCTTGAAAACCGCAAAACTCCACCAACAAAGCCATCGATTGAGGAGCCACCGGTGTTAGAGTTGAAGCCACTTCCTCCACACCTCAGGTACGAATTCTTGGGTTCAAATTCTACTTTACCTGTTATTCTTTTGTCTTGCTTAACTAACATGCAGGTTGACGCCACTTTGGCGGTACTTCAAAAGCGAAAAAAGGCGCTTGGATGGACATTAGCCGACATTCAGGGTATAAGCCCCGCATTTTGCATGCATAAGATCATTTTGGAGGAGGATGCAAGGCCTTCCTTGGAGCATCAAAGAAGACTAAATGAGGCGATGCAAGAGGTGGTGAAGAAAGAGGTTATCAAGTGGCTAGATGCTGGGGTGGTTTATCCTATTTCTGACAGTTCGTGGACTTCCGGTACAATGTGTGCCGAAGAAGAGTGGTATGACCGTGGTGACCAATGACAACAATGATCTCATTCCCACTAGAACGGTCACCGGGTGGAGAGTTTGTATGGATTACCGGAAGCTGAACAAGGTGACTAGAAAAGATCATTTCCTATTGCCATTCCTTGACCAAATGCTTGATCGTCTTGCAGGTCGGGCTTTCTATTGCTTTCTGGATGGTTACTCGGGTTACAACCAAATTCTAATTGCCCCGAAGGACCAAGAGAAGACCACCTTTACATGTCCTTATGGCACATTCGCTTTCTCTAGAATGCCATTTGGATTGTGTAATGCTCTGGCGACCTTCCAACGTTGCATGATGGCTATTTTCACCGACATGGTGGAGAATATCTTGGAGGTTTTCATGGATGATTTCAGCATGGTTAGGGATTCTTTTGAGGAGTGCTTGGTAAACTTGGATAGAGTGTTAGCCCGATGTGAAGACACCAACCTTGTTCTCAATTGGGAAAAGTGTCATTTTATGGTAGAAGAAGGTATAGTGTTGGGTCACAAGATCTCGAAGCGAGGAATTGAAGTTTATAAGGCCAAGATTGAGGTTATTTCGAGGCTCCTTCACCCTACTTCTGTCAAAGGGGTGAGGAGTTTCCTTGGGCACGCGAGTTTCTACTGGAGGTTCATAAAGGATTTTTCTAAATTGGTACATCAGTTATGCAAGTTGCTAGAGAAAGATGCAAAGTTCTTGTTCGATGAGAGTTGTATGCAAGCATTCGAGCTTCTTAAGCTCAAGTTGACTTCTACCCCCATCATTACCGCACCAAATTGGAGCTCTCCTTTTGAGCTCATGTGTGATGCTAGTGATGTTGCGGTTGGGGCTGTTTTGGGCCAAAGGATCAACAAAATGTTCCATCCGGTGTACTACGCAAGCAAGACCATGAATGAGGCTCAAAAGAATTACACAGTCACCGAGAAGGAGTTATTAGCTATTGTTTTTTCTATGGAAAAGTTCCGACCTTACCTTATGGGGCTGTCACACCTCCTTTTTTACCTACACCTGCAAAGGCGTAAAGGAGTTTTTCCAATTAAAGGACAATCGGAACGGGATTTAATTATTAATTATTCAGAGTTGCCACTTGGGATATTAATGGTGTCCCAAGTCACCGGTTGAATTCCGAACCGAGGAAATTTATGACTCTGTTAACAGTCCGCGAACCAGAAATCCGGGTAAGGAATTCTATTAACTCGGGAGAAGATGTTAGGCATTCCCGGACTCCGTGGTTCTAACACAGTCGCTTAACTGTTGTATTTTGATTTTATCTGATTTTAATACATGCTAGCTTATGTGCCTTTTATTTGTAAACCGCTTTTATCATTATATTTTAAAAGAATTGCAACGTTGTGGAAATGCGTCTCGGACCACGTCACAATCAATGCACCCGTGGTTGTCAACACATTTCGACATCCGTTGAGATTTGAATTTAGGTCACATAAATGCGCACCCGAATTTAGGAAAGTAATATTATTAAACTAACGCTCCTAAAGCAATTTCGCGTTTACAACTTTGCGAGGGCCAAGAAAAATTCAACTAAACGGCACGCCTCGATCTATCTTTAAGGAATTGTAATTATGTCATGCGAACGTGTCCACAACCACGACGATAGATTAAACGTGACTAAAAGTATGATAGCGATGTGAACTAACTAACTTGATTAAATTATATTGATAAAGAAAATAAATTTTACAATGTCCGTAAATAAAACATGAGTAAACTTAATATATGTCCTATTCAATGCATAAATTGTGTCAAAAACCCAGATTTCAATCAATTCCAATTCACGAGATAAATGCCAACCCATCAATCCAATTAAGTGAAACAGTCTAAATGCGTATCAACAAGGCATTCTTGCTAGACACGTTCACCTATTAAGCAATCTCATTCTTCAACATATATTTGAACTAGAATAACGTGAGTTCAACTATTTTTATAATAATAAAATTTAAACAAAGAACCAACTCAAGCTAATTTGAAGTAAACACTGCAAATAATCACATAATATTAACTAAAATGCAAAATAAACTAACACATCAGATTCATATAAGAGGAGAAATAAAGATGCAGAGTTTAAGACTGCATTTCAAAATGAACCTGACCTTTACAGTTATTCGAGCAAAACTGTGGAACGGATTAGCACGGAAGCTCGAAATGGAACCTCAACCATAGACCACGAAACTCGCCGGAAAACTCGAATCTGACAGTAGCTCGGACGGAACACTAACTCGACGACCTCGAACGGGACGATGACTGGAAACTTCTCACGTTTCCGTCACTGCTTTTGCTGTATTTCCGACCAGTTATGGTAGCGGCAGATGCGAGTCGAAAAAGACGAAGAAGTGAGAGAGGAGATGAGTATCGTATTTTTCGTGATAGAATGGAAGGGAGGAGATTGGCTACTGCTGTGCGTGGCTGTTCATGGTGTTGGCTGGTCGTTTGTGACGTGAAGCTTCGCCGGAAATGGCAGCTTCGCGGTGAACGGAGGTCCAACGACGATGGTGAGCTGGGTGAGGTCGCTTGGTTACTCAGCGTGAAAATGGAACAACGTTGAGGGCTGGTGGTTTCCGGCGAGGGGGCGCCGGTGTTCTAGAGGAAAGAGCTCGTCGAAGAAGACGACGTAAAGGGGTGGGGGGTCGTGCTTGTATGGTTTTGCCTTTGTTCTGGTTTGCTGAAGGAATGAACAAGCGAAAAAAAGGGGGGGGGTCGTTCGAAGAGGATGACTCGCAGGGGGTGGGGGTCGTTTTTTTTTTTGCGCAGCTTTTGTTATTTTTTGTTCGACTTTTTCCGTTTTTCAGTCCCCCGTTGTTCATGTACAGCTTTTTCGTTCATTTCATTTTCGTTCCTTTCGTTCCTTCTCCCCCTCTCTTCCTCCGTTTCCTTTTTTGTGTAGGTAAAAATGGTTTTATAGAGTGTGTGGGGTAGGGTATTATGGGGGGGGTTTATTTGGGGAGAAGGTGTTATGTGAGGTAATATTTTGGGGGGAAGGTTTTAGGTGGGGAAATATTTTGGGGGGGGGGAGGTCTTATGTGGGGAGAAATGATTTGGGGGGGAAATATTTTGGGGAAGGTTCTTCCCATTTTTTTTTACTCCCAATTTCTTTTTATCTTCCTCATTTTGTATTTTATTTAGTTATTTTGTACTTTATTTTCTAATTTTGTTAAATGCTAAATTAAAAACCAAAACCCAAATTAACACTAAAAATTATATTTCCTAATAAAAATGTAAACTGATACAAATTTAAACTAAAAATGCAAAAGGTACTATTTTTGTTTTTTCTTCCTATTTTGTTCTAAAACAAATTAACCCTTAATTAATCCTAAAATATGAAACTAAATCCTAAAAGCAAATGCATATTTTTGTATTTTATTATTGTGATTTTAAAATATTAAAATGTATGAAATGAGACTACAAAAGGAAAAATTCCTAAAAAATCAATAAAAATTATTTTGACTTATTTTTAGGAGTTATCTTCATGTAAGGCAAAAATTACGTGCTTACAGCTGCCCCTCTTTGCTCGGAAACACGAAGAGTTTTCGGGCAAAGATAAAGTAAGCACTGTGAGGGATTTTTGCCCATTTGAAACTCCATGAGAAGCAATTTTTGAAAAACTGTCTGACCGAACCTTGCTTCAAAGGTTTCCTACATATCCTTGGCTATAAAGAAATCAGGTCAGGTGTAGTTCAGAAGTGAACGAGGTGATGGAGTACCGAGGTTGAGAGTCGAGGTACCGTCCGAGGCTCCGGTCCGCTGTCCCGTTATTACATCAAAGTCAAAATTGAAAAAGACTAACTAAGCCTATCAGCTACGAGTTACAAGATTCCTATCTATGAGTCTTCTGAAGCTTGATCTTGAGTCTTGGTTGGTGCTTCATGCGGACCCTAATCTGAATCTTGATGCTTGTTAGCCGCAGGTGTTGGTTCAATCTTGTTCAGCTTTTGGATCAAGACCGGACATGTAGTGCTCATGACTTCAACCACATCTTGAGCAGTTCACATCTTTTCCTGCTTCTGAACTTTGGAGCTCACTTTTTTTGTTCTTTTTCTTCTTTCCTTTGTTTTGGATTGAGACTCATTCTTTCTACCATCTCGAATCGTGTACCTCGAGGTCAAACCTGCTCGGCACCTTGAACCATTTTCCCTTGAAACTTGAGTTGTCTTCCGTCGACACTGATTTCCCTTGAAACATGAGTTGTCTTCCCTTGCTCCCCAGGTGAAATCCATTGTTGCCGTTTTGAATTGTAAACTGAGATGTTTTCCCTTCTTCACACTGCTAAACTTGAATGTATTTGAACTTGAATGTATTCCTCTGTTCTTCAGGCGGGCTCCTAACTTCATAAAAATAGACAAAACAAAGAGCTTTCTGCCCCAGTTTGGAAACTGGGTACATGTTACTGGATATTAATAAGAATTTGATTAAAACTTGACTTGAAATACCTCTGTTATACAGGCGGGCTCCTGACTTCCGAAACTTGAATTGTATGCCTCTGTTCTTCAGGCGGGCTCCTGACTTCAAGAAGACAAAAAATCGATTGAAAACTAAAATTTGAATTGTATCACCTCTGTTCTTCAGGCGGGCTCCTGATTGCTGAATTTGAAATTGAATGTATTCCTATATTATCCAGGCGGGCTCCTGACTTCACAAAAATAGACAAAACAAAGAAAACTTTCTGCCCCAGTTTGGAAAACTGGTTGTTTGTTACCACATACTAATAAGAACTAAAACTTGAATTGTGATAAGACTGAAATGCAACTTTTAAAAATTTAAAGACTAAAATGTATCTTAAAATTTAAAATTTATCTTAGGTGAAAAATTCATCAGACTAAGATTTTTATCTTTATCTTAGGTGAAAAATTTGTCAGACTAAGATTTATCTTTATCTTAGGTGAAAAATTCATCAGACTAAGATTTCCATCTTAGGAGAAAGATTCAACAGACTAAGATTTTTATCTTTATCTTAGGTGAAATATTCATCAGACTAAGATTTTCATCTTTGGAGAAAGATTCAACAGACTAAGATTTTTGATTTTATCTTAGGTGAAAAATTCATCGGACTAAGATTTTCATCTTAGGAGAAAGATTCAACAGACTAAGATTTTTGTCTTTATCTTAGGTGAAAAATTCATCAGACTAAGATTTTTATCTTTACCTTAGGTGAAAAATTCATCAGACTAAGATTTTCATCTTAGGAGAAAGATTCAACAGACTAGGATTGTGACTCTAGGAGATAATTCATCAGACTAGGTCCATTTTTGCGTGATCCCGACTTTCTTAATTTTCCAAAGTCCAACTTCCTTTTTTTTCAAATTCCGCCTTCCTTTCTTGTTCCCAAATTATGCCTTCCTTTCTCTCTTTTTTTCGACTTTTGCCCTCCCCTTCTTTAAATTATGCCTTCCCTTCTTTTCCCTCAATTCTGTCTTCCCTTCTTTTTTCTAACTTCTGCCTTAATCTAAATTATGCCCTCCTTTCATTTCCAACTTCTGTCTTTATTTTTTCCAAATTATGCCTTCCTTTCTTTTTTCCAACTTTTGCATTTATCTTAGGTGAAAGATTCATCAGACTAAGATTTTTATCTTAGGTGAAAAATTCAACAGACTAAGATTTCTTTATCTTAGGTGAAAGATTCAACAGACTAAGATTTCTTTATCTTAGGTGAAAAATTCATCAGACTAAGATTTCTTTTAACCATTTTCCTTCAAAATTTATTTTATCTACCCACTAACTTGAATTATCTTCCTTCAGAACTGCTTCCCTAAAAACTGGTGTTGTCCTCCTTCAAAAAACCACTTCCCTAAAAACTAGTGTTTCATTCCTCCAAAAATTACTTTTTTTAGAACTGGTGTTTCTTTCCTAAAAACTACTTCCCTCTCTTTTTCTCTCTTTTTTTTAAAACACTTGTATTGACCTTCATGTTCTTCAGATGGGTACCCGAAAAAAAAAATCAACATGACAGAAAATTTTCTGCCCCAGTTTGATAATCCTCCTGTAGCATATCTTTCTGCCATCAATAACATTTTCATGCCCCTGTTTCAAATCAAAGAAAATTCTGTCAGTTTAAAAGTGCGGTGGTTGGTTGTGGTACTCCCGCTGGGATGGCTTTCCTTTTCTCCTTTCCATGCTTTGCGTTGTCCGACCATCTTTGAAACTTGGCTGATAACTTCCACCCTTCTTGACGACTATCTCTCAATTATTACTTCTAGTCTTCTTATCTGACCCCATATGTTTTCTGTGACAACTGATTCTTCTTGAAGGTCTTGCATGTTTACTGATTAACCACTTTCCCCGTCATCTGTGTCACTGAAATACCCTTTTTCCCTGTTCAATCCCAATACCCTCTATCTGTTGCATTATTCCTGAACCGACATCTACCAAACTTTGTGTTTCATAAGGATCCCAAAGTATGTTGATTACTACCAGCTCAGTGCTCTTGTTATTTTTCCTGACTTGTGACCCCCTTTTGTACAATTGGAAAGCTGGTGGAAAATTTTGAAGTCATTCCTCACTTGTTACGACCAAAAGACTCATAAAGGGGAAATAAACAAAACAAAAGGAACAGAGTAAAGGACAATAGAAAGAGATGATTCCTAACAAGAAAACTACACAGTAGAAACCTATCGGATGTGGATACCGACTCTAATGACCTTGACATGCACCTGCGACCTATTCTGTTAAGCAAATCTGATGTTCATCTCTTGTTGTTCCTTTTTGCCGTGAAACTGGGCTTCATTGCTCCGCTTATCCAATTTGATTCGCATTCCTTATTCGGCTTGTAGTGCCCCAAAGGGTTTTCACCATCAAACCTCTCTCATTTCGTTCTTTCTCTCAACTTACTGTCGCCTCAAGGTGCCCGTGAAGGTTTTCACCAATAAGACTCTCTCATTTTTATTTCTCTCAGCTTTCATCACCTTGCGATACCCATGAGGATTTTCATCAATAAGATTCTCTCATTTTCATTTTCCTTGTTTGGACCGGAGTGTTGCCCCTGACAGGAATTACCTTACCTGCTTGACTTGGTATTTCTCAAAGACTGATCAGAAGGTCTTTCTTTGGACCGTAATGTAGGCTTTTGGATGGGTTAGAAAGAAAGGGTATAAAAGGCTCAAAACAATTTCAAAATGGGTTAAAATTACAACTTTCGGAATCCAACTTCTCACAACAACCATAATTTCTGCCCCAGTTTCTTGCTTGGGGACTTTTGGATTTTCGTTTTGGTATGATTGAACCTCAGAGAGGCTGCCTACGTACCCTTTCGGGATCAAGTCAAACGTAGTTCACGACATAGAAATTACTTTTTTTATTTTATTTTTCTTTCTCTTATTTTCTTTTCTGTTCTTCTTTTCTTTCATTTTCCTTTCTTTTCTTTCTTTTCTTTTCTTTTCTTTTCTTTATTTTCTTTTCTTTTTCTTTTCTTTTTCTCTTTCCTTCCTTTCTTTTTTTTCCTTTTCATTTGCTTATTTGCGGCACTTGCATTTCTTAATTGTGTCGTTGATTCCGAAAGAGGGGTACGAAAGAAAATAAACACGGCTCAAAAGGGGTGACAATGGAAAAAAGTGTTTGGATAGCAGAACAAAACGCCTTCGTCATTTCAATCCTCAAGACATGCCAAAGGCAAACCAATACGATTAATGCACAGAAATTACACATAGTATATCCTGACCGCCTCGGAGTTGATGGCCATTTTCACACATTTTCCTGCTACATCTGTCAAATATAATGCACCATTGGGCAACACTCTTACTCTTATTACCACGACCGGCCCCCTGTCGATTTGGCCAACTTGCTTTTAGGGTTTCTTTATATTATATCTGCCCCAGTTTCACATGGTTCGGGCGTCAAACAATCTCAAAACGTCCAAATCTGTTCTTATTTCCTCAGGTGCCCCTATCGCTTTCAAAATGGTCTCATTGCTTCGCAACTTTTGAAGATCAGACTGAGAATTATGCGTGCATGTCATGTCACTAGAACTGGCAAAAGGTAAAACAAAATGATAGAAAAGAACTAAACGAAGAACAATGATTGGAAGTAACAAAAGACCGGAATTTGCATTAGACAACGATGAAATAACTTGAATAACAAAACAAGCAAACAAACTGGAGTACAACCCTAGAATGAACCTGAAACACCCATGGACAACACTAAACGAACCACTATGACTAAACAAGCCAGACAAAAATGAAAGGATAAGAGGGTTTGATCACAAGACAATATCTGGATTACAACCCTGCAAATAACCCTGACAATAGAAATGACAGCAAAATGGACCACCAAAGCTCCTCCCCAGCTGACTTAGGAATGGAGCGTCTTTCCAATTACCAAGCACGACATTTTAGCCACTAAGCTTCGCATCCATATTGCCATGACCACTATCTGCGTCAGTATTTTCAACCGGTCAACAAGTTCCCAAGAGGATTCTCATACCCCATGTTACCGGGCATGTTCTGGGTGCCACTGTCTTGAGTCAAATTTTCCTGGATCATCCTTTCTATTTCTCTCTTCAAATCCCGATAATTTTCCACATTGTGCCCTAGAGCATTGGAGTGTTATTCACACCTTTTAGATGAGTCAAAGCTTCTCGCACGTTGGTCCACCTGATTTGGAGGAATGGGTGAAATCATGTCATGTTGTTTTAACTTCTCAAATAAGCTTGCATAGGACTCTCCTATTGGTGTAAAACTATCTTTCAACTTTTGTTCCCTTCTATACCCCTGGCTTGGATGGGGGTTACAAGGTAATTGAAAATTTTGCGGAGGCTGGTAGAGATTTTGTGATACTCGTGCTCGCTTTCTTGGGTGATTTGGTGGCTGGGCAACATACTGGGATGGATCAACAGAGTATGGGGGGTTCGGAGGTGGATAGTAATGCTTAGGGGGGTCATGGAAAACCTGATGAGGCTGCACATACCTTCGAGATGTTCTCCTAGGACCTCTTCTCAACCCTGATATCACCATGATTTCTTCATCCCTCTTATTCGTGTTACCAAATTCAATTTGGACAGCTTGAGCTGCAGCTTTGAGAGCTGTTTGACTTATAATTCTGCCTGTCTTAAGACCGTTCTCCACCATTTCTCCCATTTTGAATGCTTCCGGGAAGGATTTACCCACTGCGGACGTCATGTATTGAAAATAATCTGGCTATTGAGCCTGTAGAAAGACAGTGATTAACTCGTGGTCATCCATGGGTGGCTTAGCTCTAGCTGCCTGCTCTCCATTTGATGGCATATTCCTTGAAACTTTCAGTTGGTTTCTTTTTTAGGTTAGAAAGGGAAATGCGGTCTGGGGCGATGTCGATGTTGTATTGAAACTGTTTGACAAAGGCTCGTGCCATGTCATCCCAGACGTACCAGCAAGATGTGTCCTGATCCAAAAACCATTCAGATGCTACTCCCGTGAGGCTTTCCCCAAAATAAGCTATAAGCAATTCCTCATTTCTTCCCACACCTCTCAATTGGTTGCAATACCTTTTCAGGTGGGCTATGGGGTCTCCATGTCCATTGTACTTTTCAAATTTGGGAACCTTGAAACTAGGCGGCAAGTGGACATCGGGGAACATGCATAGATCTCTGAAGGCAACGCTCTTTTGACCTGCCATTGCTTGCGTGTTTTTCAACCGTTGTTCTAATCTTTTCACTCTTTGGGTTATTTCTTCCTGTACTCTCTTCCTGGCAGGCTTCTCGATGTTTACAGGAAGCTCAAACGAGTACGAGTGGTACTCAGGGAGAGTGGTACTGTTCTTGTTGTGTAGCAAATCGTGACTCGTGACAAGACTGTCCTTGGACATTGGCCCAGGCTTGACGCATTTTGGTCATTTGTTGTTTCAGTGTTCTATTTTCCTCAACCACAGTAGACCCTTGTTGAATCCTCTGACCCTGAGTCTCTTGAGCACTCGTAATAGCTTCGATGTCAGTTATCATTTTCCTTGGATCTTGTGTTTCCAGCTTACCACAACCGACCATCTCAACTTTCTTCACAATTCAAAACAAAACATGTTAGAATAGATTGGGTCGGTCCTTATTATTAACAACATCTTTTCCATTTTTATTCAATTCTTTTTTTTTTTTGGTTTTGGTTGTGGTCGAATCCTATGTGGATTGCCTACGTATCGTGACCCCGCACGAATCAGACCAGGCGTAGTTCGTGAAAATAAAAGGTAAACGACAATAAAATATTTTTGGAATTTTCCATTTTCATAATAACGACAAAACTGACCAACTTAACGATGCAATACAGACTCGAAAATCAAACGACCCATATACTCTAATCAAAAGAAATACAACCCCAAAAACAAAATGACAGATTCCTTCCCCTATATGCCAACTTTGACCCAAAAATCCGAACGGTATTCACTTGACCACTAACTCTTTTCTTGTTTTTTTAAAATTAAAATAAATGACCCGGTATTGCAAACACGGCCTTCCTGCGCCTCGGGGGCGAATATTTTAAGGTTGTGAGGGTCAAAAATCAAAATACGACCAAAGGTGGTTGTTTATGCAAAGTTAACCTTCCGGCGCCCCGTTTGGGAGCATTTGGCTATTTTTGACAAAAACGGCATCAGCTGGTTTATTTATGACAAAAATTAAAATTTTTATATTTTTTGGTTATTTTTACAAAGGGGAGGTTGGACCCGATGAGGGTTGCCTACGTATCTCACGCCCTGTGAGAATCAAACCATGCGTAGTTCGGGCTAATTAACCGAACCATTTTATAACAAGACTCTTTTTTATTTTCATTTTTCATGACAAGACAAGCTATTTTCCCTTTCTATTTTTGAAAACAAGACAAAATAACGATTTTTTTTTTCATTTTCAACAAACAATAAAACAACCTATTTTTCCAAACTAAAATAAAGACTCTTTTCCATTTTCTTTTTCAACAAACAACTGTCCGAAAATAAAAGACTCTTTTCCCTATTTTCCTTTTTTTTCGTTTGTCTCAAAATTTTGGCAGAGTTTCGGCAGTGTTTGGGCATTGGGTTTTTCTAGGATAATCAATTAACTCCCTAACTGTTATTTCTCTTTTTTTTTCTTTTTTTTTTCCTCAATTTTCCAACATTTTCGAGATTTAGAAACCAGTCAACATACAGGCTCGGAACAAATAAATGCACAGCACAAGAGAATGCATCAGGATGGTCTTTTCATTTCAGGTTGCTAGTCCTAGACGGACCCAACCCCTGTGTTGAATCCCCTAAGTCAAATGCAACGTGATGCAAATAAGCGTTCCTACTAAGGATCCGGCATGAAGTCACGTTATTCTATGTTCAAAACCTGGGTCGGTGTTCTAGATTGTGTACCCGAGCGGACAACTTGAGTCGAGGAGGGGGCAACTTACCGGGAACCAAAAGGCCATCCGGCTTCGTAACTTGTCCGGCCTCTTTCTTATTTCAAGGTATGACACTAACAGAATAGGGAGTCTCAACCAGTAAGCACATCCCCGGAGGTTAAGAGAGAAGGGTGTCAGCACAGTTTATATACAGTTCAGATAATATCAAAGCGGTAAAAGCATCATTTAACACATTAGGCACAAACATGTAATCAGATAACAGATAAAGCCAAATACAACAATTCACCTAAGCTCGAATTTTGAACCCTGAACCAGAGATTCTAGGTTCTTATCCCCAGCAGAGTCGCCAGAGCTGTCACACCTCCTTTTTACCTACACCCGTAAAGGCGTAAAGGAGTTTTTCCAATTAAAGGACAATCGGAACGGGATTTAATTATAAATTATTCAGAGTCGCCACTTGGGATATTAATGGTGTCCCAAGTCACCGGTTGAATTCCGAACCGAGAAAATTTATGACTCTGTTAACAGTCCGCGAACCAGAAATCCGAGTAAGGAATTTTGTTAACCCGGGAGAAGGTGTTAGGCATTCCCGGACTTCGTGGTTCTAACACGGTCGCTTAACTATTGTATTTTGATTTTATCTGATTTTAATACATGTTAGCTTATGTGCCTTTTATTTGTAAACCGCTTGTATCATTATATTTTAAAAGAATTGCAACGTTGTGGAAATGCGTCTCGGACCACGTTACAATCAATGCACCCGTGGTTGTCAACACATTTCGACATCCGTTGAGATTTGGATTTGGGTCACATAAATGCGCACCCGAATTTAGGAAAGTAATATTATTAAACTAATGCTCCTAAAGCAATTTCGCGTTTACAACTTTGCGAGGGCCATGAAAAATTCAACTAAACGGCACACCTCGATCTATCCTTAAGGAATTGTAATTATGTCATGCGAACGTATCCACAACCACGACGATAGATTAAACGTGACTAAAAGTATGATAGCGATGTGAACTAACTAACTTGATTAAATTATATTGATAAAGAAAATAAATTTTACAATGTCCGAAAATAAAACATGAGTAAACTTAATATATGTCCTATTCAATGCATAAATTGTGTCAAAAACCCAGATTTCAATCAATTCAATTCACCAGATAAATGCCAACCCATCAATCCAATTAAGTGAAACAGTCTAAATGCGTATCGACAAGGCATTCTTGCTAGACACGTTCACCTATTAAGCAATCTCATTCTTCAACATATATGTGCACTAGAATAACGTGAGTTCAACTATTTTTATAATAATAAAATTTAAACAAAGAACCAACTCAAGCTAATTTGAAGTAAACACTGCAAATAATCACATAATATTAACTAAAATGCAAAATAAACTAACAAATCAGATTCATATAAGAGGAGAAATAAAGATGCAGAGTTTAATACTGTATTTCAAAATGAACCTGACCTTACAGTTATTCGAGCAAAACTGTGGAACAGATTAGAACGGAAGCTCAAAACGGAACCTCAACCACAAACCACGAAACTCGCCGGAAAACTCGAATCTGACAGTAGCTCGGACGGAACACTAACTCGACGACCTAGAACGGGACGATGACTGGAAACTTCTCATGTTTCCGTCACTGCTTTTGCTGTATTTCCGACCAGTTATGGTAGAGGCAGATGCGAGTCGGAAAAGACGAAGGAGCGAGAGAGGAGATGAGTATCGTATTTTTCGTGATAGAATGGAAGGGAGGAGATTGGCTACTGCTGTGCGTGGTTGTTCATGGTGTTGGCTGGTCGTTTGTGACGTGAAGCTTCGCCGAAAATGGTAGCTTCGCAGTGAACGGAGGTCCAACGACGATGGTGAGCTGGGTGAGGTCGCTTGGTTACTCGGCGTGAAAATGGAACAACGTTGAGGGCTGGTGGTTTCCGGCGAGGGGGCGCCGGTGTTCTAGAGGAAGGAGCTCGTCGAAGAAGACGACGTAAAGGGGTGGGGGTCGTGCTTGTATGGTTTTGCCTTTGTTCTGGTTTGCTGAAGGAATGAACAAACGAAAAAAAGGGGGGGTCGTTCGAAGAGGATGACTCGCAGGCGGTGGGGGTCGGTTTTTTTTTGCGCAGCTTTTTTTATTTTTTGTTCGACTTTTTCCGTTTTTCAGTCCCCCGCTGTTCATGCACAGCTTTTTCGTTCATTTCATTTTCGTTCCTTCTCCCCCTCTCTTCCTCCGTTTTCTTTTTTGTGTAGGTAAAAATGGTCTTATAGAGTGTGGGGGGGTTTATTTGGGGAGAAGGTGTTATGTGAGGTAATATTTTGGGGGGAAGGTTTTAGGTGGGGAAATATTTTGGGGGGGAGGTCTTATGTGGGGAGAAATGATTTGGGGGGAAAATATTTTGGGGAAGGTTCTTCCCATTTTTTTTTACTCCCAATTTCTTTTTATCTTCCTCATTTTGTATTTTATATAGTTATTTTGTACTTTATTTTCTAATTTTGTTAAATGCTAAATTGAAAACCAAAACCCAAATTAACACTAAAAATTAGATTTCCTAATAAAAATGTAAACTGATACAAATTTAAACTAAAAATGCAAAAGGTACTATTTTTGTTTTTTCTTCCTATTTTGTTCTAAAACAAATTAACCCTTAATTAATCCTAAAATATGAAACTAGATCCTAAAAGCAAATGCGTATTTTTGTATTTTATTATTGTGATTTTAAAATATTAAAATGTATGAAATGAGACTACAAAAGGAAAAATTCCTAAAAAATCAATAAAAATTATTTTGACTTATTTTTAGGAGTTATCTTCATGTAAGGCAAAAATCACGTGCTTACAGGGGCCAAAGTGATAGTGCATACCGACCATGCCGCCCTTAGGTATTTGATGACCAAGAAGGACTCAAAGGCAAGATTGATGAGATAAGTATTGCTTCTCCAAGAGTTTGATTTGGAAATTGTTCGCCGAAAAGGGAGTGAGAATCAAGTGGCGGACTACTTGTCCCATTTGGAAGAGGAGGGAAGGCCTTGTGACGGCCTTGAGATAAACGATGCATTTCTCGACGAGCAACTCCTTGCGGTGTCAATGAATGGAATGATGTGGTTTGCTAATGTCGCAAATTATCTTGTTACTGGAACCATCCTATGTGAGCTCTCTTCCAACCAAAGGAAGAAGCTCAAGCGGGATAGCTTGGATTTTTATTAGGATGAGCCGTATTTGTTTAAGATTTGCACCGATGGTGTGATTCGTTGATGTGTCCCGGAGGAGGAACAACTGGGTATTTTGGAGGCTTGCCATTCCTCTCCGTATGCTGGCCATCATGGCGAGTTGAGAACGGCTTCTAAAGTGCTTAGTTGCAAATTTTATTGGCCTACCTTGTTTAAAGATGCGGGTGATATGGTCAAGAGATGTGATGAATGCCAAAGAGCCGACGGAATTTCTAAAAGGGATGAGATGCCCCTCAATACAATTCTTGAAGTGGATATTTTTGATGTTTGGGGCATCGATTTCATGGGTCCTTTTGTGAGCTCTTGTGGGAACACTTACATTCTCGTGGCGGTGGACTATGTCTCAAAGTGGGTTGAAGCCGTGGCTTTGCCCAACAATGAAGCCCGAAGTGTTGTGGCATTTTTGAAAAAGAGTATCTTCACAAGGTTTGGCACTCTTCGTGCTATCATTAGTGATGGGGGATCTCACATTTGCAACAAGGCTTTCGACACGTTTCTTTCCAAGTACGATGTCAATCATAAGGTTTCTATCCCCTATCATCCTAAAGCTAGTGGCCAAGTGGAAGTCTCCAACAGAGAAATTAAGAGTATCTTGTCTAAAACTGTCAATGCTAATAGGACCGATTGGTCGAAAAAGTTGGATGACGCTCTTTGGGCTTATCGGACGGCTTACAAAACTTTGATTGGTATGTCTCCGTATCGGTTGGTGTTTGGGAAAGCTTGCCATCTTTCGGTGGAATTAGATCACAAGGCCATGTGGGCTTTGAGGAAGTTGAACTTAGAATGGGATGTTGCGGCAAATCTTTGGGTTGAACAACTTAATGAGCTCGATGAGTTTAGATTACATGCCAACTCCAGCTCGTCCTTGTACAAGAACAAAATGAAGTACCTTCACGACAAATATGCTCGGGGTAAGGAGTTCAAGGTTGGAGATATGGTTCTCTTGTTCAATTCCCGGTTACGTCTATTTCTGGGTAAGCTCAAGTCAAAGTGGAGTGGGCCTTTTGATGTTGTGTTCGTGACCCCATTTGGTGCTCTTGATCTAAGGAACAAGAATGGTGAAGTATTCAGAGTCAATGGACATCGGGTCAAGAATTATCTTGGGAAATTTGATGATAGCCATGTGGTGGCACTTCTCCATCTAAAGTGATGTACTGGTAACATGCGTCATGCCGCGACGTTAAATCAGGCGCTGCTTGGGAGGCAACCCATGTCTTTTTATTTTTGTTGTTTTCTATGTTTTTCTTGGTAGTGTAGGTTTGATTTTTGAGCTAACTGATTGTGAGATGTTGCAGGGATTGAGTTGATGCAGTACAAAATAGTTTGAAAAAAGTTGAACTGTCTCTGAAGTTTTCCAGTAAAGCCGCATTGCACTTTGTGCGGTCCGCACTGGTGATGGTCAAAAGTGGTGCTCTCTGAAGTTTGCCACCGCGGCCGCATTCCATTTAGTGCAGTCCGCGGTGGACCTCTGCGGCCGCGGTATGCTTTTATGCAGTCCGCGAAGGTTGCCTTCTCAAGCTTCAAGTGAAGAAACCCAGCGCGGTCCGCAGTCGATTTTGCGAGGCCACGCTAGTAGGTGAGGATGGGTCTCATTGCTTCTCTATAAATAGAACCCAAGGGTCACCCTTTACCCTTTTCGAACTCTTAACACTCAGAAGCCTAAAAGCACTGTTCACACTCTCATTTGATTATAATTCTTGTTTGCATTGATTAGTTGCATTCCATCTCCACAATCTGGTAACATTTCATCCATATTTCATTGATTAATTTTATACTTGCCTTTTATTTTCATGCCCAGTAGTCTTAGCTTCTTTTTTTTCTTCTCGTAGTTTTTTTTCTTCTTTATTTAACTGTTAGCGTAGGGTAGTATACATGTTAGGTTTGTGTGCTGAATATGCTTAGTGATTGGGCAATTGAGTAAGGATAAGTTAGGTGTAAAAATTGAACATAAATAGCAAAAACTTAAACCCTAACTTAGTGCCTGTGAAAAATACTCTCCGCAGCCCGCGGTCGCCTTTGTGCGGTCCGCGGTGCCCTGACGCGGTCCGCATTGCCATTTTGTGCGGACCGCGGTGCCCAAGTGACTGAAATTGAACCTATGCCCCGCGCGTCCATATTGCAATTTCTGCGGTCCGCGCTGGCCCACCACGGTCACAATCCCACTTTGTGCGGACCACGAGGGAGATTCAGAGAGATGTTTTTCCGGGCCTTGTCCCAATGCGGACCACGGTCACCTTTGCACGGTCCGCGGTGCCCCCAGTGCGGCCACACTCCTGTTTGTGCGGGCCGCGGTACTCTGTTCTGTAGCTATTTCTGCAACATTTAATCTGCTGTCTGCAATTCAATTTCAACACTTGTTTCACTGTCTGTGCTGATACTAACCATGTTAGATATGTATGCTTGCAGATAATGGTCAAACAAAGAGGCAAAGGCTTGAAACAACCCGGCCGAGGTGATTCCTCCTGGGGAGGGAAGTAAAGGATGGTAAAACTCACTTCCCAAGCTAGAAAAAACATAAAGGACATGAGGAAATCAATCAAAGCGGCTGACAGAGCCATTGACAACTCGAGGAGTGAGTACGAGCCCTCCCGGGAGATCTCTTCAGATTCAATCCCACTTTACATCCCGTATCCGGAGAGGTCCATACATAGAGACACTCTCCTCTCTTCCCCTGATGCTCAAGCTTCAATCAACATTTATTCTGGGTCTTCTGAGGGCTCAGCGGCAAGTAGTGGGGATGAATACTCTACCTCTCCCACAAAGTCAATATCTGGAGAGGGTGCTAAGGGTGATGAGGGAGATGGGGAGTTACCTGGGGGTTGTGTGCCTCAGGTTGGGGGTGTTGACCGGACTAGAAATCTCGCTATTTTGGAAGATAGATTCGTCAGCCAGGTGGCATTCCACAAGTTTAGGGAATGGTGACCGTCACGAAAGTTGATTCTTGAGAGGAGCTTCATTGACAGAGACCTTTTACCCCTACACCCCAATGTACATAGACAGTTTCAAGCTCGAGTGGGTTGGGAGTTCTTTAAAGATAATTGTATGAACGCGAATGAACACATGGTCAAGGAGTTTTATAGCAATGTGGCCCACATTTTGAAGGGCACTAAAGTGACCAAAGTGCAAAACAAGAATGTGATATTTACCGGGAAGGCACTAAATGAATACCTGGGGTTCAATGAAGAAGATGAGTCCCTTTACAATGAGAAGTTGGCAATGGGCGAGGAGGTTCGTCTATGGTTAGCTTCATACCTGGCAATCCCGAGTACGGTTCCAGAGTGGTTGCAAGTAGGGGCCAAAATACTTCTGAGGACCTTCAACTTTGAGTCTAGGGGTGGTTGAATTTTGTGTGCAATCGGCTTGACCCCACTACCCATGATCAGACTATTCCACTTGCCCAGGTTGTTCGTGTTGCATCTATTATGGCGGGATACCCTATCAACGTGGGAAATGTGATGTCCCGCGTTATTTCTGCAGTGGGGGTTGAGCATGACCGGAACTACCCTTTTCCCAGCACCCTCACTATGTATTTCCGGGACCTGAAGGTGGAGAAGAGACCTTTTGATATCAAGGTCAAACCTGTGGCTCCGTTTTCATGGTACAGTTTGAAGGGTCAGACAACCCTAAGGACAAAAATTACAAGTCGCCTGCTTCTGCCCCAACCGGCCAGTCTGAAGAGCCGGTTGCGGTAGAGCCCTCCACTGAGCCTACCTCCATAGTTGATGACATGTCTCCCGGACCTTCCACTACTGCTGGTCCCTCTACTTCAGCTGGCCCGGAGATTCCATCTTCACTGGCCCATCCTATCACTTCCCACCAGCTGAGCCAGACACTTCTTAGCTTGAACAACTGGATGTCAGCTACGTCATCCAAGTGGTCCACCTTGACTTCTACCATTGCGGATCAGTCGGCACCACATCCAGCTCAACTTCCACAGTCCATTGAGGACACATTGAAGAATATCCTGGAGAACCAGGAAAAGATCATCAGTACTTAGGGTGCCTTGGCTAAGGCGGTGGATTCACATGGCAAGGCCCTGAAGGAGCTTTCCCGGGAGCACAAGAAGCTGTGAAAGACAAGGGCTTCCAAGGAGTCGGTGAAAGAGCTGAGAGCAGATGTGGACAAGCTGATGGCAAACCAGATGCCTCTTAACTTATTATTCGGGGATCTAGCCCTATCAGCAGCACCAGTAGCAGAGCCACAGCAGGAGCAGACTCAAAGGCTTCCTAGGAAGAAGAGGAAGCTCCCTAGTGCAGACAAGGCGGTCATCCGATTGGCAGAACCACAGGAGGTCTCCTCCAGTCAGCCACAAGTTGCTCCAGATATTCAGCCCGTACAGGTCCAGGCCCTAGGCCCAGCAGCTGAGCAGCAGGAGACCGGGAACCAGCTTGAGGTTCGCGTACATATAGAGGACCCGAGGACCACTCATGTTCCCATGCATACAAACGAGGCTTAGGGAGCTCCTATATCCTTTCATCTTGATTTGTGATGCTTATTTGTTTAGTTGGCATTGGGGACAATGCCAGCTTTTATTTGTGGGGGTGCACCCTACTTTTTTCCGGATGATTGTATATATTAATTGACTTAGTTTATGTTTCTATTGATTTTCTATTTGGTTTGTATATAACTTTACATTTAGTTGCTTTTATCGCACTTTTTATCTTCCATTTGGTCTGTATATAAAGTTACATTTTTGTATATATTCATCCCCTGTTTTATATTCTAATCCCCTATTGTAAATATTCATTCTATTTTCTATTTTCGTACAAATTTTTCATTTTTAGCTTAGTAGATAGGCTCACAGCCTTTTTGTTCTGTTTTTGGCTTTTAATAAGCCTTTGGTTTTCTTAATGTCACGGTTCTTTCCAAAGGTGGAGTATTGTGTGAACCGGGTGGCTCTTCCCGATGACGGATAGCGTGACAACCTTCTTAAGGGTTTGAGTCCATTTTTGTTTCTATTTTTGGTAGCTTGTAGTTAAGGTTTCCTCAAGCAAAGCCTTGGGCCTAACACAATTGCCTTTGATCCCATGGTCAAAGACAAGTCGTTGTGTTTAGGATGGTGAAAGTCATGACCTTGAGACTCTTGTTTTGACCAAGCAAACATCATGTGGTCTTTCGGGACTATTGTGTGCTCAATCGTGTCTAAGGTTGTTGTGGTCCTCCGACTCTATATCTTTAGCAATCCTTGAGTGTGTGTGGTGAGAAGTCAAATTGTGAGTCCAAGTCCCAAGCCAATGGTGTAGAACTTGCCCTGAATGTTTGTTGAGGCAAAATTTTGAGTGACATTCGACTTGAGAAGTGATTATAGGCTCTCCTTGATCCAAATAATAGTCGAACAATTCCATATCCTACCAATGATATAATCCCTAGCTAACCCTTTTGAGCTTTAAACCTTTTTCTTTCAAGAACCAATGCTACAAGCCTATACCCGTTCTAAATTATACCCTCTCTTGGCACCCAAATCTTCCCTTGAGTAATGGCAAAAGTCTAAGTTTGGGGGGGAGAGACAAGAAAGGAAACAAAGTGGTAAAAGGTACAAAAGCAAAAAGGAAAGGAAGGCGATGAAAAAGAAAGAAAAGAAAAAGACAAAAAGAAAGCCCAATGTGCAAAGAATAAAACAGGATTCAAGATAAACAAAAGTGAAAAAGGTGTGGAAGAAGTAGAAAAAGGAGAAACGTTTTGAATTGCATAAGAAAGAGTAACAATGTGTCTCTCTAACCCCTTGAAAAGAAGTGAAATACTCAAAGAGTCAAAGAAAATTGTGCCAAAATGAATCAAAACAAGTGCTTAAGGGAAGATGGAACCCATATAGACCAACAACTTTTCCTACCCTGAACTAAAAGCCTTCACATTGACTCCACAAAAGCCCTATATGATCTTGAGTTGGATGACGCTCGCATTAGTGGATACTTACATGAGGGTCAAGCATATAGTACTTAGAGCCGGACTTGTGACCTTTCCTTGAGAGACACGAGTGAATTCCCATTAACCTTGGTTTGTGTGCTTATACTCTAAAAGGTGAGGTTTGCTTAGGGAGAGTTGAGGATGTGTGAGTTTGGGTTCCACAGCGACCAAAGTAATTGAGAGAGTTCTTTGATGTAATGAGTCAATTATTGATGCTCTTGTGTCACACTTGATCCATAGTTTTTCAAAGTTTAAATTTTGTTAATTATCCATTCGTATCGAGGGCAATTGTTAGTCACAATTGATGCTTGTTGAGGTTACTTTAGGACAGCTGGAATTACTTGGATTTTCCTTTAAAGGGTGGGTCTTATTTTGTTTGCTTGAGGACAAGCAAAGGTTTAAGTTTGGGGGAGTTGATAAGTTAGGATTTTAACATGTTTTATGCCCCTACTTGCCTATGCTTTGATCATATATTGTTATAAAATAGTCCTAAAAGGCTCACAAGTTGTGCTTGATTGCAGGTTTGATCGACAAAGTGACGAAATGTCAAAGATCGGCTCAAAAAGGAGTGAAACCTGCTCAAGTATCAAAGACCAAGAAATCTAAGGAAAGAAGGCCTAGTGCGGACCGCGCAAAGTTGAATGCGGCCGCACTAGGTGGTTCAGAGAGTTGGTAAACCAAGCTAGAGGCAACACGGCCGCGGTACACATCTCGTGGCTACACTTTTGTGAGGTTCGCGATCATGAGATTCAGAGAGATGAAAGTTTGCAAAGCCAAATGCCAAGCGGTCCGCGGTCGTGATTGCACGGACCGCACCAGCTCCCTCCGCGACTGCGGTCCATTCTACGCGGTCCGCAGAATCCAAGTTCAGAGAAGCAAAAGTCAAAGTCAAAAAGCCCAGTGCGGATGCGGTCCATTTAGTACGACCCGCACTGACCCCGCAGGGGTATTTTTGTCCAGTTTTTCCAGCCTAGTATAAATAGAACATTTGACCATTTTTAGGTCATCTCTTGTATTCAGACGTGAGTTGCGCTCCTGAGAACGATATTTGTAGCCATTTTTGGCACTTTTGCTTTACATTTACGATAGATTCTTGTAGTTTAATTTTAGCAATTAATTAATATGTTTAGTTCTTCATCTATTTCTTCAATTTCTTTATCTAGCATGAGTAGCTAAACCCATTAGCTAGGGTTGTGGCTCAACCCTAGTGTGGGTAATTGATAGGTATTGCCATCTAGTGTTAGATTGACTATGGATGTTTGCTATTTGGGTTGATTTTATGTTTTAATCTAGAATTGGTGGTTGCAAACACTGATTCAAGCTTTGTGGGTTTAACTCTTCTTGAGAAAGAGAGTCTATGACCCCAAAATTGACCCAACAAGGAATTGGGATGGACTCATGAGAAATGATAGTCCCAATTAACAGGTTAAACCTCGAGAGAGTAATTACCCTACTTGAACCCTAGTTGTTTGGTCTAATTTGCCTACCCATTTGGTCTCGAGAGAGTCAATTGGGCAAAATCACTCTCTCTACCAAGAGGTGTGAAGTGGGTAAAATTGTGCAACGGCTATAGCATAAGCCCCAATTATGTCAATCGAACCTTAGTAACATCTACCCGTCAATTAGCCACCTAGGTAGTGTCACGACGCTAGTGCCCTTCTTCCCATTAGATACAACTTAGCAATATTCTCGTAGCATAATTTAGTGTTAATCAATAGTTTTATAAAAATAATTATAATTCGAAAACCCAAAAATGTTTGAAGTGACATTAGGAGTACAAACACATCTCTAGGCTAGACAGACAATCCAACTCCACTGCTAGCTCCCTGAGGAAATCGATCCCGACCCTCATATCAGGTAAAAGCTATTGCGACCCGCTCTTCCTACCTTAATGTAGCGTCGAGTTGGCAGCGATCACTACGCACTATTATTCAAAGGCATCATGGTTCAGAGGCACCATCCTCATGGCTCGAGAACATCATTTCATGGCCTGTGAATCTCTTATCTCATGATTCATGACCCCCAGACATCATGGTCTAAGGACATCATCTTCACTGTCAAAAGACAACCTTTCATGGTCCAAAGGGAACTTGCATCATGTTTAAATTCTCGCAATACTCTATATACTCGCATGTATTGTGTTTTAAGTTTTGCAGGTAATTCAGAAAGTAATTGTTCTTCAAACAGGAGCAACTTTCGCTCTGGTTTCCATTCATACCCTTTCGGTTTCAATTTGTGCCTTATCATTATCTCAAACGTAATCGACCCCCATCAATTACCCACTTTTACTCTGTGACCATTCAGATATCTGCCCTATGATACATTCGTTACACTTCAGACTCGTACTCATAACTCAGCATAAACCCATTTGATACTATCCTCCCCAAAGAAGGAGTCTTTCCGAAACTTGCCACCATTCCTATAATAACTCCATCAGCTTTATTCACAGTTGGGTCCAGAACTACGCGTGGCCTGATTCCTATAAAACCAGGGATATGTAGGCAGCTCAAAGATCGGGGTGCAGCCTATATTTTTCAAAACATCCCATTCAGTCAAAATCGGTCATCATTTCTTTACCCGAAAACTCTTTCATCCTTCTCGGGAAAAGAGAGGTAGCTGTTGATACCCAAGTTTTCCCTCACACGCACACACATATATATATATATATACACACACACTTTCAAAATAGTTCATATGCAGTTATAAGCATGCATAAGTATTTTTATTTTTTTTTATAATTTTAAAGACTCCAAATCAATTTATTTCTACCCTTTTATTGTATAAATATCCAATAAGTATCCTTCATTCTATTCTTTGTGATGATTTAACCATCTAAACTCATTACTTATGCCAACATAGTGTTTAAATATTTGTAGTGCATTTTTGTAATTACATTTGCATTTTTAAAGCTAAATTGCACATCTTTACAATAATAGCCCATATTAATATATAATTACATTATTTATGCATAAAATGCTATTTTATATTTTTAAAATGTTAAATAACTATTTTAAAATATTTTAGTACATAAAGGATATTTTGGTACTCATTTATTATTTTATAAGTTATTTATTTATTAAAAATGGATATTTAAAATTTGGCCCCATTTCTATTTAATTTTGGACCTAAATATGACCTAATGTCTAGCCCAAAACCTCAAATCCCAATCCAAATGACCCCTGTAATCACCCGGTCAGTAACTCGTTCATAAACCCGACTCGACCCCCTTTTAATCATGATTGTCGATCTCTGAGATCAACGGTCCATATCGAACCAACCCTTTTAAGTCCTAAACCCCCTAACCCTAGGGATCATTATCTCATTCCTGCCGTCCTTGAACTCTCCTTGTCTCACCTCTCTCTGAAGAACCCTAAACGTCGCCTTTACCAGATTCTCTTCCTAATCCCTTTAGCCATGGGATTTACCCGTTATTTACTTACCATACCTGTACTCTTTATCTACTGGTTCGTCTGTGGTGTTACCTAGTCCTCTTGCCTAACTATGACAAACAGATCTCCCAAAATAATCTGGTTCAGTTACTCAATCTTTTCCATCTCCGTTCGTTCTTGTTCTTTTATGGTATGAATCTCTGTGATTCTTACTTACCCTAAAATCAGGGTTTTCCGATTTTCTTTGATTCGAACCAAAGATGGTTCAAACCTTTGATTTTAAGTATTATCTCGCTTATATTCGTCTTATTATGTGTATATTTGTTATTTTTGACCGATTTTTACTTACCCTGAATTAGGGTTTCAGATCATTTCTAAATCAAACCAAATTTGGATCGATTCTTTGATTTTGAATAGTATTTCCATCTATGTTCATCCTATTTTATGCAGCATGTGATTTTTTACTTTATTTCTGTCGATTTATGCACTTTGCCTAAAATTAGGGTTCTGAAATTTCCTCTTTTCCTTACTGATTTTGATTGTTTTCCTTTCTAGTGTTTGACTAATGACTTCCCATGTTTATGTATTGATCTCTATCACTATATAAACCCCTCCCATTTTCCCCTTTAGGACTAGACCGGAATCACTACATCTCACTAAAAAACTTAAGTTCTAATTATGTGATTTCTTTGCTATTTTGTTCTATCTCTGGTTTTGGCTGGCTGAAAGCCAAAGCCAAATATCCTGAGTTCTCTACTATTGTGGTGTTATTCTTGCTTTTCTCGCTTAACTGGTGAGTTGCTATACCTCTCCAGTTTACCCTTATGTATCTGTGGTTTATGTCTATGATCCTGTGTGTTTAAAGTATGTTTTCTCGAGCATGATTCTGTCAAATTGCATGTTTGTTCGAGCTTTTTTAGTTATTTAATTAATACTGTTAGTTTTGAGACTGTTTGTTTGAATAATATGAATCCTCTTAAGTGTTTAACTTAATACCCTCTGATTGGTTTCTTGTATGCAATCTTGTTAATTCTGTCACTTATGTATTCTGATAACCTGTCTTTCAACATGCCTTTAGTTCATTCGATCTCATATGGATGTTTAACTTTAGGTAACTAGGCTATATGTGTATGTTACGGTTGATGCTAGCATGTACAACTTTCAGGTTTTAACTTATTAAATGTCATAAATGAAGAACTTTGCAAACTTGCCAATTTGTGTTTTAGATTTTTCAATGTAACTCTGTTCACATGTCTAGATTTTTCTATCTATTACTCTATGTTCTGAACTCTACTATGTTGTCTCCCTAAATCAAGTAGGTCTCTTAGAAAATCTGCATCCTTTAACCATGGCCTCCTCTTATGTGCTACTTATGCTACCTGAATCCCCATCCTTACATTTTCTGTAAGTTTTGTCCCTGACCTCCTAAGCGTAAGCACTGCTCGGGGTCTATGTGAGACTCTTGTGAACTCTGACACGCTGAGGTTAGGTCCCTAATCCCTTTTCAACTGTTTCTGAACATTTGTTCTCTAAGTGTGAGCATTGTCCGGTGTTCTCGAAGCTCTTGGGAGCTCTGACACACTAGAGATTTGGGTTCTTTGTGCTTTGCCAATGGTGGCTGTGTATCTTTGAGCCTTGGAGTTGTTATGGTTTGAAGGTCTGGGTTATCCGGATGCACTGGGCATGCTGCAGGCTTCCTATAGTTATATACTTTGTAATTTATTCATTTGCTTATGGTCTGTAATAATTATTTGTAATAATGATTGGGCAATAGTGAATTGGGAAAAACTGGGCCTAGTTTAATGTTTGCATGAAAATGGGGTAGAAAATCTGCTTTAGGTGTTCGTTTCTTTCAAATATTTTCACTACTATATGCTAGATATCCTGCCTATAGGTTATTTACATTCTGTTACTGCATGCAGTAGATAACATGCCTATAGGTATTTGTTTCAATTCATTCTGTTACTGTGTGCGGTAGATAACATGCCTATAAGATTTAATTTGTTAAACATGTCCTGATCCATTTTTAGATGTTATGGCTATAGAACAAAAACAATTGAATATCCTTTCAAGATTCACACTACTGCATTTAGATACCACACCTATATGGCTGTCAAATTAATTTCTACAATTAAATACCATGCCTGCAAAGTTTCAAAATCAGTTTTGCACTTTAAAAAATCACGTCGATAAGGTTTTAAATCATTTCTGCTTTTAGATACCATGTCTATAGGAAATTCCAGAATCATTTCTGCATTTAGATACCATGTCTATAGAAAATTCCATAATCATTTCTGCATTTAGATACCATACCTATAAGGTTATAAGATCAGCTTCTGCACTTAGAAATCATGTCTACAGGGTTTAAGATAAAATCAGCCTGCCAAAATCAGTAACTGTTTCCAGCTTAGACATCAGGTTTATAAAATTCTGTCCGGCTATCACTTAGGCAATCTTGTAGGCTAATTGGATTCTGAGTTTGAAATTGCTATCTTCCTACTGCTTGAACGTGCCCAGATTCGAGAAGTAATAAAATCAGTAAGCAAACTGATTAGGTATTTACTGCCTCACCTTAATGAAACTGCTGCATATATTGTGCTCATCTAGATATCCTGCTACAGGACTTTAAATCGTTTAAAACTATTTATTTGAGGTGCGCAATTGTTTGTCTATTTGTGGAGGTAAATGTGAGCCCCTTTAACTGTTCTGTGACAGTCCTACCTGTTTTGTTTGACTCCTAGTTTTCTCCTTTTAAGCACCATAAATAAGTCTAGAATCACCTTAACTAAAGGTCCTAAGCACCTCCAGGACCCTAGGCAAGGGACAGGTAATGCACGCATAAGGTACGTACTGGAAACTATTAGAACGCTTAGGTAAACAATAATTAAGGGGAGGGTAATTCGGTAGTAAATGATATGATGATATGTGCGCTAATGCTACACGTAACACCTCTATTTGGGGAAAGTTTACCGAGTATTGCAGAGAAGTGATCCTATAGGCTAATAAACCTAGGACCCCCTTTATTCCAGTTTAAATAATCTCTATTTGTTTAAATTACTTATGACTAATTCACTTAAATTGAGTTTGGCCGGGACCCACCATTGTGGACCTCGAGGGGTGCCTAACACCTTCCCCTCAAGGTTATTTCGAGCCCTTACCCAATCTCTGGTAATGCAAACTGGTTTATGAGTTATTTGTTTTAGGTGCCCTAACGCAACTTAAATCCGTTAGGTGACAATTCTTCAAATTCCATATCTCTTCCCAAAAGGAAATAAGTTGTCCCAAAAAATGTGGAAACCCGGACTCCGCAAGAAAAAAGGGGGTGCGACATTGATAGCCGTACACTAACCCACTAACTAACTTTTAACACTCCAACTAACTCTATAGTGTATATACTTCTCAACAAAGAGCAATAAAGCTTCCAAAATTGTTGTGATGGAGCAGCAGGAGGTGGAACACCTGCAGCAGCCATCAGAAGGTGTTTCCAGTCGTCGCCAATGTGCAGTTTGTTTTGGTACTCACCCGCACATCCTTCACCTTCTTCCCTATCGAGGTCTCCACCGCCATCTCTACACCACTTGCGTGCTGGCCGCCCACTCTGGTTCCTTATGTCCCATCATCTTCCATGTGTTCCTCCACAACCCTCCTCCCCCTAGCCTTTGTCTCCTCTACTGCAAATGCCCCTCCATTTTACTTATGCCCCCTATTCTAATCCTAATTTCTCTTTCTTCGACGTCACTCCCAAATACCAACGTCATTGAAATCTACCTCCATTTGGCTAAACAGTTGGTGGTTGCTTCTTCCCTTGCTTTTGAGTCTATCATCAGTGTCGCCGTTATGGCTAGGGTTAACGCTGAGATTAGGGTCAAGGAAGCTCTCATGGCTAAGGCCGGTATTGCTCATTGTTTGGATAGGCTAATGAATCTGATCGATACCCAACATCAGTTTGGTTCCAAGTTCTTGCCCAAACTTGTTTCTGATACTTGAGGTAATGTTACAGGGGAAAATAGGGTACATGATGGGGCAACGGGATGCTTGTCTCAATCTTCAGATGCTAATGATTGGTACCTGTGGTGTTCCTAAATGATTAGCCTAGTGAGTTGAGATTCTAAATGGCACTATAGCAACATGGTGTACCAGGTTTTTCTTTATTCCTTTTTTTTTTTCGCGTGGCTGCTGACCTCTTGCAACTTCACTCTTTATTGAGCGCTTGGGTTATTTGGGAGTTATTTTTTGGGGAATGAAGGAATTCAAATTATACAATCAACTAACTGTATATAAAGCTTAATGCATTTTGCTATCGAATTTTGACTTGATAGGCTATGATCTATGTATCTCTTTTTTGTTGTTTGAGTTTTTCTTGGCATTTTGGTCCACCACTTTGCGTCTTAATCCTTTTCCGAGTTTACGCTAGTGCATTGCCTAACAATCTTCCAATACAGATACTCAAATTGTTCCATCATGTGGAAATTGTCTCTGTGCTCTCATTGGTCAGACTATATCATGTCTCCCGCTTTGTATTTTATCGTCTCTCAAAAGATTCTCAACATATGTTGATTGTTGATTACTATGATGTGAAACTGTAAGAATTTAGGTCTTTCTGCAACATCCCAAATTATTGGAATAACAATCAGTTCTATGTTGTTGCATAAATGGCCAGAAATCGTACCTTGTTTGGTATGACACCTTTAGGAGAAAAGCTCCTTGGTTATGAAAAAGGGGCAGCCAGGTGCACTAAGCTTCCGCTATGCGCCGGGTCCGGGGAAGGGCCGGACCACAAGGGTCTATTGTACGTAGCCTGGCCGGACCACAAGGGTCTATTGTACGCAGCCTTACCCTGCATTTCTACAAGAGGCTTTTTCCACGGCTCAAACCTGTGACCTTGGTTATGAAAATGGTATTGAAATCAATTATTATCTTTGGGCTACTGTTTTGAGATGGAACATTTCCTGGCCATGGCCATGGATGGCCTCTTAGGAGTGACGAGTTGTATCGCAACAAAAGTGACCGCATTTTGCTACACTAATATCATGCCTGGTTATATTCAAAGAAAACCAAAAAAAAGGACAATGTTTAACGAGTATGGATACTGTGACAGCCTTCGAAACAGTAGGCTTTTTTTTTTTCAATAGGTATAGTAGGTTGATTCTTGAACTAATCAAGTTCAGGTAAAGGTTGGGATGGCAGTTTAGGTCCATCCTCTCACCCTCTTAGCTGCCTTAACTTCAAAAAGCAGGAAAACTTACATACTACTACAAATTTAGAACCTTGCTGGCTGGCTCTCTACGATTTTATTGGTGATGTGGTTCCTTCTCTCTACTGCTCTACTCCATGTCATTGTCACCTAGTTTTTCAGCCCAAGGTAGTATGGGGAACCGGTGGATCCCAACCACTGGTTTCCTTGAATAAATGGAGCAGTTGTAAACTGAAGGGCTTCGTTTCTGTCTGTGATGACTTTGAATCCCTTCCATTTGATCCTATTGTTGGTATTGGCTCCTGGACCGCGGTTTCCATACTCAGCATAGTAACATGTGTCAAGGGCAAAGTTTCCGGACCAGGGCATCCAACCTGCAGGTTGGATGAAATCTGCCAAAGTTGATTCCATGATCACAGTTCTTGAGTACATCTTCCATGGCCGTCCCAAGTAGCTAGGAATCTTGAAACGCACAGGTTCCAGTAATTGCTCAGGAACAATGCGGCAGTTCTGGATTATTAAACCTGTGGTCTCCCGAATATTAGTTCTTCCTTGAGCTGTCACTGTATTTTGTTGATTGTCCATTGGCTTCCTTGCAATAATTAAGCAGTTCTGGAGGATAGCTGCTGCGTCACCAAAGATGAAATCAACTGTGCCTGACACCACACAATTGCGATAAAATTGTCTATGTGTTTGAGCATACAAAGTGTCTTGATATCCATCCATTCTGCAGTTGTAGAAGGCAGACATATCTGATTGGACACGAAGGGCTACCGCCTGGTGCCCCTCAGGTCCTGCTATGTTTTGAAATCCCATGGACTTGGCTATAAATCCATTTCCAACGGCACCTGAATGTTATTAAATTCGAGTCAGTTTCAAAGGGGAAAAAAATTATTGTCCCTGCGAGAAATCAACATAGCTGGATTCTATCTGAATGTTTTTTGTTTCTTCTTTTGCAATCTTTAAATGTTTATTCATTTTCATGTTTTATGGGAAAAGAGACAGAGGGGATGAGAAAAATTAAATTAAAAAACTCACTGAAGGAAGCACTCTGGTAAGTAGTGACGCCATCACGGTTGCATTTTTTTCCTGTGACTATTGTCTTTCGAGGTCCATCTCCGTACATGAATATGTTGACTTGATCTTTTGTAATGGTTATGTATTCATCATAAATTCCGGCCTTTACATATATGACGTATCTGCCTTTAAGGTTCTTAGGATACGCAGCAAGAGCAGCTGCAATGGTGTTGTATTGTCCAGAGCCATCCTTAGCTACTACAGCGTTTGGTGGTGATTGAGGGTTGTTGTTTCTTGCAGCCAATAGTTTCCGATCACCACTCGGAAGCCATGCAGGAAATCCATTCTCTGTATTGTGGACCGCCTCCTCATCATCGTTATTAGCTTCAAGCAATCGTCGGGATGTTGCTGTTGTTGCTGATGATGTATTAGACGAGTTCCCAATGGGGATATTAAATGCGGAAAGGATTTCACTGATTGTAGCGACAATGGCAAGAACATTATCGGTGAGCTGTGTAGCATTTAAGAGGGAGGTAGAAATGGCATTTTTAAGTTCTGGCTGAGTGAAACCATCCATGCAGGTTTGTTGATAAGAGATGACAGCACTGAGCCAGTTTTTGAGCTCTATTTCCCTGTCAGCAATATTATGGAGTTCGTTGTCGCCTACTGAGGAGAAGGATGCTTGAAGCTCATCGATGGCAAAATGCAATAGGTCCTTGCAATCTTCAGTGGCCATCTTTTGCAAGGAATCATGTGCCTCTGCTTTGCCAATGGAAGCAGACCTCTCCATTCCAGCTCTAACTTCCTGAATGGCCACTTCAATGGCTTTCTCGATAAAGTCCTTTGGGGTGGCACTTTGGTTGTTGGCCATGGAGCTAAGGCTATTCACACAGGCTTTCTTATAGTCCGTTTGGGAACAAACGGAAGCAATGGATTTGGAAGTGGTAGCGAGCACCTTATCGTCCTTGTCATCATGGGATGAAGAGTCGTTGTTGGCACGATTAGTGCCAACGATAACAGCAATGACTACCCCAACAACAACGATAAGCGATAATCCAAATGCAACAAGCTTTCCCCCTTTCATTATTTATTCTTTTTTGTGCATGTATTTGTTTGTTGAAGTTAAAGAAAAGCAAATTAGAAAATATGTATATTACTTATTGGTGGTTTATTCTCAAGAAACAAAACAATAAATTGCAAATAGGATATAAAATGGTGATGTTGGAACGATGAAAAGGGAAAGAAGCATGGGGAATGAGGTTGATTAGTCACTTTGTCTCATCCACTTTTATCATAGAAAATGCATGGATTTCCTCTGAAATAGGAAAGCCAAACAGGGAATGTTGGGTGGCTAAGTTTAGGCAAGCTGATCTTTTGTGGCCATAGGGATGTTATTAAACTGAACACTAACGTGGCGGATATTACAATTAGAAAAATATTATTGATATATTTAGACTATTTAATAATTCTGACCAATTAAATTTCAAAAGTAATTTTTTTTATCTATATTATACAAAACAAAAATATTAAGGAAGCCAAGTGACAAGCTAATAAAAAAGTTATATCATAAGATATAACAATTCTAAGTACAAATGATGTAATAACGATAGACAATGAACAAAAAAGAGAAAACAATTAGGTATAGAAATATAGAAGATAATACTTATTAAATTTAGATGAGAAATTATTTTTGAAATTATTATGAGAAAAGTCATGTATAAAATGGACAATACCACATATTTGATATCTTAACAGATGAAGTCAAAAATAAAAAGTATCAAATAATAAAAATTTGCAAGTAAAAAGTAAATATTAAATAAAATTAAGAAACTAAAAAACTTAAATTTTATATTGGAAAAAAAGAGAAGAAAAATTTAGATGTTTATTGCGTAAAATACAAAAATAAAAAGGGGCAGTCTGATGCACTAAGCTTCCGCTATGCGCGGGGTCCAGGGAAGGGCGGATCATAACAGTTTATTGTATGCAGTCTTACCCTGCATTTCTGCAAGAGGTTATTTCCACCGCGAACTCGTGACCTCCTGATCACATGATAGCAACTTTATCAATTACGCCAAGGCTCCTCTTCCGCCAAGGCTTCCCTTCCACCAAAAATATAATTATTTAAAATTTCAATAGATTTTTTAACTTGACTTCACAATTTTGGTTTTAAAAATTAATATTACTATAATTATAGGTAAATTTATTAATTAGGATAATCAATTAAAATATGATATAAAAAATTATACAAAGTGTGGGAATAGAAATAATGTTTAGATATCTATAGTTTGAATTAGTTAAAATAATAAATAAGTACTCAAAATAATATTAATAAATTTAGACAAATGAAGAGGGAAAATAGAATAAAAGTAAATGAAAAAGTTTAGGAGTAAGAAAAACATATATCTATGTTATATTAAAAAGAGATTACTTAACAAAAATATTAAATGAAGTGACAAGCTAATAAACGACATAATAACAAATAAACTAATACTAAATATAATAGATTATGTAATAAAAAAATGAAGAACTGAAAAATTATTCGAAGACTAAGAATATTTTTTAATTTCATAAGTTTTTTTATTAGCATGTTTTACTGGATAACAAGGGAGCTGAAATTTAATTCAAGCAATATGATATAACATGCTCAAACAAATTAAATCACATAATTTGATTAATATTCTTTAATATTTTTCCGCGCATCAGGCAGGTACTAATATTAGTATTATCAATAAATAGATCCCCGGGTACGAGGATTAATGTTCTTAAATTGAAATATTTACAGAGTCTTCACAACAAACATAACCTCCCAACATCAAACATCAAGGTAAGGGTTCTTGCGAATCTCCTAAACGCGATAAATGGAGATAAGCATCAGTACCTGTAAAGCAGTAAAAAGAGAAAGTGCACATCAGGTACTACTACTACTCCCTACTGTACAAAACTAAATTTAATGTTATTTCGTAGTACTTAAGCACTTTATTAACATTAAATTAAATCCCATTCAAAACGGACAGACTCGCCATAATCTTGTGATCAAGTCACATAAGTCATGTTACTGGAATTTAGGGCACCACAGATAAATCTTTTCGCATGATGAAAATGCTACAAGTTTATTTATCAATAACAGAAGATTATCAAGCATTCCTCTTCGTTAGTTAAACAAATTTCAGGGTTAATAGCTGCGTATGCACAATATTATGCCTCGTGAGATGCACCCATAATAGGTTCAACACTTGTCCTAAATCTTTAATCCAAATTTAACAACACTAGTGGAAGGCATTAAAGAATGTGCTGCTCATATACAACAACAACGACCTAGTGTATTCCCACAAGTGGGGTGTCAGGGGAAAGAATGTGTTCCTCATGCACACAGGATTTTAGATATTACCAGATTACTTATATTCTTCTGAGGTAATCAAAATCTGAAACTTGTATAGGCGTGCCCCACTAAAAAAGGCCACTTATTCTCTTAGTAAAAACATTTATTTGTATGGCATAGATCAGCAAAAACGATTACACAATTAGCCACAAAAACACCATAACAACCTTTATTCCAGTCTACCAATCTAGAGATTGAAATTCATGCATAAAAGGGCGAGAGGTAGTGTAACATACCATAGCCTTCCATGGAGATAATTTGTAAATCCCCTCCAAAGTAGCGAGCATATAAACGACTTATTGGAAGTCCATATCCATAACCAGCCAATGTGGACAGAGTAGCTACATCAGTTGTTTCAAGGTCTGAGTGCTCATCCAAGGGATTCCTGGCAGTACTGTAGAGATAAGTAAAAATTTTGGGAAGGCCGCTTCTTGGTATTCCACCACCTTCATCTGAAACCTACACAGCACATGAACCAGATTTGATAAGAACGGGAAGGAAAATAGTGAGATAGACCTCCTTCCAGCAACAACTAAGTCCAGAACAAAGAAGCAAAAAGGTCCCGTCACAATAAGTTCTTAAATAAAGCACTTGAGAAGAGACCATGCCTTGATGGTAACATCCTCTAGACCATCAGCAACTATTATTCGAATAGGAGGGGCAACTTTGTCTGAGTCCATAAATCGCTCTTCCACAGCACGCAAGGAGTTCTTAACCAACTCAAAAACCATCAATTGCAGATGTGTTGGCACATAACTGTCATGGATCCCCGAAAAGAAAGAATAAAATATATGGCATAAAGCAAAGTAAACAAAACTTGCCACAACTACAAGAGTCAAATTCATTTACATTTTGCTACCCCAATAACACAAGGGAAACACATAGGTCAAACAGAATCCCATGGAACAAAAATGATGGACAGCTTGATGAGAGATGTCTAGCATATTGGATAATGGGAATGAATTAGGAGCAAATGACGTACGGGAATGTAAAGTCTGGATCCCCATAAATGTGGACATCAGGTGCACTGCCATATTCACGCGAGCAAATACAACGGGCATCCTCGCTAGCACTCCGTGCAACCTCCAACGGGGACATTTTTGTATGTATATAGCCCACACAATCAGGAGGCGGATTAGGATCGTGTAGTGCTACATGCTGCCCTGAGTTTGACAGGAATTCAGAATTTTAAAAAACATATATATTTGCCACAATTTACTAAAAATATCTAGCCATTGTATAAATAGTATTACTCAAGTAGATATAAGGCGGGAAAGAGATGAGGCTAACCAATAAGCATCCGTATCCCAATTCTAGACATGTAAAAGCGATCAAGAAATTGGTGTATTTCATCCAAATCCTTATAATCAACCTTAAGGTCCAGATCTTTCTTTAGTTGTTGAACTCCCAAAGCCATCATAGGAACAACATTGTTGTGCCGGACCTTAATCATTTTAATCATTCGTGTGAATTCCAACTCATCATTTTGATCCTTTATATCCGGAAAGGATCTAAGGTCCCGGAAAGAATCCAAATACCAATCACGGACCTAATAGAGAAAACAAGCACAAAGATTTAGAAAACGGAGTAATCAGCAGCTCTTAACTATATATTTACTAATTTAGAAAGACCATTGAAGACAAATTAGCTCGCAAGGTTTTTGCTTTATGCCACGGGAAATAGTTATATATTGCTATAAGAACTCTAAGAAGAAAACAGCAGACACATTGTAAAGAATGAAACATTGTTGAGGTAGAAGGGAAAAAAAAGAAATAAAAGGGTAAACCATCTTAAGTAATTAACTATAAATCGTCAGTTAATCACAAGGTTAAGACAGCGAACGCATTAGTTTAACCATCTTAAAATTAAAAACCTAGCAACAATTTCTTAATAGAATAATCAAAGATTTCCAAGCAAAAGAGGAAAGAGAAAAGAAGCTACCTTTAGAACAGCAGGCTTAAGAGATAAGCCATAGGGAAGGTTTTGGAGGTCAATAGCCCTGCGAGCAATCCTTATAGGCAGTTCCTTGTGAAGGAATTGAGAAGAAATCAACAAATTGCGGGCAGTTGGTGTGGAGCCAAACTCCAACATGTACTTGAGACTCACACCAGTCTGCTTCATGGAACCCCATCGCTGCACCTCCTCAAACAGTCCCTTTGAAAAGGACTCATATAGTTTCTTCGCTGCCATGAGATCTTGAAGAAATTACTAGTAAAAGAAGTATAATTTTGGGTATTTACGAGGCGTAACTGCTGGCATATATTGCAATCCACGCCATGGCTAAAACTAACCACAAGTTTTGAGCCTTTTTATCTATTTTCTGACACGACCACCACGTCCACTTACCACTTGTTTTAAAGTCGGTCTTGCCCACACAGAGGGAGTGTGTGTGTTCCTTTTTGTCCTATATTCTCTATTGGTATGTCAGGAAGTAGATGTAAAGCGGAGAGATCCATCAAAATTCAGATAAGGGAGAAAAGAGAAGGGCATGGGAATAGTATAAGTGCTAGACGGGCGGCTGTTGCCTATAGGGATGGGTATGGCCATATGGCTGGGTCGGACTGAGCAATGAGGTCTCGGCTCGGCTATCCCCAACGGAGTGAATCTGATACAAGCAACTGTTGGGTCCCTTTGACCCAATAATTGACTGTGTGATTTGGGTCATCCATTTTAACGCCATTGTTTACCCAAAAATTGGGTAACAATTAAATTTGTACTTGTTTTAAGGATATGTGGTTTAATCCAACACGAACAATTAAGATTATTAAATAAATGAGTTAGAAGTAAAATAAACGTTCAAATCAGTTGCAATATTATGGCAAAGCCTGAACCTAGACTAACTAACGACCTCGTCCTTGGTTGGATCCTCGATTCAAGCCCAGTCGTGAATGAAGAACAAAACAAATGAGCAAAACTTTAACAATAGCTAAAAGGCAGAAAATGAACTTGTATTGCTTTGATTTGCGTGCTACAAATTGTCCAAATATTCATACATTGCTCCTTCAACCTTCATATCTTCATCTTCAATCCTCATACATTCCCTATGGATATTCAACCCGTCTTCATACCTTCATCCTATCTTCAAATCTTCATATTTCCCAGATTACAATGGAAAAACCTTCCCAGTCAGTGCCTCAACAAATTGCTCCTTCATCTTCCAACCCGGCCACAGATATCGAGGTGGCCATTCCTGAGGTGGCTCAAAAGCCCCCCGTGAAGAGCTTCGTACCTGGAGGCTGCTCTATCGGGAACGATTTTAACGTGGAGAATACCTCTAGTCAACATGACCAAGGCGAGGGAGCCTGGAGATACATATGCTCCGTTACTGAGGAAACACTATCTATAGTCCGGGTGGACTGTAACTGGGAGGGTAAAGAGGTGGTCATTATATCATTACTCACGTGGAGGGGTACTTGGGTGTTTATACTTACCCTTCACGCTCGCCTCGATGGACCCTATAGTCCTTGCCTTGTGCAAAAGGTACGAGGTGTAACTTGGGAAAATCCACCCATCTTTTTGGAGGATCGTAATCCTTTTACGACACTTTGTAAACAACAACCAGGCACCTCGGTTCACCCTCGACCATTTTCTTTGCCTATACAGTCCCTGAATCTTTCGAGGGGGACTGATCAAGCTTGTTCGCCGAGCAATTAAGGCTTCGTTCTCGAGCATCGACGAAGACAGAGACCGAGACGTGCAAGGGAGGTTCGTTCGGGTGAAAACCGAAGACCTTATCCCTTCCGAGTTCCTACCATTCCCCAAGAAGTGGAACATATCCTGTAAGTTTTTTCTTTCTCTAGTATTTGTCATTTTCCTTTATTATTTCTCTCATTACCTATAATTGTCACCGTGTAGATGTCGCCCAAGTTCCTAGTGCAGTTTCCCGCTTCAAGGAATGGATCGAGGGGATCTGCTAATAGATGTCACACTCCGAGCACGAATGACGCAAGCTCTCGAAGGGCAAATGGGCCTATGGTGAGGCTCTTTCCCAGATAATTTCCTTCGTACTTTTAGCTTACATACTGATAAGTCTTTTTTTTCTTACAGGTTTGTCTAAAACCACCGAACTCAAGTCGTTGGATGAGGACAAGGATCCGTCCTCGCTTGCCGAACCCTCCGCTTCGGGACAGCCTTGGGTTGCCGCAAATAAAGAGAAAAACAAGAAGAAGAGAAAGTCTTCGGGTTCCTTGGATGCCGAGGTGAAGAAGAAGAAGGTGACCATCAGAGTCCGGAAAAGCAAAAAGATTACCAAGTCTAGGGTACCAGACTCTGACTCCCTCTATCAGCTCAGAGATTATCCCGAGGATGATGACCTTGAGTTTGTTGCTCATGGGTCGACCCTTATTGATGGGGAGCAGGCGACGATCAGGAAAGAGGACCACGATGTCGATCCTCCTCTAGCTCAGGAACTAGGGGAGAGACGAAAGCTACAGCCTCCCGAGAAGTCGCTCCTGTCCCAAAGGATGCAACCGATGTCATTGACATCATGGAGACACCATCTTATAACGAGTCCATGCGCGAAGAGGCCCAAGTAGGCAAGGAGAAATCCAACGACATGGCACAGGGCCTAGATGATGCCCTAAACACGTTCTTCGATGGCATGGACATGATCCCGTTGGAGGATGTTTTCGATCTTGGTCACTTGGAGGTTCCCAAAAAAGATGTGCCATCGGGAGTGGGTGAGCCGAGCTCGAGCCCAAAACTAGTTAAGTAATTCCTTGCCTCGAGTGTAGACCCCGAGCATAAAAGAACGGTCATTCTTACTATCCCACGGATGCTCGGGCCTTGTCTGCCCCGGTGAGCGTAACTAGCTACCTTTGGTTCTAACTGACCGATGAGGACCAGGCAAAGATGAACGAGGTGGGCACATTGAGCCTCTTCAACGAGGCACAACAGGCGATGAACCGGGTAAGGCGTCTACCCTTTGTGCCCCTTTGTGAACCTTACTTAGTTTTAGACGTGTTCTAATAACTTCATTGTTTTTTAGGCTTCAGTGCTTCATCATGAAAGTTTTCTTCGGTTCCTCTTGGAGATCAGCCAACTCAAGTTCGAGCTCAAAGAGAAAATTCGGAAGAAGGACATGTATAGGGCTCTAAGAAACAAGACGGGGCCCACAAGGACCCCCGATTCTTCAAGCCGAGCTGGAAAAGGCCATGAAAGAGACCTCTACCTTAAAGTGGGAGCACGCTGACCTGGTCGAGAAGTTAAAGTTCTTTAAGGCTAAAAACGAGAAGTTACTCGTGGTGACTAACAACACAACTTCGTAGGTCCAAGAGAAGATAGACCTGATCAACCAGCTTCGGGGTGAGATGGATGAGGTCAAGGCCACGACCGAGGCGTGGAAGGGCAGGATGGACCTATTGGTTTCGGAGAAAGAGGTTGCAAAAGAAGAGTTTCCATTGGCCAAGGACCAACTCGGGTGGCAAAGTACAAGGACGATAAGTGGTCCCAGCTATATGATGATCTCCAGGCACAGCTGGACTTGACCGTCATGGAACGGAATGCCCTCGGACATGAATATGCCGCACTGAGGTCCAAACTGGATGCAAACTCTTTTGATGTCAAGGAAACACTGGCCGAGTATAAGGCTAATATGGTGGTAGTCGAGGCCCGCTTAAAGATGTATATAAAGCGGCTAACCCACCCTCGAAGAGATCCATGCCCGAGGTTTTGACATGTCGGCTGATATTGAAGAAGCCAAGAGAATTGAGGCTGAGGCAAAGGAACTCTATGAGCCGGAGGGTCCCAAAGGCTCTGAGGGTTTCGAGGGTGTCGACGGTTCTGGTGATGAGTCGAGCCCCTATGAGGACCAGGTGTAAATGCCTTAGTTCTTTTTATGTTTTTCCTTGTGTATTTTCTTTTTTGTTTATTTTGAGGTCGTTTTGTCGTGCCTTTGTAAATATTTTTCGGAATATATAAAATTTCCCCTTTTGACAATATCGTATCTTTACTTTCCAGCATCTATTTGCAATTTTTTATTTGTGTATCATTTTTAATGCCTTAGCATAAAATCAAATATAGTCTAGAGCATCCATTCTTCGGAGGCCCAAATGGGGCTCGATTTTGATGGCAAATCTGGATTATTTGTGGCTTCGAGTCTTTGACAAAACCAAAGGTTTTTAAAATTCTTAAGTGTCTTAGAGGATGTTTTTTTTAGGGTAACCTTTTAATAGGTTTTGATTTTTCGTAAGGGCCTTACTTTCTGAGTACGGACTTCGGACGTCTCCGAGCCGTTTTAGGATGGTCATAGCCTTTTGTGTTCAGGCACTGCCTGATAGGCTTGGTGCCTCCGGGATTTGGCAGCTCGGGTCGTCCGCATTTTTACTGGTTGATAGTCCCCGAGTGGGGTAGCTCGTGGGCTTTAAGATCCAGGATCGCAGAAGTAAAATGCGCAGTAATAAAGTTTAATGGAAGTAGAAATTTCTTTCATTGCTTAATATGCAAGGTACATGATTAGAAGCATATAAACCTTGTGCCGTGGCTAGAGTGGACTATGTGGGGACGATTCGCATGACCGTTTGACCCTTACAAAGAATCCTAAAGGCTTCAGTTCCTAGACCAAAGGAACCAAGGTGTCCCCGGTGCTTCATTTCGAACTAGTACAGTATGCCCACATGACTTCGAGCATGATCTCCTTCCATTTTTCTTTCGAACCGGTCAACCTCTTTTTCGGATTTTGGAGTATAGTTTTGTTTATTGATTCTGCAGGCTCGTTCCCACTCGGGTGATAAGGCATTTATAGTATCTTCTTGATCTTTTGATCTTCGAAAAACTTACTCACCTTGCCGCCGATAAATTATTTTCCGTTGTCGCAAACAATATCGGTCGATTAATGAATTATTTTTTGTTGTCGCAAACAATCTCGGTTGGTATCCCAAATCGACATATTATGTGATCCCATATGAAGTCAATGGCTTCTTTCTCTCGGACTTTCATATTCCTGACATCCCCAAATATAATGGGACCACGGATCCAAATGAGCATGTGACCTCTTATATATGCGCGCAAGGGGAATGACTTGGAAGACGATGAGAAAGATTCGGTGCTACTGAAGTAGTTTTGGGAGACTTTATCCAAGGGAGCAATGATATGGTGTCACAACTTGCCCCCAAATTCCATTGATTCGTTTGCTATGCTTGCAGATGCTTTCGTAAAAGCCCATGTCGAGGCCATCAAAGTCGAGACCAAAAATTCAGATCTTTTTAAGGTCATACAGAGGGACAATGAGATGCTCAGGGTGCTTGTGTCAAGGTTCTAGATGGAATGGATGGACCTACCCCCGGTTGCCGATGATTTGGCCGTTCAGGCATTCACTTAGGGGCTCAATCCCCGAATTTCCTTGGCCTTCGGGTGCTTCTCAAGCTATTGGCCGGGGTTCCCCGCAAACACTATTTTTGGGATCAGTTGGAAAATTGATGTTGATGGCCACCTGGACACTGTTAGGATCGGTAGGAGGCACATCGTTGTTGGGCACCAAATTATTATTTTCCGATGATAGCCAGACTCAACGTCAATGTTCAAGTGAGAAGATTGAGAGTTTGATATTTTTGGGATAACCTAAAATTAAGACTTCAAAGAACAACTGTAAAATAGGGTGTATTATGGAGGTTTGTATCAAATCACCATTATTATCTTAAGCCCCATGGTAGGCGCAAAACAGTTTACCCTAAAATTGGGTAACAATTAAATTTGTACGAGGTTTTAAGGATATGTGGTTTAATCTAGCACGAATAATTAAGAATATCAAATAAATGATTTAGAAATGAAATAAACATTCAAATCAATTACAATATTATGGCTAAGCCTGAATGTAGACTAACTAACGACCTCGTCATTGGTTGGACCCTCTATTCAAGCCCAGCCGTGACGAAGAACAAAACAAATGAGCAAAACTTTAACAATAGCTAAAAGGCATAAAATGAACTTGTATTGATTTGATTTGCGTGCTAAAATGTGTCCAAGAAAAGAAAAACCTCCTCTTTATATAGTAGGGCCCCCCTCTTGTGAGCCTTGCCTTGGGACCTTGAGTTTCCTCTGAACTTGGACACTTGAGGGCTGGCCCTTCCACACTGCACTTGTCCTAATCTGATAATACATTTGGGTGTGAGCATTGCCCGAAGTCCCTTTTAAGTATCTTAGTGAATTTTGACACACTCGGATGGGAGAAATGCTTTGGATCTTGATCTTATGGAGTTAGTTTACCTCATATTTCAGACATGAAGTTTGAATCAGGCTCTCCTTTGGTTGTACTTTTATTTTTATTTTTTTGATGTATTTTACTTTATTCTGGGCTGTAATAATTTTTTAATAAACATTTGGGGCTGGTTAGTGAAAGGACGGGTAACTATGTATGCAAAGGGTAGATGCCATGCCTATAGGTATTTCTGAATTCTGCACTCTCACATAAATGCCATGCCTATAGGGATTTATGAATTCTGCACTCTCACATAGATACCATGTCTATAGGTATTTCTGAATTCTGTATTCTCACATAGATACCATATCTATAGGAATTCGGAATTCTGCATAGATACCACGTCTATAGATTTTCGAATTTTGCACATTCAAATGCATATAGAAAGCATGTCTATAGGGAATTCTGAATGTCCATTTTTCATATAGAAATCATGATCATAGGTCTGCTACTCTCATCTAGAAATCATGCCTATAAGTCAATCTGAATTCTGCGTATGCATATAGAAAATATGCCTATAGGTCTTTCTAAATCCTGTATATCCATTTTCTCATATAGAAATCATGTTCATAGTCTTAAACAAATTTCTGCACCTAGATACCATGCTCATAGGACTTAAACATTCAATTGCACTTGGGCATCATGTCTTAAACAGAATTCAGCATCTAAATATCATGTTCATAGGTTTAAAACGAGTCTTTTGCATATTTATACTACATCTTCAAGGTTTTAAAATCAGTAACACCTTGAAAGCATGCCTATAGGAGTTTCTAATTGAATCTGATTCGCCCCACTTAATGTTAGATATAAAATCAGTAATAATGATTATCATCAGTTTCAGAGCCTATAACTTTTGTTAAAGTGCGCTTTTCTGACTTCCCTTTTTTTACCAGCATATACTCAGTTTATTTTTCAGACCTTATTATTTCATGGCTTTCCTGAATTCAATAGATACCATGCCTATAGGATCTTTTCCGACACTTAGACAAGCCTTAGGATAAAAGTTATAAACTGAATCTGTGTTATTAACTACAACTAGCAGGCAGGCCTGACTCGGGCTCCTTATATGAATTATGTAATAAATCAGTCTGCCTCAACCTTTATGTTCTTTTTCAGACCATAAACAGTATGTGAAAGTCATGCTAATATGTGCATTCTTTGTTCGAAGGGGTATATCTGAGCCTTTTACTTGTTATGTACTTTCCCCAACTTGCTATACTTGTTTTTGTAAGTCGCCTTAGAATTTTACCTTTGAAACTACAAATAATCCTAATATCCTTCCCTCTTAGGATTAGTAGTCCTAAATGCCTCCGGACTGATAGGATTGGGACGGGTAATAGCATGTAATAAGTAATCGAGACCATTTCGCGCTTTAATACCTCAACGGGGTGGGAAAGGATATATATGGATATGATGACCACACGATAACATCTCGTGTAGCCCCTCACTGAGGAGTGATTACCGGATGTTATGTGGGGTGATCCATATTAGTAATAAACCTAGGAGGACCCCCCTTTTCCCTTTTGTTTCTTTGTTTCTTCTAAAGATTTCAAACTATTTCTTTTAAGAAAATCAGCTTCCTTTTAATTCTTTCCAATTTTGTTTGTAACCATTATGTGAAAATCCCCTCTTATTTGAAGTTTTATTTGCCTACATGTTATTTGCACCTAAATTCACAACAATAGTCTGGCCGGGAACCACACTAGTGGATTTTGAGGAGCGCCTAACACCTTCCCCTTGGAATAATTTCAAGCCCTTACCCAATCTCTGGTTACTCAAATCAAACCTTCTTGGTGTCCTAATGCGCCTTAATCATTAGGTGATAACTCTTCAAATGCAAATCCAAATTCCCAAAAGGGAATGAGTTGTCCTCCCAAATGTCATAAATCCGATTTCGTAAGAAAAAGGGGGCGCGATAGTGTGGCGACTCTGCTGGGGATTCTTAGGCTTTTCAATTTTTCTTTTCGATTGCAAAACCGGCTTGTCTTTTTGTCTCTTTCCCTTATTACTATCCTTTACTGCTTTCCTTTACTACTGCTTTAAATTATGCAAAAAAACTATTGTATTTACTGCTTTCCTAACATGCAAATACGTGATAACCTGCTTTAATTGTTGCATAATCATGCTCAACATCATATTTCACTCGTGCCAAACAAAATACCATAGAAACGCTTATAATGAGTGGTTGCGCTCTTTCGATATTATCACCCCTTTAAATCCGGAAAAAGGTGTATTTGCGGTAAAATCAGTCGATCAACGGTGTAGTCGACGGTTTTGTGCCTTTCCCCCTTGAGTTGTCTGCTCAAGGGTACTAGTCTAAAACCCCATAGAAACCTTACTCTATTTAGCTATGCATGCATCATGGTCAAACCTAGCCGAGTCAGTTATGTTGTCCACATAATGACTCTTTAAGATAGCCTTGTCCAAAATCCACTGGGTTTCCCTAAAACCCAAATGGACACCATCACGTTCTGTGCATTTATTTGAAGAACTAAATGTTTTTATGCCCATTATTGATATTCAATAGTCGAGTCTGGTGGGGATAATGGCCTAACCCTTTTGTCTTGCATAAATATGAGGCACGAAGTCCCCAAATTCGGCATGGTCACCAACATCCACCCAAAATTGCTAAGCTGGTGGGAGGATCTTCATTCCAGTGATCAAACTCTTGTCCGGAAATACCTAGGAAATCTACCTTCTCTTCTGGAAGTCCAACCTAACAACAAGATCATAGAAGCTACTACTTTGTTCTGGGACTGGTGAGTGGGTTGTATTCCGCTTTGGGGACATTGAAATGACACCCTTGCCAGAGGAAATATGAGGATTAGCTGGTATACCATGGGAAACTCTGAGTTTGTTAATGCCGGAAAATCGCAAGGGTAGAGGTTTCCTCAAAATGATGGGTCTAAAGAAGAATCTAGACTTGACATGCTTGAAAGAGTCGTATATTCCCTTTGATTATTTGTACGAGAGGTACGGTCACAACAAATCTTACCGTACTTATCTTGATGAGTTCGCCCTCACATCATTAGGGCATATTCACCGAAGGGTATTTGTCTTCATGTTTTGCTTCCTGGGGATGATAGTGTTTCCAATGAAGAAAGCCAGGATCCACACCAGGCTAGCTATGGTAACCAAAACTCTAATAGAGGGAATTGTTGGGCAACCATTCAGCATTGTGTCCATGATTATTGCAGAGATATACCGAGCCTTGGAGAAGTGTCAACGAGGAGCCGAACGCTTCGAGGGCTGCAATTTGCTACTTCAGCTTTGGCTCATGGAGCATCTCCAAAGGGGTGAATACCGACAGGAAATTTAGCGAAGAGACTGGGACGATCATATCGCCTTCCATCATTCAAAATGAATGAACTACATGCCTAAGATGTTCTCCCAACCAGAAGATGCCAAGGGATGGTTAGAGCTATTTGAAAATCTAATTGAGGATCAAGTACAATGGATGTTCGAGTGGTTCCCTACTAAGGAGTTCATCGTACGATCCAGGGATGCGCCATTTCTGATATTAATCGGTCTGAGAGGAACCTACCCTTATGTCCCTCTCCGAGTTATGAGACAGGCTGGTAGGAAGCAGGTTATACCAAGGGTAGACAAGATGAGTCACTTCCGGGCTGACTTCCAAGCTGATGACATTCCTTATAAGTGCCAAGCTCAGCATATGTGGTATTGCAAGATCAACATGGGAAGAGATACTATCAAACCAGATAGATACCATACTGGTTATACTATATACTATTCAGGCTAGTTGGAATCTAACCACAATGGTCTGGTCAGCCAGGACTTGCTAGGGGCCACAGGATCATAGATGAGAGGGTCGAGGCACAGGTCAAATACAATCAACTACGCAAGAGGATCCGAGAATGTGAAAGCGAGCACCTGAGATACAAGAAGCCAACCAAAAGCTTATCGAGGAGTGGAAAGACATGACTGTCAGTTCCAACAAGCGACTGGGATACTTGGAGCGAGACATAGTGGATCTAGAAAGGAAGTTCCTCAAAAGGATCGAGGATTGCCAAAATGCTGAGGGAAATGAGGGCGGACATCTAGCTAGAGCCTACCTATTGCTGGGACTTCGCGAGCTGGGAAAGCTGTTCGACGGAGCCAAAAAGGCGAGTCTGGGGAAGGTCCTTCTGGGACCAAATAGATAGGAGTTTTTATTTTGATTTAAGAAATGTAATAAGGCCAACGACCACTAGTGATATTTTTATTTCCTGCTATCTAGGGTCGATTTGGGATTCGTCTACTTTTTATCAATAAAATGAGGCATTTAGCATTCTAAGTTCTCCAAATCAACTCGTCGCTAGGCCTACCTCGGGCACAAAGAGGTTCCCAAAGAGGACATGATTTACATTCTTGCACTATGTGTTTAAATATCGCAACATTTTCTTATAATCCTCATTGACTTGTTACCTTTTTGTTTTTACTTTTTGTTTATTTATTCCCCTCCCCAAAGGTTAGTTCGTGCACTCTGGCAATATCATCTTATTCAACGAGATCCAGGGGCCCTCCACCCACTCCTCTTCTTAGTTCTATCAGAAGTAAGAACAAAGGGAAGATGGAAGATTCGAACAACGCTAGAAAGGAGAACTCAACTGAACGGGTAGAGGTCACTCATGGTACTCAGGTTTCCAAAGAAAGTGCGTCCCAACTCGAGAAGAAAATGTTAAAGTTCCAAGAGGAACTTGATCAAGTTCGGAATCTGGCAAATTTGTCATTTTCCCTCACCACTCCAGACGTTAATTTCCCAAATGCTCAGAACACCACACCTCCGCAAAATATCCCAGAAACACAAAACCATCCCGCTCCTCACCACCACTGCAACACTGGCGACACCTCCAACAATACTCCACTGCTCATCCCAGAACCATTGAACTCCACAAATGACCATTCCCACGCTCATCATAACACCCCCATCTACGTGGAGACCATGCCACACTCTACTCAACCCATCTCAAGTGCACCCGAGTCTGATGATAAAGACTTGCTCATCAAGAATCTGGCTGAAGAACTTAGAAAGTTAACTAGCCGAATTCAGGGCGTCGAAGGAAGTAAGGGGGTTGAAGGGTTGAACTACGAATATCTTTGCATACAACCTGATCTCGAACTACCCGAGGGGTACAAACCTCCTAAGTTCGAGATGTTTGATGGTACAGGGGATCCAAGAGTTCATTTGAGAACATACTATGACAAGCTAGTTGGAGTAGGAAAGGACGAAAGGATCAACATAAAACTTTTCATGAGGAGTCTGAAAGGAGATGCTCTGTCTTGGTACATTAGCCAAGATCTGAAGAAGTGGTCAAGTTGGGTAGGCATGGCGTCCGATTTTATGGATAGGTTCAGGTTCAACAAGGAGAATATGCCAGATGTGTTCTGCATTCAGAATCTAAAGAAGAAACCTATAGAAACGTTTCACGAGTATGCTACTCGCTGAAGGTCTAAAACTGCTAAGGTCAGACCTACCTTAGAAGAGGAACAGATGAACAAATTCTTTGTCTAGGCTCAGGACCCGCAGTATTATGAGAGGCTGATGATGATTGAGAGCCAAAAATTTTCCGACATTATCAAGCTGGGTGAAAGGATTGAAGAAGGCATCAAAAGTGGTATTGTTACGAATCTCGAGCCCTTGCAAGCTACAAATAAGGCCTTACAATCTGGCGGTGTGTCCTAGAAAAGGGACATAGGAGTCGTAATGGTGGCACAGAGAACCAAATCTCCCATGAAATACCAAACCTATCCAATGACTCCACTCACATATCAGCCTACTCCAAACTACCAAGTACCCTCACCCTCTTACCAAACTCCATCACCCACTTATCAATCACCTCCACCTCCCACATATCAACCTACTTCACCTAGATATTCCCAACCCACACATGTTTACCAAGCCTACAATGCTCAACCATCCCACCATCCATCACCTCTTACATGCCAAAACTTCCCTAGACCTCGACCAAATTTTGACCGCAGACCTCCTAAACAGTATACAGCTATTGCCGAACCTATTGACCAGTTGTACGAGATACTCAAAGCTGCTGGTTATGTCACCCCTATCCCCGCTATAACTCTTGAGAACCCTTTTTTTGGGTTAATCCAAATAAATCTTGTGCATACCATTCCGGCATGAAAGGACACACCATCAACAAATGTCGCTCCCTAAAGGACAAGATCCAGGTTCTGATTGACAACAAAATTATTGTCGCAAAGGAACCCGCTCCGAATGTTTGTAACAGCCCTCTACCAGACCATAAGGGTAGAGGCGTTCACATGATTGAAATTGAGGATGATTGGGATCCCGAGGGATCAATCGGGTTGATCGTAGAAGGTGATGACCCAAAGAAGCCAATAGTTACCCTTAATCCAATCATAGTCCAAATTCAACTGTCTGGGGACGCCGAGGTAAATATGTCCATGCCACTTGAGTTTGAAGCACCATCCTCTACAAAGACGCCAACGCCGATTGAGGTCGAATTTATGTCACCAGCAACTGCACCTATACCATTCGAAGTTGCAGTTTTACCACCTAAGGGACATGCTTCGTTCGGGGTGAAGATAGCCACGCCGATCCCAGTAGCGATGTCAGTCGTGATGCCATTTCATACAAAGGCTATACCATGGGACTATACAACTGAGGCAAGGAGGAAAGGCAAGGTTAGGATCGAGGAAACTGTTGTAACACAAGTTATGACAAGAACTGGTAGGGTCTATACCCCAGAACACTTAGCTGAGTCAAGAAAGCAGGCCTCCAATCGGTTGCCCATCATTGAGACGGGTCCAGACGATCTTTGGAAAAAGATACAAGCCAAGGAATACTCGGTCATTGACCTGCTGAACAAAACACCGGCGTAGATCTACATACTTGCTTTGCTACAAAATTCTGAGGCACACAAGAATGCTCTGTTAAAGGTACTAAGAGAGGCATATGTACCAAGCAACATCACCGGAGGAGATATGGCAAACATGGTAGGGCGGGTATTGGAAAGTCACAAGATCACTTTTCATGAAGATGAGCTGCCACCAGAAGGGTTAAGTCACAACAAGGCTTTGCACATCACCGTGCAATGCAAAGATTATTTTATCACTAGAGTCCTGATTGATGGAGGGTCCAGCCTTAACATTTTTCCGTTGGTAACTCTTAGGACATTGGGAAAGGGGCTGCATGAGATCAAGGATGGGGCCATCAATGTCAAAGCTTTCACCGGTTCCCAAAGGTCCACCATTGGCGAAATCAGCCTGTGTTTGCAAATGGGGCCTACTTGGTTCAATGTTGATTTTCAAGTAATAGACGTGTCAGCATCTTACAATTTGTAGTTGGGATGACCGTGGATTCATACCGTTGGGGCCGTAGTGTCAACACTACATCAGGCGGTGAAATTTGAGAGGAACCACCAAGAGGTGATCATTCACGGCGATGGTAGCAATCCCATATACAGTCGCCAAACCATCCCAGCAATCGGAGGCAGAAAAAAGATAGGTGGGGAGACCTATCACCACATCGAGCGAGTCAACGCCGTCGACAAGGATAAATGGTAGGACAATAAAATTGAAAGCATATTGAACAGGAGCGGATACGAACCTGGCAAGGAACTTGGCAAGAACCTCCAAGGAATTGCTAAGCCTATCAAATTAAAGAAACATGGCACCACCTTCGGTCTGGGATATAAGTACACTTGGGAGGAATTCAACAACTGGTCGCCACCATGGCGCGGTCATTACTATCCGCTGGAGCAGCCAATACCACATTTGAAGCAGACTTTCCAGCTAGCCGATGTTATCTATGGGTCAGAAGAAGAGGAAGCACTTGCAGCAGTAAGGAATTTGTTCCTAGAAGACAATGATATGGATTATTGTATTGTTTTCGAGGAGGAGGGGGAGGAAGGCCCTTGCATACAGGAAGTAAGCAGAGGAGCATGCCTCAATAACTGGACCATCAGAACCACCAGAGCCCGAAAAGCCTCGGGGTAGCAAGGCTGAACAAGCATCATGCACTATCTTTCATTTTTACTAGTTGCCTTTCCTTTCGCATTTTAAAATTTCGCAATAAGATCTTCAATGTTCAAAACAGTTATGGAATTTTTCAAAGCATTTCGATTTTCCCTATAAATCTTACTCTTACTATTCTCTCTCATTACTTTGCTTATACAACAATACTATTACTTATCTTGATGAACCAATGACTGTGACATGCAAGGAGACAACGCAACAAACGGGCACAGATTCAGAGGAAGATGAAATACCGGAAGAGATTGTTAAGGAAGTTGAGAATTTTGAGAACAGACCTAAGTCCAACCTGGACGAGACCGAGATTGTTAACTTGGGAGATGCAGAGAACGTCAAAGAAAAGAGAATTAGTATCCATTTATCGCCATCAGAAAAGAAAGAATGCACAAAATTTCTAAGGGAATATGAAGACATATTCGCTTGGTCGTATGATGACATGACTGGTCTGAGTACATCTAGTATAGCACACAAACTGCCAACTGATCCGACATGTCCGCCGGTAAAGCAAAAACTCAGAAAGTTCAAGCCTGATATGAGCTTGAAATCAAAGAAGAAGTCACTAAGCAGGTCAAAACTAAGGTTCTCAGGGTAGTAGAATATCCGACGTGGTTAGCCAACATCGTGCTAGTACCAAAGAAGGATGGGAAGGTCAGAGTCTGTGTCGACTACCGGGATCTCAACCAGGCTAGTCCAAAAGACGACTTCCCCTTGCCAAACATACACTTCTTGATCGACAATTACGCCAGGAATGAGTTGCAGTCATTTGTAGATTGTTTTGCAGGGTATCATCAGATCTGGATGGATGAAGAAGATGCTGAGAAAATGGCTTTAATTACACCGTGGGGGATGTATTGTTACAAGATGATGTCGTTTGGATTAAAAAATGCTGGGGCCACCTACGTGAGGGCCATGACCACCATTTTCCATGATATGATACACAAGGAGATCGAAGTATATGTAGATGATGTTATCATCAAGTCCAAGAAAGCCACTGATCACATGGAAGATTTAAGGAAGTTCTTCAATAGACTGAGAAGATACAACCTAAAACTGAACCCCACAAAATGTGTATTTGGGGTTCCTACCGGAAAACTACTTGGGTTCATTGTAAGTCGCCGAGGAATAGAACTGGATCCATCAAAGGTCAAAGCTATTCAAGAGTTTCCACCGCCAAAGAACAAGAAGGACGTGATGAGTTTCTTGGGGAGACTTAACTATATCAGCCGGTTCATAGCACAATCTACAGTTATCTGCGAGCCAATCTTTAAGATGTTGAAGAAGGAGGCCGCTACCAAATGGACTGATGAATGCCAAAAGGCCTTCGACAAAATCAAGGAGTACCTGTCAACACCACAAGTCTTGGTCCCACCCGAGCCAGGTAAACCTCTATTACTCTACCTTGCAGTATTGGATGGAGCATTCGGTTGTGTTCTGGGGCAACATGATGAAACGGGGAGGAAGGAACAGGCCATCTATTACCTTAGTAAGAAATTCACCCCGTACGAGGCCCGGTATTCTCTGTTAGAGCGCACCTGTTATGCTTTAACTTGGGTAGGTCAGAAGCTGAGGCACTACTTCTATGCATATACTACATATCTCATATCAAGGATGGATCCTTTGAAGTAGATCTTCCAGAAGCCCATGCCCACTGGAAAGCTAGCCAAGTGGCAAATCTTGTTGAGTGAATTTTACATTGTCTACGTAACTCAGAAGGCAATCAAGGGACAAGCACAAGCAGATCACCTTGCTGAAAACCCCGTGGAGGGAGAATACGAACCCCTGAAAATGTATTTTTCTGACGAAGAGGTATCATTCATAGGAGAAGATATTGCAGAATCCTATGTCGGTTGGAGAATATTTTTCGACGGAGCAGCAAACTTCAAGGGAGTTGGTATAGGAGCAGTCCATGTATCAGAAACTAGTTAGCATTATCTGGTGTCTGCCAAACTCAGATTCCCGTGCACCAACAATATGGCTGAGTATGAAGCCTGCATCTTAGGTCTCAAAATGGCCATCAATATGAACATTCAAGAGTTGCTAGTAATGGGGGATTCAGACTTTCTTATACATCAGGTCTGAGAAGAATGGGCGACCAAGAACTCCAAGATACTCCCTTATCTGCATCATGTACAGGAATTGAGAAAGAGGTTCACAAAGACGGAATTCCAACATGTTCCCAGAATCCAGAATGAGTTCGCTGATGCATTGGCCACCCTATCATCCATGATACAACATCCAGACAAGAACTTCATTAATCCTATTCCAGTAAAGATCTATGATCAGCCAACTTAATGTGCTCATGTTGAAGAAGAAGCAGATGGAAAGCCTTAGTTTCATGATATCAAGGAATATTTGGCAAAAGGAAAATACCCAGAACTTGTCAACACTACTCAGAAGTGCACACTTCGAAGGTTGTCCAACAATTTCTTTCACAACAGAGGAATCCTATTTAGGTGGACTCCTTATTAGGGATTACTAAGGTGTGTCGACGCGAAGGAAGCATCTAAACTACTAGAAGAAATCCATGCTAGGACCTGCGGCCCACATATGAACGATTTTGTCTTAGCAAAGAAGATACTCTGTGCTGGTTACTTTTGGATGACTATGGAGACGGACTGCATCCAGTATGTCCGGAAATGCCACCGCTGTCAGATACATGCAGACATGATAAAGGTACCTCCAAGCGAGCTTACTGCAACAAGCTCACCGTGGTCGTTCGCTGCCTGGGGAATGGATGTTATTGGACCAATCGAGCCTGCTGCCTCCAACCGGCACAGGTTTATCCTAGTAGCAATCGACTATTTTACCAAATGGGTCGAAGCAGCATCTTACAAAGCAATGACTAAGAAAGTCGTGGCAGACTTCATCCGCGACCATATCGTTTGTTGGTTCGGGATTCCGAAATCAATCATCACTGATAATGGTTCCAATCTCAATAGTGACCTGATGAAAGCCATTTCTGAAACCTTCAAGATCAAACACAAGAATTCTACAGCGTACAGACCTCAGATGAATGGAGCAGTAGAAGCCGCCAATAAGAATATCAAGAAGATACTAAAGAAAATGATAGAGAAGCATAAGCAGTGGCACGAGAAGCTATCATTTGCTTTATTGGGATACTACACCATAGTCCGTACATCAACTGGGGCAACCCCCTATATGCTGGTTTATGGTACAGAAGCCATCATTCCCGCCAAGGTGGAAATTCCCTCATTAAGAATCATATAGGAAGCAAAGCTAGACGATGCAGAATGGGTAAAGAATCATTACGAGCAGCTAGCTCTTATAGATGGAAAGAGAATGAATGCAGTTTGCCACGGTCAGCTTTATCAGAACAGGATGTCTAGAGCCTTCAACAAAAGAGGCAAGCCAAGACAGTTCACACCGGGGCAGCTAGTGTTAAAAAAAATATTCCCGCATCAAGATGAAGCCAAAGGGAAATCTCTCCCAACTATTAGGGTCCGTACATGGTTCACCGGGTTCTAACAGGAGGAGCCCTCATACTTGCAGAAATGGATGGAAAAGTCTGGCCAAAGCCGATCAATTCAGATGCAGTCAAGCGCTACTATGTGTAATCTTTATGTTTTCCTTTATGATGTAATTTGAACTACGCCTGACCTGATTCCCGTTTAAGAGGGGATACGTAGGCAGCCCTATGGGTTCGGTGACAATTCAACAAAACTTTCATTTCCCCCCGCAATTGGAAATTGGGGCAGAATTTTGAGGAGGACCCTCAAAATTCCTTAACAAGGAAGGTTGCAATGTCTTGGACCACGCCACAGTCATCGGTTCATCTAAAAGTTGTTCTTGATTATACACTTATGTCATATTTTTTACAAAATCATGCATGTTTATTTCTGAAATCGCTTTGTTTAGCAACGCTACCCCAATGATACGTACACTATCACCAGATCCAAGCCGAGCAGGTCAAGAAAAGCCAACGGGGATACAAACTAACCTCCCCCCTTTACAAAACTCACGATTTTTCTTTGGATGCAGGACTTGAGTTGCAAAATCATCGAATATACTATACACTGACGAGACTCACATTGCTCAGAAATATGACTCTCAGAACCGTCGCACTTACTCATAGCTTCTATCCACATGTAGTGTCCCCGGCAGACACAGTATCCTCAATAGTCGCAATATCGCGATCCGCTATCAGCTAAGAAAATTCTATTATTATTTGCCTTTACTTCCTGCATAAGGCTACCATTCTGCTTCCAAGACTAAGCTCTGTCTCCATCTACATTTCTGCATTGCATAAGGCTACCATTCTGCCTTCTGAGACTAAGCTCTGTCTCCATCTGCATTTCTATATTGCATAAGGCTACTATTCTACCTTCCGAGACTAAGCTCTTTCTCCATCTGCATTTCTGCATTGCATAAGGCTACCAATCTGCCTTCCGAGACTAAGCTCTGTCTCCATCTGCATTTCTGCATTGCATAAGACAACCATTATACCTTCCAAGACTAAGTTACGTCTCTATCTGCATTTCTGCGTTGCATAAGGCTACCATTCTGCCTTCCGAAGTTAAGCTCTACCTCCATCTGCATGGCTGAAAGATCGCCACCTCCACATTTGCATGGTTGAAAGATGTCCACCTTATTTACATTTGCATTGGCTGAAAGATCGCCACCTTATTTACATTTGCATTAGCTGAAAGATCGCCATCTCATTTACATTTACATTGGCTGAAAGATCGCCATCTTATTTACGTTTGCATTGGCTGAAAGATCGCCACCTTATTTATATTTGCATTGGCTGAAAGATCGCCACCTCTACATTTGCATGGATGAAAGATCGCCACCTTATTTACATTTGCATTGGCTGAAAGATCGCCACCTTATTTACATTTGCGTTGGCTGAAAGCTCGCCACCTCTACATTTGCATGGCTGAAAGATCACCACCTTATTTACATTTGCATTGGCTGAAAGATCGCCACCTCATTTATATTTGCATTGGCTGAAAGATCTCCACCTTATTTACGTTTGCATTGGCTGAAAGATCGCCATCTTATTTACGTTTGCATGGCTGAAAGATCGCCACCTCTACATTTGCATCTCATGGGTTAAAAGATCTCCGCCTGTTGCATTTCATGGGCTGAAAGATCGCCAAATTGTCCAAAGGCGTCATTATTCAGAGGCACCATTTTCATAGCCCGAGAACACCATGCAATGGCCTGAGGACCCCTCCCCTTTTCCTTTTTAATCTCTTGCATATCATTATTCAAAGGCATCATGGTTCGGAGGCATCATTCTCATAGCCTGAGAGCAACATTTCATGGCCTGCGAATCCTTTATTATACCCTTCAAGGCCCAGGACACCATGGTCTGAGGACGTCATCCTAACCGTCCAAGGACAAACATTCATGGTCCGACGAGAATTTGTATCATGTTTAATTTTACGTACAGTATATGCTTGTATTGTTTATTTGCAGGTAAACTAGCGAGTAATGGCCATCTCAGCAGGAGCGATCCCGCTCCAGTTCCCGCATCCCTATCAGATTTTAGCCATCCACCCAACCTGAATATTGCGTCCGTTCTTGAAAGTCTCCATCAGGCCTACTCCGCCGATGGATCCTGAACTACATATGGCATGATTCCTATAAAACTAGGGATATTTAGGCAGCTCAAAAACTAGAGTACGGCCTAAGTCTCCTCTAACCCTTTCGTTCGGTCAAAATTGGCCATCATATCTTTACCCGACAACTCTTTCATCCTTCCCGGGTAAAGAGGGGCAGCTGTTGATACCCAATTTTTCCTTGCATATTTTTAATATGTAAAATACTTTCAAAATAGCATGAATATACATATATAAGTATGTCCCAAGGTTTTAATATTTTTCTCTTAATTTTAAGGATTTTTAAATCAATTTATTGCCTTATTTTAGCAAGAAAAATCCAACAATTGTTCCCAAAATTATCATTTTGGTGATTCATCTATTGGATTATCATATTTGCATTAAATATAGCTAACATAATTTTTGCATATTTTTTATAAATTTATTTAGTATTTTTAAAGCTAAATTGCACGTAATTGGGATATTAGCCTTTTTAAAGATTTAATGGTGTTTATATTTATAAACTTAACTTCAGTATTTTTAATTGGATAATTATGTATTATTAATCACTTTAGTACATTTAATTTATTTCTGGAAATCATTTTACTATTTTTTATAAAATAAATAAGGAAAAATGGTTATTTAAATGATAGCCCATTTGTATTTCAATTTTGGCCAGATTTGAACCCCTAATTAAACCCAATTACCCAGCCCAAATCCTAAATCTACCCGACCCACAACCCATTTGAATAACCCGCCCGGATCCCCATTTAATCCAAGTCGTTGATCAAAATAATCAACGGCCACCATTCACCCTTCCTAAATTAAACCAAACGACCCCCCAAACCCCGCTCATTTCCCTTACTCAACCGACTCTCTCTATATCTCTCTATATCTGGTTCTCTCTAGAACCTTCCCCTTCCCCCTCCTCTCCGATGAGTCTCATCCATCTTCTCCGGGCATCTCTTGGTCTGAATCTATGGTGGTCTCACCACCTACCAACCTTCCATGGTGCATACACGCTTGTTTGCTGAGGTTTCATGGTCTAACCACGAAGAAGCTTCATCCAGGCCTCGTTGATTCAAGTTTTATGGCCATCTCCGGCCTTGCTTCAGCAATCTATGTCTGTTTCGAGCCTGGCTTCGATTCCTCCTTCTTTGATCCAGGCCTTTCTCACCGTTTGGGTTCCTCTGAAACCCTAACTTTTGAGGTTTTTTGGATCTCCTTAGATCTGTTCCAGATCCATGTTTTCCCTAAGATTTTAAACGATTTTTTAATATTTCTTTCAAAGCTATGTTTTCAAAACCCTTTATTTTTTTCCGACTTAGGGTTTCTAAGTTATTTAGATGCTTATCTGATTTTCTTTTTCTTTTGTGTGTTTTTTTTACTACGTTTCTTCTACTGTGTTCTCTGTGAGTTTCTTATTAAGTTTTTTCCACTGTGTTCTTAATTAGTTTCTTCTACCATGTTTCTTTATACGTTTCTCCTACTGTGTTCTGATTAGTCTTCTTCTACTATGTTTCTTATTAGCTTCTTCTACTATGTTTCTTTGAGCTCTTTTACTGTGATTCGCATGTTACTCTTTTACTATTTTTCTCATGAGTTTCCGTTACTGAAAAAGCATGTCGAAGGCCCCAGTTCCCTTCTGAGATCTTTGAACTTGTTTTCGACTAGTATCTTCTTCTTGATTGCTTGTCCTCTCATCTCGAACTCGATTGATGGTAAAACCCTAGAATTTGGGGTTCATCAGAGTTTGAGAACATTGGCTATGTGATATGTTTGTTCTTCATCTTTAAAACCGTCTGATTTCAGAAACCCTAACTATTTTGAGTTTCTGAATTTGTTTCTTAATTGAGTCTCGAAATCTTTGTTTCAACCTCTGTCTCTTTAAGCAATTCTGATTTTCCACTAAACTCTTCTAAGGTCTTTTACACTGGACATTTTGTATGCTATTTGATGCTACTTCTCTTCTACATTAATAACCTATGTGACTACCATGCTCCTGTAGTTTATTATCTACTGATTTTGCAATGACATGTCATTTTCTTTCAGCTTAGCATGTTTGTATGCTCTTTATATGTGCTGAACTTCCCTCTAAAATGGCTTTCAAATTTGTGATTAGTTCAGACTTCCTTCTTATAGATTTGATTGGTTTCTTTCCTTGTTTGCTGATTTCTCTATGACTCGACTTAAGTTAAAACTTTTCTCAGCTTTTTTGACTTGGTTCATTCATGGACCAGTGATTACAAAATCTTTGATTCTTGATTTACTGGATACTAATTGATTTTTCTTACCTTATTTATATAACCGTGTATTTCAAAATTCTGTCCTTAAGTAACTTCTTATGTATTTACCCCTAATTGCATGCTTTACACAAGATGTTTATTTGATTTCTTCCCTTAAATAGTTTTTCCATTTGAATCTGAGTTCCTTAATTAAGGGAAATCTTGTACTGATTGATTTTTAATTGATACCCCAGTCCCTTAATTGTTTTCTTACCTTATTTCTGCCTATTTTTCACACTATAAATACACTACTCTTTCATTAGCACAAGGAATCGATCCCTCACTCATAGTTTTCTTCTGAAACTACACTTACACACAATAGTATTCTCTCTTATTTGCTTGCATCGTGGCCTGTTTACAAGACCTACTGCTTTTCTCTATTTGTTTCTTTGAAACTGGTATGTTATGATTTAAGCTTTAGCCCCACGACAATGTGTTTATTTACTGCTTTTGTATCCATGCCTACTTACTGTTTCTGTATAGTTCAACACTTAAATTAGCATGCTGATTTCTTTCTGCCTGTTTCTATTATGAATCCCAAACTCGTGCCCCTATGTGTTTGAGCTATGGCTTAAAACATGGCAATATGCAAATTATTGCCATGAATTAAGCTTGATCCCTTGGGATCCTAGCCTCTAATAGTGTGTTCTAACAGGCTTATGGGTGTGCCAGCATTCACCATTGTTGAGTATGCCCACAGCCTGCCCTTGGCTCTTTACAACCTGCCCCTTCCCCTGTACCCCTATGTGTACTTATTTGTAGTTGTTTCCCTTCCCCTTTCCCTCTCTCAGAATTCTTTTCTGCACTTGCATTCCCTCTTAGTCTTTAAGTTCTGGGCCCCTCTTGTGAGCCTTGCCTTGGGACCTTGAGTTCCCTCTAAACTTGGACACTTGAGGGCTGGCCCTTCCACACTGCACGTGTCCTAATATGATAATACATTTGGGTGTGAGCATTACCCGGAGTCCCTTTTGAGGCTCTTAGGGAACTTTGACACACTCGGATGGGAGAAAGACTTTGGATCTTGATCTTATGGAGTTGGTTTACCTCATATTTCAGACATGAAGTCTGAATCAGGCTCTCCTTTGGTTGTACTTTTTTTTGATGTATTTTACTTTATTCTGGGCTGTAATAATTTTGTAATAAACATTTGGGGCTGGTTAGTGAAAGGGCGGGTAACTATGTCTGCAAAGGGTAGATGCCATGCCTATAGGTATTTCTGAATTCTGCACTCTCACATAGATTCCATGCCTATAGGGATTTCTGAGTTCTGCACTCTCACATAGATACCATGTCTATAGGTATTTCTGAATTCTATATTCTCACATAGATACCAAGTCTATAGGAATTCTGAATTCTGCATAGATACCACGTCTATAGGTTTTGGAATTCTGCACATTCAAATGCATATAAAAAGCATGTCTATAGGGAATTCTGAATGTCCATTTCTCATATAGAAATCATGATCATAGGTCTGCTACTCTCGTCTAGAAATCATGCCTATAAGTCAATCTGAATTCTGCATATGTATATAGAAAATATGCCTATAGGTCTATCCGAATCCTATATATCCATTTTCTCATATAGAAATCATGTTCATAGGTCATAAACAAATTTCTACACCTAGATACCATGCTCATAGGACTTAAAAATTCAATTGCACTTGGGCATCATATCTTAAACGGAATTCAGCATCTAGATATCATGTTCATGGGTTTAAAACGAGTCTTCTGCATTTTTATACTACGTCTTCAAGGTTTTAAAATTAGTAACGCCTAGAAAGCATGACTATAGGAGTTTCTAATTGAATCCAATTCGCCTCACTTAATGTTATATATAAAATCAGTAATAACGAGTATCATCAGTTTCAGAGCCTATAACTTTCATTAAAGTGCGCTTTCTCTAACTTCCCCTTTTTACCAGCATGTACTCAGTTTATTTTTTAGACCTTATTATTTCATGGCTTTCTTGAATTCAATAGATACCATGCCTATAGGATCCTTGTCCAACACTTAGGCAAGCCTTAGGATAAAAGTTATAAACTGAATCTGTATTATTAACTACAACCAGCAGGCACGCCTGACTCAGGCTTCTTATCTGAATTATGTAATAAATCAGTTTGCCTCAACCTTTAAGTTCTTTCTCAGACCATAAACAGTATGTGAAAGTCACGCTAATTATGTGCTTTCTTTGTTCGAGGGGGTATATTTGAGCCTTTTACTTGTTATGTGCTTTCCCCAACTTGCTATACATGTTTTTGTATGTCGCCTTAGAATTTTACCTTTGAAACTACAAATAAGCCTAATATCCTTCCCTTTTAGGATTAGTAGTCCTAAATGCCTCCGAAATGATAGGATTGGGATGGGTAATAGCATGCAATAAGTAATCGAAACCACTTCGCGCTTTAATACCTCAACGGGGTGGGAAAGGGTAGATATGGATATGATTACCACGCGATACGTCTCGTGTAGCCTCTCACTGAGGAGTGATTACCGGATGCTGTGTGGGGTGATCCATATTATTAATAAACCTAGGACCCCCCCTTTTCCCTTTTGTTTCTTTGTTTCTTCGAAAGATTTCAAACTACTTCTTTTAAGAAAATCGGCTTCCTTTTAATAATTTCCAATTATGTTTGTAGCCATTATGTGAAAATCCTCTCTTATTTGAAGTTTTATTTGCCTACATGTTATTTGCACCTAAATTCACAACAATAGTCTGGCTGGGACCACACTAGTGGATTCTGAGGGATGCCTAACACCTTCCCCTTAGAATAATTTTAAGCCCTTACCCAATCTCTAGTTACTCAAATCAAACCTTCTTGGTGTCCTAATGCACCTTAATCATTAGGTGGCGACTCTTCAAATGCAAGCCCAAATTCCTAAAAGGGAATGAGTTGTCCTCCCAAATGTCATAAACCCGATTTCGCGAGAAAAAAAGGGGCACGACAACCGATTACCCTTCCTTCCTGATATTAGATCGTGCAGTAGAGCAGAGTCGTATAGAATAAAGCCCTTGACCTTTGACATGTTTTATACATATAGCAATGCCTATGACTAGGAAAGCTACAGCTAGTCAAAAGGGTAAAGCGGTGGCAGATGAGGGCATGAGTAGAGCACCAGTGTCTAGTAAGGGCCAGAGTGAGGCCCCGAGGGGAAGTGTCACACCCTCGCATAGTTCTCCGATTTTGCCAGCACTCGAGGAGATGAGGAGGAACCCAGTACCTCCACCTATTGCTTATGATGAGGATATGGATATGAGGAATGAAGTATAATTGTTGACTAGATTAGTAGCCGCTCAGGCTCAGCTCTAGGTAGGTATAGGTGTTGGTTACGTTGACAAGGTTATTAGCGCGAGAGTTCGAGGCTTCATCAATCTGGACCCTCCAGTGTTTACCGGATCCAACAAGGATGAGGACCTGCAAAACTTTATTGATAAGATGTAGAGGACTTTGAGGGTGATGCATGCATTAGACACTAAGTTAGTAGAGTTGTCCTCATACCGATTGCGGGATGTTGCGGTTCAGTAGTATGAAACTTGGGAATCTTCTAGAGGGACAAATGCACCTCTAGCGGTATGGGAAGAGTTCTCAGGGGCTTTCTTGCATCATTACTTGCCGGCAGAGATTCGTTAGGCAAGGGTAGACAGGTTCTTAGATTTTAAACAAGTGAATATGAGTGTGCGGGAGTATAATCTCCAGTATGATTCCTTGGCGAGGTATGCCCCCTCGATTGTGGTTGAGATGAGTGACCGAGTGCATCAGTTTGTGGTAGAACTTGGGTCGCACCTGATTAATGAGTGTTTCACTACCGCTCTGCTCGATAGTATGGATATTTCTCACATCCAGGCTTCTATTCAAAATTTGGAGGATCAGAAATGGAAGCAATACGAGAATCGTGATGAGGGTCAGCGTAAGAAGGCTAGGTCTTCTAGACAACCTGAGGATTTTCCAGGCGATCCTATGCCACCATATCCTATTGATAGTATCCGACAAATGTAGAGGCCTCATTATAAGGGATCTGTCTATTCTGAATTAGGTCATCGAGAATTTCGGGTTTTCAAAATCAGCGGGATTCAGTGCAGATGAGGGCGCCTCCTCCGCAGTGCAGTCAATGCGGTAGAGCTCATTCTGGACAATGTCATCAGGGATCTAATGTATGTTATACCTGTGGAGACCCTAGTCATTACATGAGGGATTGTCCTATGAAGGACAAAAGCGGGATGGTTTAGCCCACCAGATCTATAACAGTCTCCTCCTCTTTAGTACGCCCTCTAGAGCGAGGCCCTCTGACATCAACTGGTAGAGGTAGAGGTAGGGATGGAGCATCTAGCTCCAGCGATAGTCACAACCGCATATATGCTTTGGCAGGTCATCAGGACCCAGAGGCTACACCGGATGATGTGTCCGGTACTATGACTATGGGTAATGTTCAATCTTATTAACGCAAATTGCCTAGTTAATATAATTAATATAAGAGTGAGTTGGCATTACATCTGAAGGGTTGAAGGAAACCAAGGCTAGCTTGAAAGCAAAGTAAGAAACCGAGGATAGTGGACTAAGGGAGGAAAGGGGAGTAACCTAGGGGATTAAGAAGTTAGAACTCTGATAGCTCTAACACCCAAGGGAGGTAACAACATATAGTACAAAAGATTTTGGGATAGTTAGTATAATGGAACAGAAAGTTATGAAACCTGGTTATTAAAATCACTAGCAGGTGTCAGCGCCTAGAAGATAGATTAACAGAATTGTAGGTGACGAATGGATTAAGAAGTAGTTTTATGGAGGGATGATGTCCTGACCGTGTGACAGCCCGATATTTGTTTCATTAGAGTATAGCCCGGGAAGATATATACATTTATAATTGATGAGTATGTTATGTACATATTGCAAGTTTAAACATTCGAGAACGAATGTTTCTAAAGGGGTAAGGATGTTACATCCCGCATTTCATATGTTAAAGTTTTGTCGTAAGTTAATCAACGTAGACTCGGGGATAAGATTATTTTTGAGATTATAAGCATATATGCTATTTATAACATGTTATAAGTAAGTGTCGTAAAGGTTAAGGGTAAACGAATAAAAGAAAATAAGTTTCGTTGAAGGTTGTCAATTTGAGATAAAATATGGTTCAGGCTATAATGCCCGATATTTATGGACTAGTGCCATACAAGGTACCATATGACCATGATGGTAAGGTGTACAAGGTAAGTTAAAAGTGAGTAGTATTTTAAGTAATTTGAGATAATTCTTAATTATGTGGGTAATTAGTTAATTATTCGTTAATGGGAGATTAACTAGTTGATGTGATTCTTCGAGTTAACAAAGAACCAATCGACCAGGATGAAGATCTTAAAACGAAAACATGGTTTGTGGGTCGGTTTCAAGAAATAACGTATCTCAAGCTTTAGGACTCGGAATTTGATGATTCAAAAACGAGATGAAAGATGGAAATCTGAACTATAATAAAGACTATTTACTCGTTCAAAACAAGTAAATATTGATAATGTACCGGTTCAAGGAAAGTTATGATCCTATGTTAACAAAAAAATGAATTTAGATCAAGAAACGTGTTCTTGAATGATCAAGAACTATAAGATTCCTAAAGTTACCACTTGGAATCAATTAACATGATAAAGAAACAACACACGCAATTGAAAACAAGATAAAGACTATCACCACCTTGCTTGGAACTAAAAACAAGGACAAAGAAGACAAAATAGAGAAAAACACTCTATTGCAAATTAGGGTAAAGCTCAAAAACGTGAATTTTTATTCTACAAAGGCATGAGAGACCTTTACATAGACCTAGGGTCTCTTCTTTGATGACTACAATTCCTATTCTTATAAGGAAATAAAATAACTAAAGACAAGGAAAGTAAAATCCATATTTTACAAGGAAAAGAAGCTAGAATCCTACTAAAAAAGAAAATCCATATTCTAAAAAGAATAAAATAAATTCTATTTTAAAAAGGAAAGAATCTTGGCTTCTTGAAACCAATCTTGAGCTTCTTGGACTTCTTGTGCTTCTTGAAAATAAGTCCATATGTTTGGACTTGAGCTCTAAAACATGATCTTGTCCAAAATTAATGAAATTTAACATAGATTTTTCTTTTACATCACTATTTAATTAAGGAATTGTTGGGTGATTAATTAAAGACTTTGGATAAGACTAACCCCCCCCCCCACCCAACGTGACAGCAAACCACCCCAAAATTAATGTCTCTTAAGTCATTATGATAAGGTGGCAAGATCAAGGGTTATGTGGCTAAGCCACCACATGAAGTGGGGCCCATACCCATTCAATATAAGGCCTCTCTAATTCAAAAGGCCTCTCTACTTTAGCATATATCAAATGCTAAAGTGAGGATCTTCAAGAACACAAACAAATATTTCATAGCATCTTAAGCAACGTGATATTTTGCAATTTTAAGGGAGTACTATGCAATCTTTCTCAAGAATATCATACGGATTTTTTCCTACTCCGATCTTTCCATCACGTGTTTTGTTGTAGTTGACGCGTGTTAGAGGGATTGTCAAGAGAATCGACTTAGGTATGTTAAGGCCATCCCTTCTTTCCTTGTGGCATGATCTAAGTAACGATACGTAAACGTAATGTTATTTCATAAATGGTTTTACTCTTAGTAACTAAGAAGGTCTATGTTGTTCATTCCTATAAAATGATATTCAAAGCATGCCTAAGTATGTTCCTAACTCTCTATTAAGGCATTCAATAAAGATATTAATGTTCATAATGGTATTATATGCATCATCATTTACCGTCGAGCTACGGCCGGCAGGACAGTCATGCATTTACCACTGAGCTACCGCCGGTTGGGCAGTTACACATTTACCACCGAGCTACGACTGGTCGGGCAGTCATGCATTTACCATCGCGCTACGCCTGGTTGGGCAGTTAACATCACGAGAATGATGTAATTAGAACTATTACATTATATTTTTATTTATATATACAAGATGGGTCATATTCTATATGTTATGGCCCTCAGCGGCAAGTCAAAGGTTATAAGTTGACTCTTATCCCTCCCCGAGATAGTATCTTATTACTACGTTTCATTTCTGCAGAACTTAAAGACTAAGAAGGAGTGCAAGTGCAGAAAAGAATTCTGAGAGAGGGAAAGGGTAAGGGAAACAATTACAAATAAGTACACATAGGGGTACATGGGAACAAGGAGGTTGTAAAGAGCCAAGGGCAGGCTGTGGGCATACCCAACAATGGTGAATGCTAGCACACCAATAAGCATGTTAGAACACACTATTAGAGGCTAGGATCCCAAGGGATCAAGCTTATTCATGGACAATAATTTGCATATTGCCATGCCTTAAGCCATAGCTCAAACACGTAGGGGGCAGGGGTTTGGGATTCATAATAGAAATAGGCAGAAAGAAATCAGCATGCTAATTTAAGTGTTGAACTATACAAAAAAGTAAGTAGGCATGGATACAAAAGCAGTAAATAAACACATTGTCGTGGTGCTAAAGCTTAAATCAGAACATACCAGTTTCAAAGAAACAAATAGAGAAAAGTAGTAGATCTTGTAAACATGCCACGATGCAAGCAAATAAGAGAGAATACTATTGTGTGTAAGTGTAGTTTCAGAATAAAACTATGAGTGAGAGATCAATTCCTTGTGCTAATGAAAGAATAGTGTATTCATAGTGTGAAAAATAGGCAGAAATAAGGTAAGAAAACAATTAACGGACTGGGGTATCAATTAAAAATCAATCAGTACAAGATTTCCCTTAATTAATGAACTCAAATTCAAACGAGAAAACTATTTAAGGGAAGAAATCAAATAAACATCTTGTGCAAAGCATGCAATTAGGGGTAAATACATAAGAAGTTACTTAAGGGCAGAATTTTGAAATACACGGTTACATAAATAAGGTAAGAAAAATCAATTAGTAGCCAATAAATCAAGGATCAGAGATTTTGTAATCACTGGTCCATGAATGAACCAAGTCAGAAAAGCCGAGAAAAGTTTTAACTTAAGTCGACTCACAAGGAAATCAGCAAACAAGGAAAGAAATCAATCAAACCTATACAGAAGGAAGTCTAAACTAATCACAAATTTGAAAGCCATTTTAGAGGGAAGTTCAGCACATATAACGAGCATACAAACATGCTAAGCTGAAAGAAAATGATGTGTCATTACAAAATCAATAGATAATAGACTACAGGAGTATGGTAGTCACATAGGTTAGCAATGTAGAAGGGAAGTAGCATCAAATAGCATACAAAAGGTCTAGTGTAAAAGACCTTAGAAGAGTTTAGTAGAAAATCAGAATTGCTTAAAGAGACAGAGGTTGAAACAAAGATTTCGAGGCTCAGTTGAGAAACAAATTCAGAAACTCGAAATAGTTAGGGTTTCTGAAATCAGACGGTTTTAAAGATGAAGAACAAACATATCACATAGCCAATGTTCTCAAACTCGGATGAACCCCAAATTCTAGGGTTTTACCATCAATCGAGTACTGAGACGAGAGGACAAGTAATCAAGAAAGAGATACTAGTTGAAAACAAGTTCAAAGATCTCAGAAGGGAACTGGGGACTTCGACATGCTTTTTCAGTAACAGAAACTAATTAGAAACATAGTAAAAGAGTAACATGTGAATCATAGTAGAAGAGCTCAAAGAAACATAGTAGAAGAAGCTAATAAGAAACATAGTAGAAGAAGACTAATCAGAACACAGTAGGAGAAACATATAAAGAAACATGGTAGAAGAAACTAATTAAGTATATAGTGGAAGAAACTTAATAAGAAACTCATAGAGAACACAGTAGAAGAAACGTAGTAAACAAACACACAAAAGAAAAAGAAAATCAGAGAAGCCTCTAAATAACTCAGAAACCCTAGGTCGGAAAAAATAAAGGATTTTGAAAACATAGCTTTGAAAGAAATATCAAGAAATCGTTTAAAAACTTCGGGAAAACATGGATCTGGAACAGATCTAAAGAGATCAGAAAAACCTCAAAAGCTAGGGTTTCAGAGGAACCCAAACGATGAGAAAGGCCTGGATCAAAGAAGGAGGAATCGAAGCCAGGCTCGAAGCAGACATAGCTTGCCGGAGCAAGGCCGGAGATGGCCATAAAACTTGAATCAACGAGGCCTGGACAAAGTTTCTTCGTGGTCAGGCCATGAAACCTCAGCAAACGAGCGTGTATGCACCATGGAAGGTTGGTAGGTGGTGAGACCACCATAGATTCAGGCCAGAAGATGGCCGGAGAAGATGGATGAGACTCATCGGAGAGGAGGGGGAAGGGGAAGATTCTAGAGAGAGCCAGAGATAGAGAGATAGAGAGAGAGTCGGTTGAGTGAGGGAAATGAGAGAGGTTTGGGGGTTTCGTTTGGTTTAATTGAGGAAGGGTGAATGGTGGCCGTTGATTATTTTGATCAATGGCCTAGATTAAATGGGGATGCGGGCGGGTTATTCAAACGGGTTGTGGGTTGGGTAGATTTAGGAGTTGGGCTGGGTAATTGGATTTGAGATTGGGTTTAATTAGGGGTTCAAATCTGGCCAAAATTGAAATACAAATGGGCTATCATTTAAATAATCATTTTCCCTTATTTATTTTATAAAAAATAGTAAAATGATTTCCAGAAATAAATTAAATGTACTAAAATAATTAATAATACATAATTATCCTATTAAAAATACCGAAGTTCATTTTATAAATATAAACACCATTAAATCTTTAAAAAAAGGCTAATATCGCAATTACGTGCAATTTAGCTTTAAAGAAATAAATTTATAAAAAATATGCAAAACTTATGTTAGCTATATTTAATGCAAATATGAGAATCCAATAGATGAATCACCAAAATGATAATTTTGGGAACAATTATTGGGTTTTTCTTGCTAAAATAAGGCAATAAATTGATTTAAAAATCCTTAAAATTAATAGAAAAAATATTAAAACCTTGGGACATACTTATATATGCATATTCATGCTATTTTAAAAGTATTTTGCATATTAAAAATATACAGGGAAAAATTGGGTATCAACACCGGTCCCTAAATTCCCTGTAGTTTCCTGTTTATACAACGTGGTGCACAACACATTTATAAACAAGACACTACTAGACACGGCTTGCAGACAACCCTAGGACAATTCCGCGCTGATACCAAGTTTGTCACGACCCAAATCGGAGGGCCATGACTGGAACCCGATGCCTACTCAACCGAGCGCCACGTATCTTATTCTTCTGTATTATAAGACTCGTCACAGGCCATGATAGGCCACATCTATATATATAATTAACGATATTAGAACTTAACTCACATAACTAATTCGAAAAGATTTATATAGATACATAGGGGCCGACAAGGCCGTTGACATGACATACCTAAAACTATACACAGGACACTGTCTGCAAAACTTCTAAGAAAACATGACCATAATATATAAGTCGGGACAGGGTTCCCAACATCCTCATAAAACAAAATAACATATCTAGAACATGACTCGGCAATACTCTAGGAAGAAGTGGAGCTCACCAACCAAAAGGTCATATCTGGAGGCAGCCTACAGTGAATGGTCCTCACCTTGCCTATCTACACATGTGTGGCATGAAGCACAGCGCCCTAGGGAAAGGGACGTCAGTACGAAGAATGTACCGAGTATGTAAGGCAGAAATGAAATGTAATAATACGATACTATCTCGGGGAGGGATAAGAGTCAACTTATAACCTCTGACTTACCGCTGAGGGCCATAACATATAGAATAAGGCCCATATCGTATATATAAATAAAACTACAATATAATAGTTCTGATTACATCATTCTCGTGACGTTAACTGCCAACTGATCAGCGGTAACTGTCCAACCGGCCGTAGCGCGGTGGTAAATGCATGACTACCCGACTAGTAGTAGCTCGGTGGTAAATGTTTAACTGCCCAACCGGTCGTAGCTCGATGGTAAATGCATGACTGCCCGACCGGCTGTAGCTCGGTGGTAAATGATGATGCATATAATACCATTATGAACATTAATATCTTTATTGAATGCATTAATAGAGGGTTAGGAACATACTTAGGCATGCTTTGAATATCATTTTACAGGAATGAACAACGTAGACCTTCTTAGTTATTAGGAGTAGAACCATTTATAAAATAAGATTACATTTACATATCATTACTTGGATCATACCAAAAGGAAATAAGGGATAGCCTTAACATGCCTGAGTCGATTCTCTTGACAATCCCTCGAACACATATCAAATGCGGCAAAACACATGATGGCAAGATCGGAGTAGGAAAAAATCCGTATGATATTCTTGAGAAAGATTACACCGTACTTCCTTAAAATTTCAAAATCTCACGTTGCTTAAGATGCTATGAAATCTTTGTTTGAATTCTTGAAGATCCTTACTTTCACATTTGATATATGCTAAAGTAGAGAGGCCATATATTAGAGAGGCCTTTTGAATTAGAGAGGCCTTATATTGAATGGGTGTGGGCCCCGCTTCATGTAGTGGCTTAGCCACATAACTCTTGATCTTTCCATCTTATCATAATGACTTAAGAGACATTAATTTTGGGGTGGTTTTCTGCCACGTTGTGGAGGGGGGGGGAGGTTAGCCTTATCCAAAGACTTTAATTAATCACCCAATAATTCCTTAATTAACTAGTTAATCTCCCACTAACCAATAATTAACTAATTACCCACATAATTAAGAGGTATCTCTAATTATTTAAAATACTAATTACTTTTAATATACCTTGTGCACCTTACGATCATGGTCATGTGGTACCTTGTATGGCACTAGTTCATAAATACCGGGTATTATAGCTCGGACCGTATTTTATCCCAAATTGACAACCTTCAAAGAAACTCATTTTCTTTGATTCGTTTACCCTTTAACCTTTACGACACTTACTTATCGCCTATTATAAATAGCATAAATGCTTATAATTTATAAAAAATAATCTCATCCCCGAGTCTACGTTGATTAACTTGCGACGAAACTTTAACATACAAAATGCGGGATGTAACAAAGATACTTACCTCAAGCAAGCCAAATTACTCCTCTAACAAGCCCTTCCCGCATGTATCAACCTTTGGAAGGCTATATCCAACCAAAACAACGCAATACCATCTATAAATCATAGGAATTGACTCCAAAAAATAAAGTTAAGATCTTTAACTCAAGTCAAAAAGTCAACCTAAAAAGTAAACCCCAGGCCCATACCTAGAAATCTGACAAAATTTATAAATTGCAAACACCCATTCAATTACGATTCCAGCCATACCAAAATCATCCAATTCCAACCACAAATCGACCCTGAACTCCTCAAATTTCACTCTCCAATGACATAGTCCAAAAATCCCCAAATTCTAACGTAGATTCATAAATATTAGGCAGAATAATCAATGAGTATTCAATATTTGGGGACAAATGGGATTAAAATCACTTACCTCTTCAATGTAGGTGGAAAACTGTCCAATAATTGCCCTAGCCTGAACTCCAAAATTCCAAAATAAGTGGAAAAGCTCAACCCCTTGCTTTTATAAACTCGCCCAACACTTTCGCTCCTGCACTTCAATTTTCCGCTTGTGTGGAACCGCTTCTATGATCGAAAATGCACTTCTGCACTTCCACTTAAACTCTGACCCTCCGCTTTTGCGGACCAACCCTCGCTCCTGTGGATGCCCGTTCTACGCACCAATGTCCGCATCTACAGACTCCCCTGCCATCTCATCCTCCACCCCTACGACTCATAAATTCGCATATGCGGTCTGTAACTGCGGCCCTTCTCCGCACTTGCGAAAATCCCATCACAGTCACATTTCTGCTTTTGTGTCCCTCCCGCCACACTTGCAGCGTCACATATGCGGCTAAGCCCACCGGAGGTGCGATTACACCATCAATCCAAATATCAATCTGTTAACCATATGAAACTCACCTGAGGCCCCTAAGGCCTCAACAAAAAATACCAAAAGCCCTAAATCACAACACAAACTTAATCAAAGCCTCAAATCACATCCAAATCATGAATCGCACCCCAATTCAAGCCTAATGAAACTAATGAATTTTCAACTTCTAAAACAAATGTCAAATCATATCAAACCAACTCCGATTGGCCTCAAATTTTGTACACAAGTCATAAATGATACAACGGACCTATTTCAACTTCTGATACCAAAACCTGAAGCCCCATATCCATAAAGTCAACTATCGATCAATCTCTCAATCTTCTAAACATTCAACTTTCTAATTTTTGCCAAAATGCACCAAATCAACCTACGAACCTCCAAATCCAAATACAGACATATGATTAAGTCCAAATCCACTATACAAAGCTATCGGAACTATCAAAACTCCATTCCATTGTCATTTACACACAATTTAAACTTCGATCAATTCTTCCAACTTAAGCTTCTAACTTTGGGACTAGGTATCCCAATTCACTCCAAAACATCCCCGGAACCAAACCAACCATCCCGACAAGTCACATAACCATATGTGAACATATAATAAGCAATAAATAGGGGAACATGACTACAATACACAAAATGACCAGTTGGGTCGTTACAAAAACACAAAAACTGCCTTAAGAATGCTAGTAAATGCTCTCTATATAAATACTCCAAAAGTTCTTCTCTAACTTCCTTCCTTTATTTCTTTCTTTCATTTTTGCTCAAGTTCAACTACTGTGAATTGATTGTTAGTTTTGGTCCCTAAACGGTAGCAACTACTACTTGGTTTGGTACTCTAAAAAAGGTTAGTGGACCACTGATCCCCTTTAATTATTTGGTCGCTTCATACATTATTGTGTTGTTTCATTTGGTGGTTATTAATTTCTTGCCTATTCCTCTTTATGATACTCACCAGTCAAGTATGTGACCTTTAATTATGTTCTGCTGCTTGTGTTGTTCTTCACTTAATCAACCGACACTTCCTGCTAATTATTGTGTTTATCCCCCGTGTTATTTAAACCAACCTCTTACATTGATCATTGAGTTTTGTTTCTCATACCTATATTAACATGGGTGTATTTATTAAATAATTAAAATAATTTTTATGCTTATATTATTGTGATCCTTGTGAACAGCCCTGTTTAATTCCTTATATTGATCGAATTAATTGATCTTTGTGTTGGAAGCTATGTTTGGTCTATACTATTGCTCGTTAATTGGGTAGAGCTTATTGATATCCATACTTATATTATCATATTGATTAAGCTTATTTAATTATGTTTATAAACCTTCATGTTGTCTTGTTTAATTAAATAAAAGATCCCCACGCTTATATCATTATGTTGTCCTACTTGAATGATCCTCATGTTTATAGCATCATATTGCTTTTGTTTAGTTAATTAAAATAGACCTCACTGATAGTTAGGCCTACATTACCATGTTAATTTGCTTGGTTAATCAAATGGTTCTAGTTAACAGTCCTATTTATGGTACTATGTTAGAATATACTATGTTAGCAAGAATGTGTGTTTTAGCATGGCAACTTGAATAAAAGGAGATGTATATTGTCATGACCTCAAAATCCTAACCAGTCGTGATGGTACCTAACACTACGGTCGAGAATGTAGTTCTACCTCGTCTCTCGATGATCAGCTCAGCAAGAAACTCCGCTACTGATGACTGGATCTGACACCTAGATCTGCAAAATTAAGTACACAACATAGCATGAGTACAACCGACCTCATGCACTCAGCAAGTATCATAACTGTTACACCACATATTTTCGTACATGAGAGTACGTCGTAAATCAATTGATATAAGCTCATAAATGAGATTATATTATAAATAAAGTAAATTAATCAAGTTACCTTGGAGGTTACAAATATTTAAGATTATGAATAACAAGTACCAAGAGGTTGTAACGCTTAGAAGCTAAATGAATCGAAGAAATAAGTTTCGTCGAAAGTCGACAAGTTAAGAATGTTATGACATGTACTTTTGGGATGAGTGATAAGGAGGTTATGTTATGAGTTATTTTAGTCATATGATAGTCATATATTATGTTTTGAAGTCAATTGAGTTGTGGAACAAAAGTTGGCAAAGGTCATCACAAGTTACATTCATAAATGTGCTTAAAATTTTGTCAAATATAGATGATCCTTTCTCCAAATATACTTGGAATTACGGGATGATCCACCTACCAAATAGAATCTCTACAAGTCTAGTTTCTAACTCATTAAACTGTTTGTCAATATGTGATTGGAGTAGAGAGATATTCGCATTTTTGCGAGACTATGCAAGCAGCTCCCAATTCTCATTAAACATTATCGCACTTTCTGATTCTCTTATTGTTTTGAACATTTTAAAGGGGTTGGATGACTCATTTTTGGTCATTTTCGACCAAGGAAAGTTACTAAACTCTCTCAAAATCTCTGTAACAGTTCTCCAAGATTCCAAGTTGAATCCAACGTGGTTTTATCTAAACCTAACCTCAAAAATTAGCCTAAGTAAAGAAGAGAGTCTCTATAGTGTTGTGATGTCATGAAGGGTGCTTGCAAGATAAGGGAAGCTATGGTCGAGTATGTCCTAATTATTTAAGGTATGTATAACATGCTTGGGATTAAGCTTATATATGTGTTGGTTAAGTTACTTGGAAGAAGAATTACAAGATAGAACTTGAAGTTGTATAATAATTTGTTGTCTCTTATTGAACTAATTTGGAGTTGTGTATATGACTTCATATGGACGGAAATCGTGGGAATAGCCTGGTTATAATGTTCTTATTATTTTTATGATTGTCGATATGTTGAGTATGTTGATTATGTTATAAATTGGAGAAGAAGCAACCACACAATACCTAGAAGTTATCCATGTTGTTGTTATATCTTGTTGGGTTGTTTGATGTTACTTTTATTATGGATATAAGGTTTAAATGTCATGTCAATATATATGGTTATATGCTAGAGTTGTTTATGGTGTTTTAAGTACAGGGTATATGGAAAAAAGAGTTGGGGTTTGGTTCCAATCCAAGCTTGATGCTCGTCATGTTAAATAGTAGTTTTGTTGGTGACGTTTGTGCACTTGTTGTTGTGTAGATTGATTGGTGTTGTTGGGCTATTGGGTGTGTTGTGGAGATGAAGGTATACAGTTGAAAGTTGTATGAGTTTTCATTGTTTTTATGGACTTGGGGAAAGCAAGGAAAACAAGGGAGATGTTGTTCGTTTTAATATAAAATAAGCTTGTCATTCATTGTACGCCAGTTGCATCATTTGTAGTTTAACGATAGTATTATTATCATTGTTGTAGATTAAAGCTCGAAAAGAATAGTTCAACATGGTCATTGGACAGACTATAATAAGGTATGTTAAGGCTATCCTTTCCTTCCTTTTGGCATGATCCATATGATACAAACGAAATGAGCAAACACGCAACTTTCACAAATGACTCTATTGTTAGACGTACTGGGGGTTCCTATGTTCTTGATTCCCCATGTGTCCTATTATTATATTGTCTATTCATGGGCCACAAAAAATACATAAGTTGATAAAGTTTATTTCATGATATTAATCGAAGCATATTGATCTTATGACATTCCGAGAGATCTTATTGGCTTACTTTATTATTCATTACATTTATTTATACGTGTACATTGACCCTTGACTATATGGAGTTATATACGCGTATATTACATGTATATGGGGTATTAGAAAAGGTTACGATATTATATACGTACCACCACCTAATCAGTTGGCATACGTTGATGATTTCACTCACTGAGGCCGAGATGTTATGATGGGATGACCTCAGAGGCTTGAGGATGTTATGTACGCATATACCTATGCATGATATGACATTTATATGCATATACATGACACTATAAAGATTTCATGATTCACTGAGCTATTCAAACTTACAGGTTGAGTCCTTTACTACATGTTTCTTTCATGTCTTTTATATACTAATTTTCATGCCTTACATACTCGATACCTTTTTTGTACTGTCGTCCTTTTTGCTTGGGGACGTTGCGTTTCATGCCAATAGGTCTTGATACATAGGTTGACAATCCTCCTAGTAGTCTATCAGCTCAGCAAAAGGTGTTGTTCAACCCTACCTTCTCCGAAATTACCTATTTGGTCAGTATGCTTTGGATATGTATTGATTGGTATGGCGGGGCCCTATCCTGGCCTTTATGATGTTTATTTACTCTTAGAAGCTTGTAGAAAGATGTCATGTATATTGATGATTGTATGGCCTTGTCGGCTTAAGTTTTGAGTGTACAAATGATCATTTCGGTCTTATAGTCCCAAATGTCACATGTATTAGTTTGTATACCATGTTGGGTCGTCCTATATCGAGTATTCTCTTATGTTTGATTTTGGTTATCTCATGATGGCCTTTCTAGCTCATTTACCCATGATAGTATGATAAGAAGTATACGTTACATTAATACTCGGTTGAGTTAGGCATCGGGTTCCCGTCGCAGCCCTTCGGTTTGGGTTATGACAAAAGTGGTATCAGAGTAATTCTGTCCTAAGGAGTCTATAAGCCGTGTCTAGTAGAGTCTTGTTTATGGGTGTATTTTGCACCACACTTATAAGCAGAGGAGCTACAGGGCATTTAAGATTGTCACTCTTTCTTCTTACTCAATATCGTGTGGTGGAGCTCAGTTATAAGAATTAAAACTTCTAAATTCTATTTTATTTGTAATAAAACGATACCTATATCTAGAAAGACAATCGTTAAGAGACTGAATGTGGTTGTGGAAAAGTTGAGTTAGAGGAACTCGATTTTGCATCATGCTTATAATGAGTAAATGTGAGGTCTTCAGCAGATCATGCGTGTACTAAGATGTGTAAGCTTCTTGATAAGAAGCCCTAAGGCATGAATATCTATCTACCCATATGGTAAAAAACAATAAGAGAATCAGAAGACAGATACAAGTTTCAACAAGTAAAAGAAGCAATGTGAAGAAGGGTAAGAGATACCTAGTTAGTGAAGATTATCCGTATTTACAATTCAAACAGAGAAATATAAGCATGCCGAGTTACTTTCAATAGTAACCTAAAATGGTGGATGTATTGTTATCATTAGCTAACATTTCCAAAGGATAGCGCAAATGTGGTAATAGATCTCCTTGTGAGACACCCACATGGTTCACTCTAGAATAGTAAAGTCAGATATGAATACTAGAATGTTCAGAAATTTCAGAAGATAGATAGTGGAATCCCAGAAGGGATAAATATTACCTTATATGACTCCCACACCTAGTAAAAAAGAGAGAGAGAGAGAATGTTTGGCATCCAGAAGAGCAAGCGAAATGAAATAAGGGGAGTTAAAATTGAAAGAACATTTTGTTGGAGTTTTAAGAATAAAGTGATAGACAGAAATATTAGCAGAGAATAAAAAGAGAGTAAATGAAGCATTATGAGTAAGATATGATAAATGGGTGATAATAGTAAATCAAAATATGACAGAATGAAAGAGTCTATAGTCAAGTGAAGGAAAAGATAAGAGGTGATAGGCCTTGAGATAATAAAACTGTATAAGCCATAAAATCATACCCTCATTTCGAGAAATGAGTTAGTGACTCGAACGTGATTACCAGAAGGCTAAGTTAGACCCCCGGAGTAATAGAAATAGTATGGGCTAGTGAACAAGATAAACTGAACATGAATTGGGGATCAGAAGATTTGATAATAGTCAGCATCGTGATAATTTCAGAGATAGCGTTCCGGCAATAATAGAATAGACAACAAAATCATAACCTTTGAAGTTCATTCAGGAAGACTCTTCCCTAAAGCAAGCACTGTGAGCAGAGTTAAGCTTAAAGGACTAAGTGTGCTAGTTACAATAGGTGTCACTCTTGTGCATAAGGAATTCAGTTATCCCTATTACAGAAGGGTTACCGTAAGGAATGTAAGGGTCATCGATGGTGTGAAAAGACTCCAATGATGAAGAGGTAAATCATATATAGGTAGATCATCGTAGCACAAAATCTTAGTACTCCCCTAAAGGGGGAAGATGGTGTGATGTGGTATTAAGTCGGAGTTAAGTGGTTCAGGTAACTATGGAATGGTAAAGGAAGAATGTGGAAAAAGGGTGAAAGGGGTGAGGTTGCATTTATTCAGATCCTACAAATATGTCGCGACTCTAGAATAGTATGCAAACACGATGTCGGGAAGAGTCAATAAGAGTTACCGGCCAGGATGTTATTGATAAATAAGTCCGAATGGACACTTAATACAATAGGAGCCAGTGCAAGAGGTAAGTTAAGACAAAGGACATATCCCAAGATAGATTACACGAAATTTAGATATGAGAATAGACCAGTAGTTAGTAGTTGATTTAGTAAGAGCCTAGTTATGGCTGGACAAGAGGATACAGACAAATCATCAGATGATCCTTGTGATGGATTTGTGTTTGGGTGGTGTCACGCATTGTAGCAGAATTATATTGGGATATGATTCTTGTGATGGATTTGTGTGTTTTGGTTATGCGGTGTGTGGTGAGTTCTTAGCATTGCATTGTGGTGGTACCCGTTGAGCTTACAGAACGGTTCTCTTATTTGAATCATTTTCCATGATTTGAGTACATTTGGATTGTTGTTTATTGGTTCACGGATTGCACAGGTTGTGTCTTTAGATTGTATTGATCTGTCATGTCACTAGAGTGGTCGTGTTGGTTGAGCTGGGGTCACTGGACCTAGAATGAATACTATCGAAATTAATTACAGAATGGGTGGAAGGATAATATTGAAGGACGACCTAGAAATTGGCTATAGTTCTTGTCGAAGGAGAGGGAGCTCCATGACTTGTTGATTTGATGAATGGTTATGAGTTTTTGCGTGTTTTTTCCATCATTGGCAGGATATGAAGGTGTTAGAATGAGGCTTTGTTTGATACCGACATTGGGTTGTTTTGAGCAGCTATTGTGATTAGAAATTATCGCCATGAGTATTTTGGGTTTTGAGGTATAATATATGATTACATCTTGGGTTATAGATATGGCTTGATACATCTTGTTCAGTCTTATACACAGTGTGTAGATGCAAGATTCTGATCTTATAGAAAATTTCGGATGTTGGAAATTGGGTTCTAAAACTAATGGGCTAGGTTGGATTAAGAAATTTCAATCATGTTGTGTTATCAAACCTATGTGGATAAGGTGACGTGGGATCACCCCCGGGTATGTGCATGGTAAGGTTACTCGACGATTTGATGGCTTTTGGAACAACTCTTGCCACGTTCGAGGACGAACGTATGTTTAAGTAAGGGAGGATATAATGACCCGGCCGGTCGTTTTGAGCATTTGTACTTCTATCGGTTGTTTAAGGGCATGAGTATCTCCGTATGAAGTATTATGACTTATATGAATCGTCAGTTTTGGTTTTCAGATTATTCGAAATTGATTCGGAAGAATGATTCTCAGCTTGAAGCTTTAAATTTGAAAAGTTTGACCAAGTTTGACTTTTTAGTATTTGACCTCGGATTGGATTTTTGATGGCTCCGTTAGCTCCGTTGGGTGATTTTGGACTTAGGAGCGCATCCAGATTGTGATTTGGAAGCCCGTGGTAGAATTTGGCTTGAAATGGCGAAAGTTGGAATTTTTGGAAAAGTTTGACCGGGAGTGGACTTTTTAATATTGGGGTCGGATTCCGATTTTGAAACTTGGAGCAGGTCCATAATGTCAAATGTGACTTTTGTGCAAAATATGAGGTCAATCGGACGTGATTTGATAGGTTTCAGCATTGGTTGTGGAAGTTGAAGTTTCAAAGTTCAATGTTTTCGAATTGAGGTGTAATTCGTTGTTTCAATGTTGTTATATGAGTTTTGAGGCCCCGAGTAAGTCCATGATATGTTATGGGACTTGTTGGTATGATTGGACGGGGTCCCAAGGGGCTCGGGTGAGTTTCAGATTGATTCCGGGGCATTTTGGAAATTTTGGCTAAGGTATATCATTGTTGGTTCTGGTGTTTACGCATCTGCGCAAGTATGGACGCAGATGCGAGTCCGAAGATGCGGACAATTGATTGCAGAAGCGAGGTTTAGCATAGATGCGTGTTTGGCTTCGCACCTGTGAGTGTGCAGCAGTAGAAATAGTTCCGCAGGTGTAAGGGGCCGCCTGGTGAGTTGTGGTTGCAGAAGTGAAGTGGTGACCGCAGATGCGGTGGTCGAAGATGTGACATTTTGACCGCAAATGCGGAATAGTTGGGCAGTATTATAAAACTCAAGGGTTTTGTTCTTTCTTCATATTTACAGATGTGGGACTCGGATTGAGGCGATTTTTGGAGCAAATTTCATCACAAGGATTGGGATAAGTGTTCTCTACTCAGTTTTGATTATATCTCATGAATCCATCTTCATTTTTAGCAATTGGTTGGTGAATTTAAAGAGGAAATTGGGGGGTTTGGCCTAAAGTTTCATAATCTGACTTTTTGAGTTTTAAACACCGATTTGGAATCAGATCTGACTGAAACTAGTATGGTCGGACTCGTAATTGAATGTGTTGTCGGATTTTGTGAGTTTTGTCGAGTTTCAAGGCGTGGGCCCGGGTGTAATTTTTGACCAAATTCGGGATTTGACTTGGGATTCGATCTTTATCAATTGTAATTGCTTCCTTGGGCTTTATCTGATGTATTTGAGTTGATTTTGGCTAGAGTTGAGCCGTTCGTAGGTCGCTACGCACGTGATGGCATTCTTGGAGCATCGCTTGTCTTGCTCAGTGTCGGAATTGGCTTGTTTAAGATAAGTAACTCTTCTAAACTTAGTGCTGAGGGTACGAAACCCCAAATTGTGTGCTATATGATTGGTATTCAGGTGACACACATGCTAGGTGACGGGCGTATGAGCATGCGCCCTGTGAGTTGCGACTCTGTTGTTTCCAGTGCAATGTTTAGTGGCCCACTTTGTTGATATTTGTATTTTTCACCATGTGATAAAGTAATTGAGTTGTACATCATGCTAGATATCATGTTTAGGCTTTATGCTGATATTGTTGGGACCCCTAACGGTCGTTTCTTGCTCTCATCTCATTAATTTTATTGATATTTCGTACTCAGTCACATTCATGCATTCATATCATATTGCAGTCTCAGTTGTTGCTTATTGATAAATCATATCATTATTTCGGGTCAGTTTTCATGACATTGTGAGCTCGTGGGTGAAACTAGAGAGATTGATGACTGAGTGAGGCCGGGATCCTGATTATGAGTGATAGTTATGGGATCGGGTTGCACGCCGCAGCGGTTTTATTGATGATTATGATAGCGCTTGGGCTAAAGGATCCTTAAGGAGTCTATAACACCCCCCCAATCAGCGCGGATGATATTATTGAGGGATGGATTTCCCTGGACATGGATTTGTCTGAAATACTTGATACCTGGAGATGGATTTCTCCATAAGGTTGGATTGCCCTTTTTCCTTGGTACTGGTTGACTTATAGTTAGTGTTGTATATGTTCTGGGATGGATTTTCTTAGGCCGTATGGGCCATATACAGTATCGAGTGGTTGAGTACGGAGTGGTTGAGGAGGACGCCATGATGTTGAGTACTCTGAGAGTGTGAGTACATGATTCATCTCTGAGATACATGGCATTGGCATGCATATATGGCATACATGCATAGAGACGCATTTTCCTCATGTAGTACGGTGTCACATCATTCATGACTTTTTACACACATTGATATGTGGGCATAGAGTGGTATTTCACACTTGTTATTTGGAAAGGAAATGAAACATTTTTATTTGTTATGGAAAGGATTTTTCAGGAAAATTACAGTTTTTATAATTTTTCGATGATTTCAATAAAGGATTTGAGTTTTCACTGATATTCTTGAAAAGCGGAACTATTTTTGGAAAACTGTGCAAAAGTTGAACATTTTTATCTCTGAGATTATTTCCTTGATTATATGCTCTACGTTGTATGAACTGTTGTTGGTTATTGGTGTTGGACCTAACCTATGTTCCAACTCGTCAATTCTTTCAACCTGAGGTTAGGTTTGTTACTTTTTGAGTACGTGAGGTCGGTTGTATTCATACTGCACTTCCTGTACATTGCGTGCAAATCCAGATGCCCATGTTGCTATGTTCAAGGGTTGCTAGATTTGAGGGCGTACCTGCATTCCTTCTGTTGCTGCTTCTTGTTCACGGTAGCCTTAGATTATAAAATTCTATTTATGTACTTTTCAAACAGAAGATGTATTTTCTTCATTATCAGCTTTGTAAAATCTATTCTTAGAAGCTCATGATTTGTACTATCAGTCCTTGGGAAATGTAATAGATCCAGATAATTTATTTTGTTTAATTGACTTATTAGCATTATTAAAATTGGATAGTTATTAGTTGGCTTACCTAGCGAGTTGGGTTAGGTGCCATCACGACTAGTGGATTTTGGGTCGTGATAGATTGGTATCAGAGCTCTAGGTTCATAGGTTCTACAAGTCATGAGCAAGTGTCTAGTACAGTCTTGCATATCGGTATGATGACGTCCATACCTATCTTCGAGAGGCTATAGGGAATTTAGGATATACTTCCCATCTTTCTTTCCTTATTATGCGACATCGATTCAGCTTGAAGCGTAATCCTTTAAATTCCTTCCACACATTCGTATGCGCACATGAGCGCTCGGTATCAACTGTGTATTGACGACTTGTGATTCCCTGGATAAAGTGTGAGATGCGATTTCTATGTGTTGATGATGGGCTAGTCTGGAGGACTTGAGGCCGGGTTTTGACTGTAGCTTGAGCATTGAGGTGTTGATTGTGTGAGACGTGATTTTGGATTTATATGTCCGGTATTGTCCCTATTAGTAAAATTTGTGGTTGGATGGCTAAGTGATGAGTATGATGTGACTGCGAGATGTGTTCGTGTGATTTGAATGTGACGAAAATGGTTTGCTAGAGGTGTAGAAAGAACTATTTGGGTGATTGATTTCCATCTTGATTTGACGTATAGTCTCGACTTATGGGTGTGTTGAAGGATCTTTTCATGTTGTTAGTTGAGGAGTGAAGCAAATTTTCATGTCATGATATGAGTTCAGACTCAGGAAGATTAAGTGGTTGCGTAATAGATATGATTATGGAAGGGTATTGAGAGAGGTCAGCTTGAGGCAAAGCAGGTGGATTATCTCCTGCGGGGTGTCCTGGGGTTTGTGTGATCCCTATGTTGTTTGTTGAGAGTTCTCTTTTACCAATGAATTGTATGTGTTGCAACTTGAGTTTGGATCACTTATGAGAGTTGGCTTGACTGTTACAAAGGCGAATGCGACATTTGTAGATGATTTGAGATGCTTGGTGGTTTGTGTTACATGAGCTTATGGAGGATTTAGTTGACTCTCACTGTGGTATTGTGGCTATAATAAAATATGGTCATTGGGAGTTATGGTGTGTTGTGATCTATGGCTTTGATCCAAGTGGGGGAGTCCGCTATTGATAAGTTGATTACACGGTAATGTATTGTATTGGTTTCAATTTGAGGTATACTTGCGGATGAATTATGTTCTACGGAGGGTGAGATCAAGGATGACTTAAGTAAAGGAATTTCTGGGTACGAGTTGTATAAGTCTTAATGAGTATATAAGAATCACGGAATGATTTGAGTTGTTATTGGTGAAGGATGTAATGTGCGTAGAGCAGAAATTATCTGGTTGCATTAAGGTGGGGTTACTTCCTTGGATGTTGGAGCACTAATGGGGCATAGGTCGTTCGGTCCATTTGATCAGTCTAATTGAGATTTGAGCAGAGTGGATGACTCTCGAGAATGGTTCTAATGAATTCGAGATTTATACGTGGCAATTAAGAATGTTGCGGATTTGTATATGGGTAGAAGCTGAGAGTTACATTGGATGGTGTAGAGACTCACAATATTTCTATATCATTATGGATTCCAAATTAAATATTAGGAAGGTAAAAATGAACAACTTTAAATTCACAGAAGGTCTTTTCAGAGCAGATATCTCGATTATGGTACTTTTGGGGTGCTTAAGAGAGAATTCAGCTGCTTATGAGCCTTAGGGAGGTGTAGTTTTATGCTAGGGTCTCGTGTGGTGAGTCTTGGTTGAGGATTGTGGTATTATGGCGAGGAGAAGTATCAATTTGAAGGTAATTTAGAAGGAACTTGGATAAATAGGACAACTTGATAGTAGGTTGGATCGGTATGGTAATGGATATGATTGATTTTTTGGGTGTTTATGATATGGTGGGTTTCTACAGGTGTTTCATGACAATGCTCTTGGATTTTTTGGTGACCTGCGTAGGTTTGTTGAGTTAGAAGGATTCAGTCCTGACGGTTTGGTTTTGTGAAAATGGGATTCGGAGAGTTCTTGATGGTTTCTACCACGGTTAGAGATGTATATTTCCTACAGGCGTGAGGAGCATGTGATGTATAGTGATTGTCATGCCCCAAACCTGGGGAGGCATGGCTAGCACCCGGTGCCGCACGGGCTCGAGCGAACCACTCTGCAACTCTTTTTTTTTCTTTGTAACTATCATGGGCCAACATGGCCACAACTCGTAATGTATAACTATAAGTGGGCAACACTGTATCACTGAACCATTTTTCTTAAAACATAAATACATATGGTCCATCAAGGCCTCTGACATACTGTACAAATGAACCCTTGTCTACAAATCCTCTAAGATTATTTGACATCAAATGGGACAGGGTACCGGCCTACCCATAAGTCGGTAGCAAAACTCTAACACGATGACTTATTGACTCGGCTGCACTCCGAATGAGGTGGAGTCTTACCGATCCTTCGCTGAATAATGGCCTCGTATACTATGAGGGCTCGTCAAACTGATTGTCTACACCTGCAGGCATGAATGCAGCGTCCCCAACAAAAGGATGTCAGTACGAATAATGTACTGAGTATGTAATGCAGAACTAAAATATAACAATAAGTCAACATTAATTAAAGACATATAAGAATCAACCTGAATCTCTTAAGTGACACTACCTATGCATACTTATATATATAAAAATATAATGCTTTTCCTTGAGACTATTATCCATATCTTATGATGCATGTCTGCCCAACTGATCAGTGGTAAGTGCCCGGCCGGCCATAGTGCGGTGGTAAATGCATGTCTGCCCGACCGGTTGTAGCTCGGGGTAAATGTGTAACTGCCCAACTGGCCGTAGCTTGGTGGTAAATGTATGACTGCCCGATCGGCTGTAGCTTGGTGGTAAATAAATATGCATGACTGCCCAACCGGTGGTAAAATGACACATAACTGCCCAATCGGTGGTAACTGCCCGACCGGTGGTAACTGCCCTATCGGTCGTAGCATGGTGGTAAATGCATGTACATGTATCACTATATTATAAACATCAACATCTCTATCATATACCTCATTAGGGACTTAGGGACTTACTTAGACATGCTTGAATATCATTTTACAGGAATAACTAACATAAACATCCTTAACTACTAAGAGTAGAAACACTTATGAAATAACATTATATTTACGTAACGTTACTTGGATCATGCCAAAAGGAAGAAGGATTAGCCTTAACATACCTGGAATAAGAAAAATTCGTATGATATTCTTGAGAAGGATTGCACCGTACTCCCTTAAAGTTGCAAAATCCCGTTGTTATTACGCAATACAATTTCGTATGAATTTCTTTACAAATCTAAGGCTGCCATCACTATAGTAACGTGAGGTCTCATATGAGCTTCAAAGGTCCCCTCACCTATATTCTTTGAGTGGGTGGCATCATAGTAGTCAGAAATGTCATTACTTTAACTACCAGCAAAAGATGATGAAGATACATACTTGAATCTTTGATGACCATAAAACTGTTGGGATTGCTTGCCAACCGAAGAATGGCCAAGAGAAGATAAAGAAGCCCATCAATTTATGGGGTTGAAACAAACAGTATAATTACTGCATTATCAGATACTCAGGCAAGAGTACTAGCTATTCTCTATTCTCAACAAGATGAAGGAGAAAGGAAAGACTTACAAATTTGCTTTATGAATATGAAAGAATAGTAAACAACTGAATCTGAGAAAATGAAACTAGCACCAACCATTTGAACATATGTATAACTTAAGGCCATGATTACGTGTAACTCTTCTTGACACATGTGTTACACTTTAGATCTATTATGTTGTCAAGCATCCACATCCACATACTAAGCAGTGCTTAGTCATTCTAGCTTTTTACATGTGGATTAATGCCCACGCAATTAAGAATTATCTCAAATTACTTAAAATACTGCTCACTTTTAATACACTTTATACACCTTACTATAAGATACTTTACTATCATGATCATGTGGTATCATATAAAATTAATACATACACTATTATTTCATTAAAACATCTATGTAAAACAATGCACATATTTTCTCAGCTTTTAATTTTCCTAATCTCATATAAAGAGTACAAATTTTCGTACGATTAATTCTTAAAATGGTAAAAAGATAACCTTCTTTTCTTGTGAGAAAATAATTTATAATACTTATAATTAAAAAAATCTCATAAACTTTCGTATATTATGTGTATAATTTACCATATCCGAAAATAGTAATAATGGTAACTATCCAAAATTATACTTATAAAACTTTTAGTAAAATACTCTACTTAAAAGAAAATACCACACTAACATAATATCTAACGATATCAAGGTTGTTAAACTTACGGGATGTAATAGGGATTTTCTCCTAGATGGGATCAAATGAAAAAGTTCTTGGCTAATTGAGTGAGTAGTTGCTTGTGACTCGGAGCGGATTATGAAGTTCTCATATATTATGGCACGGTATATGTGGTGTGATGTGTGGGATAGAGATTAGCATGAACAAGGTCACAATTCAATTATGAAGGAGACTAGGTAAATGATATTACTACTTGGTATGGTTTGATGATAGTGTACATTTCAGAAGCGGCAATGTGTTTTGATTTATAGATACTCCATTGGTATTGCGACACTCTCCTAGTTGATCGACTGTTGATATTCAATTCTGCCATGAGGCACGAAGGAATTTTAGAAGTATTCTGCATGGGATGGTCGCGTGTATGAGATGTATTAAACATTCAAGCAGTGGGGTTGAGATCAGATATGATGATTCGTATATTCTATGGAGTTGGAGATTGGGAGTTCTCCTAAACAGATTATTTCATGGTTATGGACTGTGAAGATGTGGGCAAAGCTAGCCAGATAATAGTATGTGTTATGATTCAGTCTTTCTGGACTGTCGAAGGGTTATTCATATATCTGTGGATGACTAGAGCTGGTTTGGGGGTCCATTAGTAGGCCCAATTTGGATGTGTGTTCTATAATGAGTCGGATTGGTTGGCTCCATGGTACTATTGTTGAGGAATTTGTCATTCAGTCATTGTTGAGCTTATTTGTGTACTGAGATGATTTGTGAGTTACTCTTCTATGCTACGAGGAGTTATGATTTGTTGGTTATATGCATAGGTGGTGCGGTTCTACGTGGTCTTTATAGCGGAATTTTGAGTCTTTAGGTATTGCACGATTGATTGTGTGTTGGCTATGTGCTTTCTGGATTGTGGTATTGTGTTATTTGCTCTCCGTGATTATAGTAAGCACTTTAGTTAATTGATGTCGAATTGTGCGTGGTTATTGATTTTGAGCAAGATGGTTGAGATATTTCATATGGACCAGTGGTTGGATAGGGCCACGCATTGTAGTAGAATTATATTGTGATATGATCCTTGTGATAGATTTGTGTGTTTTGGTTCTGCGGTGTGTGGTGAGTTCTTAGCATTGCGTTGTGGTGGTACCTATTGAGGTTGCGGAACGGTTCTCTTGTTCGAATCATTTTCCATGATTTGAGTACATTTGGATTGTTGCTTATTGGTGCATGGATTGCACGGGTTGTGTGTTTAGATTTTATTGATGTGTCATGTCACTAGAGTGGTCATGTTGGGTGAGATGGGGTCATTGGACCTAGAATGTATACTATCGGAATTAATTACAGAATGGGTGGAAGGATAATATTGAAGGATGGCCTAGAAATTGGCTATAGTTCTTGTCGAAGGAGAGGAGCTCCATGACTTGTTGATCTAACAAATGGTTATGAGTTTCTATGTGTTTCTTTCATCACTGGCAGTTTATGAAGGTGTTAGAACAGGGCTTTGTTTGATAAGAGGTTTATTACCGCATTGGGTAGTTTTGAGCAGCTACTGTGATTAGAAATTATCGCCACGAGTATTTGAGTTTTGAGGTATATTATATGATTACATATTGGGTTACAGATGTGGCTTGATACGACTTGTTCAGACTTATACAGTATGTAGATGCGAGATTCTAATCTTATAGAAAATTTCGGATGTTGGAAATTGGGTTCTAAGACTAATAGGCTAGGTTGGATTAATAAATGTCAGTCATGTTGTGTTATCAGACTGAATATGCATGGTAAGGTTACTCGGCAATTTGATGGCTTTTGGAACAACTCTTGGCACGTTCGAGGACGAATGTATGTTTAAGTGGGGGAGGATGTAACGACCCGACTGGTCGTTTTGAGCATTTGCACTTCGCTCGGTTGTTTAAGGGCATGAGTAGCTCCTTATGAAGTACTATGACTTATGTGAATCGTCGGTTTTGGTTTTCAGGTTATTCGAAATTGATTTGGAAGAATGATTCTCAGCTTGAAGCATTAAATTTGAAAAGTTTGACCAAGTTTGACTTTTTAGTATTTGACCTCGAATTGGATTTTTGATGGTTCTATTAGCTCCGTTGGGTGATTTTGGACTTAGGAGCGCATCCGGATTGTGATTTGGAGGTCCATGGTAGAATTTGGCTTGAAATGGCAAAAGTTGGAATTTTTGGAAAAGTTTGACCGGGAGTGGACTTTTTTATATCGAGGTTGGATTCCGATTTCAGAAGTTGGAGCAGGTCCGTAATGTCAAATATGACTTTTGTGCAAAATTTGAGGTCAATCGGACGTGATTTGATAGGCTTCAACATCGATTGTGGAAGTTGAAGTTTCAGAGTTCAATGATTTTGAATTGAGGTATGATTCGTCGTTTTGATATTGTTATGTAAGTTTTGAGGCCCCGAGTAAGTCCATGTTATGTTATGGGACTTGTTGGTATGATTGGATGGGGTCCCGAGGGGCTCGAGTGAGTTTCGGATTTATTTAGCGGCATTTTGGAAATTTTGGCTATGGTGTATCATTGCTGGTTCTGGTGTTTTCGCATATGCGGAAGTATGGGCGCAGATGCGAGTCCGCAGATGCGGACAGTTGATCGCAGAAGCGAGGTTTAGTGCAGATGTGTGTTTGGCTTCGCACCTGTGAGTGCGCAGGAGCGGAAATGGTTCTGCAGGTGCGAGGGGTCGCCTTGTGAGTTGTGGTCGTAGAAGCGAAGTAGTGACCGCATATGCGGTGATTGCAGATGCGACATTTTGACTGCAAATGCGGAATAGCTGGGCAGTGTTATAAAAATCGAGGGTTTTGTTCTTTTGTATTTTGAGATGTGGGACACGGATTGACGAGATTTTTGGAGAAATTTCATCACAAGGATTGGGGTAAGTGTTCTCTACTCAGTTTTGATTATATCTCATGAATCCATCTTCATTTTTAGCAATGGTTAGTGAATTTAAATAGGAAAATGGGGGTTTTGGCCTAAAGTTTCATAATATGAATTTTTGAGTTTTGAACACCGATTTGGAGTCGGATTTGAGTGAAACTAGTATGGTAGGACTCGTAATTGAATGGGTTATTGGATTTTGTATGTTTTGTCGAGTTTCAAGACGTGGGCCCGGGTGTGATTTTTTGCCGCATTTGGGCATTGACTTAGGATTCGATCTTTATCATTTGTAATTACTTCCTTGGGCTTTATCTGATGTATTTGAGTTGCTTTTGTCTAGTGTTGAGCGGTTCGGAGTTCACTACGCACGTGATGGCATCATTGGAGCATCGCTTGGCTTGCTCGGTGTCAGAATTGGGTTGTTTAAGATAAGTAACTCTTCTAAACTTCGTGCTGAGGGTATAAAACCACGAATTATATGCTATGTGATTGGTGTTCAGGTGACGCACATGCTAGGTGACGGGCGTGTGGGCGTGTACCATATGAGTTGTGAGTCTGTTATTTCCAGGGCACTGTTTAGTGGCCCACTTTGTTGATATTTATGTTTTTCACCAAGTGATAAAGTAATTGAGCTGTAAATCATGTTAGATATCATGTTTAGCTTTATGATGATATTGTTGGGACCCCTAGCGGTTGTTTCTTGCTGTCATCTCATTAATTTCATTGATAATTCGTACTCAATCACATTCATGCATTCATATCATATCGCAGTCTCAGTTGTTACTTATTGATACATCATATCATTATTCTGCGTCAGTTTTCATGACATTGTGAGCCCGTGGGTGAGCCTGAAGAGATTGATGACTGAATGAGGCAGAGAGCCTGATTATGAGTGATAGTTATGGGATCGGGTTGCACGCCGCAGTGGTTATACTGATGATTATGATAGTGCTTGGGCTGAAGGATCCCCTCGGGTGTCTGTAACATACCCCCAGTGAGCGTGGATGATATTATTGAGGGATGGATTTCCTGGACATGGATTTGTCCGAAGTATTTAATATCTGGAGATGGATTTCTCCATAGGGTTGGATTTCCCTTTTTCCTCGATACTGGGTGACTTCTAGTCATTGTTGTATATGTTCTGGGATGGATTTCCGTGGGTTGGATGGGCCATATATAGTACTGAGTGGTTGAGAATTTATATATTATTGAGGAATGGACTTCCCTGGACATGGATTTGTCCAGAGTACTTGATACCTGGAGATGGATTTCTCCACAGGGTTGAATTGCCCTTTTTCCCGGTACTGGGTGACTTATAGTCAATGTTGTATATGTTCCGGGATGGATTTCCCTCGGCCGTATGGGCCATACACTAATAGTGAGGTTGAGTACTTTGAGAGTGTGAGTACGTGATTCATCTTTGAGATACATGGCATTGGCATGCATATATGGCATACATGCATAGAGAAGCATTTTCCTCATGATGTACGGTATCACATCATTCATGACTTTTTACACACATTGATATGTGGGCATAGAGTGGTATTTCACACTTATTATTTTGAAAGGAAATGAAACATTTTTATTTATTGTGGAAAGGATTTTTCAGGAAAATTACAGATTTCAAACTATCTCACAAATTTTTAATGATTTCGATAAAGGATTTGGGTTTTCAATGATATTCTTGAAAAGCGAAACTATTTTCGAAAAACTGTGCAAAAGCTAATGTTTACCGTGATAATGGTAATAATAATTAAATTTGATTTAGTGGTTCTAAGAATACGTGAGCTATTTTTATGCTAGTTGTTAGGCAGTAGATACTATGTGAAAGACTTAGAAATGAAATAAGAGCTTAAGAACAAGGTGTTAATCACACCGAATCGCTGCCAATCGGGGCCTCGAGCTTGCCTATTCGAGGGCCTCGGGGTCGAGTCTGAAGCTCGGTTGGGAGCTATCGAAGGCGGTCGATGGCGAATAACAGTTACAAATAGATCAAGGGTGGCTCTTTATGGCCAATAATAAGCAGTAAATGATGAACAATGAATAGAATCACAAAAATACGAGCAATAAATGAAGTAATAAGATCAAGAGAATATGTTAGAGAGCAGAGAGAATGTTCTTGTATATTTAGTATGGAGCAACATATGTTTACAAAATTATAAGGATCCCTTTTATATAAGAGGGGGAAATACCAAAATAGTACAAGTGCATTTATTACAAAGATATGGAGATGGGACATCTAAGTAATGCCACGATACGGGCTCAAACTAGCCTGATAGATTTTGTCGGCTCTAGCTTCACACCTTGGGAACTCCCCATTTTCTTCCCGTAACCGTCGATCCCATACTGCTCCGAGGTTGATGGCTCTTGAGCGGTGAGACTCGATCGAGATTTTGAGGCTTTGAGACGTTATAACGATGGAAAATTGGACCCTCCGATTTTACCGTATACAGATAGTCCCCGCGTTTCTTAGAGTAGAATGATAAGAAATTACCTTGATAACGATCTTTCCGAATTTCCCGCGACAACGTGATAACTAGGGATTATGGTTCATTTTACACTCCTTATTACTTGAGTTTTGATTAAAAATGTATACAAAATAGTCCCAAAGGCTTACATGTTGTACTTGTTTGCAGGGTTTGGTAAAAAAGGTGACAACTAGTCAAAACCAGCTCAAAAAGGAGTGAAACATGTACAAGTACCAAGAACAAGTCCAAGCACAGTGCAACAGGTCTACTGTGGCCGCATTCCATTTAGTGCGGTCCGCGGTGAGGAGATTCAGAGAGGTGCTATTTCGAAAACTCAAGCAATGCAGCCGCAAAGCAGTTTGTGCGGACCACAATGGCCTCACCGCGGCCGCAATCGAGATTGTGCGGTCCGCAAAGAAGGAGTTCAGAGAGATGAAAGTTTTGAGGAAATAGTAAGGGTGTTAAACGGGTGGGCCGGGCTGGGTTGGGATTTTTGGGCCCGTACTGGTTATGGTCCGAGCCGGTTACGGGTTGGGTCTTACCGGGTTTAACAGGTTTGGGTTCATCCGGGTAAAAATTGAACCGTAAAGGTTACGGGTTGAGGGGGCCGGGCCGGGCCGGGCCGAGTTTAGTGTATTTTTTAATTTTTTTTTGTATTTTGTATAACTACTGTAAGTTATATTAATACAAAGTATTAACATAAAGAATACAAGGAAGATGGGAAAATATTGCACTTATAAATTGCAAGTGCTACATTTATTTCAAAATTACAAAATTAAAATTTGCATTTAAAAAGTAAATTAACAAAAAAAATAGTAAAACTAAATTTTCATGCATAATAAATTAATAATACTTCATATTAATCTAACAAACTAAAACATTAAGCATAAATACGTCTAATAATTTTAAAATAACACAAATTGTCTTAAAATCTTAAATACGAATTTCGGAGGACGCTCAAGACAATACTTTTATGCCTCCTTAAACTGCCCATGTCAGACCCTGAACGAAGATTTAAGACTTGACCACAGTCTTGCACTTTACTTTCTGACCTTCTTCATTTTCTTCTACCACCTCAAAGTGTTGCCAAACATATGAGCGCACTCTAGAAGTACGAGGCATGATTTAACTTGAATTGAGATTTGAGAATTGAGATTGAGAAATGAGAATTGAGAGATGAGTGAAGAAATGAGGAAGAGGAGGGTGGTATTTATAGTTTTAGAGAAGGTTAATTTTGTAAATTAAAAAAAGGTTAAATTTTAAAGAAAAAAGAGGCTATTAATGCAATTAAGGGTGTTAAGCAACAGATCCCTGCCAGGGGTGACCGTCGCCAACAGTTAGTGGGCCCAACAGATTTCAAAAAATAAAAAAAAAACAAAAAAGAAAGATTTAGTAGTTGTACCGGTCCGGTCCGGGCCGATTAAACCGGTACACCACGTGGATCGGGTTTGACTAGTCCGGTTAACCGTTAAAAAAAAATAAACGGACCAACCCCATCTACCCCTCCTACCCAGCCCCATCCGGCCCCTATATACCGGGCCGGTCCAGTTTCGGTTTTTTTCGGTCAGGGCCGGTCCGGTTACGGGTCAACCCGGCCCATTAGACACCCTTAGGAAATAGCCAATGTGGTCCGTGACCTTTTTTGTGCGGACCGCAAAAGAAGCCACCACGGTCGCGGTGCATTTTATGCGGCCTGCGGTGGCCAAGTTTAGAGAGTAGAGATGTAAAGTCAAGAAGCCTCACCGCGGCCACACTCGATTTGTGAGGATCGCACTACCCTCGCAGGAGTATTTTTGTCCAAAAAATTCGGCCTAGTATAAATACGTTCTTTTCCCACTTTTAGGTCATCAGTTGTAATCTAACTCTTAGCTGCGCTCGTGAACAGTGGTTTTTGACCATTTTGAGTAATTTGTAGCTACTTTAACACTGAAGTTTCTTTATCTTAGTTTGTAATTAAATTTTATGGATTTTTCTTCATCTATTTCTTTGTTTTCCTTCATTATTATGAGTAGCTAGACCCATTAGCTAGGGTTGTGGCTCAACCCTAGTGTGGGTATTTGATGGATCTTGTGTTTTAAGGCTTGAATGTCTATGGGTGTTTGATATTTGGACTAATTTGTGTTTTCCATGTTGAATTAGTGGTTGCAAACACTAATTCGTGCCTTTTTGACTTGGGATCTTCTTGAGAAAGAGAGTTTGAGTCTAGGAAAATTAGTCCAATAAGGAATTGGGTGTATTCAAGAGATTGATAGCCCCAGTTAAAGGGTTAAACCTAGAGATAATAATACCCGACTTGAACCTCAATTGCTTGCACAAATTATCATACCCAATTGGTCTTGAGAAACTCAATTAGGGGAAAATCACTCAAACTACTAAGAGGTATAGAGTGAAAAGTTTAGTGCATTGGTTATAACGTAATCTCCAACATGACAATCTTGCCTTAGATTCGAGAACCCGTCAAGTATTCACCTAGGAGAAAGTCACTTCCCTAGTGCCTCCTTAACCATTTAGACAACCTTTTAAGTTTCTTACTCTTATCTTAATTTAGCATCTTATTAGCATAAAATTAGAAGTAATATCAAAACCAATGATGTTTGGAAGAGTAATTAAGAGCAATTACACACCTCTAGTTTAGATAGGAATCCAATTCCCACTTCTAGCTCAATGTGGATTCGATCCCGACCAACTCGGGTAAAAGCTGCTTCGACCACTCTCGCTACTTTGTAGTGTTGTAGGCTTGGCTCCGACCACTTTTTGACGCCGTTGCCGGGGAGCTAATAGTTTTGGCTATCTATCTAAATAGTTTTGTGTACTGTTCTTCTTTCCTTCTGCGTTGCTAATTTGTGTGTGTCACAACTTCAGGTACAAAATGGCAGCAAACAACGCACCTCTTGGAGATCTTCCGCCGGAGGAGGAGGTAGATGACAATATTGATGATGAGGTTCCTATTGTACCTCAAGGACAAAGGAGAGGTCGCCAGGACAAAAATAACATTCCAGACCCTCCCCCGCCAACTCCAAGAGTGGCTCCTCGAGTGCTTTCCCATCAAGGATATGCTATTGCAATTGTCCCACCCTGGATCCGGGTGCGAAATTTTCAAATTACAAATGTGATGCTGACATTGCTGGAGCAGCGTGGGTATTTCATGGGCGCTGCCAATCAGAATGCTTACAAACTTCTCATGGGTTTAGTAGATACCTATTGGGGGAGCAAGCAAACTATTGTGTCGGAGGATGCACTTCAGTTGAGACAATTCCCTTTCTCACTTAGAGGGAAGGCATTAGATTGGCTTGAACGACTTCCTAACCATTCCATCACTATTTGGGATGAGTTGGCGGATAAATTCATTGCAAAGTTTTTCTCGTCGGGGCACATGGAAGCATTGAGAGATGAGATCTTAGCTTTCAAGCAGGAGCCCACCGAACCATTACATAAGATTTGGGAGAGATATAGAACCATGTTAAAGTAATGTCCCAACAATGATATGACTGAGGCAATGATACAACAAACTTTCTACCGGGGCATTAACACAACAAATCAGTGCATAGTGAACCAACTTGTTGGGGGTAATTTCATGAAGTTGTTTTATGATGAGGCTTGTGACATTCTTGATGAGATGACTGACACGTCCTCCGCTTGGCAAAGGAGAGCCAATGTGCCACAGGGTGACCCCACGGTCACTCACTTGCACAAAGAGCTACATGATCATGGGCAGGCTATATCAGGGCTGGCAATAACAATGAACCAGCTAGCAAAGGCACAGTTACAATAGGTTCAAAATCCATGCCAAGTAAATGCTATGGAGGGTGTCAACATGCTCGTGAACAAAAGAAGATAAAGAGATCAACAGAACTAAGGGAGTTCAGATCAATTGACAATGATTGTGGTGGATTCCAAGATGATGGTTATGATGGGCAGAATAAAAAGGTGCAATACGTGAACAACTATCAAGACCAAAGGGGCAATTCTTCTAACCAACAACAATGGAGACCCCAAGGCAATTGGGGCAATCAACAACAATAAGGGAATAGTAATTGGGGGAACAACAACCAAAATTCCAATTGGGTAATCAGAACAATCAGGGTAATTGGAATGGCAACAACAACAACTGGGGTGGTAACAACAATCAGGGTGGTTGGAACAATGGCAATCAGGGAAATCGGGGGCAAGGCTTTCAAAGGCCCCCAATGTATCAACAACCGAACAATCCACCCCCATTTCCATCCCAATGTCCTAGTTCTTCCAACAATGAAATATGGAGAATTGAAACTATGTTTGAATAGATGATGAAAAAGAATACGGACTCTGATGCTCAGTTGACTTCCCACAATACTTCAATCAGAAACTTGGAGGCTCAATTAGGCCAAATCTCACAATCCTTGAATACTCTCCCTAAGGGGGCTCTACCAAGTGATACGGTAGCTAACCCGAAGGTTGGGAACAATCATGTTATGGCGGTAACTACAAGAAGTGGACGAGGCGGTGATGTGAATGCCTCCAAGCAAAAAGAAATTTTGAGTGATGAAGTTGAGTTGCAAGAAGATGAGATTCATTTGGTGGTTGAAAATGTGATTGATGAGAACGTGAATGAGGAAGTGAGGATTGATATTCAAGATGCCGAGGTGGAGACTCAGAATGATGTGAACCCGTCTAGGGAACACATAATAGACATGCCAGAAATGGTTGTACCTAAAGCCAAGGCTCCTTTGCCAAGGCCACCTCTAGCTTATCCTCAAAGGCTCGCGAAGCAGAAAAATGAGAATTAGTTTAAAAAGTTTATTGGTATGATGGAGAGCTTACCCATTAATGTGCCTTTGGTGGAGGCTCTAGAACAAATGTTGGGCTATGCTAAATTCATGAAGGACTTGGTGACAAAGAAAAGATCCATGGATTGCAAAACTATCAAGATAACCCACCAAGTTAGTGCAATAGTGTACTCAATGGCCACGAAGCTAGAAGATCCCGGTGCTTTTACCATTCCTTGCACCATTGGGATTGCAGACTTTGCAAAAGCTCTGTATGATTTGGGGGCAAGTATCAACTTGATGCCCTACTTAGTTTTCAAGACTTTGGATATTGGGCAACCGAGGCCGACTTCCATGAGATTACAAATGGCGGATAGAACTATGAAGAGACCATTGGGTATCAATGATGATGTTCTTGTCCGGGTGGACAAATTTATCTTGTCGGCTGATTTTGTGATCTTGGATTGTGAGGTAGATTATGAAGTTCCAATCATATTGGGAAGACCTTTTCTTGCTACTGGGAAGGCCTTAGTTGATGTGGAAGCAGGGGAACTCACCTTCCGGGTAGGTGATGAGAAAGTGGTCTTTCATGTGTGCAAGTCAATGAAGTAGCCCAACAGTTCTGAGGTGTGCTCCTTTGTGGACCTTGTCACGACAGTGATAGTGGATGATACTAGTGCAATTCTAGAGGCAGTATTGTTGAATCCTGATGTAAATGAGGATGAAGGCCGAGTGGAGTGTGTGAATGCTTTACATGGAATGGGCTCTTACTCTTATGAGCCTAGGAAACTCTCTTTGGATCTTGAGAATAGGAAGACTCCACCAACAAAACCTTCAATGGAGGAACCTCCGGTGTTGGAGTTGAATTCGTTGCCTCCACACCTCAGGTATGAGTTCTTAGGCCCTAGTTCAACTTTGTCAGTTATTCTTTCTTCTTGTGATGCAGGTTGATGCCACATTAGCGGTGCTTCAAAAGTGGAAGAAGCAAATTGGATGGACCTTAGCTGATATTCGGGGTATAAGCCCCGTATTCTGTATGCACAAGATTATTCTAGAAGATGATGCAAAGCCCTCCCTGGAACATCAAAGAAGGTTGAATGAGGCAATGCAAGAAGTTGTGAAAAAGGAGGTGATCAAGTGGTTGGATGTCAGGGTTGTGTACCCCATCTTTGATAGCTCTTGGACTTCGCCGGTGCAATATGTGCCGAAGAAGGGTGGCATGACCGTGGTGGAAAATTCGCAAAATGAGTTGATTCCCACTAGGACCTTCACCGGGTGGAGGGTATACATGGACTATTGCAAGTTGAATAAATTGACCTGCAAGGATCACTTTCCATTGCCTTTTCTTGATCAGATGTTAGATCGACTTGCTAGGCGTGCCTTCTACTGCTTCTTGGATGGGTATTCTGGATACAACCAAATCTTTATTGCTCCAGAAGATTAGGAGAATACCATATTCACTTGTCCATATGGCACCTTTGCCTTTTCTCGGATGCCTTTTGGGTTGTGCAATGCACCTGCTACATTCTAGCGGTGTATGATGGCCATTTTCACCGACATGGTGGAAGATATTTTGGAGGTGTTCATGGATGACTTTAGTGTTGTGGGTGATTCATTTGATGAATGTTTGAAAAATCTTGATAGAGTGTTGGCCCGTTGTGAAGAAACTAAGCTTGTTCTTAATTGGGAGAAATGCCACTTCATGGTTGAGGAGGGCATATTTCTTGGGCATAAAATTTCAAAGCATGGTATAGAGGTGGACAAAGCAAAAATTGATGTGATTTCAAGGCTCCCTCCCCTACTTCTGTCAAGGGAGTTAGAAGTTTTCTTGGGCATGCGGGTTTCTACCGGAGATTTATCAAAGACTTTTTGAAGGTAGTGAACCCCTTATGCAAGTTATTGGAAAAAGATGCCAAGTTCGTGTTCGATAAGAGATGTATGCAAGCCTTTGAACTTCTCAAGCACAAGTTATTATTACCGCACCTAATTGGAGCTTGCCTTTTGAGCTCATGTGTGATGCGAGCAATGTTGTGGTTGGGGCGGTTTGGGTCAAAAAGTGAACAAAATGTTTCATCCGGTGTACTATGCGTGCAAGACAATGAATGATGCTTAAGTGAACTACACGGTGACTGAGAAAGAGCTTTTGGCTATTGTGTTCGCGATGGAGAAATTTTGGCCGTATCTCATGGGTGCCAAGGTCATAGTTCATACCGATCATGCCGCACTCCGGTACTTGATGACGAAGAAGGATTCCAAAGCTAGACTGATGCGATGGGTCTTGTTACTTCAAGAGTTTGATTTGGAGATTATGGACCGGAAGGGTAGTGAAAACCTAGTGGCGGATCACTTGTCCCGATTGGAGGAGGAGGGGAGGCCTCGTGATGGCCTAGAGATCAATGATTCATTTCCTAACGAACAACTCATTTCTATGTCAGTGAATGGTATGCCATGGTTTGCGGACGTTGCTAATTTCCTTGTGACTGGTATAATCCCGTGTGAGCTTTCTTCTAACCAAAAGAAGAAGCTCAAACGGGATAGTTTGGATTTCTATTGGGATGAGCCGTACTTGTTCAAGATCTGCACGGATGGTATGATCCAAAGGTGTGTCCCAAAGGAGGAGCAATTGAGTATATTAGAGGCTTGTCATTCCTCTCCCTATGGTGGCCATCATGGCGGGGCGAGGACGGCTTCAAAAGTTCTTAGTTGTGGGTTTTATTGGCCAACATTGTACAAATATGCAAGTGAACTTGTGAAGAGATGTGACGAATGTCAAAGAGCAGGTGGAATTTCGAAGAAAGATGAGATGCCTCTCAATACCATTCTTGAAGTTGATATTTTTGATGTATGGGGCATTGATTTATGGGCCTATTTGTTAGCTCGTGTGGGAACACATACATTCTTGTGGCGGTTGACTATGTTTAAAAGTGGGTTGAAGTCGTGGCTTTACCCAACAATAAGGCCCGAAGTGTCGTTGTGTTTCTCAAGAATAGCATTTTTATAAGGTTGGCACTCTTCGTGCAATCATAAGTGATGGGGTGATGGGGGGTCTCATTTTTGTAACAGAGCTTTTGACATTTTGCTTGCAAAGTATGGTGTTAATCACAAAGTTTCTACTCTTTATCATCCTCAAGCGAGTGGCCAAGTTGAAGTCTCAAATAGGGAAATCAAGAGTATATTGTCAAAGACGGTCAATGCAAATAGGACCGATTGGTCAAAGAAGTTGGATGATGCTCAATGGGCTTATAGGACTGCGTACAAAACTCCGATTGGTATGTCTCCGTATCGGTTGGTGTTTGGGAAAGCTTTCCATCTACCGGTTGAGTTAGAGCACAAGGCCATGTGGGTTTTGAGGAAGCTGCATCTTGAATGGGATGTAGCAGCAAATTTTCGTGTGGAGCAGCTTAATGAACTTGATGAATTCTGATTCCATGCCTACTCCAGTTCGTCCTTGTGCAAGGATAAGATGAAGTACCTTCATGATAAATATGCTCGTGGCAAGGAGTTCAAAGTGGGTGATTTGGCTCTCTTGTTCAACTCTCGGTTACATCTGTTTTCGGGAAAGCTTAAGTCAAAATAGAGTGGACCTTTTGAAATGGTGTTTGTGACTCCGTTTGGTGCACTTGACTTGAAGAACAAAAATGGGTAGATTTTCAAAGTTAATGGGCACAGGGTCAAGCACTACCTGGGCAAGATTGATGACAGCCACGTGGTGGCACTACTCCATCTAAAAGTGTCGCGACGTTAAATCAGGCACTTCTTGGGAGGCAACCCATGTGTCTTTCTTTTTGTTTTTCTTTGATTTTCTTTGTAGTATAGAATTTTCTTTTGGACTAACTCATTGTGATATGTTGTACGATTGTTTTGATGCAGTGCAGGACCAAGTTGGAAAAATGCACACTCTCTGAAGTTTGCAATGCGGGCCACTGTGCATTTTGTGTGGCCGCAAAGGCCTCAGTGCGGGGGAAACATTTTAATGCGGTCCGCATAGTTAATTGGTCAAAATAAGGAGTCTCTGAAGTTTTCCACCGCAACCGCAATGCATTTTGTGCGGTTCGCGGTGGACCACTGCGGCCGCATTGCATTTCTTGCGGTCCGCAGTGGACATCTCCCCAATGCCTCTTGTTTTTGAGTACCGCGGACCGCAATGCCATTTTGTGCGGTCCACGGTGGGTAGATGAGATGGGCCCCAGTTCCTTTTTCTATAAATAGGACCTGAGGCCCTCATTTCAAACTTTTCGACCCTTTTGCTCTCAATAGAAAAAAAAGTACTATTTATCACGTCTAACTGCACGAATTCAGTTACTGAGTTTCATTCATCTACATTGCATCTCACTCCTGGTACTTTTAATCTTTTCCTAAATTTTAAATGTGTTTTATTTTCTTTTAAATTGTTAGTTCTTCGATTCTTCTCCCTTTTTTCTTTAATTTTTAGCTTAGGGTTTTATCAGTTGTTTAGATTAGGACTAATTCGTTAAAAATATTGATTGAACACCTAGGGGATCAATAATAGGTGCAAAATTGAAACCCTAGGTTAGTGTTGCTGGCATAACTTACCGCGGACCGCGGTGGACTTTGTGTTGTCCATGGTGCTTCAATGCGGTCCGCAATGCTATTTTGTCGGACCGCAGTGGTGGAACTTTTGAAAGCTGATAATTGAGGATTGTGGCCGCGATGGATTTTGTGCGGTCCGCAGTGCCTCAATGCGGACCGCAATACCATTTTGTGCGGTCCACAAAGGCCTTTATCAGAGAGTGGGTAGTCTGACCCCCACCTCAGTGAGGACCGCGGTGCATTTTGTGCGGTCCGCGGTAGCTTCTTTGAGGGCGCACTTCATTTTGTGTGGTCCGCGGTCTGCAATTCTGCTTTTCATTTTCAACTGTCTGCACTTTTATTCTGCACTGCTTCATCTAATAATGGGATACTAACAAAAACAGAATGCATTCTACTTGTAGATAATGGTGAAATCACGAGGCAGGGGTGATAACACAGACAGGGAAAGGAGAGTCCTCCTGGGGTAGGGGACAAGGCATGATTAGATTGACCCAGCAAGCCCAACAAGCCATCAAAAACACCAGAAGGATCATAAAGGCTGCTGATAGAGCTATTGACCACTTAGGGAGTGAGTATGTGCCCTCCCGGGAGGCATCCGACTCAAACTCCGTGCCAGAATATGTTCCTGACTGGACGGAGGGGAACAGATTGAGGGATACACCTTCGGGCACCCCTACTGCCCAAACATCAGTACACGTTTCTTCTGAGTCGTCTGAGGGCTCCGCTGTGGGCAGTGACAATGCATATTCTATCTCATCTCCAGCTTCACTATCCGGTGAGGATTTCGTAGAAAAAGAAGGTGGGGTGGAGAGAACCAGGAACCTGGAGGCATGGCAAGACAGGTTTGTGAGTGAAGTGTCCTACCACAAGTTCAGAGAATGGTGGTCCGAGAGGAAGTTGATACCTGAGCTGAAATTCATCACAAGGGACCTTTTACCTCATAACCCCAATATGCTGAGGCAGTTCAGAGAGAAAGCAGGCTGGGATTATTTCATAGGTCATGTGGAGGATGCCAATGAGCACTTGGTCAAGGATTTCTACACCAATGTTTCCCACATAAAAAAGGGCACCACAATGACTAAGGTGCGAAACTTGAAAGTAAAGTTTGATGGCAAAACGATAAATGACTACCTGGGCTTCCCGGAGGAGGATGAGGCATTGTATTTAGAAAAGGTGGAATTGGGTGAGGCTACTCGTCCTTGGTTAGTAGATTACTTGGCAATCCTAGGTACCACCCCAGCTTGGTTGACCGCGGGAGTGAAAATTCTGAGGAGGACCCTGAACTTCGAAGCAAAAGGGTGGGAGACATTTCTTTGTAGCAGGATAGACCCCACTACTCAGGACAACTCTCTTCCTATCTCCCGGGCTATATTGGTGGCATCGATCATGGCGGGGTACCCGATCAACATCGGGAATGTGATGTCTAGGGTAATTACACGGGTGGTGAACGAAGGTGATAGATCCTACCCCTTCCCCAATTTCCTGACCATGTACTTTGAGGATCTAGATGTGGAGAGGAGAAGATTTTATGTGAAAGTGAAAGCAAAGGCACCGTTCTTCTTGTACAACACCAAGGGTCCTAACAACCCCAAGGACCCTAAGGGCAAAGCCACTACTTCAACTAGCCAGCCTGACGAGCTAGTAGTAGTAGTGGCTCCTACTCATCCTCCTTCAGCCACACCAGACATGGCCCCAGGACCCTCCACTTCTATAGCTCTAGATATCCCCTCATCCGCAACATATCCTTTGACTGCCCACCGCTTGAGCCAGACCCTTGCCAGTATCAACAACTGGATGCAGACAGCCACTTCCAAGCTGTCTGTACTTTCTACTTCACTGGCAGCCCATTCTGCACCTCCTCAGCCGCAGGTCCCACAGTCAGTGGAGGACACTCTCAAGGAGCTTATAGAGAACCAGAAGAAGCTCCTGGAGAACCAACAATTAATTTTGGACGTTGTGGGTTCACACGAAAAAGTATTGAAGGATTTGGCCAAAGAAACAAATAAATTGAGAAAGACTCAGGCATCCAAGGAGTCGGTTAAAGAGTTGAGAGTGGAGGTGGAGAGGTTGAAGGCGGATCACTTGCCTTTGGACCTTCTATTGCATGACCCGGCTCCAGTAGCCCAGCCTGAGCCGAGCAGGAGACAGAGAGGCCACCCAAGAGGAAGAAGGTGATTCCCCGTACAGATGATGTTGTTATAGAGTTGGAGGACCCGCAGGGAGGTTCCTCTAGCCAACCCCAGATTCCAGTACAGGCCCAGGTCCCAGTGGAGACACAGATTACAGGGAGCCAGCCATAGGTTCCGAGCAGACCGAGGACCCAGGGACCCAGACTCAGGATCCTATGCAGACAAAGGACCAATAGGGAGTTTCTTTTTCCTCTCTATCTTTTCTTGTGCTTATTTTGGTTAGTTAGCATTGAGGACAATGCTAACTTTCATTTGAGGGGGTAGCCCTATTTGGATGACTGTATATATGACATTACCTTTTTCTTTATGCTTTCTTTTTACTTTTGGTATGTATATACTTTTATCATTTTATTGCACTTTTTGTACTTTTTACTTTTGGTCTATATATAAAGTTATGTTCTAATGTATATATTCATTCTCCCTTATGTATATTCGACTAAATCCCCTCTTGTATATATTCATTTTACTTTCCACATTTTTCTTTCATAGCTTCTTATTTTATTTTCGTAGCTTCTTGTTTTGAGTTTTTGCGTGCAATAAGCCTTTGGTTTTCTTAATGCCATGGTTCTTTCCAAAGGTAGAATTTGTGTGAACCGGGTGACTCTTACCGATGATGGATGTCATGACAACCTTCTTAAGGGTTTTAGTCTGTTTTCTTTTTGCTTTTTGTGTAAATAGTAGCTAGTGAGTAATGGTTCCTCAAGCAAAGCTTCTCTTGGGCCTAACACATTTGCCTTTGATCCTATGGTCAAAAACAAGTTATTGTGTATAGGATGGTGAAAGTTGTGACCTTGAGACTCTTGTGTTGTCCAACAATCATCAAGTGGTTTTTCGGGACCATTGTGTTGCTCAAGTATTAGCTAAGGTTATTGTGGCCCCCCGACTCTATCTCTTTAGCAATCCCATAGCTTGTGTGGTGAGAATTTGAACTGCAAGTGTAAGTCCCAAGCCATTATTCTAGAACTTGCCCTGAATATTTGTCTAGGCGAAATCCTAATTGTAATTTGACTTGAGATGTAATTATAGGCACTCCTTGATCCGAATGATATCTTGAACACTTCCATAACCTACTAATGATAATATCCCTAGTCAACCCTTTTGAGCCATAGACTTTTTTCTTTCAAAACCCACGATATAAGCCTTTAACCATTCTAAAAATACCCTCTCTTGACACCCGATCTTTCTTTAGCACAAGGCAAAAGAATAAGTTTGGGGGGAGAGAAGAGGAATGCAACAAACTGGTAAAAGGTACAAAATGAAGAAAAGGAAAGGCGATGAAAAAAAAAGAAAATCAAAAAGATAAAATGAATTATCAATGTAGAAAAAAAATGAAGGGATTCAATAAAAATAAAGCGATGAAAGGTGTGGAAAGTTGAGAAAGGAGAAAAAGGTTTGAAATGAACAAGAAAGAGTGACAGTGTGTCTCTCTAACCCCTAAGAAAGGAGTTAAATGACTTAAAAAGTCAAGAGAATATGTGCCAAAATGAAGCAAATTGAAGTGCTAAAGGGAAGATGGAACCTACTTAGACCAAACATTTCCTACCCTGAACCAAAAGCCTTCACTATATCTTCACAACAGCCCTATATGATCTTGAGTTGAAAGAAGCTTACATTAGTGGTGACTCACATAAGGGGCAAGCTTATGATACTTAGAGCCGGACTTGTGACCTTTTTTTGAGAGAGATGAGTGTGTTTCCATTATCCTCGTTTTGAGTGCTATAATCCAAAAGTGAGGTTTGCTTAGGGAGAGTTGAGGAGTATGAGTTTGGGTTCCACAATGACCAAAGTAGTAGAAAGAGTTTCTTTGATGGGTTGAGTCAATTCTTGATGTTCTTGGGTCGCACTAAATCCATGGTGTTTAGAAGGTCGAATGTTGTTAATGATTCATTTGAATTGAGGACAATTGTTAGTTCCAATTGATGCTAGATGAGGTCACTTCAGGTCAGCTAAATTTTCTTGGATTTACTCTTAAGGGGTGGGTCGTATTTGTTTGCTTGAGGACAAGCAAAAGCTTAAGTTTGGGGGAGTTGATAACTAGGGATTATGGTTCATTTTACACTCCTTCTGACTTGAGTTTTGATTAAAAATGTATACAAAATAGTCCCAAAGGCTTACATGTTGTACTTGTTTGCAGGGCTTGGTCAAAAAGGTGACAATTAGTCAAAACCAGCTCAAAAGGAGTGAAACATCCACAAGTACCAAGAACAAGTCCAAGCACAGTGCAACAGGTCCACTGCGATCGCATTCCATTTAGTGCAGTCCGCAATGAGGAGATTCAGAGAGGTGCTATTTCGGAAACTCAAGCAATACGGCCGCAAAGCAGTTTGTGCGGACCGCAATGGCCTCACCGTGGCCGCAATCGAGATTGTGCGGTCCGTAAAGAAGGAGTTCAGAGAGATGGAAGTTTTGAGGAAATAGCTAATGCGGTCCGCGGTCCTTTTTGTGCGGACAACATAAGAAGCCACCACGGCCGCGGTGCATTTTATGCGGCCCACGGTGACCAAGTTCAGAGAGCAGAGATCTAAAGCCAAGAAGCCTCACCGCGGCCACACTCGATTTTGTGCGGACCGCACTACCCCCGCAGGGGTATTTTTGTCCAGAAAATTTGGCCTAGTATAAATACTTTCTTTTTCCATTTTTAGGTCATCAATTGTAATCTAACTTTCAGCTGCACTCGTGAACAATGGTTTTTGACCATTTTTAGTAATTTGTAGCTACGTTAACACTGAAGTTTCTTTATCTTAGTTTATAATTAAATCTTATGGATTTTTCTCTATCTATTTCTTTGTTTCCTTTTATTATTATGAGTAGCTAGACCCATTAGCTAGAGTTGTGGTTCAACCCTAGTGTGGGTATTTGATGGGTCTTGTGTTTTAAGGCTTGAATGTCTATGGGTGTTTGATATTTGGACTACTTTGTGTTTTCCATGTTGAATTAGTGGTTGCAAACACTAATTTGTGCCTTTTTGACTTGGGCTCTTCTTGAGAAAGAGAGTTTGAGTCTAGGAAAATTAGTCCAACAAGAAATTAGGGCGTATTCAAGAGATTGATAGCCCCAATTAAAAAGTTAAACCTAGAGATAGTAATACCTGACTTGAACCTCAATTGCTTGCACAAATTATCATACCCAATTGGTCTTGAGAAAGTCAATTAGGGAAAAATAACTCAAACTATCGAGAGGTATAGAGTGAAAAGTTTAGTGCATTGGTTATATCACAATCCCCGACATGACAATATTGCCTTAGATTCGAGAACCCGTCAAATATTCACCTAGGAGAAAGTCACTTCCCTAGTGCCTCCTTAACCATTTATACAACCTTTCAAGTATCTTACTCTTAGCTTAATTTAGCATCTTATTAGCATAAAATTAGAAGTAATATCAAAACTAATGATGTTTGGAAGAGTAATTAAGAGCAATTACACATCTCTAGTTTAGATAGGAATCAAGTTCCCACTTCTAGCTCCCTATGGATTCGATCCCGACCATCTCGGGTAAAAGCTGCTTCGACCACTCTCGCTAATTTGTAGTGGTGTAGGGTTGGATCTGATCAGCTCCGATCATAACGTTATACGGAAAGCGTCATACTCATGACATAGGCTTTCATGACAACCGGGGCACCCCGCCGACTTATCTTTTCAGCGTCTTTCAATGTACAATCGATCCTCGTCCTTCCAAGCGATAACATCGCCACCAATTCAGTTCCCAAAATGCATTAATTGTGCATGTCGATACGTCTTTCAAGGACACTAATGGCGCCGTCGTTGCATTTTCAAAAGAGCATTGATTGTGCCCGTCAGTTACTCTGCCCTTTCTGCCCCTTCACTTTCCTTTTCTTCATCTTTTCCCTTTCCTCTTCTTCGTCTTCTCCCTTGGAGATTCCCTTTTGGAGGACCGAGATGAGACCCCCGAGGAGGTGGTGGTCGAACATACTGCTGCCGAGGATGAAACCCTCGAGCAAAGATTAGACTCTAGGCTTCTCTTGCATATGTACCTTTTTGCTTCATTGTTTCTGTGTAAGGACCCTTTGTGGGGTTTTGTAATCATATGTTTATGAATGAAAAATGTTCCTTTAATTTGTCTCTGATACACACTATTTTCTCTTTATCTATGCTTGTGTAGAATCTAAGTGCATGACCCCATCAGTCGGTGCAAATATCGAGCCCGAATTGGACTAATAAACTCGGGTCGTCGGAACCCTGGCTTCGACTTGAATGAGAGTAGGGCTTCGAACCCCCAAATCAAGATTTAGCCTTTAGACCCTACGATAATCTTCAAGGGGGGATTTGCTATGAAGCTTCAAGAATGGGGACTGCCTTTAGGCTTTTGAGGGAAGTCCCCGAGTAAGGGTTAACTCGGGCCATCCGGAAACTTGTCTTGGACTTAGTGTATATAGCCTTAAGGCGTTGCAGATAGGTCCCAAATGAGGGATTGCACGAGATTAGATGATATCCCGAGGCCAAGCCCATACGAACAGAGTTTGAAGTGCTTATTTTTCTTCTTGAGAGGGGCCTTCGAAACCGGGTACCATCTCGAGTCTTGTAATGACGTCGATGGCCCCTTGGAGAGATCCCCGAGATTGGGTACCATCTCGGGTCTGGCGATGATGCTAGAGGCTCCTTGGAACCTAACTTCTTTTCGATGGAGGTCCTTGAGATTGGGTACCATATTGGGACTTATAGCGATATTAATGGCTTCTTTGAGACTTTCTTCTTTTTATTGGAGGTCCTCGAGGTCGGGTACCACCTCGGGACTTGTTTGGTGTGGGGGTCTCCGAGATCGTGTACCATCTCAGGACTGGTGATTATATCAAAGGCTTCCTAGAGCCTAACTCCTTTTTGACATAGGTCCTCGAGGTCGGGTACCACCTCGAGGCTTGCTTGGAGCGGGGGTCTCCGACCCTGAAATGTCACACGACGTTTGTCAAATGGGTGACACAGCTATAAAATGACCGAGGCAGTCCCGCCAGCACAGCTTCCCAAAGCTATTTTAGCCAGCATTTTAATCGGCCTCTGGGGTAGGCGGATCGTCGCTACTTTTTCCATATATAGGGTTGTTTCCGCCCTTTTGGAGATTCCCTCATTATGAGAAGTAATCCTTTTTTCCTGCGTTAGGCTTTTCATTATTTTGATATTGACGCTCTAGTCTAAATTCCTGTTCCAGTTCTCCAATTTTGCTGCAGTTATGACTGCTACATCAGGATCCGTTTGGCAGGGAGGAGAGAGTTCCGCCCCCGGTTCTCGCCTTGTTGGCTCGGAGCATTTTGCTTCGAGAAGGCACTTTTCACTAGAAAAGTTCCCCGATGCTCAGGACCAACGGGAGCATATCTTGGAGTTTACTTCTTCGATAGGAGAGGGACACCTTTAGTCGGTGACGAAAGACTGTGGATGGGGGGAAAAGGTGGTACTAGAGGTACCTTCCCCGGATGAGAGTATTACAGACTGTGCCGAGGGATTTCTGAATGTGTTCACGTGTCCTTCACACTGGGCCCCCTTGACAGGGTTGTGCTTGACTTCTGTAAAAAGTATCGGGTTACCTTGGCCCAGATTCACCCGTCATTTTGGCGGATAGTGTTGATGGTGAGGTTTTTTGTAGAGAAAGCGGGGCTTGAATTTACGCTTAGCCATCTCATCAGACTATACCCGCCATTTCATCACTGAGGTCTGCTAACCTTACGATGCCAGTAGTCCACGACTTTCGTTGTTGATGATTAAGAAGATAGGGATCGGGAGTGGATGAGTCGATTTGTCCGAGTACGAACTGCAGATATTATCCCCGTGGAGTTTACGTCATTCCCTGAGGAATGGAATTATACATGTAAGTGGTACACTCGTGCCTTCACAATTCTTTAATTATGGTAGCGGGGTGTTTCGTAAGTGTGCCTTCTTTTCTTTTTCTACAGTGATTTCGTGGATGCTGGGCAAGGTTCCCGATCTGCCGGGGGTTCGAATGTTGGCGACCCACTCGTCTCACAGCGAGCATAAGTGGCGAGCCTTATCTAAAGATAGGTGGGAGGAAAAATACCACGGTATGTGTTGTGCGATTTGTTCCCTTCTTTGAAAAAGCACTTTCTCTTTCTGTGTGCTAACCCTGTTATTATAGGCATCGGGGAGCTTTCTGAGGCGAGGTAGTATCCCCTTGGGGGGGAAGAGGGATCGCTAGCTTCTAGGCTAAATAATGATAACAATAAGCAAGAGATACCTTTGCAGGGAGATGGCGCTCGAAGTAAGGCGAACCTGGACCTGGGGCCTGGAGTGGAAGTATTGATTGAGCCTGCCGCGCCTGTGATTTCTGGTTTTGGAGAGGCGACTTATCCTCCATCGTTGTGTTCTTTTTCCGTCGGAGGTGCTTTGAGGGATACTCGAAACCAGGATCATGTGCATCGAGTGATTGTGTCTCTGCCGGGTTGACTCTTTCAAAGCTGAGGGAGCTAGGTTAGTAGATGTGCACTCGACCTTCGAGGAAGCGCAACGACATCACTCTATGGTGAGTTTTTGGCACAGGCCTTTCGAGTTTCGCGCCTTCCCTTCCTTACTAAATTTTCTTTTGCAGGCCTTCGACAAACTTAAGTCTGAGCTGCTTTGCCGTGAGACCAGGCTGCGGAAAGCTCTGGCCAAGGATAAATCCCTGAGGCTCCTTTGCGATGAAAAGGAGTTGAATTGGCGTGCTTACGGTATGAGGCGAGCTGGAGCATGAATTATGAGAGCTATTTGAAGGATCAGGTAATTTTTGTTCCGAGCGAGTGTGCGTTCCTCCTTCTAACTCCTGAAGCTAATGTTTCATTTATTTCAGTTGTAGAAAAAGGTAGAGGGCTTAGAGCGCCTTCGGGACGAGGTTGGCCGAGCCAAGCGCAAGTATGATGAGCTGAAGGCTCAGGCGGACGCTCAAGCTTCGACGGAGGAGGGTGCTTTGGCTAAAGCTTCTGCCCTTGATGTTCAACTTTTCTTAGCTCGCAATAGCAGCTTGGCTTGAATAGAGATGATAACGAAGCTCGAGACTGAGCACTCGAAGATAAAGGCCGAGGTTGTAGATACCCGAGCTGAAGTTGTAACGAGCCAACTAAGGTTGACCAGAAAGTGGCGGTTTGTTTTTTTGGATGTTGCCGATGCTCAAGGTAAGCTGAGAAAGATCCTTGACCGGGGAGATAGGAGCAAAGAGTATGCTCGGTGTAATTCTCAGAGGAAGACCCTCGAGGAGATCCATGCTAAGGGATTTGACCTCTCAGAAGAGTTGATGCAAGCGAGGGCGGACGAGCATGGTGCTCGGTTGCTTCTATCTGACGCTGATAATAGCGAAGGTGAGGCTGATGGGCCATAGCCCCCAGGGGAAGTGTATATTTTTCTTTCCTCTGCATATAGCATTCTCGAAACGCGTTTGTAAATGGAGTTTGTATTTTTACGCATGTATGTATAAGAAAGAAACCTTGCGGTTTTGTTACTCCTATATTTCTTTTGCCTTGATTTTAGCCGGATGAACTAGTCTTTGAGCTGAGGGGAATCCTTAGATTCACGGTATGGCCTTGAGGCTCATTGGGCTGGCCCGTAGGCTCTTACGCGCTTTTGCTCTTGGGCATATTTAGGCCAACTGTTTTGGACTCAGTCCCCGAGTCGGGCATCGACTCGAGCTTATTTGACCCACAAGTTATTGAATTTTAGGCTAGCAACATTGGCCCTTATGCTTTTGGTCGATGCGACCTTTTAGTGTATGTGGGCTGGCGACAATGGCTCTTACGCTTTTGCCCTTAGGCATATTTAGTTAACTGTTTTGGGTTCAGTCTCCAAATCGGGTTATGACTCGTGCTCATTCGACTCTCAAGTTTTTGGATTGCTAGCTGGACCTTAGGCTCTTACACATTGATTCAGTACAACCTTTTATATATGTAGGCTGGCAATAGTTGCTCTTATGCCTTGGGTCGATGCGACCTTTTATGTATGTGGGCTGGCGACAATGACTCTTATGCTTTTTCCCTTAGGCATATTTATTTAACTATTTTAGTCTCCGAATCGAGTTACGACTCGAGCTCATTCGACCCTTAAGTTTTGGGATTGCTAGCTGGCCCTTAAGCTCTTACGCATTGGGTCGGTACGACTTTTTATATATGTGGGTTGGCGATAGTGGCTCTTACATCTTGGGTCGAGTGACCTTTTATGTAGGCTTTATTTTTCCCTCAATAAGGATTTTTTGACATAGTGTTTGCCTGGCTCTTTGACGGTTTAATAAAAAACCTCGATTGTGAGTTGTTATATGGCGATGATCGAGCACCTCAAAAGGTATGGCTCGAAATCTGAGTATCTCACAGCCGGTGTTTAGGAGCTGACATGGTCGAAGCTCTTTCGCCTATATCTAGGGTAGCCTATTTAAACGGTTCTTTCCGAAGTATATTCGAAGTAATTGAAGGCCTATGATTTATAGCGACAGTCGGGCATCCCCGAGTCGTGTTAGTTTGGCTGGTACAGCTTTGTGACCGGAGTCATTTAGTTCGGCCGGAGCCTTTAAGTCCCGAGTGAAGTAGTTTCGGCATCTACATCGAGGGTATGCCTTTTTAGGGGTCTTACAAGTTTGATATATAGCCGAAACTTTTAGATCGTGTTTATACCTTTAGTAAGGTCTTACAAGTTTTACATGCCTTTGAGGTCTTACAGTTTTGGATACTTGGTACAAGTATTGTTCATGCCTTGCTTGAGGTCTTACAGATATTGTTGTTGTCTTATATAGGTCTTACGAGACCGAGGCTGCCTGCACATGGCCTTACAACATCAGGTTTTGATAAGTCGATGGGGGTGGCGCTTGACGGCAGTCCCCGAGTCATCGAGGGTTTCTTGACTCGGGAGCCATTACTTGTAAACTTGGTATTGCCTCATTGAGGGCTTACAATTTTGGAATTTCCGACATTTGAGTTTTTGATGCCAGTCCCCGTGTGTTCAGGTCGTGTTTTGGCTTTGGAGCAATTTTGTGATCTTGTTGTTGCCTCATTGAGGGTTTAAGAGCTCAAAGCTCCGACCCAGGGATTGCGTTGTTGTGAGTTGTTGATGTCAGTCCCCGAGTGTTCGGGTCGTCTTTCGGCTTTGGAGCCGTTTTTTGAAAAAAATGTCGAGCTTTCTTGACACGCAAAGTGCTTTTGTGAATTATTCTTTGATTACTTGGTGTAAGTATACGTATCTTCACTGTTTAAGGGCTCAGTTGTTCTATATGGACACGGTTCGTTCGACCATTTGGCCCGGTACATTATCTTCCTATCGAGACCCCACTCGATGCGTCTTGGCTTTCTCCGAGTAGGTGACCTCCCAGGGGGATGCCCCCCAGTATTCGAGGTTGATTGCAAAGGAAGTCTTGAATACTTGTTGAGTTTTCCTTATGTAGCATATGGATGTTGCCTCGTTAAAAACCTTGTCGGTAAAACCCTTTTCGGGACAAAAACCCATGCGAAGGAAAAAAGTGCAACGCGTGCTTTTGAAACCTAAGGCCTTCGAGTTGGAGAGTGATTCGGTCGTTTCGATCGGACACCTGCACTCAGGTCAGTGTAGAATATAATTGAAAGAGAGAAGAAAATGTCCATACCTTAGGGTAGAAGGTGTCGGCAATGTTTCGAGCCCTGATATGTTTTAGTTGCCTATGATGAGGATGCGGTACGGTCCCCTACTTTGTTTAGTAAGGATAGCTGGGAGTGTAGTTTGTTATTGTCATTTACTGCTTGCTTATCCTTCGACTCCCTCTAAGGTGGAGGTGCCAGTGTCGAGGCCACATCGTGTATCGCGAACATATCTTTCGCCGCATGTTGTTCCCCGTAGACGGTCTTAATCCCCTCCTTTGTGGAGAATTTCATCATTTGATGGAGAGTGGATGGTACTGCTCTCATGCAGTGTATCCACAGCCTTCCGAGCAAGGCGTTGTACCTCATGTCTCCCTCGACGACGTGGAATTTGGCATTTTGGATCGTGCCGGACACATTGACAAGAAGGGTGATTTCCTCTTTTGTTGTTTCGCTCAACATGTTGAATTCGTTGAGGACTCGAGAGCGGGTACGATTTGGTCAAGCAGTCTAAGGCTCTATCACCCTCGATCTGATAATATTGGTCGAGCTGCCTGGATCCACAAGTACATGTTTAATCTGAAATGTATTTACAAGAAAAGAGATTACCAGTTCGTCATTGTGGGACTGAGATAAGGTCTCGATGTCTTCGTTGCTGAATGTGAGGGCATCCTCGGGTATGTACTCCCGAGTTCACTTTTCTCTAGTGATAAATATTTTTGTTCTTCTCATCATGGGCTCTTGTAGGGAATCAATGCCTCCCAAGATCATGTGGATGACATGTTGTGGCTCATTCATTTCGTTCCTTTTGGCTGCCTCTCTTTCCCAGAACTAGTTTTTGGCCTGATCGCTGAGGAATTCTCTGAGGTGACCTTTATTGAGTAGTCTGGCCACTTCCTCTCGGAGATGGTAGCAGTCCTCAGTCTTGTGGGCATGCGTGTTGTGAAACTCACAAACTAAGTTATGATTTCTTTGTGAAAGATCTGATTGCATAGGCCTGGGCCACCTGGCGTCTCTGATTTTACTGATGGCGAACACGATGTCTGATACATCTACGTTAAAGTTGTACTCCGACAAGCGAGGTGCCTCCGTTGGTCCCGTGTTCCTGTCGAATCCAGCTCTATTGACGGGTCCTCGAGGATTTTGACCTCGGTCCATCCTTCGATCATTGCGGGGTATGTTACGCCTTGGAGCGTTCCTCTTAACTTCGGGGTATGGATGGTACCTTTCTTTGCTTGACTTTGGCTCCTTTATCGGTATCCTGTTTAGGTATACCGAGCCCGAGGGTTCTCCTAGTTGGTCATCCTCGCCCCTGATTTTTGATTGATACCTATTGTTAATGTCGGACTAGGTCACAACAGAATATTCGACCAGGTTCTATTTTAGTTGCTTCGAAGCTGCTGAGCTTCGCTCATTTAGAACTTGAGTTAAGGCCTGCAATTCCCAATCATCGGAGACTGGTGGTAGTTTTCGTTCTATTTGAAAGCGAGATACGAACTCTCGCAGCATCTCGTTCTCCCTCTACTTGATTTTGAATACGTCAAATTTCCTTGTCGCTACTTTGATGGCAGCGGCATGTCTTTATGAAGGAATTGTCCAACATGGCAAATGAGTCTATAGAGTTAGGAGCTAGGTTGTGATACCACATAATGTCCCCCTTCGAGAGTGTTTCCCCAAACTTCATTAGTAATACAGAATCGATCTCGTCGTCCTTTATGTCGTTGCCCTTCACTACAAAAGTGTAAGCAGTAACGTGCTCATTAGGGTCTGAGGTTCCATTATATTTCGGAAGGTCTGGCATTCTGAACTTCTTTGGAATGGGTTTTGGAGCCGCTTCCTCTGGGAACAGCCTTTGTATGAACTTCTTCGAATCCATACCTATCAGGATCGGGGATGCGCCCGGAATTTGGTCGACTCTGGAGTTGTAGGTCTCAACCTTTTTGTCGTTGGCTTCTATACTCTTCTCGCCCGATTCGATCCTATTTGTGAGGTCCTCGAGCATCTTTGCGATGGCGGGGTCGGCTACCGACCCATTGTTGCTTGACCTCTCCGGTACCTACTTGGCCGGGGGAGCCGTCCCCAACGCAACTAGGTTGGGAGTTTTCTGGTGACTTTGCAGCTGGGCAATCACTAGCTATTGTGCCTGCAACATTTCAAAAATAACGCGAAGTCTAACCTCCCATTCTTCCCTAGCCGGGGTTTCCTGGGGTTCTTGTTGGTCTCCTTGGTGCACGCTCCTATTAGTGTGGGAGCTTACATCGACGTGTTGAGCGTCGCGTGAGACCGCGTCCACTGGGATCGGTTCTGGCGCGTTCTCAGGGTTTCGTGGTGGTACACCAGCACTTGGAACATCTACGCCATTTTCTCCATGGTTCTCAAGATTGTTATTTACTGAGTCACACATTTTGACCTGAAATCAAAGATCTTGGACAAGAAAAAGCATGAAAGATAACTTGCGTTATGTAGTTAAACCAGCAAGAAAATAATCACTATTATTTTTAGCCCCACGGTGGGCGCCAAACTGTTTACCATGAAAATGGTAATAACAATTAAATTTGATTTAGTGGTTCTAAAAATAAGTGATCTATTTTTATGCTAGTTGTTAGGCTGTAGATACTATATGAAAGACTTAGAAAAAAATAAGAGCTTAAGAACGAGGTGTTAATCAAACCGAATCGCTGCCAATCGAGGACTCAAGCTTGCCTATTCGAGGGCCTCGAGGTCGAGTCTGAAGCTCAGCTTGGAGCTATCGAAGGCAATTGATGGCGAATAACAGTTATGAATAGATCAAGGGCGGCTCTTTATGACCAATAATAAGCAGTAAATGATGAACAATGAATAGAATCACAATAAATACGAGCAATAAATGAAGTAATAAGATCAAGAGAATATGTTAGAGAGCAGAGAGAATGTTCTTGTATATTTAGTATAGAGCAACAAATGTTTACAAAATGATAAGGATCTCCTTTTATATAAGAAGGGGAAATCCCAACATAGTAAAAGTGCATTTATTACAAAGATATGGAGATGGGACATCTAACTAATGCCACGATATGGGCTCAGACTAGCCTGACAGATTTTGTCGGCTCTAGCTTCACACCTTGGGAACTCCCCATTTTCTTCCAGTAACCGTCGATCCCATACTCCCGAGGTCGAGCGTCGATGTCTCTCGAGGGGTGAGACTCGATCGTGATTTCGAGCCTTCAAGATGTTAAAACGATGGAAAATTGGACCCTCCGATTTTACCATATACCGCTGAACATTTTTATCTCTGAGATTATTTCCTTGTTTTTATGCTCTACGTTATATGAACTGTTGTTGGTTATTGGTGTTGGATCCGACCTATGTTCCAGCTTGTCACTTCTTTCAACCTGAGGTTTGGTTTGTTACTTTTTGAGTACATGGGGTCGATTGTACTCATACTACACTTCCTGCACATTGCGTGTAGATCCCCGATGTCGATGTTGCTGCATTCGATGGTTGCAGGATTTGAAGTCGGACCTGCGTTTCTACTGTAGCTGCCTCTTGCTCATAGTAGCCTTTGATTATAAAATTCTGTTTATGTACTTTTCAAATAGAAGATGTATTTTCTTCATATCAGCTTTGTAAACACTATTCTTAGAAGCTCATGATTTGTATTACCTGTCCTTGGGAAATGTAATAGATCCAGATAATTTATTTTGTTTAATTGACTTATTAGCATTATTGAAATTGGATAGTTATTAGTTGACTTACCTAGCGGGTTAGGTTAGGTGCCATCACAACTGGTGGATTTTGGGTCGTGATTGAAAGACTAGCTGAGGAATTAAGGAAGAAGCCTTCAACCTAAGCATAGTAACTTGAAGAAGAAATGGTCTTGCAACAAGAGACTTACTACATTATTGTAGACACTCCATAAGAAAATGGCACCGATCGTGGATAATGAACGGAAAAAAAATTGAAGGTGATATTTGAAATCATGTGATTTACAGAAATTCCAGTATTTGTGGGCAATAAGATAAGCCAAGTATTCATGCAACAAGTGGCAGAAGGATCAGGAAAAGTAATTTCTTACTTTTAAAGACAATTGATAAGGCACGAAGGGAATCGACGGTGCCATCAAGTTAAAGGAAGGTTGCAAATAGTATAAAAAGATATATGTAGGTCGCAAGATAAAGTATTATCGAGGGACAAGGTTTTAGGTTGATAGGAGTAAGGATAAGAAAATTTGAGTGAGAAGGTGACAAGAATGGGTGAGTCTTAGGGATTAAACTCATCAAAATAAAAGAGTTGATGGTTTCCGTAAGTTATAGAAAGCTCGGTAAAACCTGAATGAACTCAGATGAGCCTAATACTAGGAGCAATTAGAAGAGATGAAATATTGCCCTGGTAGTAGACTAATGGTGTAATGGTGATAGATAAGATGATGATGTTTAGTCCTTTGATTTCGTAATGATTAAGAAAAAGGATTTCATGAATTGTACGTGATTAGAATACCCCCATAAGATGAATTATGGGATGTTATGAAATACAATTATTGAATTATAGTATCGTCCCTAGGTGTATCAGGCAAATCACTTTAAATGTTCCCGATGCAACATGGGCCCCAGTGATAATGTATTACATAAGAGATTTCACGTTATCAGTGGTAGATTATGGATCAACATTAAGTTAAATCAACAATGGATGAACAAAAATTACAAAGTATGAGATGAGATTAGGCCTTCCTTATTAAGATGAAAAGTAATGAGGAAGAATTAAAGGACTTAGACTTATACATATAGGATAAGTAGCGAGAGAGTAACTTGGAGTTGGGTAGTAGACCTCGGTAATAATAAGCCGAAGTAAGAGTTATGGTAATACTATGACCTACCTAGTTGTAGCAAATCCATAAGCATAGATAACCAATACTATGAAACATGATATATCAATAGTCGTAAGTTTGACAAAGTACCGAGCGAAGAACTTGATTACACCTATAGATTCCCAGAGGGATAACTTGTCAAAGTTTTTTATATGTTCACAAAGTGAGGCATATAGATTGGCCAAAAGCTAGAGGAAAAAGAGAAAACAGTCAGATAGGTGCACATACAAGGTCAGAGTCGTACAAGTTGCATGACATAAGGTAGCAAAAGTTACGAGATTGGAAAAATTCCGATCACAAGTCGTGGTGTGAGAAAGAGGCCTAAAGGGAGGAATACCCTGGCCTTGGATTTATTCATAGAACATTTGCCTAGATGGCAAGGACAATATTAAAGTATTTGTAAGAGTTATAGGTTACGAGACTGATAAACGGATCAGTCAACATTCGTGGACAAATGTTCCAAAGGGAGAAATAATGCTACACCCCATGTTTTCGTACGTGAGAGTATACCATAAGTCAATTGATGTAAGCTCAAAAATGAGATCGTCTTTGAAAGTACATAAAGCAAGTTAATCATGTTACCTTGGAGGTTACAATTCTTTAAGATCATAGATAACAAGTACCAAGAGGGTTGAAAATCTTAGAAGCTAAACAAATTGAAGAAAATAAGTTTTTTCGACTGTCTACAAGTTGGAAATGTTATAACATGTACTTTTGGGGTGATACTATGGTTCTTAACATGATAAGGAGGTTATTTTATGATCATTCCCCCCATTTTGCCTCCCTCAGAACCTCTCGAGCCTTCCTCAATCTTCTCCAAATCCGATCAAGTAATGGATTCCCTCGGCGATCTACTTACCTTTTATGGATTATCTCATTGTTTCTTACAAGACTATGGCGTTACATAGTACTTGCCCCAATTTTAGAAAATACCAATCTCCCAAATCGAGTGCCATCGCCTTCTACCTTCGAGATTTAGATGATATTTCGTCTATATATAGTCACTACCAGGCTTGGGTCCGATTCAGTGAGATTTTAGACCATATGTGCTCTTTTTTTGAACTAGGGTATACTCGATTTTCTCCTAAATTGATTCTGAATGATTTTGCATGCTTCTCTTTCCTTATTTATGTTCGATTAACTGCATTTCCTTATTTTGTTTGCTGATCTTTGGTACTATATAAGCCCCTCCCCTAATTCCCCAAGACAAACCGTAATCACTGAAAATCACCTCTATTCTCTTATTCTCACTTGTCTTATACTACTTTGAGGTTTACTCTCTTGGCTGGCTTAAAGCCAAGGCCACCAGAATTCGATGATGGGACCTTTCTCAGTATGAGCACTGCCCGGGGTTCATTCGATACCCTTGGGAACTCTGACGCATTGAGATTCCTGGGTTCTACTATTCGTTTTGCTATTGACATGGAGTATTGTTGAAATTATTCTTATTTACTTGTTCATTAATCTGTAACTGGTAAGTACCTATGACCCTTGTAATTTCATCCGCTTTTCGTTTAAATTCCTGCTCTGCATATTAATTAGAGCATTTTGTTATCTTTTAACATTCAAACAGTGATAAAGTGCGGCTAAATTAGAGTGTAAATAGTATCTAAATTACATAATTATAGCCTACTATCAATTACCATGGTAGAAAAGAGATGGATGTTTGGTTTGGATAATTTTGGATTGGGCTTGAGTAATTGGGCCAAAGTAATTTAAAAAATGACCATTTTACATTTTATTTAAGAATTGTAATTGTGGCCTTTAGTCTTTTAACCCCCTTTGAATTTAATTTAATTAAACTTAATAGTTTTCAATAAATGTGGTAAAAATTACAATTATTATATACTACTAATTATTTTAAATTAATTATAAAATACTTCATTTTCCTAAATTGTAACACTAACTTCGAATTCCACATAATGATCTAATTAACCAGAAATTAACGAGTAATTTATTAAATTAATTATAGAACCTAGGCATAAAAATTATTTTAATAATCTTAAAATGGTAAATATATTTGTAATTGCATAGTGTAAATGTTATGTGATTAATTTTAAAACTAATGCTAGTTTAATTTGTGAAAAATAGATATTCATTATTGAAAAATACTTTGAAAACATTTATGGTAAATTATTAAGTATAACTAAATTAATTTAAAAAAGGGAGGGTCAAAATTGGCTGTCAACCACTGCCCCTCTTTGTCAGGAGTCGGTGAAAGAGTTTTCGGACAAAGAAATTTAACCAAAGCCAATTTTGTCCCGACTTTTAGGCAGGTATTGCAGGAAATGGGGATGGTGAATTGCATGATTGAATTGAAGAAGAATCTAGAATATTGGGGCTGAACTCTAGCTTTGAATTGTTTACATACCTCGTGCTTAACGAGGATCAGGCCTTATGTAGTTCTGGAGAGGAGACTTTGGGAAAGCGTCACTCGCAGGAGTTTCCCCAGTATCGAATTGTGATGATACGGAGAGATGGAAGATGATCACTCATGGTAACTTGAATTTTGTGGCCTGATTTGAATGATTCAAAATTTTAAGTTTCGCTGATCGTCTTAAGCTGGGATCTTAGGCCCACTACTGGGTTGGTTGTCCCCATAGCATTGTAGTTCAGTCTGCTGCTAAGAAAAGTTCCACGTTGCAGTGTTTGTTCCTGCAAAACAAATGAAATACACACATATCAATATATTGTAATGCAGAATATATTAAGATGTGATGTAAATGATGCAGGGATGATGATGCCTGTCTGCCGGCGAGCCGTTATATGGGATTGGGATGATGGGATACTTGATCTTGACTAGATTTGTTAGTCGTGTTGTGTACCGTTCCACAGCTGTTAGAGCATTTGAAAATTGTCTCCGCTTGTTGGGAGAGTTTGATTGGTAAAGTGTGTCTCCGCTAGTTGGGAGAGCTTTGCACTGAGAAATGTCTCCGCTTATTGGGAGAGCTTGATTTGTAAAGTGCGTCTCTGCTTGTTGGGATAGCTTTGCACTAAAATGTAAAGTAATCTCCGCTTGGGAGTGATTGTCTAAATTGTAATCATGCCTGAAGGTGCATGAGAAAAACGTTAAAACATTCAAAATAATAGCAAATGAAATAAAAGCATGCCCAAGAGATACTCTTGACTGCGAAGCTAGGTTGCAACCATCAATTGGCAGAATGTCGGTGACAAGGTTTGCGATTGTCTTTTCCAAAATATTACAAGTTTATAGATTTAATGAAAAATGTGTTTTGCCAAATACCAACATTTCTAGTTTCGTTCCCAACATCAAACATCACCCACAATCTGTTTACGGAGCCTCTAAGTACAACTGAAGAGTGATAAGAAATACCGGCAACAAGGCCCTGACTATACCTTAAAACACAGTACATGAGAAACAAAAGATACATGACCCTGAAATGAAGTGGGGTTCACCAAGTTAGCTGAAGAGAGTGTACCGCTATCACTAATCAATGTCGCTTGTTGTGGAATCACCTGCATCCATTAAAGATGCAGCGCCCCCGATAAAAGGGACATTAGTACCATTGAATAGTACTAGTATGTATAGCTAAAAGTCCTCTTTCAAAATAGAATGACCATATAAGAAAGGAAAACCATAGAAACAGCAAGTCACAAAAATATGTATTTTTGGTTGGGAGATCATTACAACCGATATAACACCGTTTTGTTAGCAAGGAGTCTGATCACGCCCGATCGGGTAGGCCATCTCCCCATGAACAATGTGGTTTGACATGATGATGCGGAAGAAAGTTGTTACAAGAGTAGTACCACCATGTGTGCAACATAGCGTCTGATCTCCACCCGATCAGCTAGGCCATCTTCCCACACATGTCGTGCGGGTTGGCTTTTTTCCAATTCACAGGCACCAGTTTCATTCCAATTAAGGGGAATAATCACAATTTCACCAATATTTCAATTTCATCCCAAATGAGGGGAATAATCACAATCCACCCCTACACCGACACGTGTAGTTTCAGGTATGGGCCTTACGACCCACCCTTCCTCGATTTTGTAAATGATACTCCTAAAACAATTTTTTTATTTGATTCGCACACAAAGGTAACATAAATAGGAATGTATTCATCTAAGAGTCTTTCGCATTGTATAAATCTTCATTATTATTTTCAACCCCTCACGACAACAATATTTCCTTGGCTCTTTTGGCATTATACAAGATTCTTTATTCATGGCTCGATGACCATATTTCATATTTTATATTTTCACTTCTTTTATTTCCAAGAATCACCATCCAATATTAACATAAAGAATATTTCGGAAATCATATACCTCAAGTTCATTAGTTATGGAAACTTTAAACACAAAAAGTTCCTTTACAAATAATGGGTCATACCAAAGCAATAGAAACACACATCAAGATCATAAAAAATCAGTACACCATTTATTCTTACAATTCTCTTTCCCAGAAATGACAATGTACAATTTCAACACCTGGGTGTGTAATGACTCGAATCACACTAGATATATTTATAAAGCAAAGCATTATTTAAAACGGCCACTTATGGGCGTAAATTGAGTACAAAAGCTTCTAGGCAATTCTATTTTTGTAGTCATTTATGAATAGTTAAGTCGAGGCTCATTTTATAATCTGTCTCACATCTTCTCATTTCATTGGCATCATTAGTCACAATTATAACTTAAATTCTTGGCACGTTGGCCACACTCTATTTCCCCAATTCACTTATTTCATTTTCATGCATCCTAACAGATTATCAACAACAAGACATTTTCAATCAAGATTTTAGGCATACATATGAGCAATTAAGAGTCTCACGCATATTGAGTTTTTCTCACACAATTTGGCATACTATCTTTCATTTGAAACACGGCTCAAAGAAATAATATTTTAATATGCAAACCACACTTTGAACATATATATTTCGATATAAGGCTCATTCGGAATAGTCAAGTTTATAGGAGATAACCCGGAATATAGAAATTAGGAATCTAGAGCTAACCATACTTGAACTTACGGGGACATTATGGAATTCGATTCTAAGAGAGAAAGTTTAGCCAACATACATTTTTTGAGATTTCCTTAAGTTACTAAAATGCACCAACACTTCTAGCAATAACAATCTATAGGAAGATAGCGAAAATCGATTAGTAATTAGAAGGATTCCCATGGTGTAACTCTCTTAGGAATTTTGTCAAACACCTATCATGCAAAATAGGCTACAAGGCTCTAAAATAGTAATCCCTTCTTCCCTCAACCAATTTCAACAAGAAACTACCCAAAATAGTTCATTAATCCCACATACCACAACCTAGTGTCACATACATGACCTATTTCCAAACATACATTATGTTTAAACTCATGACCTCATGAATGAAAGCTTAGAAGTAGGACTTACCTAGATGGATAATAATCTAGTGACTATCTTCCTTGATTCTTGAAGATTTGCGCAAGATTGGATGATTGGAATGTTAGGATTCCCCCTTCTTTATCTAAAATTCTCTTACCACTCTCTAAACTCTCCAGAAATTTGCCCCAGATTAAGCCCCAACGGCTATTTATCAAAATGGGGTCGGGTTATAAAAATAGAAAAATGGACCCTCTAACTCAGGTCTGTGATCGTAAAATGGATCGCATAACAGGTATGCGGCCCGCAAATGGGCCGCAAAAATGATGCCAGGAACTGGGCTGCACTGGATCGGTCTGCAACAGGTCTGCGGTCCACAGACCACTTATGCGGCCGTAGAATGGGCCGCAGAATCGCAAAATGAAATTTCCTCATCCTAACTCTGCGATAAAAGTGCGGACCGCGAAACAAGTATACGATCGCATAATGGACCGCGAAACAATCCTCAAAATTCAACAATCTTTCTACTCAACTCCGCGATGATTTTGCGGGCCGCAAAACAGTTCTGTGGTCGCAAAACAGACCGCAGAAATGCCTTCTTCTGCCAAAAAATTTCATCCAGTCTTCAGTGCATTCTTTAACCCAAAAAGTCCATGTCATGGCGAGTTTGCGAGCAAAGATAAATTTTTTACAACTTCTGAACACTTTAGCCTAACTCGGCACCACAAAACCTTAAATTCCTTAGATAAATTTTACGGGGCCTTACAGCCGGTTTGCTATATACAGGACTTCGATTGGCAAAGCCGGCGATCCATTTTGTACAAGATGCTCCCATTATTTGAGTAGACAGTTTGCTATGTACAGGTTTTTCGTATTTGCGGTCTGGCTCCCAGATACCTGCAAAGGAATCAAAGGTTAGCTTGAGCTATACCCAGAAAAATTCAAGTAAAGGAGGAAGATAGATAATCTTAGGCAAGTGGCGGATCCGTCATTTTCCCGAGTGTGGTCCTAGTGCTACCTTACTCCCTGTTAACCCTGCACTCAAAGAAAACTTCTAAGTAAGGGGGGGAGGGGTTAGTTTGTGTTGACCACAGTGTTGGTTTGCCCCGGCGTTGAACATGATCATGCCACGAAGTCTAGTAGGTGGAACAAATTACACTATATACATATATTTTGTTTTTAGAAAACATTTTGAAAATAACGTGTTTTGTAAGGCAAATGTTGGCGTTCCGTATTATGACACATTACAAAACGTTCTCCACACGTGAGCATTATCTTCTTGAAAACTTCGTCCTTTTGATGTTGACTTCTATGACACCTCTGACGACGTGGCTGCTTTTTGTTGCGATTGTGTCCTAATTTGAACTAATTTACAAAGGTTTTCCTAGGGTTAAGGCCAAACCCTTTCAGGCTTCTTATGTGTCCAAAACAGAATCAGGTCGTGGGTTATGATGAAATATGATGAAGATGATCGAGCCTGACTCTGACAGCCTACATATCCAAATAGAATCAGGTCAAAGCATAGTTCAATTACAATAGATGCAAAATGATGAGATTGAGAATGAAAATGGCTGAGTTTGACTCAGTTAGCCTACGTATCCAAATTGAATCAGGCCAAAATGTAGTTCAATTACAAAAGATGACTGAATCCAATGAGGATTGCCTACATATTCCTTTCCGAGGTAATCAAGTCGGCATAGTTCTTGAGAAACGTACAAAAGTGATATTTGGTTTTCTATTACAAGAGAGGGGGGGAAGAAAATGAACCCTACGTGGGTTGCCTACATATCCCTCCATGGGAAGTTAGGTTGAACGTAGTTCTGTTACATCAAAAACCTAACTCTATTTGTCTTCAGACATAGTACCTCTTAATTGCATCTGAGTTGATGGGCTTTGTGTTGAATATTCCATCCATTTCTACCAAGATTAGAGCTCTACCCGACAGTGCTCGGTGAACCACGTAAGAATCTTGCTAGATTGGTGAGAACTTTCCTTTGGCTTCTTCTTGATCGAAAAAGATTTTCTTCAGAACCAACTGCCTCGGTGTGAATTGGCGAGGTCTCACTCTTTCATTAAATGCACTGGCCATCCTATTCTGATATAATTGACCATGACATACTACATCTATTCTTTTCTCATCAATGAGCATGAGTTGTTCCTGCCTGACCCGTATCCACTCTGCATTATCCAATTTTGCCTCTTGAATGACTCTTAAGGACGGTATCTCGACCCATGCGGGCATCACCTCTTCAGTGTCATATACCAACATGTACGGTGTTGCCCCAGTGAATGTTCTCATTGTAGTTTGATAACCCAGTAAAGAAAAAGGTAGTTTCTCGTGCCATTGCCTGTAATTTTCCACTATTTTTCGCAGAATCCTCTTGATATTTTTGTTGGCTACTTCTTCGACTGCTCCATTAATTTGTTGTCTGTAGGGTGTGAAATTGCGATGGACAATTCTGAACTTCTTGCAGATATATCTCATGAGGTCGCTGTTAAGGTTAACGGCATTGTTAGTGATTATAGACTCCGGTATCCCAAATCTGCAGACAATGTTATTTTGGACAAATTCTGCCACTACCTTCTTCGTTACGGTCTTGTAAGTTGACCCCTCGACCCATGTGGTGAAATAGTTGATAGCTACTAAAATGAAACGATGTCTATTTGATGCTGCGGGATCTATAGTTCCAACTACGTCCATGCCCCAAGCGGCGAACAGCTAAGGTGAACCTATCACGTTTAGCTCATTTTGTGGGACCCGGATGAAATCCTCGTGAATCTGGCACTGGTGACATTTTTGCACGTAGCGGATACTGTCTCTTTTCATAGTTATCCATAAGTATCCAGCTCATAAAATCTTCTTGGCTAAGTGAACCCATTCATGTGAGGTCTGCATGTCCCTGCATGTATTTCTTCCAATATCCTGGTTGCTTCAGTGGCGTCTACACATCTCAACAAACCTAAGTCTGGGGTCCTCCTGTACAGGACTTCCCTGTTGAGGAAAAAGTAGTTTTCCAGGCTCCTGAGAGCTCACTTTTGACCATTAGTAGCATTCTCCGGGTATTCCCTGGTGGTAAGGAATTTCTTGATGTCCTCATACTATGGTTTACCATCAGGTTTTCTTCTACATGGAAGCAATAGGCATGTCGATCCCTCGATAGGGTCAATGTAATTCTTATTTGGATGTCGAATCATAGACGATAGGGTTGCAAGGGTGTCAGCAAACTTGTTCTGAATCTTGGGGACGTGCTTGAACTCAATCTTTTTGAATTTCTTGCACAACCCCTTCACGTAGTGCAGGTATGACAATATCTTAACATTCTTAGTGGATCATTCTCCTTGGACTTAGTGTATCAGCAAATCGGAATCTCCTGTGACCAGAAGTTCTTTGATGTTCATGTTGACTGCCATTCTGATTCCAAGGATACACACTTCGTATTCATCCATATTATTAGTACAAGGGAATCTTATCTTCACTGACACTGGATAGTGTTGCCCAGATTCGGAAATCAGGACTGCCCCAATTCCGACTCCTTAGAAGTTTGTTGCTTTATCAAAAATATTCTCCACCCAGTGTATGATTCTGAAATATCTTCTCCGACACATAGTACTTCTTCGTCGGGGAAATATGTGGTAAACGGTTCGTAATCTCCATCCACTGGATTCTCGGCGAGGTGGTCGGCTAAAGCTTGTCCTTTGATAGCCTTCTTAGTTATGTATATAATGTCAAATTCGCTGAGGAGAATTTTCCATTTAGCTAGATTTTTGGTAGGCATCGACTTCTGGAAGATGTATTGAGCGGGTCAAGCCGAGATATCAGATATGTGGTATATGCTGACATGCAATGCCTTAACTTCTGAGCAATCCAAGTTAGAGCATAATCAGTGCATTTTATTAGGGTATACTTGGCCTCGCATAGCATAAACTTCTTGATCAAGTAGTAGATGGCCTTGCTCTTTTCTCCTAGTTTCATCGTGCAGCCTCAACACACAGCCGAAGGCATTATCCGAGACTAACAAATAGAGCAACAATGGTTTCCCTAGTACGGGGGGGAGGGGCAGTACTGGTGGATTTGAAAGATACTCTTTGATTCTATTGAAGGCTTTCTGGCACTCTTCTGTTCATTTTGTGGCAGCATCCTTCTTTAGCCACTTGAAAATGGATTCACAGATTACCGTAGACTGGGCTATGAAATGACTGATGTAATTCAATCTACCCAGGAAGCTCATGACATCTTTCTTGCTCTTTGGTGGCAGTAATTCTTGGATGGCCTTGATTTTTGATGGGTCCAATTCTATCCCCTTCATGCTTACAATGAAGCCTAATAGTTTTCCAGCAGGGACTCCGAACGCGCACTTTGCTGGGTTCAACTTCAAATTGTACATTCGCATGCATTCAAAAAATTTCCTCAAGTCATCCGAATGATTTGAGCTCCTTCGAGACTTTATGATGATGTCATCCACATACACTTCAATCTCCTTATAAATCATGTCGTGAAAGAGGGTTGTCATGGACCTCATGTAGGTGGAGCCAGCATTCTTAAGACTGAACAACATGACTCTATAACAATAGACTCCCCAAGGTGTGGTGAAAGATATCTTCTTTGCATCTTCCTCGTGCATTAAGATTGAATGGTATCCAGCGAAACAATCCACAAACGACTGTAGTTCATGCTTTGCGCAGTTGCCAATGAGGATGTGGATGTTTGGTAGAGGGAAATCGTCCTTTGGACTAGCTTTGTTGAGATCTTGGTAGTCCATACATATTCTTATATTTCTGTCCTTCTTGAGTACTGGGACGATGTTTGCCAACCAGCTTGGATAGTTGGTGACCCTTACCATATTTTCTACTATCTGTTTGGTCACTTCTTCCTTTATCCTTAGATTTAAATCAAGTTTGAACTTTCTGGGTTTCTGCTTGACCGGTGGTCTGGAAGGATCAGTGGATAGTTGATGCGAGACAATGTTGGTGCTTAATCCTGACATGTCATCATAGGACCATGCGAACACATCGACGTACTATCGGAGGAGCTCACTCATTTTTTCCTTCTGTTCGGCTTCTAGGTGAATGTTGATTCTGGTTTCTTTTACATCTTCTTCACTTCCAAAAATGACCACTTCTATTTCTTTGAGGCTAGGCTTTTTCTGACTCTCCAACTGCTCGATCTCTTGTGGGAGATTATTGGCCATCATGTTCTCGTCATACTCCTCTGTATACGGCAAAAATCAGAGGGTCCAATTTTGTGACCGTTAAGGCACCTCGTAAGACCGCCCCCAGAATGCTCGAAGTTCAACTCGGGGCTCGACCTTGAGGGTTCTCAATGATCGACCTTGATTCAGTACAAATCAGCGGTGATGACGGACTAACGGGAAGTTCCCAAGGCATGTGACTAAAGCTGACCAAGTCTATTAGGCTAGCTCAAGCCCGTACCGTGGCAATAAATGGTTGTACCGGCTGTATATATTTGTAATAAATGGATGTGTACTATGTTGGGATTCCCCCTGATATATAAAGGGGGCCCTTGTCATTTTGTAATTTTATAATTTCACTTACAATATTCAATACAAGAACATTCTCTGCTCTCTAACTTAAACATTCTCTCTTGATTTCATTACTTACATTTATTGCTTAATTTATTGTGTTCTATTTATTGTTCTTCGTTTATTGCTCATTATTGACTATAAATACCTTCATCGGAGCTCTTAAAATTGTTAGTCCTTCATCGGTTGTCCATAACTTAGTATCGATCTCAACCATGAGGTCACGTATAGTCAGGCTCGAGGCCCCGATTCTCAACCACTCGGTTTGCTTAAACATACTTTTCTTAAGTTCCTATCTTATTTCCTAGTTTCATACTTAGCATTTATTGCCTAACAACTAGCATAAAAACAGATCACGTATTCTTAGAACAACAAAATCAAATTTAATTGTAATTATAATTTTCAAGGTAAACAGTTTGGCGCCCACCGTGGGGCTAAAAATAATAGTGATTGTTTTCTTGCTGGTTTAACACATAACGCGAGTTATCTTTCACGCTTTTCTTGCCCAATAATCTTTGATTTTAGGTCAAAATGTCTAACTCAGTGAATGCATATGAAAACAGCGGTCTTGAAGACTATGGAGAGAATGGTGTAAATGTGCCAGGCATTGGTGTACCACCATGAAACCCTGAGGATGCACCAGAGCCAATCCCCGCAGCGCACCCCTGATCCTGAAGGGTGTTGATTCAAAGAAATTCGTGCAAAAGTCATTCCCGTCAAATACCGCTCCAAAGCCCATCCCAAAGAAATTCAGAATGACCGACTTTCCAAAGTACAATGGAACCTTAGATCCCAATGAGCACGTCACTGCTTACACTTGTGCGGGGAAGGGCAACGACCTAAGGGACGACGAGATCGAATTCGTCCTGCTAAAAAAGTTCGGAGAAACACTCTCAAAAGGGGCCATGATGTGGTATCAAAACCTAGCTACGAATTCAATAGACTCATTTGCCATGCTGGCAGATACTTTCATAAAGGCATATGTCGGTGCCATCAAGGTGGCTACAAGGAAATCCGACATCTTCAAAATCAAACAAAGGGAAAACAAATGTTGCGGGAGTTCGTATCTCACTTTCAAATGGAGCGGATGGAATTGCCACCAGTCTCCAATGACTGGGCAGTGCAGGCCTTCACCTAAGGCTTGAATGAGTGAAGCTCGGTGGCTGCGAAGCAGCTGAAGCAGAATTTGGTTGAATACCCCGCCGTGACTTGGTCGAATGTCCACAACTAATATCAGTCAAAGATTAGGGTCGAGGACGACTAACTGGGAGCCCCCTCGGGCTTGGTATATCCAAGCAAACTCCTAGAAAAGGAGCCAAAACCAAATAAGGAAGGGTACCAACCATACACCAAAAATAGGAGAAATGCCCCAAGGCGTAACATACCCCGAAATGATCGAAGAATAGACCGAGGTCAGAATCCTCGGGGACTCGTAAACAGAGTCGAATTCAATAGACACACAGGACCGACGGAGGCACCCCACCTGTCGGAGTACAACTTCAACGTCGACGTTTCAGACATTGTATCTGCCATCAGTAAAATCAGAGACACCGAGTGGCCAAGACCTGTACTATCAGATCTGTCGTAGAGGAACCCCAACTTAGTGTACGAATTTCATGGCACACACAATCATAGGACCGAAGATTATAGACAGCTTCGAGAAGAAGTAGACCGGCTACTCAGCAAAGGGCACCTCCGAGAGATCCTTAGCGACCGAGCCAAAAATCAGTTTCGGGAAAAAGAGGCAAACAGGAAGAATGAAACAGATGAGCCGCAACATGTCATCCACATGATCATGGGAGGAATCGACGTCCCACAGGAACCCACTATCAGAAAAACAAAAATATCCATCACTAGGGAAAAGCGAAGTCAAGGTTATATACCTAAGGACGCTCTCACATTCAGCGACGAGGACATCGAGACCCTGCCTCAGCCTCATAACGATGCATTGGTAATCTTTTTTCTTGTGAATACATTTCAAATTAAACGTGTAATTGTGGATCCAGGTAGCTCGGCCAACATTATCAGGTCGAGGGTGGTGAAGTAACTCGGACTGCTTGATCAAATTGTGCATGCCTATCGAGTCCTCAACGGATTCAACATGGTAAGCGAAACAACAAAAGGGGAAATCACCCTCCCGGTCAACATGGCTAGCACGACCCAAAATGCCAAATTCCATGTCATCGAAGGAGACATGAGGTATAATGCCTTGCTCGGAAGGCCGTGGATACACTGCATGAGAGCAGTACCATCAACCCTTCATCAAATGATGAAGTTTCTAACGAAGGACAAAATAAAAACCGTGTATGGGGAACAACACGCAACAAGGGAAATGTTCGTGGTGCACGATGTGGCACCGGCGTCAACGCCCCCAACATCAAAGGAGCCAAAGGATAAGCAAACAGTGAAGTAGCAATCACGAGACACATTCTCGGCAATACCCGAATAAAACAAGCAAAGGACCGTGCCGCGTCCTCAGAGCAAACACTAAAGTCATATCGAGGCTCGAAGCGCCATCGTCGCTAAGGTATAACCATCTCCCTTTTTATTTACATATTACACTAACCTTTGTGCAGGTGCCCGATCAGAACATCTCGAAGACCTTAAGGTTTCAAAGTATACGTTGCACTCTTTTCCTTCGATCTGGTTTTATCCCAAGAAGGGTTTTACCGACAAGGTTTTTAATGAGGCAACATATATATGCTACCTAAGGAAAATTTCACAAGTATTCAAAGTTTCTCTTCAATCAACCTCGAACACTGGGGGATATCCCCCCGGAAGACCACCTTCTCGAAAAAGCCAAGATGAACCAAAAAGGGTCTCAGTAGGAAAATGATGTATCGGTCCAAACGGTTGAATGAACCGTGTTCACATAGAATAATTGAGCACTTGATGGTAAAAACATGTATACTTGTGCCAGGTAACCAAAGAATATTTTTCCTCCATCAAAACGCTTTACGCTTCAAAGAAGTCTGGTATTTTTTACAAGAAATAGCTCCAGAGCCAGAAATTTCCCGAACATTCGGGGACTGACGTCAAAAACTCGAAGCTATACGACCTTTGGGTTGGAAACTTCAAACTCGTAGGCCCACAATGAGGCAACACCAAGATTATAAAGAATGGCTCCAGAACCAAGAAACTTTCGATGACTTGGGCACTGTCGCCGACTGTTAACCCCATCGAATTGTCGAAAACCTGAGGCTATAAGACCCTATGCGGGCAACATCGAGCTCATAAGACCTTCATAAGGAAACACCATATCTGTAAGACCTCAAGCAAGGCATGAACCATACTCGTACCGAGTAACTCATCTATAAGACCTCAAGTAAGGCATGTTAAAATTTGTAAGACCTTACAAAAGGTATAATCCCGATCCTAAAGTTAAAGCTATATATCTGAACTTATAAGACCCCTAAAAAGGCATACCCTCGATATAGACGCCGAAACTACTTCACTCGAAGACTGAAAGGCTCCGGCCAAACACGAAGACTATGGTCACAAGGCTGTACCAGCCAAACTAACGTGACTCGGGGATGCCCGACCGTTGCTACAAAATCACAGGCCTTAAATTACTTCGAAAAAACTCTGAAAAGAACCAGTTAATTAGGTTACCCTCGGCATAAGCAAAAGAGCTTCGATCATATCAGCTCCAAACAATAGTCTTCAAAATAATTCAGCCATCGAGCGAAACCTCCCAAAGTGCTAATTTATCGCTACATAACGACTCACAATCGAGGTTCTTATCGAACCGTTGAAGAGTCGGGCAAGCACAAAAACTTCAAAAAGTCTTTAGCGAGGGAAAAATAAAGCCTACATAAGAGGTCGTACCGACCCAATGCGTAAGAGCCACTGTCGCCAGCTTAAAATTAAAGGTTGTACCAACCCAATGCGTAAAAGCCACTGTCACCAGCTTAAAATTAAAGGTCGTACCGACCCAAAGCGTAAAAGCCACTGTCTCCAGCCTATATTAAGAGGTCGTACTGACCCAACGCGTAAGAGCCTAAGGGCTAGCTTAAACACTTAAGGGTCAATGAGCTCGAATCGAAATCTGACTCGGAGACTGAGCCCGAAGTAGTTAACTAAAAACACCCAAGGGCAAGTCCGTAAGAGCCCAAATGCCAGCATGTATTAGAGGTCGTACTGACCCAATGCGTAAGAGCCTACGAGCCATCCCAACAAGCCTCGCAGATGAGTTACAAACCTAAGGGTTTTTACTCAAAGGCCAATTCATCTGGCTAATCATTGACAAAACATCAAAACTCAAGACAAAGAAAGACACACACGAGCAAATAAAAAGTCATGAAAGGGGAAAACCGAAAGGTTTCGTTACATATACGCATGCATGGAATATTGCAAGGCTACGTTTACAAAGTTCTCTAAGAACACTGTACAAAGAATCAAATAGAAAAAAGCCTAGTCAATTTTCCCCTCGGGGACTGCGACCCCATCGGCCTCTTATCCACTATCTTCGGCATCAGACAAGAGGAATTTGGCGTTGTATTCATTTGCCTTGGCCTGCGCTATCTCTTCTGAGAGATCGAAGCCCCTGGCTTGAATCTCTTCGAGGGTTTCCCTCCGAGATTTGCATTGGGCATACTCATTGCCTCTGCTCTCTCGACTGGAAGCATCTCTTAACTTTGCTCAAGCATCAACAACGTCTTTTAAATAAACGACCACTTTCTTGTCAGCCTTAGCCCGAATCTCTTCAGCTTCAGCTCGGGCATCCATGACCTCGGCCTTCATCTCCAAAAGGTCGGACTCGAGCCTTACAATCCTGCTCATCTGAACCGAGTTTTTCTCATGGGTGTTCCGAAGCTGCACCTTGAACGCAAAAACCTTGGCCAGAGCATTCTTCTTGGCCGCAACGTGGGCATCTATCTGATCCCTTAGCTCGCTACACTCATGCTTGGCTTGGCCGACCTCGCCCCAAAGGTGTTCCAAATCCTCTACCTTACTCTGTAACTGAGGTATCAAAATATTAATTCCTTAGGATAGAAGAAGAAGCATACGTTCCCTCGGAGCAAAGGTTACATGTTTCTCAATGTGGCTTTCATAGTTAAGGCTCCGATTCACTTCATATCGTAGGTATACCAACTCATCTCCCCTTTTATCACAAATAAGCCTAAGGGATTTCTCCTCATCCAAGGCTTTCCTCAACCTGGCTTCACAACGGAGCAGCTCGGACTTGAGCTTGTCAAAGGCCTATGAAAAAGGAGCTCAATAAGAAAGTGGGAGTGCAAAACTGAAAAACTGATACAATCGGCTAAAACTCACCACGGAACAGAGCCGTTGAGCCTCCTCAAAGGTCGAACGCACACCTACCGGCCTGGTTTCATCGGCCCCAGCAGAACCGCTCCCAATAGGAACGTGAACATTCGAGACCTCGCTTGAACCACGCGGCCCCTGGCCTCGAACACCCCTCGAAGTACCTTCGATGGGAAAAGAAGATGGCAACAACGAATCTTTGTCCCTCGAAGTACCTTTGACGGGAAGAGAAGACAGCGGCAAAGGATCCTTGTCCCTCGAAGTACCTTCGATGGGAAAAAAGGATGATGGCAAAGGAGAAACCATTTTTCCATGGCTAGAAGCCTTGGGTGTTGCAGGCTCAGTCGAGATATCTTCTCTGGGCCTCCGCGCAGGACTTATATCGCTATGAGTGCCTTCACCCTGTGAGGGTTCCTTCTGTTTGTTATTACTTTGCCCTGTGAGGGTTCCTTCCGTTTGTTATTACTCCTTAGTCCTGAAGCCAATGACCCCTCCTCCTCTCCGAGGGAGAACGATCTCACCTCAGGAAACTCTCCAATACCTGCGGTGACGAGGTTAGTACACACAGAGTGCCCTCCAAAGAAAGCAAATCACACAGCACGTACCGTGGTGTTTTGCCTCCCATCTACCCTTGCATAGATCTCGCCACTTACGCTCATCATAAGTCGAACAGGCTGCCAGCTTCCAAGCCCAATCCGCCAGGTCGGGAACCTCGTATGGCATCCATGGTGTAGCTAAAAAAAGAAAAAAAGAAAGCGTCTTTACAGAATCCGTCTCCAAAAATGACAAAAACACAAGTGTACCACTTACGTGTGACATTCCATTTCTCAGGAAATTATAGGAACTCCACTCGGATAACATCGACAGTCCTTACTCGGATGAATCGATTCATCCATACTCGGTCCCCATTTTCTTCATCATCAACAACGAAGGGTATGGATGATCGGCATTACAAAGCTATCAGGCCTTGGCAATGAAAGGGTCGGTACAATCTGATAAGATGGCTAGGGGTGAACTCGAGCCCGGCTTCTTCCGTAAAGAACCTCATCATCAACACTATCCTCCAGAACGACGGGTGAACCTATGCCAGGGGTATCCCGATATCTTCGACAGAAGTCAAGCATGACTCTATCGATAGGACCCAATGTGAAGGGGTATGTGTATACGTGTAAAATAATGAGCCGTAATGTTCTCTTTCAGGGAGGGTACCTGCAGTACCACCTTTTCTCCCCATCCGCAGTCTCTCCTCACTTCCTCAAGGTGTTTCTCTCCTATTGATGAAGTAAACCTTGACGCATGATCCCAATGGCCCTCAACATTGGGAGGCGTCCCTAGCAAAAGGACCCTCCTCGAGACAAAGCATCTTGAGATTAGCTCGTCGGATGTCGGCGATGTACCACTGATTGAGCGGGAAGAAGAAGCGGAACCCTCCTCTTCTTAGTGAACGGATTTAGGCGTGGCAGCCATGGCTATAATAAAACAAGAGAAGGAAAATGAAAACTCAAGCAAAAACTTTGAATTAAAATAATGGAAAAGTTGACGCAAGGAAGAAGAACTCTATGAAAAGGGATTGCGGCTCAAAATAGCAAAATCCTTAGAAAAGAAGGAAATAAACTCATATATAGAGCAAGCGGCGACTGTCTGCCTACTCTACAAGGCCAATTAATTCCAACTAGGCCATTATCACTTTCGGGGAGATGTATTGGCAGGATCACCTCAATCATTTCATGACCATGTCATATGATTAACACTGACGTACAACGTTCGAGGGATCAAAAACCCCCGCATCAACCTAGCCTCGAGATGGTACCCGATCTTGAGGATCCCTATTACCATGAAAATAGGCTCTAAGGAGCCATCAATATCACTCTAAGCCTCGAGATGGTGCCCGATCCCGAGGATCTCTGTCCAAATAAAAATAGGCAATAAGGAGCCATCAATATTGTCACGACCCAAACCGATGGGCCGCGACGGGCACCCGGTACCTTACTCAACTGAGTACCAATGTAATGTATCTTTCTTATTACATCATTATATACACATGACTTACAGGCCTAATAGGCCAACATGATCCTTTATAAACTCAAAACATAGGCCGACCAGGCCGTACAATCTTTTATATACATGACATATGTCTACAAGCCTCTAAGAGTACATAAATGTCATAAAGGTCGGGACAGAGTCCCGCCTTACCAAACAATACACGTCTAAATCATACTAACCAAACGAGCAACTCCGAAGCAAATGGAGCGTACAAACATCTTCCGCTGAGCTGATAGCCTACTTGGAGGGCTCTCGACCTGTCTATCGGAACCTGCAGGCATGAAACGTAGCGTTCCTAGGCAAAAGGGATGTCAGTACGAGTAATGTACTGAGTATGTAAGGCACATAAGTAAATACATAAGAGACATGGAAGAAATATAGGGTACATGACTCAACCTGTAAGTCTGAATAACTTTGTAAATCATAAATTACTTTTAGCATCATGCATATGCGTATGAATGTCATGTCATGCATAGGGACATGTTTCATAACATCATCAGCCTCTGAGGGCATCCCATTATATCATATCGGTCACTGTGGGCAAAATCATCATCGTATACCAGCTGATCAGGTGGTGGTGCATATATAACACCATACCCTTTCACATATCTATATATAGATACGTACATACATATATACGTGTATATAATGTCATTTGAATCATATTTCAGCCATTGTGGGCAACAATATCATCATATACCAGCTGATCGGGTGGTGGTGCATATATAACGTCGTAACCTTTTTCCATATCCCATATACATATATTTACATATATACGCGTATATAACGTCATCTGGTCATGGGTCAATGCACATGAATGCAATGCATGAAAAGTACGTTAATAAAATCTTTCGGAATTTCATAAGACCATTTTGTCTTGAGCAATATCATAAAGTAAACTTTTTTTTCTCAACTTTTATATTTTTCTGAGACCCATAAACAGATGATGAAATATTATGACACATGGAAATTCAGGAACATAGATATCTCTAATACTTCTATGAATAAAGTCATTTATGGAATTTGTGCATTTGCACGTTTCGTTCGTATCGCATGGATCATGCCAAAAAAAAGAAGAGACAGCCTTAACATACCTATCCCTGAAATTATTTGAATGAATCTGCTTCTGCGAAATACGAACGAAACTACACTTGAATTACTTGATGAATTGTTCTACTTTGAACATTTTTGAACTAGGACAGAAATGGGTTTAATCTATTTGTTGAACTTTGAAATTTTAATTAAAAGGTTGGCTAAGATTTTAGATGAAAACATTTTCTGTTCCAAGGATTCTTGGTTTCAAGCCAAAGACATGAAATGATTCTCAAAGTTCTTGGTTTTGGTTCAAGACAGAACATAAGTCTTGGTTTTGAATGAATTGTATTGCTTTCTTTGATTTGATAAAGCTTACCAAAGGATAAGATTTTGAAATTTAAGCTTTTGAAATATGTAAAGTTAATTAATGACTCACCTTATCCTAAGTGAGGGCTGCCACGTTACTCTTTGGGGTAATTGATTAAATTTATCCACTTATTAGTTAACCGGGTAATGTTTCGTTACCCGGTAATTAATTTATTACCTGCATAATTTAAAAATTATCTCAACTTAATTAAATACTACTCTTTTTTAACATACCTTGTACACCTTACTATCATGGCCATGTAGTACCTTGTATGGCACTAGTCTATAAATGCCAGGTATTTTAGCTCGGGCCGTATATTACCCCAACATGTCAAACTTTGACAAAATTCGTTTTCTTCGATATTACTTACCCTCTTACCTTCACGAATTTACTTATCACTTATAATCCTTATAATCCCCAAATAATATTTTCCTTGGACTGATGTCAATTACCTTACGACAAATTCAACATACATTATTGCAGGGTGCAACATCGTCGTAACTTATTACTGCGAAGCGTAACATCACCATAATGTTATACTACAAGGTGCAACTCTGTCGTAACTTATTACTGCGAAGCGTAACATCATTGTAATGTAATACTGCTGGTTACAATACTGTCGTAACTTATTATTGCAGGACGTAACATCATCAATATATTACTGCAGAGGGTGACATCATCGTAACATATTACTGCAGAGCATAACATTGTCGTAATATAATACTGCGGGACGTAATATTGACGTAATATTGCGGGGTGTAATATCATTCCCCCCATTGGAACATTCGTCCTCGAATGTTGACCAATGTTCTTATCATGTTCTTAACTTATATCTTCCGAATACTTTAGAACTTTCCTTGCCATCTAGGCGACTGTTCTATGAATAAGTCCAAAGTCTAAGGCATCCCTCCTTAGGCCTCCTTATCACACCACAACTTGTAGCCGGAATCCTTCTAATCTCGTAACTGTTGCTACCTTTCATCATACATCCTGTACAGTTTTGATCTTGTAAATGTGTCCAATCTCTAGGCTTCACATGTAGAGCTTTATAAGATGTCCCATTGGGCATTTATGAGTATACTGAAGTTCTTCGCTCGGTACTTGGTTGAATTCACGAATATTGTTATATCTCATCGCATAGGTCCGTTTAACCATTCATATGAATTTACTACCATAACTCTTACTTTAATTTATCGTTGCTGAGGTCTGCTACCAAATCCCAACTTACTCTCATTGCTCATTCCATATGTAAAAATTTAAGTCCTTTAATGCTTCCTCATTACTGTTCATCTTTAGAATGACAGCCTAATCTTATCTCATACTTTGTAACTTTTGTCCATCCATTGTTGATTCACCTCAATATTGATCTACAATATACCACTGATAACTTAACCTTTTATGTAATATTGCTACTAGGATTCACGTTTCATTAGGGAACGTCTAAAATGATTAGATTAATCCACCTGGGGCGATATCCTGCTTTCATAACCGTACCTCACAGCATCCCAATGCGATTCACCTTACGTGGGTACTTTAATCTTGTCCAATTCATAAGATCCGTTTTTTTCTTCGTTGAATCATTACTCAATCGAAGGCCCAAACATCATCTTTTATCTATCACAATTACACCTCATTCTATTACCAGGGTGGCATTCTAAATGCTATTAGTCTTAGACTCCTTTGAGTTCATTCAGGCTATAGTGAGCTTTGTATAATTTAGAGAAAACATATGCTCTTCTTGTTTTCATGGGCTTAATTCTGAGTACTTATCCATTTTCGTTACCTTCTCACTCGCCCTTTCTTATCCTTACTCTCGTCTTCTAGAACCTTGTCGATTCACCATATAATGGCTTGCGACCTACACAACTCTATTTATATTACTTACAACCTTTCAACTTGCTTGCATCATAGATTTCCTTATGTCATTTTGGGACATCAAGCGAGACATCACATCGTCTCTAACTCTTTTTTACTATCTTAATTAGCCTCCTCGATACCTAGAAACCATAAGCTATGAGATATGCCACTGAGTATGCTGCTATCATTCCTAGATATTGAATTTCAGCACTTCTAGCCTTCTATCCGAAGTATGGACTATTCGCATATTCTGCCTTTGAGTATCTCGTACGCTGTTCACTTTTACCTTACTTACTTAAAATCTCATATCATATCTTTTATCTCCTTCATAACCTCTCTTCCACCTAGGTGTAATTCACGTCCATAACTTGAAGCTCTATTATAATACTCGCACCTCTGGTACATACATAATCCGGTGAGAGCTTCGTACTGACTTCTTATGAGGTTGGTACTTCTTCTAATTGGCTTTCTTGTATAGCCATTATAGATTATGGTTGTTGTGATTTCTCTTGAACATCTGATATTAAGAGTGATTCTGTCATGTTCTCAAGGACAACTTCTATAATTTTTCTAGGTCCAATAATTAGACTCCTAATTTACTTGGGTGATGTAATTCTTTAGTTTCCTCTTCCTTCTGATCAGCCTTTACGTAGGCTTAAGCTATCTTCTGGTCTGTGGCTCATGGTATCAGTTATTACCTTAGCCTTTCATGGGCGTTATGGAATATCCATGATACAATCTTCTAACAATTCAATCCTTTGTCTATGCCCTGGGCTCAGTTCTTTATTTTAACTTATACAGGATTCTTCTATGGCTGTATGATTATCAACACATATACTGCCTGGATAATGCTCCAAAATCTTGAGTGTATCCATAACGTACTAACTCTGGATCATTGATAAAATAATTCTTTCGTTCCATCTTAGCTTTCTTTCAATGTAAGCTATTACTTTTTCTGGTCTTTCTGCCCCCTTGTTGCGTCCATACTTAGTTTATATTAGTGCCCACACTTGCCAGAGTTTTCATACAACTCATCTAATCTTGAATATTACTTTTAATTCTTACTTCCCATTCATTAGCCACGGTAGGTGCCACTTTCCTTTGGAATGCTTACAATGTTGTTGCGAGATTGTTGTTACACGACCGTTTCCTCTTTAGGCCATTGTGCTTAGGTTGAAGCCTTCTTTCTTATCTTCCCAGCTAGTCTTTCGTTGTAGTACTTAGGGAGAACCCTTGACTATCATAAAGTTGTGAGCTTATTACGGACCTTTTTGATGTCCTTACTTGCCTATAATCATCCGTAGTTGCTTACTTCCATGCCCTTGTGCTTGTATGGTTGCTTCTGAACTGATATTTTGACTGCCTTCCCAGTGACACTTTCTTTTATTCCCGTAACACTCATACGGTACCTTTAACTACCCCGACTCTTGTTTGAATATATCTCAAATTTTATAATGATATTTTTTTAGGCTGAATTCTCCATGTTGGGTTCTACTATGTTTACCTTACACGATTTGATGGCTCGTCTGTAACCTCCTATTTAGCCATAACTGGGATCTACCTGACCAATTACTAACTACTCGTTGGCCCATTCTCATATCAATATTCCCGTAATCTTTCTTGGGTTATTTTCTTTGTCTTAACTTACATCTCGCACTGTCTCCTTATTTATTAATAACAGTTCGGGTAGGAACCTTTACTTCCTTTCCTTGACGTCATGTTTGCACAATATTCTTGAATCGTAGCATATCTGTAAGATTTGGATAAGTGACATCTCATTCCTCTTTCATTTATCACATTCTTCCTTTACCATTCCATAATCACTAGAACCACTTAATTCTGACTTAATTCCACATCACTCCATATTCCCCCCTTTAAGGGTGTACTAAAAGCAGAAGCCACGAGGATCTACCTATAGATGTTTTACCTCTTCATTTTTGGCGTCGTTTTCTCAACATCAATGATCCTTACTCACCTTGCGTCAATCCTTCTGTACCAAGGATGATAAATTCCCTTACTCGCGAGGGTGACACTTAGCGTGACTAGCACATACAGCCTCTTAAGCTTAACTTTGCTCACATTGCTTGCTCTAGGGAAGCGTCTCCCTGAATGACCATTCTCTGAATTCATCATGAATCTTCTTCTGTGGTCCATTCTATTACCGCCGGAACAGAATCTGAAATTACCATGATGTCGAGTACTTTCCAATCATTCAGTCCCTAATTCAAATTTAGTTTATCTTGTTTACCAGTCCATACTGATTTCTATTACTCTAGGGATTAACTCTCCCCTCTGGTAGTCATGTTGGAGTCATGAACTTATTTCTCGAAAGGAGGATATTACCTTATAGCCTATAATCTTTCATGTTCTTGAGGCCCATCACCTTTCGTCTCTTCTTTATTTGACTATAGGTTCTATAACACTCTACCGTTTTCATCCATGTATCACACCTTATTCATAATGCTTCTTTATCTCTCTTCTCATTACTTTGCTAATATTTCTGCATATCCCTTTTCTTGTGAAAACTTCTATACGACATTCTTTCGCTTTTAGCTCTCCTTTGCCCCATTCACTGGCTCTTTCAATTGCCTAACATTCTTTCTTTACTGGGGGCGGGAGCCACACTAAAGAAATATTTATTCCTTCAAGGCTTCCAGTGCTCATATCTAGCTTTAATATTTTAGGGTGCACCATCTAGGTGTCTCACGAGGAGATCTACTAGCACACTTGCAATGTCCTTCAGAAATGTCAACTAACACAAACAATCCACTCACCATTTTGGTTTACTCTAACCCCAAACAGGTCCTGATGTTCCGTCCTTTTCTTAAACTACACCTGTTAGCCCCCATAGGGCGTAACTGAGATGGGTACGGCCAATTGTACATACCTATGTTACTATTGAATATAACTTAAAAAGCTTATGTTCCTCTGCCTCAATTATAAACATTGTTAACCTTCATTAACCAGGCGCCTCGTACCCTTCTTCATCTTGCTTCTTTTGCTTGTTGAAACTTGTATTTATCTTCTTAATATCTCATTGTCTTTCACCATAAAGGTGGATATGCACTCTTGCCTTATGGCTCCTTATCAAGAGGCTTACACTTTTCAGTACGCACATGATCTGCTGAAGACCTCATATTTACTTATCATAAGCATGATATAAAGTTGAGTTCCTCTAATTCAACACTTCCACAGTTATACCTCTTATCGATCATCTTTCTGAACGTAGGTATTGTTTTATTACAAATAAAAATAGAAGCTCGGGACTTGAATTCTTATAAGTGAGCTCTACCACATGATCTAGAGTAAGAAGAAAGAGTGACAGTCTTAAATGTCTTGTAGCCTCTTGCTTATAAGTGTGGTGCACGACATACCCATAAACAAGACTCTACTAGACATGGCTTGTAGACTCCATAGGATAGAACTGCTCTGATACCACTTTTGTAACAACCCAAACCGATGGGCCGTGACGGGTACCCGGTACCTTACTCAACCGAGTACCAACATAATGTATCTTTCTTATTACATTATTATATACACATGACATACGGGCCTAATAGTCCAACATGATCCTTTATAAACTCATAATATAGGCCGACCAGACCGTACAATCTTTTATATACACGACATATGTTTACAAGCCTCTAAGAATACATAAATGTCATATAGGTCGGGACAGAGTCCCGCCATACCAAACAATACACATCTAAATCATACTAACCAAATACGCAACTCCGAAGCAAATGGAGCGCACCACCATCTTTCGCTGAGCTGATAGCCTACTTGGAGGGCTCTCGACCTGTCTATCAGGACCTGCGGGCATGAAACGCAGCATCCCCAGGCAAAAGGGACGTCAGTACGAGTAATGTACCGAGTATGTAAGGCACATAAATAAATACATAAGAGACATAGAAGAAATATAGAGTACATGACTCAACCTGTAAGTCTGAATAACTTTGTAAATCATAAGTTGCTTTTAGCGTCATGCATATGCGTATGTAACATGCCACTAGTCCATATGCATATGCGTATGTAGTACCTTGTATGGCACTAGTCCATAAATGTCGGGTATTTTAGTTTGGGCCGTATATTACCCCAACATGCCAAACTTTGACAAAATTCGTTTTCTTCGATATTACTTACCCTCTTACCTTCACGAATTTACTCATCACTTATAATCCTTATAATCCCCAAATAATCTTTTCCTTGGACTGATGTCAATTACCTTACGACAAATTCAATGTACATTACTGCAGGGTACAACACATCGTAACTTATTACTATGAAGCGTAACATCACCGCAATGTAATACTACAGGGTGAAACTCTATCGTAACTTATTACTGCGAAGCGTAACATCACTGTAATGTAATACTGCTGGGTACAACACTATCGTAACTTATTACTGCAGTATGTAACATCATCATAAAATATTACTACAGAGGGTGACATCATCGTAACATATTACTGCAGAGGATAACATTGTCGTAATATAATACTGCGGGACGTAATATTGCGGGGTGTAACAAATATCATTCTAAGCCCCGAGATGGTGCCCGATCTCGAGGATCTCTGTCAAAACAAAATATAAGCTCTAAGGAGCTATTCGTATAAACCTAACCTCGAGGTGGTGCCCTATCTCGAGGGTTTCTGCTATTACAAGTGCGGGTCATCCACCCGATTCTTTGGCCCTCGAGCTACCTGAGCCCGAGCCAGTTTTCACTTGAGAATTACTAATAAAGCCTTAGAGCTGTTTTCGCCTTCAGATCAAGTTAAACGCTCTCTCTATTACTTTAGTCCAAGGGCCATCTGAGTCAAGGCGTATCCTCATCTAGGGTCTATCCATAAAGACTTAGGGATATCTTTACTCTAAGTTCAAATTAAGTTTTTTAGGCCGCCCGAGCTAGAGCTAACTCTCACTCGGGGAATGTCTATGAAAGTCTTAAGGCTATCTTTATTCTCAGTCGTTTGAGCAAATTCTGCCTCGAGGACTATCAATAGGGCCGAAGAGGCTAAATTTTGTTCTAAAATTCAAAGCCCTATTCTCGTCCAATTCGAAGTCGGGGGTCCCGGCGACCTGAGTTCATATCAATTCAATCTGGGCTCAGTCCGAGGAACAACAAAGGGTTCCAGGGAAAATCATATTAACCAATCAGAAACCGAGGGAATACCTACGCCCGGCCTCGGTATTTGGCCCGATCGGTAGAGTCATGTGCTCAGATTCTTCACAAATTCAAATAAAGGGAAATCTAGCACAAATCAGAGACAAATTGAAGAAATATTTTTGTATTAATAAACAATGATTACAAAAGCCCACAAAGGGTCCTTACACATGATTACAAAAGTCCACGGAGGGTCCTTACATAGAAATAAAGAAGCAAAAAAAATAACAGCGAAAAGTCTAATCTACTCTCGGAGGTACACCCTCGGAGGCAATTTCTGCGAGAACCATTCCCTCGGAGACCCCATCTCGAACTTCCAAACGACGTGTTCGAGAACCTCCTCCAAAGCTAAAAAGTATGAAGAAGAAGAAAAAGATGAAGAAGCAGAGAAAGATGAAGAAGCAGAAAAAGATGAAGAAGCAGAAAATGATGAAGAAGCAGAAAAAGATGAAGAAGTGGTTGGGTGGAAAATTTGGCAAATATGGGTCTCGCCAGCACTACTATTGGGAAGCCACTTCCTGAGATATTGTATCGGTGCAGGATGCAAAAGTTAGTAGATGGCACCACCTCACTCCGTGGAAAGCAAAAGGAGTGAAGCGCCACACCAGGTGGAAGTTAAGAGAGGTGAGCAACAGTCTATGGTCCACATATCCTCTGATACGAAGATAATTTGAGATTCTTCTCTCATTATTTTGGGCCAACAACAACAACAACAAAAACAGATCAGTGTGATCCCACTCAGTAGGGGAAAGCTCTGAGAAAGAGCCATAATATAACTAGCGAGAACACTATCGTGTGACCTTACAGCCACGGGCTTTAAACATGGGAAGTAAAGTTGGATGAGGATGAAGAGAAGAAAGGAGTTAAAGGTTGTTGAAGAATGAGTGAATGAAGTTTTGATTCAAGAAAGCTTCTATTTATAGAAAGGTGGCAGCATAAACGATGGCGCAATCAATGCCTTTGGGAAGCGTATCGATAGGCCAATCAATGCTTTTTGGGAGATGGATCGACGGCGATATTATCGCCTTGAGAAAATAAACTGGCGCTACATTGAATGCTTCTGGAAAGATGTACCGATGGGACGTCTCAGTTATCATAAAAGCTTACGTCATAAGCATGATATCATTACAAGAGGCTCGAGGAGATCGGTGTCAAAATCATTTCTTATCATTCTAATCTAAGAAACGTGGGGACTATCTATATACGGCAAAAATCAGAGGATCCGATTTTGTGACCGTTGAGGCACCTCGTAAAGACCACCCCAGAAGGCTCGAAGTTCAGCTCGGGGCTCGGCCTTGAGGGTTCTCAAAGATCGACCTCGATGCAGTACAAATAAACGGTGATGATGGACAACGAGAAGTTCCCAAGGCATGTGACTAAAGCTGACCAAGTCTATTAGGCTAGCTCAAACCCATACCGTGGGATTAAATGGCTGTACTAGTTGTATATCTTTGTAATAAATCAATTTGTACTATATTTGGATTCCCCCTGATATATAAAGGGGATCCTTGTCATTTTGTAACGATATAATTTCACTCACAACATTCAATACAGGAACATTCTTTGCTCTCTAACTTAAACATTCTCTCTTGATTTCACTACTTATATTTATTGCTTACATTTAATGTGTTCTATTTATTGTTCTTCATTTATTTCTCATTATTGACCATAAAGAGACTTCATCAGAGCTCTCAAAATTGTTAGTCCTTCATCGGTTGTCCATAACTTAGCATCGAGCTCAACCTCGAGGTCCTGTTTAGTCAGGCTCGAGGCCCCGATTCTCAGCCACTCGGTTTGCTTAAACATATTGTTTTTAAGTTCCTATCTTATTTCCTAGTTTCATACTTAGCATCTATTTCCTAACAACTAGTATAAAAATAGATCATGTATTTTTAGAACCACAAAATCAAATTTTATTATAATTACCATTTTCAAGGTAAACATCCTCGTAATCTGGATCATTGTGATCAACAGTTTCATTACATGTCATAATCGTGGAACGCGGATTTTTATCAGTTTGATTATTGAAAATAAAAATCTAAGTATAAATAAAGCGGTAAATAAAGTTGTAATATTTAGGAAAATTATTCTTTTTATTTTATCAAAAGGGGAACATCTTAAGCGTTCACAGGAGGCAAATGACAAAAGGGTGTAGACACGGTACAAGCCTCAATTGACCGTGCTCTTTTAAAAAGAAAACTTCTGTATTTCCATACTACCAAGACTCTCGGCGAACCAAAGATGGACTGGTGGTCCAATTCTGCAGCTCTTTCCCTTGGTTCAGCATCCCTGATAGTTGATGTCTTGATGTCAGTTCCTTCACAGCATTCTTCAACAATATTCACGAACAACTTTCCCATCCCGTCGATGATATCATCTTCGGGTCCTGAACTTTGTCCCGGACTTGCAACATGCTCTGACACAAAAACCTTTTTCCTAGAGATGGCGGTGTGAGCTTTCCCTTCCAGATACTGGTATCTTATGCCAGTCCTTCCTTTCTGCCCATTATGTTTAATTGGCTCTGTGATTCCATCTGACTTGGCCCCAACCCTGTTCCTAGCCTGTATCCATATTTCATCATCTCCCTCATATCCATCTTGGGGAAGGCAACTCCATCCAGCTCTTCAATGAATGGAACAATATACTCCAAATAGACGGAGTGACCCCATTCGCCATGAACCACGATCTCTTGTCATCCACACTTAAATTTTATGCATTGGTGCAAAGTGGATGGCACGACCCCTGCCATATGTATCCAGGGCCTGCCTAGCAACAAGTTGTAGGAAGATGAGATGTCCATCACTTGAAACAACATAGGAAAATCGACCGGCCTGATCTGTAAGGCTAAATAAATTTCTCCATTAACATCCTTTTGTGAACCATCAAAGGCTCTCACCCTTACGTGGCTTTCCTTGACTTCCCTCAAATGAATTCCTAACTCCCGCATGGTGGAGAGTGAACAAACATTGACTCCTGACTCTCCATCGACCAGCACCCAGGACACCACTTTGTCCCCGCATTTGACAGTGATATGAAGAGCCTTGTTGTGACTTGCGCCTTCAACAGGGAGTTCGTCTCTTCTGAAAATGATCATATTTGCTTCGATCATTTTTCCATTGTCGCGGCCAGCGCCTCACTAGTGGTGTTACTTGGTATATTTACCTTGCTTAGTACTTTTAACAGGGCATCCTTATGACTGTTAGAGCTCATTAATAGATCCATGATATATATCTGTGCTAGAGTTTTCTTCAGCTGCTCTTCCACAAAATACTTTTTTCTTGACATTTTTTCCAAAACTCTACGGCTTTTGAGTCTGTTATGTTTTTCCTTGGAATTTGTTCTCTCCTCAGATTTCCTCGATACATGTTCAGGGGCATAACATCTCCCGAACCTAGTCATGCCATGGGCTACAACATAGTCTGTTATTTTGGCATTTCCCTTTTGCTGGTATGTCTATGGGACGGTTTTGTACTCCCGACCTTCTTCGTCTTGAGTAGCATCGGCAAGTTGCCGTGGATAAGTCTAAACCATTATCGTAGGCCTCAGTTGTACTGTAATGATCGGAGCCTTTTGAGGAGGGATCCCTGTGGCTTCTGCATTTCCTATAGTGACAATTGTTCCCTTCAGGTCATACTCTTCGTCTAATGTGATCATGTTAGCTCCCTGTTTTCGATGATTTGGCAGTGAGTTGTGATTCACATTAGGTGGTGCCGGAGTGCATTGAATGGCTCCGCTCTTGATTAGGGTTACAATTTCATTTTCCAACTTGAAACAAATCTTGAGTGTCATATCCAAGTATATTGGAATGGTACGCATCTTTTAGTGGCATCAAAAGACTTGGAGGGATGTTGAGGAACCCTTCCCTCAATTGGGTGTATCAATCATGTTCTTCTCAATTTCATTTTTCAACATCTGAGGTGACCAGACATTTGATTTGACTAGACATTGACATGACAGGACATTTGATTTGACTAAACATTTGATGTGACATAACATAATGCAATGGTGATACTTTTTTATACAATGGGAAATGACAAGAGTGTACTATTACACATTGGGTAAAAGATAGTCTTTTAGTACAAATAAAAGGGGAACAAAACCCTAATAATATCTCATACCCCTCTCATTCTTAATCTACAACCCCTAACCCCATTGTCATCTCATTTATCTAAACTTTTGAGAGACAAAGGTTGTCGTCGGCCAGTCACCTTCCATGGCACAATAGCTGTCTAAACCAATAGTGCTCTCTCCATCTTCCTCTCAAAATTGAGAGCTACAACCGTCTCTCACACACTATTGCTGCCCTTCTCCCCTCTTGCCGCCCGCCAGACTTCATCATCAGTGATTGCTGGTGATGATCTCTCTTCTCTGTTGGATGACCAAGAAAAAGAACTCCGGTGGACTCTACAGAAGTCAAACGGCCTAGATCTGGCGTTAAGCATGGGTTCTCTTTATTTCTGTTGGACGCTCGACCTCGCTGGAGTTCATCGCCAGCGAGTCGCTTGTGTCCATTGATGTTGCCTTACTGAATTTTGAGGTTTCTCATCATCTCCGAATTCTAATGATGAAAAATGAACGACGACCTCTTCTCACAGTTGTGGCATCAGATCTGGCCGGTTTATAATTTTCCCGCTAACTCACGTGTTTTTCCGTTGAAACTGTTATGACTGGGTCTCTACCATGCTGTCGTTGTTTCAGTGCTAGTGCCGTCGAAGCAACGTCTTTGAACTGGATCTTGTTTGGTCGTTCTTGCTATTTTTCACGACCGGAGCATGGCCGGAAATGGAGTATTTGGCCATTTTTTTTATGAGTTCGGTATTGGACCATTCATTAATGGTCTTCTTTCCATAAAACGTTTTGTTACCTCAATGTTATCATTCTCTTGTGTATTTTCTCCTTGCTATTCTGTTAATCCTCATTATCATAAACTGACTGTCAAATTTTTGTGCTATGTTGTTGCCCCCTCCTCCCCCATGTGTCACGACCCTAATTTTCCTCCGTAAGATGTCGTAATGACACTTAGTCTCTAAGATTAGGTAAGCCTAACAAACATGCGGAATATAACTGAAATAACAAATAAACTCTCAGACAGGGGTGGGCATCGGTCGGTTCGGTTCGGTTTTGAATATTATCGGTTTTGCCTATCGGTTATCGGTTTACAAATATCATGATCCGATAACCAAACCGATAAGATATTGGTTATCGGTTAATCGATTATTGATCATTATCGGTTCGATTATCGGTTTACCCGATAAGGTAAAACTAAAATTAGGAGTGCTGATTGCTGAACGTTTGTACAAAGTTTACTGGAAACTGCAATATATTGTGGCAGAAGCCGCAGAACTACAAGCATTTGATGAATTTAAACTTCAGTTTAAACTGCACATAAAGCTGCACATAAAACCAACATTTCTCACAATAATTTCAGTTTAAACTTCTCACTGAATAATTTCAGCACACAAAGCTGCACATTTTTTGCCTCAAACTAAACATACCCAGTACCTCAATTGCCTGCATACAAAGTGCAAACAGCTCAAAATTCCAATCTAACAAAAATAGGAGATAAAAAGATCCCAACTTTCACAACCCAAAAACAGATGTATACACAGTAATGTCCAAACTCCAAAGTAATAGTTCAAACACATTAATAACAATGCAAAGTAGTAGCAACCTTAAGATTAACAAGTCTAAAGTCCAAACATAATACTAATAGTTCAAATTCAAGTAAACAACACAACAACTACTCAATCCTTATAGGCTTCACCAAATTATGCTCCAAACAACGCTCAACATGCCTCATTAAGGACTTAGTACCAGTTTCTCGTGCATTGTAACATAAAACAAGATGACAATAACTACATCTTACTTTCCACCATCCATCATCACCTTCTTCAATCCTTTCATAGTGACTCCAAACATGTGAGATAGCTTTGAGACCACAAAGTCGAGGCATGGTTACACCTATTAAACATAAAAAGAAAATATATTAAGTAAGTAATATTTGTAATCATACTATATGTTATATAAGTTGAATAATTAACTTACCAAAGTTTTAACTTACAACTATCTAAGATTCTACATATCATCATAGCAGGGTTCGTTTCCAAGATTGGCAAAATCTATGAGAATATATATTAACAAGTCAAACAACAAAAATATTAAATAAACTATTTATAAAAATAATATACAATCAAACAAATTAAAATATTGCTACCTTGTTCTAGTTGCTCGAGAACATCTAAATCTTCCTCAACACTTACAGGTAATGGCTCACTTCGAAGCCAATCTTGAAGGCACACGAGAACTTCCACCAATTTAGGAGTCAATGAACTCCTAAATGAATCAAGAATACTCCCTCCAGTGCTAAATGCACATTCAGATGCAACACTTGAAATAGGAATAGATAATACATCTCGAGCCATCTCAGCAAGAATGGGGAATCTAGGTGAGTTTACTTTCCACCAAAGCAATATATTACCGTCTGCTATTTCATTTTCAACTTCTTCTGTAAGATATTTTTCCAATTCTGATTTAGAATCTGAACCTCCAATCCCAGCTTTTGTGTCTTTTTAATTCTTCAAAGAAAGAACCAAAAGATCCATTTGAAGTTTCCATTGTGTCCAATGAAGAGTTAGATAAACATGAAGAGGGATGACAACCTTTATCTTTTGAATGAGACTTTACATACTCATCAAACAATGAAGTCATGTGTGTATGCACTCCCTTCGCGATAATTGGCCCTTTCTCTTCGAACATCTTCGCAAGTACAAAACTAACAGAATCAAACTTGTACCGAGGATCCAAAACACATGAAATGAAAATCATTTTGTTCATTTTTTCTGGATCACCCCAATAATTATCAAATTTCTCCTTCATCTTCTTTGCCATTGAACCCAACAAAACATCTTCATTTAATATCAATTGTTTCAAGTAAACAGCAACTTCACAAATTTCAAGAAAATGATGATTTGATGTAACATAAAGTGAGCCAGATACCTTTACAGTAAGCTTATAAAAGATTTCAAGAAATTTTGTCAATTTCTTTACATCCTCCCAATCACTACTCAAAAGTGTACCTACAGGACATCCATCCACGATATCAACAAACTCAAGATGATGTGACAAGCCAATATCATGATCAGCATATTCTAAAATTGCACTCTCATATTCAATAGCCCTGTTCAATATCAAGTATGTAGAATTCCACCTTGTAGGAACATCCAAACATAAAGATTTCCTAACTAGATTTCCTTCATCACAACATTCCTGAAACTTTTTCCACCTAGCAGGAGACTGCCTGATATATCTCACTGCTTGCTTAATACGTTCAATAGACACAATTGATTCTTTTATACCATCCTGAACAACAAGATTCATAATATGAGCCATATACCTCACGTGAAGGTGCTTACCATTCATAGAATTGGTCCCCCATTTAGTTAACTTCTTAGAAAGCTCTTTCACCGTCACATCATTTGAACTAGCATTATCAACTGTGACAGTGAAAATCTTTTGTAACCCTCACTCTTTCAAACAATTAACAATACTATTTGCCATATCTTCACCCCTATGACTAGAAATTGGACAAAAGTTGATAATTCTTTTATGCATTTTCCATTCACTATCAATCCAATGAACAGTAATACACATATAATTTATTCGTTGTAAGGAAGTCCAAGTATCAGTGGTAAGGCAAACTCTCTGATCTTTAAAAAGCTTCACCAACTTACGTTTTTCATCATTGAAAAGATCAAAACAGTCCCGAGTCACAGTTCTACGTGAAGGAATTTGAAAAAAAGGTTGTGCAACTTTCATAAAATTCATAAAACCTTCCTTTTCAACAAAGCTGAAAGGAAGTTCATCAACGATCACCATACGACACAAAGCCTTCCTACATTGTTCTTGATCAAATTTCCAAGGAACAACAGCTACATCACCCTTATTACCCCCCGGAATAGGTTTAAAGCCTATTTTTAATTGACTTTTTGCAACATCTAAAGGCATTTTTATACACTTGGCCATATGTGTAAGGAGTGATTTCGTACCATTATCTTTTGAATCGGCAAAATATTCTCTTTTGAAATGTTTACAAACACCCTTTTGATTTCCTTCCAGATCAATAATTTGGTCGAAATATTCCCATGCAACAGACCTCTTTTTTCTTTGTTTTTTTGCTTTCGATTGAACTGATTGAGATTGTGATGTGGCATTTGAATTAGAAGCTCCACTTTCACCAATCACCTTATCAATCATGATATTTTCAGCCATGTTTTTGTGTCACTGTGAATTTGATTTAAAAGAAATCAAGCAGCGAGACAACAAAATCTTAAAATGAAACACATATAACTACATATTTAGCTTAAAATCTTAAAATGAAACACATATCTTTTGAATAAATGCTCAATACTTCCTGCCACAACATAGACAGTAAACAAGTGAGGATGGGAAACAACTCAGTCTAAGCAGCAACTATCAAGCAGGGTAAAATAAAAGATAAGTACGAACAACAGAGAAAGAAAACACCACCTTCGTTTGTTATACAACACCAAATTTTCAGGATGTTACCCACTAAATTTGCATGATGTTATAGTATAAATCAGTGTAGTATAAATCAGTATAGTATGAAAAATGAAACCAAACAATCAGTGTAGTATAAATTCAAGAAACCAAAAATTTTAGGGAAACCATTTTTCGAGCTTCATAAAAAAGGAAAATATGCAAAAATTGATTTCTAAGATACCAAACTAAGACGAATTCAGAAATGGGATATGAAACACTAACCTTAGTGCAATGCTTTGCCGGAAAAAGATATAGAAAACTGAGTTTTGACGGGCTCAGTCGTGTGGGCGTGACTGCGTGAGTCGTGAGGCAGAGAACTGGTGAGGGCTTGACTGCTTGAGCCGTGTGGCCGGTGGCGGACTGGCGGAGAACTGGTGAGGTCTGACTTCTGAGGGTGAGGACTGAGGGTGATAGGGAGTGAGTGAGGCGGACAACGGACTAGCATCTGGCGGAGAAAGCAAAATTAGTATATGAAAATGAAACCCTAGTATTACTAGTATATACTTAAGGGTAGACTAGTAAATTAGTAAACCCTTATTGGGTTATCGGTTTACCCAATAACAGAATTGATAAACCGAGCCCGAACCGATAACCCAATAAGAAATGTTTTTTACCCGTTACTGAACCGTTAACTCAATAACCCAATACCGATAACCCAATAAGTAATTAACGGTTCGAGTTATCGGTTTTACCCGATATATGCCCACCCCTACTCTCAAATACTAAACAATTTTAAAAAAGAAAACTCCACAACTCAGTGTTTACAATTTCCCCAAAACCTGGTGAAATCTAGTCACAAGCTCTACAGCGATGTCATAATCATCCATATACAATGAGACTAAGTCCAAATTTGTTCTAGATTCGATCTGAATCACACTCGGGGTTCCCAGGACCCCGTCTGAATATACCAACAAGTTCCAAAATACATAACGGACCTACTCAAGGACAAAAATTACATCAAACAACATCTATTCCATGAATCACAACTCAATTCAAGCTAATAAAACTATGAACTTCCGAATTCCAAAACTAATGCCGATTCATGACAAAATAACTTCGATTAACTTCAAATTTTGCACACAAGTCATAAATGACATAATGGATCTATTCCAACTTTCGGAATCAGAATCCTACCCGATATCAATAAAGTCATCTCCCGGTCAAACTTTTCAACCTTCAACTTCCTAGCTTTGGCCAATTCAAGATGAAACGACCTATGGACCTCTAATTCGACATCCGGACACACTCCTAAGTCCAAAATTACCATACGGAGCTATTGGAACCGTCAAAACTCCATTCTGAAGTCGTCTACACAAAAGTCAAACAACGCTCAACTCTTTCAACTTAAAATTCCAACTTAGGGACTATATGTCCCATTTCACTCTGAAACTCACCCGAAACCAAAAACAAACACCCTCGGCAAATCACATAACCATAATACAACATAGTGGAGGCAATAAATGGGGGATTATGGCCAAAATATTCAAAAAGACCGGCTGGGTCGTTACATACTCCCCTTGAACGAGTATAGAGACATACCTGAAGTGGTGAAAAGATGAGGATAACAGCTACGCATATCATGCTCGGTCTCCCGAGTCGCCTCCTCGACTAGTTGAACCCTCTACTAAACCTTCACTGAAGCAATGTTCTTCGACCTCAACTTTCGAACCTATCTGTCCAAAATGGCCACCGGCTCCTCAATATAAGACAAATCCTTATCCAATTGGACTGAGTTGAAGTCTAACACATGAGATGGATCACTGTGATACTTCCAGAGCATAGAAATATGGAATACTGGATGATTTGCAGGTAAACTAGGTGGCAGGGCAAGCTTGTAGGCCACCTCTCTAATCCTCTCAAGAATCTCAAAAGGTCCGATATACCTAGGGCTTAACTTGACCTTCTTCTCAAACCTCATAACACCCTTCATGGGCAAAACCCAAAGCAAGACCCGCTCCCTAACCACGAATGCAACGTCACAACCTTTTCGATCTGTATAACTCTTCTATCTAGACTGGGCTGTGCGAAGCCGATCTTGAATCAATTTAACCTTTTCCAAATCATCTTGAACCAAGTCTGTACCCAATAGCCTAGTTTCACCCGGCTCGAACCAACCCGCTGAAGACCAACACTACCTCCCATACAAGGCCTTATGCGGAGCCATCTGAATGCTCGATTGGTAGCTGTTGCTGTAGGCAACTCCGCAAGTGGTACTTATCCCAAGAACCCCTAAATTCCATCACACATAGCATATCCTCCAATGTCTGAATAGTATGCTCGGACTGTCCGTCTGTCTGAGGGTGGAATATTGTACTCAACTCAACCCGAGTGCCCAACTCTCATTGTACGACCTTCTAGAATCGTGATGTAAACTACATACCCGATTAGAGATGATTGATATCGGCACGCCATAAAGTCTGACAATCTCGCGAATATAAACCTGAGCCAGCTGCTCTGAAGAATAATAATCACCACTAGAATGAAATGAGCCGACTTCGTCAACTTATTAACAATCACACATACTGTATCGAACTTCTTCTGAGTCCATGGGAACCCAACAAAAAAATCCATAGTAACCTGCGCCTATTTCCACTATAGAATCTCTAGCCTCTAAAGCAATCCACATGGCCGTTGATGCTCATACATCACCTGTTGATAATTTAGGCACCGAGCTAAGTACTTCACTATGTATTTCTTCATCCTCCTCCACCAATAGTGCTGCCTCAAGTCCTGATACATCTTAGTGGCACCTGAATGAATGGAGTATGCGAACTGTGGGCCTCTTGAAGAATCAACTCACGCAACCCATCTACATTGGGCACACGTAGCATGCCCTACATCTGTAACACTATCATCCCCAATAGTGACCTCCTTGGCATCGCCATGCTGAACCGTGTCCTTAAGGACAAGCAAATGGGGGTCATCATACTGATGCTTTATGATACGATCATATAGAGAATACCAAGAAATCACACATGCCAAAATGCGATTCAACTTCGAAATATCCAATCTAACAAACCGGTTGGCCAAGGTCTGTACATCCAATGCTAATGGCCTCTCTGCTACCTCTAGATATACTAAACTGCCCAAGCTCTCCACCTTTCGACTCAAGGCATCGGCCACTACATTGGCCTTCCCAGGATGATAAAGAATGGTGATATCATAATCCTTAAGCAACTCTAACCATCTCCGATGATGCAAGTTAAGATCCTTTTGTTCGAACAGATGATGTAGACTCTAGTGGTTGGTATTGTTACACCCCTTTTTTCGTACATAAGAGTACGTCTTAAGTCAATTGATGTAAGCTCAGAAATGAGATCATCTTTAAAAGTACATAAAGTAAGTTAATCATGTTACCATGGAGGTTACAAATACTTAAGATCATGAATACCAAGTACCAAGAGGGTTGGAAGGCTTAGAAGCTAAGCTAATTGAAGAAAATAAGTTTCGCTGAAAGTCGACAAGTTGAGAATGTTATAACATGTACTTTTGGGGTGAGAATAAGGTGCTTAAACTATTAAGGAGATTATGTTATGAGTTATTATTGCCATATGAATGTATGATAGACGTGTGTTATGTTTTGAAGTCAAGCGAGTTGTGGAACAAAAGTTGGAAAAGGTCATCACAAGTTACATTCATAAATGTGTTGAAACTTAGGTTGAATGTATCTGAGCTTTTCTCCTAATATACTTGGAATTAGGGGATGATCTACATATCAAATTGAATATCTACGAATCTAGTTTCTAACGCATTAAATCGTTCATCGATACGATATTGGAGTAGAGAGATATTCATATTTTTGTGAGATTGCGCAGACTGGTAGGTGACAAGTAGGTGCATCACCTACTTGCCAAAAGGAGAGGCCTCAATTAAAAGATCTTAAAGTCGGCCAAGAGGGGATTTTTAAAGGCTTATAAAATCATTTAATTCACTCATCTTTAAGACCATGAAAACGAAATTTAACCCCTGCAACTCCTCTCTAAAATATCCCACATAAACCCTAGGATGTTACGATGTGATTCTAGTGCCGAAAACCACGGACATCTTGCTAGTTTCTCTTTATCCTTCTTGTAGCAGCATTGGGGAACTGATTTTTGATGAAGAAGGACTAAGCTTCATGGGCTCTACTTAGTCCAAGGTAATTTTATGCTTCTCCTTCCATTATCTATGCGTTTACGAGTTGTAACTCGATCGTAAAGACTAGATTTAGCGAGTTTCGAAAGAGTGGTATGCTGGTTGTTGTTGCTTCACTATTTGCTGGTTGTGAACTTATTTTTAAGTTAAATTCATGGCTGGTTTATAGGATAAGTTTGTCTTAATTATATACTTTTGTTTGTGTTGCTCAATTTGAAAGAAAAGACAAGTCGAAACGTGTTTTAGTAAACTGAAAAATCAGTTTTGAGTTGCTAAACTCATGGGACTATTTTGTGGGTTGTTTTGTGTTGTTGTTGGGTTGTCTCTATTGCTACTATTTTTATAGAGTATGGGAGTAGAAAGGGTGTGGAGAAACACCACATAATGGCAGGGTGTTTGGCTGATCGTTCGTCGTTACATTTTTGGGTTGTTTGACACTACTAGGGTTGTTGTTTTGTGTATGAACTGATTGGGGTGTGTGGGCTATTTTGTGGTATTTTATGATGGGTATAAGGTTGGAAAATGATGTATACATGTTGTTATTGTTGTGTTCTTGTTGTTTTTGGTTCTATGTCGAATTGGCAAAAAGTAAAGATTATAGGGGAGATGTTGCCCGTTTTATTATAAAATAAGCTTGTCGTTCATTGTGTGATAGTTGTAACTTCCATAACTTGATGATAGTATTGTTATCGTTTTTGTAGATTAAGGTACAACGAGACGAGTTTAGCGGGGTTATTGGACATATTGTGTTAAGGTATGTTAAGGCTAAACCTTTCCTTCATTTTGGCATGATCCTATAACGACATGTGTTTGATAACGAGACATAAAGAGAAGTCCTTATTTCTGAATTTATTCACATTATCCTAGTCTAATAAGTTACAATATTCTCCGTTATTGAGACTTTCTATTCAGTTAAATATTGTCTTCTTTCAGTCAAGACAGTAGAGGTCTATGTATATATATATTACAGTATTTTCACCACCACCAAGCTATAATCGGTTAGCAGGTCCCTATTGGGCAACCTCTGATCAGATGGTAAGTTATATACCGAGCCTACTGTGGACAAGCGCCTATGAGCGAGCCTAGAATAGCCGAGATACAGAGACTAGTATGGCCGACCACCTATGAGAGAACCTACTACGGCAGAGTAGTTACACATACCAAGCCTTATAGGGTCGGACATCTATTTTACTTACTATATTGAGAGAGTTGAGTCAGTAGCAGCAGGTAGGCACATCTTCAGATTATCTTTGACTCCCAGTTACTTTCAGTTATTGTATTATCAGTTCAGTTTCAGCTTTAAGTTATTCCATTGCCTTACATACTCGGTACATTATTTTGTACTAACGTCCCTTTTGTCGGGGACGCTGCATTTCATGCCTGCAGGTCCTGATAGACAACTGGATAGACTTTCCCAGTAGACAGAGCCAAACATCAGCTTGGTTGGTAAGCTCCACTTTCCCCGAGTTACCAGGTTTAGACCTTGGAGTCCATTTTATATATACAGGTTTGATGGGTAGGTCGAGGCCCTGTCTCGACCATGATACAGTTTATTTATCCCTAAAGACTTGTAGACAAGTTCTGTATATTTTTTATATAAGTATTGTGGTTTTACCAGTCCTATGTAAATTTTTAGTTTGGTATTGTTGGTCGTAGATGTTATTTTCAGATGATTCAGAATATGGCCTCATCGGCCTAAGTTGAGGGTTACGCATCCAGGGTTCATAGTTACTGAGTAGTACGCTCGGGCGGAGTATAGACCTCACAAGGGACGTCATGCAAATAGTGCCATCAAATATTCAAGGCATGAATAATAGTTGTTAACTCAAGGTCGTAGACAGGATAATTCTTCTTATGTACCTTCAGTTGTCTAGATGCATAGGCAATCACCCTACCGTCTTGTATCAACACCACGCCAAGGCCAACAAGCGACGCATCACAATACACAGTGTAAGACCCCAAACCCGTAGGCAACACCAATACTGAGGCTATAGTTAAAGTAGTCTTGAGCTTTTGAAAGCTCTCCTCATACTCCTCGGTCCACCTGAAAGGAACACCCTTCTGGGTTAATCTGGTCATATGTGCATCAATAGATGAGAAACCCTCTACGAATCAAAGGTAATACCCTGCCAAAACAAGAAAAATCCACATATTAGTTCTGAATGAATAGGACAGCTCACATAGCCTCTACCATGATAGGTTGCAACTGGGCACGGGCACTACTATATGTGCCAGAATCTCGAGGCCTCTTGGCCTCCCTCTCCCCTCTCTCTCTCTCTCTCCCGACTCCATATATCCTCCAATATCCTAGTAATCTCCACTAACTGCTGGTATGGGGTATCAGTCTCCAACTCTCGAGCCATGTTAAATCTAATACCAGGGTTGAGCCCCCACGATAAATCGACGAACTCGCTCTTTGACAATGGAAACTAATGTAGGTGCATGTCTGGACAACTCGCTGAATCGGACTGCATACTTTGATACGGTCATAGCACCTTGGAGCAATTGCTCAAACTCTACGCATCATGCATCCCTAAGACTCGAGAGAACAAACTCCCTCATGAACATCTCTAAGAACTGAGCCCGGGTGAGTGAAGCTGCCTCGACCGAGCTACCTAACTCATACGCTCTCCACCACTAATAAGCAGCTCCCTTAAGTTGGAACGTAGTGAAAACAACCCTACTCGACTCCACAATACCCATAGGATGGAGGATATGGTGGTACTCCTCAAGAAAATCATGTGCATCCTCAGAAGCTAATCTGCAGTCCTGCCCAAGGCTGCTCCCCAAATTCCGCTTCTGCGGAGGCACACCTGCACCCAAATTTTTGCACCTGCGAACCCAGACCTGGGCTGCCTTATTTTGCTATGCACTTTATCACTCGCATTTGCATCTCCGTACTTGCGGCCAATCCCTCCATAGGTGTGATGACACCAGAAGGCTGGAACTTCAACAATGAGACTACGTCCAAATTTGTTCCAAATTCGATTCGAATCACACCTGGGGCCTTAGGACCCCATCCAAATATACCAACAAGTTCCAAAACACATAACAGACCTATTTGAGGCCAGAAATTTTATCAAACAACATCGATTCTATGAATTGCAACCCAATTAAAGACTGTGAAACTATAAACTTCTAAATTCAAACACTAATGTCAATTCATGCCAAAACAACTCTGATTGACTTCAAAATTTGCACACAAGTCATAATGACATGACGAACATATTTCAACCTCCGAAATAAGAATCCAACCCCGATATCAATAAAGTCAACTCTCGGTCAAACTTTCCAACCTTCCAAACCTTCAACTTCTTAGCTTTCGCCAATTCAAGCCGGAGCGATCAACGGACCTCCAAGTCGACATCCGGACATACTCCTAAGTCCAAAATCACCATACGGAGCTATTGGAACCGTCAAAACTCCATTCTGGAGTTGTCTACACAAAACTCAAACTATGATCAACTCTTTCAACTTAAAACTCCAACTTATGGACTATATGTCCTATTTCACTCCGAAACTCACCCGAACTAAAACCAACCACCCCCGAAAAATCACATAACCATAATATAGAAGAGGTAATAAATAGGGGATCAAGGCCAAAATACTCAAAAGGACCGGTCGGCTCGTTACATCATGAATGACCTCTAAGAGGAAATATAGATATTATGCTCGACTGCTACTCGTTATTGACAATGTTTTGATTGAGCACAATTCTTGCCGATTCTTTGACTAGTGGTGTAATTGTTGTTGAACAAATATGATGTTAGATATGGCCGATGAGAATAAAACTTTTGAGGCCACGACGCCCCGAATGACCCTCCGAACCGGGCCCAAAATAACGAGGCGATGATGATAAACATCAGAAAGGAAAAAGATAAGAACGAGAGGAACCAATAGTCCTTCGGTAGGCGGTACGATTAGCTACCGTAGTCGCGACCAAGTCAATTCCCATTCTCATGTCTAGACGGATATTACACATATTTGAGCCTCCTATATTTTCCTTAAACTATTTTCCAAAAACAATTTCCCAAAATCATTTTCAAACTATTTCCAAAAAACAATTCCCCAAGAACATTTTCAAACCATTTTCTACAACAATCTTCCAAAAAACATGTTCAAGAAAAAAATAGTTTATTGTTTACTTTATTTTACTAATAATTTCATTTCTCTCATCTTGCGAGGTACTATCACATGGGGTTGCTTTCGGAGGATGACACTCGAAGACGAAAAGACAAACCCCTCATCTAATCCTCGCTTCATACTTCCTATCCTCGGATGTATTCAAAACATAAAGTATAGTGAAGTCGTATATATATGTTATGTTTGCTTTGGTATCACCTGTTTGCTAAACACTTAGGATGAATTGCATATAGTTAATGATCGGTTTAATTTGCAATGTTATGCTTTAGATAATTCTTGTAGTTTGTGTGGGATGTTGATCGTATCTTATGACGTGGTTAATTAACTTAGGATCGGTATATACCTAAATAGTTAAATTAGTCATATACATAAAAATAAAGGCATTGCATCTTCTTTCAAAAAATAATTTTTCTGTTCTCCTAAAATTATTAGCATGATTTTCGAACCATTTTATATGTAAATTATTCTTTAATTGACGCATCTTAAGTTGAAAGTTGTAGTTAGACTATCATACTTTTATTTGAAAGACTTGGGTCTTGTGGTCATTCGGGCTCGACAAACAATTGGTATTTCAAGACCGCGACTCTTAAGATGGCCTCTAGTTGCTCATTGAATGACCATTCATTTTCCAATGCAAATATTTCTTTTACATCTATATAATAATTTTCTTATGTCATAAACATCTCAATACATATTTTATACCACACTCATTCATTCAATCAATTCTATATTCATTAAATTAATTCTTTCACTTTACTCATTATGCACTAAGATTATCCGAGGATGACTCTTCCTCCATTCTTTGATCAAATTCCTGGCTAACTATTCATCCATGTGCAAATAAATATTATTCCCCTTTTTTCAAATCTTTTAATATAAATTTTCTCTTGTTGTAGTTATCCATCTAAGACTTTTAATTCTAATTATGGGTCATTTTTCTGTTTAAGTTTATTCTTATAGGTTCAAACTTTTATTCAAACAATTTAAGTTAACACGCACTCTTTAGGTGCAATTCTTTTTCATATTGTTCAATATACACTAAAATACTATATTTAAATATATTTTTAATTCTTTTGTACACTATATATTATTGCATATATATTTTGTCAAATATTTTACTATTCTTTATCTAGAACTCACTATGTACTTAGCTTATTTTTGGAACACGACTCCCTTGTCCACTTTACATACATTTCGTACGAGTCAATATATTTTAATCATTTCATTTCAAAAACACAAAAAAATACTTGCATAATTCATCCGCACATAATTCATTACATATTTAATATTATTACTATTCATTAGAGTACACGTTAATCATTCTTTATTCTTTGTAATAGTTGTGAGTGTCGGTTAATTGTCGTTGAACCTTCCCTCATTTATTTGATTGAGTCCATAGAAACCATATTTTGTGGATCTTGAGGGATGCCTAACACCTTTCCCTCGAGATAACTTGAACCCTTACTCCGAATCCCAACGGTTTTGTAGATCATGGTCGAAATGTACATTATATAGTGTAATATAGATGTCCTAGTGTACCATAAATACTAGGTGGCGACTCTAAACAATAATTCACCTTGTAGAGTACTATAAGTTGTATATTATTTTGACTTGTGCAAAATAGGGTGCAACAACATAGCAGCTCTACTGGGGATACTTCAGGTTCTAACCACAGCGACTCGAAATTACTTGATGGATTACAGGTTCTCCAATACTCCAACTTCTATTCTCTCTGTCACATGCTTCAGGTTGTATATTGTCTACTTCAATTGTATACTCTTTGCTTCATGGTGTATATTCCTTGCTTTGAGTTGTATATTCTTTGATGCAAGTGGTATATTTTTGTCACATGCTTCAAGTAGACTATTCTTTGTCATGCTCTTCAAGCGGTATATTCTGTGTCATATGTTTTAAGTATTATATTCTTTGTCATCCACTTCAAGCGGCATATTCTCTGTCGTGCTCATGTTGTATATGTTTCCCACATGTCTACGTATATTCTACTACATATGACTGTGTTGCATATTCTTTCACACATGCTTTTGGTGCTGCCTTATCAAATTGGCATCGCTTCTCTATCGACTCTTGGTCGTACACAATCACATACAAGTCATGCAAGGGTTGTCTTTTTACCCCTCCGAACTTTCTTTCAAAATTCTGTAGCTTCAGAGATTGGCATACGAGATTAACTATGTACCATCTTGCAGATGTCCTTAATTCATGCTAGAATCTAGGTAAATCTACTCTTAAAATTTCTAAGTCATTATATACCACCTTGCAGATCGCTTTAGCTGGATTAATTGTTACATATTATTTATATGTTACCCATTCTTTATGTGTCATATATTCATTTGCTATTATTATGTATCCTTTATCTGCTGCATACACGTTCTACTTGTTGTCCACCACTAGGTCCTCTTTATCCGACTAAACTCCGATTGACTTGTGTTGAACCTTGACCTTTCAAATATACATACCCATTCCGGTCTTTATGACCATCCTCATAACCATACCATCATCTGAACTCTACCATTCTTTTCAAAGATACGTAAACCTAGCTTGGTAAATCTTCCACTAATTTGATGTATTCTTCTCAATCATACCTCGCATTTTCATTGGCTTCCATCATTTGGAACAAATCCATGCGTTATGCTACAATATATCTCTTATTCAAAATCTACCAGTCTCCACCCACCTACCAAAGAATTCTCATTCATAATCACATTTCTTCTTAAGGAACAATCGATCATTCTTGATAATCATACAGATTTCGTAGTTTCAGTAGTTGGCCCGAACTATGTTTTGACCTAATTCTTGTTTTGGCAAGATACGTAGGCAACCCTACATAAGGGTTTGGTCTCCCTACTATTTCAAAACAATTTCACGGTACAGAAAACTAGGCGGGTATTTTGGAATAGTGCGATGATGCTCTCAACTCAGAAATCTCTGAGAGCGTCAACCAAATTTCACCAAATATCCAAACATCAAAATACCATGACAACTTTACTATGACTCTCGCTCGACTTAAATCCCAACATGTGGGATGCAAGTCCTTTCTTCAAACATCTGGCTATGGAGTCATGATGTTCACTCCCACTTTCCAAATTTAGAGATTCGATACAAGTCAACCCATTTTTGTTATAGGGGCAAATTACTAGTCAGCCTTCAAGAAGTGTCATGCTCGCACGACTCGGACAAATAAAGAAGAATAAGTGACACCTCAAGACAACACGAATCAATTTCCCTCCCTCAAACTAAGAATTTTTCTTTGGATGAAGTAGGGACAACACAATTTCAAATCATCGTGGCATGCCGACATCGCTTTTCCGATCACAACCGGATCCATCACTGGTTACACGACCTAACTCTACACCCTCTTAATTTTATAACTTCACCCAAAAGGGACTCTATCATTTTCTCCTTTAAGTCTTGTAGGAACATCATCCCGATAACTTCACGGGTGATAACGTCTAGTCTCAGACTTGGTAGAGCATCAGTCAGATTATCAGGGGAGTAGTGGTTTAACAATGAGCTATGTCATTCTCAAGACTTCGCTGCTCTCACCACATTTCTATATTTAGATAAGAACATCGTTCCCGGTTGTCAATCGAGACGATCATCAAATGGTTCCTGCAGACGGTCGAAAGGTGCATCATCCTGGGACTGCATGGGAAATGGCATCCGACATAAGATATTGTGGAACATCAACCGAAAGATCAGTGGAGTAATAGTTACAATTTTTAATTTTGTTATTTTATGATGGCACTACTTCATAATATTTTTATATCTTGATCAAATTATTGCCCCGGCTAATAGCTGGGGGCAATCACCAAAAGGTTCCTATGGACAATTTGAAGGTCGCAACAAAAAATCCCTACAGTCAATTGGGAGACAACAACAACAACTATCTCGCAAACAGTCATGGGCATCGAGACAATTGTTCGAAAGAGCAGCTGGGGCACATCTTCTGGAGGAAGACACTCTTCAACTCGAGAGATACCACACCCAATCATGGGTACAACGAGGCATCGCTCCGAGTTTGTCTATACCCTTGCATTTCATACATATCTTTGATGTAATTAATATAGTCAGTTGCAACGCCTTGAAATAGGAGAGTAAAAGAAGTGTTGAAACCCATACATCTCATACAAAAGATCAATCAAGGACCCTTCTAGGGTTCGGCCATATTTTTTGAAGGAAAAAATCAAAAAATCATCAATTAAGGACCATTCCCAGGTTCTATCTCATTTTTCAAAACATCAAAAAAGGCTCCCATCGTGCGGAGATTTCAATCCCTTCCACTCCCATCGTGCGGAGCTTTACTTTCCTGTCCTTCCCATCGCGTGAAGATTTTACTTTCCTATGCAATGCTCTCTGAACTGATGGAGTGCGGTAAGAGCTCTGAACTGGGAGTGCACTGAATGAAGACTGCACTGAAGCTCTTCGGCTGGCTGGTGGTGAATGATAAACTAGCCTACTAGACTGGCCTCTCACAAATCGACCTAGGCATCCAGACGAGGCACCACTGAAGCTACATGAATATCGGGACCTCTTGTCCCTACCCGGTATCATCTCTCTTGTCTTGATACGGATGTGCTCCACATGACGCACTATCTCAACCACCTAATTAAATAGAGTCGTGGTCTCGATCTCTCTAGCCATAGAAAGGCGAATAATAGGGTGAAAACCCTCAATGAATCTTCTCACTCTCTACTCATGACTGGGAATCAAAGCAATAGCATGACAAGACCTCATATCGTACTCAGTAACTGACATATAACCCTACAATAGGTACTCAAACTGCCTCCTCAGCTCCTCTCTCCTGGTGCGTGGCACAAAATGCTCTAAGAAGACTCTGGAGAACTGAGCCCATGTAAGAGGAGGTGATCCTGCTGGTCGACCCATCTTAAAAACCTGCCACCACCTCTTGTCCATACCCTGCATCTCGAAGGCGGTGAAGTCAACTCCATTGGACTTCACTAGTCCCAAATTGCGCAGTATCTCATGGCAACGATCTAAGAATCCCCGAGCATCCTCTCAAAGGTATACCTCTGAAATGAGGAGGATGCAACTTGGTGAACTTATCTAACTTCTTTAGCTCATTAGCTGACATTGCGGGCATATCCTCAGGCTATGCGGCGATAATAGGCTGAACTCCCCCGACCTGTAATATTGCAAGAGTGATAACCATGGGCCACCTGCTCTGTGGTACGAGTATCGAGAGTCTGCTCCCCTCATCGAGAAATAGCTATAACAATATAAGATGTCTCAGCCTGATCCAAACTCTAGAACAAACCAACCATGTGAATCAAGGCATCGTAAATAACTGGCGAAACAAATAAGCCTTGGGAACCTAAGCCGGTAATTTCGGCTCCACATAATCAAGAACATGCTCCTCAACATGACCTACCTATGGCTCAACAACAGCTGCACAAGCAGTGGATGTAGCTACGGGGCATGCTCCGCCCCTACCTCTGCCTAGACCCCGGCCTCTCACAGCCTTGGCCTGGGGTATCGGCTCCTGCTCAGCTACACCTGACGATCGTGTAATCACCATACGTGAGTGAATAGAAAGTCAAGAATTCAAACTTAGGGATAAACAAATCCTGTAATAGAGCGGTATTTTTTAAAGTTAACCCTTGAGTTATTATCTTAATTGGAATTTCTTTTCTCAATAAAATATGTATTTATGTACATATGAATTTAATATCATTTATTGAGGGATATGAAGTAAATATGGAATAGAGAATACCTAAGTGTCTAATGGACCAAACTTACAGTATATTTGATGAATAATTAATTTATATTTTTTGGAAGACAATTAGAAAGTAAAATGACTAAGCCAATTGCAAAGTTATTATGGTAGCTATATTATTAATTAACTTGAAATATGTGGGCCAAGACTATTCTCTTTTGTGGCACGTTCAATGACCTAGGGAAATAAGAGTTAAGGGAAATTTGGTTTCGTGGCTTTTGGAACAAGAGAAGAAAACATTTGGGTACGTGCACTAAAAGGAAGGAAGAAGGGTATTTGTAGGCATCTTTGGGGTTTTAGTAGGCGGAACCTACAGGTGAACAAAGAGGGGTTCCAAAATGACTTTTATCCATCATTATAAATGGAATATTTTTGGAAAAATCATAAGAAAGTCTTGATTGAAGAAGACAAGTGAAATACTGTGAGAAGCTTAGCTTCTTCTTTATCTACAGTTACTGGTTTCGACATTATTACTGATATCGAGAGAATTTTATTTTTCTCTATGACTATTATTCATGTGACATGAATATTAATATCCAAATGGAGGGATTTTCAGATGGCAATGACAAATAGAAGGTTATCACTTAAATTATCTCCATGAATATATTAAATGATTAAGAGATGCTTGCGAAAAATAAAGGAAATATTTGGTTGGTTTGCAAGTCAACAAGAAGAAGAGATCGATAGAACTAAGAGGAAATCTGATTTCTTAAATATGAAGTCACTAATCACAATGAAAACAACGAATAACTAAGAGGAGGCTCCTATAGTCTACAAAAATGCAATGGCGAGAGACGCTCTAACCTCTCTCTAAAATCTTTATGAGTACACAACATCCACAATGTCAGAAATTACCCCAATCCCAAACACTGATCCTCCTGACTCAAATTCCATGAACATTGACGAACCAATCCAAAACCAGCATACTCCCTCTTTCCTTCAAACACTACTCAATCAAACTGATACATCAATACCAACTATTAATACTAACCCATATCATCTTAACATGTCAGAAGAAACACTTCCAACAAACAATTCAGAAAACTTCATTCCACTCTCCACAAAGGATAAGGTGAGGCTTTATTCTCCGTGGAAATATTCAATAATCATCAAAGTTTTTGGGCAAAAAGTGAGTCACCTAACCCTCAAACAAAAATTACAAAACCTGTGGAAACCAACTGAACCACTAGCCCTCATTGATCGAGGCAATGATTTCTTCCTAATCAAGTATCAAAGGGAAAAAATATGAATAAAGCTTTACATGAAGGGCCATGGTTTGTATTAGGCCATTTTCTATCTGTTAGACGATGGGAACCAAGGTTTCTAGTATCTACGACAAAGCTTACTTACACAACCATTTGGTCACGCCTACCAGAACTACCCACTGAATTCTACAATGTCCACATCCTTCAAAAAGTAGGCAATAAGTTAGGCAAATTGCTAAAAATAGATACATGCACATCATCTACATACAAGGGTAGATATGCTCGAATATGTATTGAAGTTCCCCTTGAAATACCTCTAAAGTCGCATGTCTTCATAGGGAACTATCACCAACAGATCCTATATGAAGGTCTTAACATGCTATGTGTTTGTTGTGGAAGAATAGGCCACATCACCACCCAATGTCCCATGAAACTCAGTCTCACGCCTACACCACCTCCACCCAGTCACAACTCATTACCTACCCAGCAAGATACCAAAGAGATGCCACCCCAAGAAGAATGAAAGACGGCCATTTTCCCAAAAAGGCACACAAAAGCTCACAGGCAATCACACAAACAATTCCACAATAACAATGATGCCATTCCCACAGCTTCAGCAACTACAACAAAAAACCTCCACCTTCCACCAGCGCCAAAGGTAACAGACTATCGCACATGTATTAAATCTGAATCTCCTACTCCAATTACTACTCACTTACATAATAAGTTACCTGAACAACTTTCTACTAATCATATATTAGCTATAAAAAATCATTTTGCATTACTAAACTATTCAAATGACATAGAGTGCACACCCTCTTCCAAAGTTCTAGCCAAACAGGCCACCAGCCCAATAGGCAAATAAGTGGCCCAATTCCACAAAATTGACCCTGCAAATGGGTCGCTGCATGCACCTCCTACCTTACCCCGACCCACCTCTACATAATAACCCTCATAATAACCCTGCTTCACAACCTTCAAAGGTTAACAGTAATCCTATTGACACTACTCCAAATTCAACCACTGCCACAATAAACCCACCACCCCTCACAACCTATCAGGAAACATCTCTCAAGTATGCCTCAAACCTTACACCAAGCCCACAAGCTACTCCATATACCCATAATGATATACCATTATCCCTTCCCTAGCCCACCTCACAAACGATCGCTGCTAATCACCTTCCCATGCAAGATCCTTCATCTAACCCCAACCCACGTGCTAAGCCCAACCCACACGAAACTCCTTCTCTAACAATACTCCACCGACTCCACCACCCAATAATAAAATTTTATAAACACTCCTCAATCATTACCACTTCAACTCTCCAACCCCAATACTTCACAACCTACAGAGTCTACAATATAATGTAATCATGCACAGGCACCACACTCCCTTTTTCCCCTAAGGACTCAACATCAACGACCTTCACAGCTACTATTCTGGCCCCTCTAACACACATTTTCTCAACCCAGAAATAATGCAGCATAACACACACACACCTCCACCTCTAACCTACCCTATAATATACACATCACAAGCTACCAATCCATTTTAACCACCTCAATCATTGTTAGAGATGGGACTCCAAAACCATGCATTCATGTTCTCAGTGATTGTGAACAACCAGGAGGTTATAGAGTGCCTCCAAAATCCCCAATACTTAGCATAGATAGTCACAAAGGGAATGACAGCAGCGATGCAATTCTATGGTTAGTACAATTGGACGACCACACCAATGTAGGCCACCAACATATGGTGGAATCCTTACCCTCAATACCGGCCTCACTCTTAGCCACCATACTATGTCGACCTTCCATTCTACCCACAAACACAGTCTCCAATTCCTTGGATACACGAATACATCCACATACCACAGACACTACCCCCACTATTTCCAATGAGCCCCTTCGAACCTCTAACACCCTCTTCCTCAATGAGTCCACAACTACCAAGTCCAGGAGACCAAGAATTGCTAACTCCACAGGAAATAGCAGCAGTTATGAAGGAAATGAGGGAAACTCGCACGGAGCCAGTATGGCTAGGAGCATGCCATATCTCTGTCCTCAAATAGCAATACGCAAAAAAAATGGTGCTCAATTGTTCACCAGAAGTGACCAAGTGCCTGATCAAGTTGAGGCCCCCCGTCAACCGAGAAGCAGGAAAATTTGTAGTCGTGATCACACCAACTCTACGGCAGATGCCCCAGGAGGCAAGCCAAGTGACTTCAGTACCGGTGGAGCAGGCCACAATACCACCACAAACCCCCTCACGTAATAGATCAATGAATTTTGTGATATGGAATTATAGGGGTACACAATCACCTGACTTTCGAAGAAACTTTTGTTCAATGCTAAATTACTATCAGCCTCTACTAGTAGTACTTCTAGAAAAACACATAGTAGATCACAACAGTATCAAGGAAGATTTTGATTTTTCACACCTCTCACAAGCTCCCGTTGAAGGGCAGTTAGGTGGCATCGTGGTGTTATGGAATGATTCCATAGTTCAAGTTAATGAACTTGTTGTCACAAATCAGGAAATACACTGCATGGTGCAGGTACGTCCCTACGGTCAACCTTTTTTATTTACAGTCATATATGCTAGCAATGTTTTATCATCTAGGAAATTACTATGGCAAAATTTAATGAATATCACAGACACTTACAAAGGCCCATGGCTAGTTGGGGGTGATTTTAATGAAATTTTATATTTCAAAAAAATATTTGGGGGATGCTCCTTAAACAACAATCGAGCAGATTTGATGCTTAACTGTTTCAATTACTGTAACCTGCTAGATTTAGGTTTCAGGGGCAGCAAATATACTTGGACTAATAAAAGAAGAAGGGGAGTCATGATACTAGAAAGACTAGATCGTATAGTAGCAAATTATGAATGGTTAAATCTGTATTCGAAAGCAATTGTGCATCATTTACCTAGAACCCATTCCGACCATTGTCCACTATTGCTAACCCTCAACACACACCTTCATAAAAAAAGTAATATATTTAGATTTGAAACAATATGGATGTCCCATCAAGAATTCCCTCAGTTAATTAATCACATATGGCAACATGATCCCCAAATTCTTGATGCTATAGAGGATTTTACAGAATTAGTTAAAACTTGGAATAACCATTCCTTTGGTAATATTTTTTACAAAAAGAAAATAACATTCAAGCGAGACTAGCAGGTATCCAAAAATCTCCACACTATCCCATGAGTAATTTCCTTCAAAACTTGGAACGGGATCTTATAACCCAATACAACCACCTTTTAATACTCGAAGAGGATTTTTGAAAATTAAAATCTCGTGTAAATTGGCTTAACCAAGGGGACGTCAACACTAGATTTTTTCACTTGTCAACTATTAAAAGGAGGCGCCGTAATAGAATAATCTCCTTAAAAGATTAGGCAGGTAATTGGCTTTATGACAAAGACCAGCTCTACGACCTCGTTACTAACTATTATCAATCTGTTTATACTACATCACACACTCATTCCTATAAAAATTATACAACTGCAAATTACAACATACTCTCACAAGAGGAAGCCAATACATTTTCTTCATCACTAACTGAGCAGGAAATCTTCGAAGCTGTGCAGTCCTTCCAACCTCTTAAATCTCCTGGACCTGACGGTTTACATCCATTATTTTATCAAAAATTTTGGCCACAACTAAAGAACTCTTTAGTTAATTTTTGCCATCAAATTTTCCAACAAGGCTACATTCCCTTAGATCTCAACAAAACTTACATTTGCTTGATACCCAAGATAAAAACACCTTCAACTAGGTCCCATTTTAGACCAATCGTTTTATGTAACACTCTCTACAAAATAATCTCCAAAATTATTGTTAGTCAGATTAAACCCTTCCTTCAAAAAGTAATTAATCCTACTCAATCTGCTTTCCAAAAAGGGCGAAGGGCAGCGGATAATGCTATAATTGTTCAGGAATTACTCCATCATTTTAGAACTTCAAAATCCAAATGCCCAAGCATGCTCCTCAAATTAGACCTTGAAAAAGCATTTGACAGATTGGAATGAAGTTTTATATGACAATCATTAGCATTCTTTAATTTTCCTCCTCAGTTAATATCCATTATCATGTCCCGTATGACAACTACCTCTATTTCTATCATTTTTAATGGATCCCCTACCAAATTCTTTACACCTCCACAGGCATTAGGCAAGGTGATCCCCTATCACTGTACCTCTTCATTATTTGTATGAAAATGTTATCTAGACAAATAAACAATGCAGTAGACTATAACAATTGGAAGCCTATCTCTTTAAATGATAAAGCACCTCAAATATCCCATCTCTTCTTTGCAGACGATATTATACTAGCTTCTAAAATAACAACTGGCAGCTGCCATATAGTAATTGACCTTCTAAACAACTATACTAGCCAATCCGGGCAAAAAATTAATTTTGACAAATAAAAAGTTTTCTTTTCCAAATACTGCCCCACACATGACAAGGATTTCATTTTATCATCCTTTAACATGAGGGAAGGTAAGTCATTTGGTAAATACCTAGGCTTTCCAATATCCACAGGAAAACCTACAAAGAGGGATTACCAATTTATAATCGATAACTTTAAAAACAGGTTAGCCGGCTGGAAAACAAAGCATCTAATAATGGCATGCAGAACTATTCTAATCAAAGTAACTCTGAACACCATCCCCAACCATATCATGCAAATTATGTCCCTCCCAACTCATGTAATCAACCAGCTAGAAACCTATCAAATTTTTTTTTATGGGGTTCTACCTCACAAAAAAAGAAGCTTTACCTCCTCAATTGGCAAATAATTACTACTACCAAGGAACAAGGTGGACTTGGTATCCAAAGGCTACGACCTAAAAATAATGTCATATTAGCTAGTACGGCTTGGATGTTATTTTACCAACCTCAAACACCTTGGGTATCTTTTTAAATTACAAAATATATTTCAAACACTCACCCACCTATTAAACGAACTTCAATCTTATAGAAATAGCTCATGCATGGGTGGAAGACTTGTCAAATTAGTTTAAAATGGCAAGTCACGAGAGGTACACATGTTAATTTCTAGAATGACAATTGGATTGCCCCAAACTTTAACATAAGAAGCCTTGTCCATGGGCCTTTAACTAATCATGAACACAACTTAACAGTAGCCAAGGTGCTCCCTCTCACCTGCAATCCCACATCCATCCTATCCATTATAGACATGTGATTTTTGACCCTCCCCAAGATTTTTCATATTTTAGCGCGTAAATATTTAATTTAGGCATAATATAAATATTTTAAGTAATTTTGACTCTTTTACTCTATTTTATTATAAGAAAATAAAAATTTACAAAAATAGGTTCATTAATGTTTTGTAGTCATTTTTAATCTAAAAAATATACAAAAATAGTATCGTATTTTTATTTTTAATATGATATTTGAAAATACCAAAAATAGATTTTTTTTTAATGATTAGTTTTATTTTAATAATTATTTGAATAGTAGGACTAATTAATAATTGAGATCGTATTTTTAGTCTTGTTCACGGGGAAAGGATAGAACTTGGGCTCGAGCAACCCGCTTTTAGGCCTAATTTTGGACCTAGCTCACAATTTCCAAGCCCACAATCCCTAGGCCCATACCCCTTAACCTAAAAACCCTACCAAAAAAAACCTAAACTATATAAATAATAAGAACGAAACAGGCGGACAACAAGAAGAAGGAAGAAGAAGGAGAAAATACGCAGGGCTGCGCAGACAAAAACGACCCCCACCCCCGCGTCGTCTTCTTCAAGCACCCCCACCCCCTGGCTTTCCATCTCCTTCCATACACCCCATCCTCTCAAAGACAACCCAAACCGATGGGCCACGACGGGCACCCGTTACATTACTCAACCGAGCACCAATGTAACGTATCTTTCTTATTACATCATCATATACATGTAACATACGGGCCTAATAGGCTAACATAATCATTTATAAACTCAAAATATAGGCCGACAAGGCCGTACAATCCTTCCCGTATAAGACATATGTCTACAAGCCTCTAAGAATACATAAGTGTCACAAAGGTCGGAACAGAGTCCCGCCATACCAAACAACAGACGTCTAAATCATACTAACCAAATACGCAGCTCCGAAGCAAATGGAGCGTACCAACATCTTCCGCTGAGCTGATAACCTACTTGGAAGGCTCTCGACCTGTCTATCAGGACCTGCGGGCATGAAACGCAGTATCCCCAGGCAAAAGGGACGTCAGTACGAATAATGTACCGAGTATGTAAGGCACATAAATAAATACATAGGAGACATGTAATACATATGGAGTACATGACTCAACCCGTACGTCTGAATAACTTTGTAAATCATAAATTACTTTCAGCGTCATACATATGCGTATGAATGTCTATGTTTCATAACATCATCAGCCTCTGAGGGCATTCCATCATATCATATCGGCCACTGTGGGCAAAATCATCATCGTATACCAGCTGATCAGGTGGTGGTGCGTATATAACGCCATAACCTTTTCCATATCCCATATACATATATATATATCTCTATATATACGCATATATAACGCCATTTGAATACATACATATATATGCGTATATAACGCCATTTGAATACATACCCATATATTATATAACGCCGTTTGAATCATATTTCAGCCACTGTGGGCAACAACATCATCATATACTTGCTGACCAGGTGGTGGTGCGTATATAACGCCATAACCTTTTCCCATATCCCATATACATATATTTACATATATACGCGTATATAACGCCATCTGGTCATGGGTCAGTGCACATGAATGCAGTGCATAAAAAGTACGTCAATAAAATTATTCGGAATGTCATAAGACCATTTTGCCTCTGAGTAATATCATAAAGTAAACTCTTTTCAACTTTCATATTTTTCTAAGACCCATGAACAGATGATAAAATATTATGACACATGGGAATTAAAGAACGTAGATATTTCTATTACTTCTATGAGTAGATTCACTTATAGAATTTGTGCATTTGCACGTTTCGTTCATATCGTATGGATCATGTCAAACGAAAGAAGGGATAGCCTTAACATACCTGGAGTAGGAACAACTCCGTATAATTATCCCATTGGAAACCTTCGTGGATTGAATTTAGAACCCAAAAATCGAATTAAGCTTCTGCTTTTAAAATTCTTGAACGAAACTGCTTCTGCCTCTCTGAATATTTTTGAACGAAATTTCTAAGCTTCTGGATTCTTGAAGCACTAAACGAAAGAATGTAACTCCAATTTCAAGCTTCAAGCTTCTTGATTTTCTTGCCTTTCTTTGAGGAATGAGTACGTTAATCCTTTTTCAAAATGAAAAATGGAGACTTTGACATATGATGTATATTTGGAACTTAAAGAACGTTCTGACTCCTCCAATAGAACATGGAACCAAGACATTTACCAAGTCTTGCCTTGTTAATAATTAATTGATGTATGGCAGCCACCTACTCATAATCAATATGAGTCATTTTCTTAAGTAGTGGCCTTCTGCCACGTTTTCTTAGGGGAAGGAATTTAATCTTATCCACTTATTAGTTAACCGGGTAATATTTTGTTACCCGATAATTAATCCATTACCCGTATAATTTAAAAATTATCACAAATTACTTAAAATTCTATTTATTTTTTTAAAATACTTCATATATACTTTATATATTACACTACCGTGGTCATATGATATCTCGCATGAAAAAGTTCTAAGATAAAGAGGTCTTTGAAAAATGGTGAGTTCCACCGTTCTTAGCAAGCCTAAATCCTAAGGCTTGAGTTTCAAAAATGATTTCTCTAGTTTCAAAATGCATTCTTTAAGTGTCTTGGTTGGTAGGTCCCATTTATAATTAATGCTTAGCAAGACTTCTTGCTCTCAAAGTATGACACCAACGTAGCACACATATTAGTCATAGTTTAGTTTAGTTGTCATGGTCCCACGTGGACAAGACAATTCCTACACTTACCCACTTAAATGAATAATTAACCAATTATCTCAAATTAGTTAAACTACTACTCACTTTTAATACACTTTATATACTTTACTATCATGGTCATGTGGTACCTTACATGGTAGTATTTCATAATTATCGTGTATTATTGCTCGACCCGTATTCTATTCCAAATTGACCACTTTCAACGAAACTTGTTTTCTTTAATTCGTGTACCCCCTTATTCTTCATAACACTTATTTATTGCTTGCTATAAATAGTGCAAGTACGTTAACGTCAAGATGATCTCATCCCCGAGTCTTACATCGGTTAACTGAAAATAAAATTTTAACGTACAATACTTTAGGGTGCAACATCATCGTAACTTAACACTGCAAAACGTGACATCACCGTAATGTAATACTGCGGGACGTGACACCTCACTTTCGGGGTCTCATTAATTTATTTATGGCGTATTTTCATGTACAAAAATATGGGGTGTAACATCATTCCCCCCTTTGGAACATTCGTCCTCGAATGTTGACTGATGTGTTTATCGTTCTCATATCCCATAGCTCTTGCGAATACTTTAGTAGTCCTCTTGCCATCTAGTAACTGTTCTGTGAATAAGTCCAAAGGCCAGGGTATTCCCCCCTTTAGGCCTCTTTCCCATGCCATGACTTGTGCTCAAATACTTTCCAATCTCATAACTGTTGCTACCTCCCATCATGCAGCTCCTACGATACTGACCATGTACGTGTCCTTATGCAACTCTCCTTTCCTTTTTCCTCTAGTTTTTAGCCAATCCTGACGTTCTTTGCTTGGTATTTTGTCGAACTTACGAATACTGCTATATCTTATTTTATAGACATGGTTATCCATTCGTATGACTTTACTGCATCTACATAGGTCATACTATACCATAACACTTACCTCGATTTCTCGTTACTGAGGTCTGCTACCCAATCTCAGGTTACTTTCACTGCTTATCTCGTACGTATAAATCTATGTCCTCTAATGCCTCTACATTACTGTTCGTCTTTAAGAATGAAGGCTTAATCTCTTCTCATACTTTATAACTTTTATTCATCCATTATTGATTCATCTCAATTTTGATCCATAGTCCACCCTTGATAACTTAACATTTTATGTAATATTACTGCTAGGATTCATGTTTTATCGAGGAACATCTGAAATGATTAGATTGATCCACCTGGGGCGATACCCTGATTTCATAACTGTATCTCATGGCATCCCAATGTGATTTACTTATGTGGGTATTTTAATCTCGTACAATCCATGAAAGCCTCTTCAATCATTACTCACTCGAAAGCCTAAACGTCATCCTTTATCCATCACAATTATACCTTCATTGTACTATCAGGGCAACATTCCATCTTTTCTAAATGCTACTAGTCTTAGACTCCTTTGAGTTTATTCAGGCTATACTGAGCTTTCTATAACTTAGAGAAACCATCAGCTCTTCTTGTTTTCATGGGCTTAATCCCGAGGACTTATCCATTCTCGTCACCTTCTTACTCGCCTTTTCTTATCCTTGTTCTTGTCTTCCAGAACTCTGTCTCTTTACCATTCCTTATCTTGCGACCTACACATATCTGTTTATACTACTCGCAACTTTTATTCAACTTTCTTGCACCATTGATTTCCTTATGTTATTCTGGATATCAGGCAAAACATTACATCATTTCTCACTCTTTTTTTACTCTCTTACTTAGGTTTCTCGATACCGAGAAACCATAGGCTGTGAGATATGCCACTGTCATTCCTGGATATTGAATCCCAACACATCTAGCCTTTTATCCGATGTATGGACTATTCACATACTCTGCCTTTGAGTATCTCACACGTTGTTCACCTCTACCTTCTTACCTTAAAATCTCACATTGTATCTTCTATCTCTTTCATGACCTCCCTTCCACATAGGTACAATTCACGTCTATACTTGAAGCTCTATTATAATTTTTTACACCTTTGGTGCATACACAATCCGGTGGGAGCTTCGTACTGACTTCTTATGAGGCTGGTACTTCTTCCAACTGGCTTCCTTGTAGAGCCATTATAGATTATAGTCGTTGTGTTGTTTCTATTGAACGTCTGCTATTAAGAGCTATTCTGTCATCTTCTCCAGCACAACTTCTATAATTTTTCTAGGTCTAATAATCAGATTCCTGATTTACTTTGGTGATGTAATTCTTTAGTTTCCTCTTCCTTCTGATTAGCCTTTACATAGGCTTAAGCTATCTTCCGATCTGTGGATCATGGTATCAGTTATTACCTTAGCCTTTCATGGGCGTTATGGAATACCCATGATACCATCATCCAACAATTCAATCCTTTTCTATAACCTGAACTTAATTCCTTCTTTTCAACTTATACCAGAGTCTTTTACGGCTGTACGATTGCCATATATATGCTCCATGGATAATTTTCTAAAATCTTGAGTGCATAATAACGTGACTAACTTGGGATCATTGATCAAATAATTCCTTTCGTTCCTTCTCATCTTTCTTTTAACGTAAGCTTTTACCTTTCCTTATCTTTCTTCCTCCTTGTTGCGTGTATACTTTGCTTAGCTTAGTCTCCCACGCTTGCCGGAATTTCCGTACAACTCATATGATCTTCGAATATTTCTTTTGATTTTTACTTCCCGTTCACTACCCACGGTAGATTCCTCTTTCTTATGGAGGACATACAATGTTGTTGTGAAATTATTGTTACAAGACCATTTTCTCTTTAGGTCACTGTGCTTAGGTTGAAGCCTTTCTCCTCATTTCCTCAGCTAGTCCTTCATTGTAGTACTTAGGGAGCATTCTCTGACTCTTGTATAGCTGTGGGCTTATTACATTGTATACTCGACGGACCTCCTGATGTTCGTTCTTGCCTATACCTATCCGTAGTTACTTATCTCCACGCCCTGGAGCTTGTTGGTTGCTTTTAAACTTATATTTTGATTGTCTTCCCAGTGGCACTCTCTTTTATTTCCATAGAACTCGTACAATATCCTTTTAACTTCCCCATATGAACATATCTCAAGTATTATAATGCCATACTGCGAGGCTGAATTCCCTATGTTGGGGTTCATTCTGTTTATCTTGCACGATCTATTGATTTTTCTGTAACCTCTTGTCTAGTAATTATTAGGCTCTTCCTAAATTAATAAGCCAAGTATGATCAAAGCGATCGTGCTAGAACCACGGAACTCGGGAATGCCTAACACCTTCTCCCGCGTTAACAGAATTCCTTACCCGGATTTCTGGTTCGCGGACTGCATTACAGAGTCATATTTTCCTCGATTCGGGATTCAACCGGTGACTTGGGACACCATAAATCTTCCAAGTGGCGACTCTGAATGTTAAATAAATAATCTCGTTTCGACTGTCCTTTAATTGGAAAAACTCCCTTATATTTATACCCTTCTCGGGGGTGTAGTAAAAAGGAGGTGTGACATCCATCGAACTACCCTACAAAATAAATTAGTCAATTAACACCACCCATATACCCATGTATGGATCCACCCCTGACCATATAATTTGGGGGTTAACACCAGCGGGTAACTTTTCTGTCAGCTCGTGCTATAAAGCCCTTACTAAGCCACTCCATCACTATAATAATCATGGATGGATATGGAAATTGAAAACACTGCCAAAAATTAAAACATTTCTTATGTTTGACAAACCACAACAAACTGCCAACAAAAGACTATCTCTATACATTGGGAATTACCACCTCTAATATATGCACAATTTGTAACCTAGAAAAAGAGACCATTCCACACATACTACTTCAGTATGTGCATGCACGTAACTGTTGGAAAAACCTAAAGTTGGACCACCTTCTGCGATCATTAACCACTAACGGAACTCCCAATCATGTATGGCTTAAGCAACTTATTCGTCAAAAGGGTAATTTTTTATAACAATGGCTTACCTTCGCAATAGCTAATACCTTTTATATTATGGCACCGATGGAATGTGCGTAACAAAAATTATTTTGAAAATGTTACTATACAGCCTTCTACCAATACAATTGTCCAGTTAACCAGTGAACATATTTTCCTAACTAATACATGCACCCATAAAAGTCTTAAAATGACTAGGTATGTAAAATGGATTCCCCCTGCTCGGGGAATCATCATCCTAAATACAGATGTGGCTTTCAGCTCCCACAAACCACAAGCTGGCTTTTGGAGGGGGGGGGGGGGTCTTCAGAAACCATAAGGGCGAATGGGTAACGGGATATGCAGGTCAACATCCATCGACCAATGTCATAGAAATAGAACTTATGGCACTACTACGTGGCTTGCAAATAGCAGTAGCATATCACCTAACTCCATTACAAATTCAGATGGATGCCCAACAGGTAATCACTTTATTGCACACACATACAATACAACACTCATATTTGTTAAATGACTGCAGATTCCTGATCCGGCAACTGAGTGATCCAAAAGTCAGACATATTTACAGGGAGCAAAATATAGTAGCAGATGGCCTAGAACACTTTGGAATGGAGCTATCAACTAGAAACATCACTTTTTTGGCAGACCCTCCTCCTTTCATCATCGACCACCTCCTCAAGGATCAGCAAGGCAATATATCCATGCAAAGGCCCAGCGTGGCTATTGGCGTTCATACACAAATTAACAAATTTTGTCAACCTTTGGATGGCCCATCTTCAAGCAATGGTTGTAGTAGCAGTAGCATTAATATAACTGATGTACCCATGTACTATAGTATAGCTACGTCTCCTTTTAGCAGTACCACTATTATAACTGATGTAGCAAGGCACCACACTGGAGGTTCTCCTCTTCCTAGTACTTTTTGTAACACTGTCAATGAGCAGCCGCTCCATGTAACACATTTTTAATTATAATATAAAGTAGTCGTTTAAAACAAAAAAAAAACAAAAAAAAGGCTCCTATAGTCTACAATTTCGGTAATTTATATTAAGTTTGAGGTGATCTAGAGAATCGAAAGCATAGTCGAGGCAAGTAAAACTTTAAGCTTTGATACTTACTTTTTCAAAACCAGTTTTGAAAATGTATTTCGTCTGCATGGTCCATCTATTGGGACAAACACGTGCTTGGCAGAATCGGTAGTCTTTGATTAGCCACAAATATATTATTTTATGAAAATTATTAAAACTATTTTATAAGTTATTTGATAGTGTGAGTCGGCTGTGAGCCATGATATTGGAGCATTGTGTATGCTTTTGTACAACACCAGATCATTGTGTATGCTTCTTGATATTATTGGAGCATTGTGTATACTTATTGATATAATTAGGGCATTGTGTGTGCTTCAATGGGGGTATTATGTATGCTTCGTCACATAATTGAGGCATTATGGTGCCGTCGTGGACTCGTCGGGGTGTTGGTTAATTTCCTTCACTACCGTTTATGACTGATTCTTAGTGTGTATTATATTGAGATATGTGTATCTTGCTAGTTAATTCTTATTAGTTATGTTGATAATACATTGAGTTTTCGTATGTTTATTGTGTTTATTAAATCGTGTTAGTTATGGTGTATTTGTATTTTCTAACACTTGTTCCAATGGTATTCAAAGTAGCTGGTCGAAGATCTTACGGGGTTATATTCATGTATAACTCAATCCTTACCTACATGTTCATGCAGATACTATTCGTGACGACGGAGCTAGTAGCTGACGAGTTCGCTAGAGTTGATCCATTTCTTGAGGTGAGCCACCGTATTATTTATGGAGGCTACCAAAAGAGTATTTATTATCTATTTATATGAATTCTTTTATTTTGGGGTTTACACATCCGATCTTGAGTCTTTTATAATTTTGTTAGAAGCTCCATGGTCTAGTTTGAGATTTGGGCTAGAGTGTTGTTGCTCCATTTTGGTTATTATTATTCATAAATATTTATGGAACAATTTGGATCATTAATCATTCGCATTTAATTATTGAAATATTAGGGACTTGCATTTATTTCGGTTGAGTTTTGAATAAATGCTATGTATATGGTGTAAATTGGTTAGCAGGGTGCTAGTCACGTCTAGGTATTTTGGGACATGATAAATCCGCACGACAAAGAATGAAAGAAAGTGAAGTTTCCTAACAGTCCTGTAGCCTCTCGAAGATAAGTATAGACGTCACAGTACCGATCCGTAAAAATCTACTAGACTTGATCATGACTCGTGATACTTGAGAAACCTAGTGCTCTAATACCAACTTGTTACAACCCAAACTCCCACGGGCATTGTGACGGTGCCTAATACCTCTTGCTCAGCAAGTCATCAATCAATAAGCAGTAATAAACTCAAATAACGATATAAAATGGTCTCAACAACGGAAATAATCATAAACAACTGAAGCCATAAGTCGTAACACAACTTAACCATTCCATGATCTGGTGTCAACAAGCACATGAGCACTACAAAATTTAAATACAAAGTCTAGTCCAAAATACAAAACTGTCTGAAAGATAGAACAATGATAGCATAAACAAAGCAGAAGGGGACTTCAAGGCCTGCGAACTGTAACAACGGCTACCTCGAATATCTAAGAATTGGTACGGGTTCCACCTGCTAACAATCACTCATCTCTGCAGTACCTGGAGCTACACATAAAGTGTAAAGTGCAGTATGAGTAAAACCGACCTCATGTACTCGATAAGTAACAAGCCTAACCTTGGGCGGAAAGTAGTGAGGAGCTTGGCAAGTGCCCAACATTCAATACAAATAACCAATATCAATAATGATAGAATAATAAAGGTATAGAGACGTAGTTCAAGCAATATTAAATTCCACATTTTCATAAATAGCAGGAAAATAGGCATGTTTTCCTAGAATAACAATTAAAGCATAAATTTCTTCATAGAAATCATCTAACATGGTTTTTATCTGTCTAAGGCAATGATCAAAATCACTAGTCCCAATATGGGGCTTGGTGCACTCGTCACCTCACAATCAATACCACTCAGTCCAATGTAGTTCCTGGGGTATGTGTCACCTCAAAATCAATACCAAATCGGCTATATGATCCAAGCTCAGTCATTAACCGGTCATGTCTCAAATATTCAATCTCACAATACTTAGCTCAACCCATGCCATACATATAAGGGTATCAACAATATGTGATATAATATATAAAGAATGTACAGAGACAGTGATACAATATGTGGATATAGTATCATGACTGAGAGTATGGTTACAATTAAGGCAAACAACTCAAAATAACAAGAATAGCTCTATCATGTCTAAAACAGATAAACACATAGCCTAGATATGATTTATAGCATGAATAATAGCTCAAGTAGCCATACAAGTAGAGAAAATACGGATATAATGAGGCATAATAGCAAAACAAGGCACATAATAGCTTAAGATCTAACCGGATCATGAATAACCCCGATATATGCACATATGCCCGTCACGTAGTATATGCGTCACCCCCAACACATCTATAATATCATTGGCAACAGAGAAGTTACCCTCAAACCAAGTTTAGACATGTTACTTACCTTGAAGCACGTGAATCAATACTCCAAAAATCCCTTCCCACGGGAAACAATATCAAACCAACTCGGAATAACCTTAAATTTTGCACACAAGTTCCAAATCACGTAACAAACCTATTCCAACTCCCGAAACTACAATCCAATCCCGATAACATCAAAGTCAACTCTCGGTCAAACTTATAAACTTTCAAAACCTCCAAATTGCCAACTTCCACCAATTAGCGCCAAAATCTTCTATGAACATCCAAATGCAAATCCGGGCATATGCCCAAGTACAAAATCACTATACGAACATAAATAAACTATCAAAACTCCGATCCGGGGTGAAATATATAAATATCAAACTTGGTTAACTCTTCCAACTTAAAGCTTCCTAGTTGAGAATTATTTTTCCAAATCAATCACGAATCACATGAAAACCAAAATCGACGATTCACGCAAGTCGTAAATACATCATATAAAGCTACTCAAGACTTCAAATAGCTGAACGTAATGCAAATGCTCAAAACGACCGGTCGGATCATTACAATGCGACTACGGGTAATGATTATTATTGGTATTGATATTGAGATCTAGTTGCACTCTACAATGGATAGAAAGTCTTGTAGTTATTCTTGGTTTTTATTCTCCATTATGGTGTTGCGTTATAAGGTTATGCCATTATGTTATTTCTTGCTTGTTATCTATTCTCTTATTTAATTTTATGACTTTACACGTGTCTCTATATTGCCATTGCTTTTCTGCTTATTACTTGTACAGGTTTATATTGCCTCGTAATAGCTTATTCACTACCTTGTCGAGGTTAGACTTGATACTTACTAAGTACATATGGTCGGTTATACTTATGCTATACCTAGGCACTTCTTGTGCAAATCCCGGTGTTGATCCCAGCGGCGCTCACAGAGGTAGTTAGCTCGGACTATTCTAGAGATTTGAGGTAGTATTGCATGGCGTTCGCATACCCTCGAGTCCCCTACATATCCCTATTTACTGTTTATTATACCAGACAATATTGTATTTTCTTTGAAGATTTTGTATTTAGTACTTTTAATGGCTCTTGTACTTGTGACACCAAATCTTGAGATAGTTTTAGACATCCATGTGTTGTAGCCTAATTATATTTATGAGATTTCATACTTTATCTTTATTATCACTTTTAGCATGCCTCAGAAACTATTTACATTCGGTAGCCTTAAAGTGTATATTTGTATAATTTTTATATATAACATTCAAGAAAGTGTATAGAATATATATATATATATATATGGGCCAAGCTTATTTTGGCCAAAAGTGCTTTTTAGGACAAACGTGTTTTCTAAGAGCCTGTTTGGATTGACTTATTTTAAGTGCTTTTAAGCAAAAATAGCTGTTAAGCCATTTTGTAGTATTTGGATAAAGTAAAAAAGTGTTTTTAAGCACTTGTTTTTAAGCTAAAATGACAAAAATAAGCCAAAAGTCAAAAGCTAGAATTCCTAACTTAGAGCCCGTTTGGATTAGCTGATTTGAAGTAGCTGATAAGCATTAGGTGCTGAAACCGATTTAATAAATAAATAGTTACATGTTTGGGTACAAGTGCTGAAATTGATAATAAGTTGTTGCAGTATTTGATAAAAAAAAGTGCTGATAAGCTATTTTTATGTGAAAATGACTTAAATAACCTTAGAACTGTTTACACTTATAAGGGCGTACACTACAAAAAAAAACTGAAATTAGCTACGAACGTCGTCGATAATCTGTTGCTAAAACGCTCGTAGCTAGCAGAATCTTTTGATAATTCGTCGCTAAATGAGATTTGCGACGGATTTTTCTGTTTAGCTACAGAATTTGTCTGTCGCTAAAATTTATTTTATTTAGTAGTGGTAATTTCTTCAAAATTTTAGATTCCGGATCGATTCAAATACAAAATATTCTATTTGTCATTTTATTTTAAATATAATTGTGCTTAGATAAGATAATTTTTATGATAAATATAATTTATTTTATGATAAACATATAATCATAAGTTATAATAACTAGTAAATTGACAAAAATTTCTTAGTAAAAAATAAACCTAAATAAGACAAATTATTTGAAGAGAAACAAATATTGTCTTCATCACCACAACACTTAGAAAACAATACACCAAAAATGCAAAGCAATAGAGAATTTGCTTATCTTAAATAGTCAATGAGAATTGCAGACTTGAAGAGGTGGAGGGAGGGGGGGTTTAGGTTGAATACTTGAGACAGTGAGTATCGACGTATCGAGGTAGGTTGAATATTTGAGGCAGTGAGTATCGATATAGGAGTTTTGTTCTAAAAAAGAATATTTTAAGGATAAAATAGTAAAAATTTTAGTCAAACTTAAAGTGCTTATAAGCTAAAAATTCATAAGCTGGGGGTGACCAGCTTATGACTTTTGGCTTATTTTTGACTTTAAGCACTTGACTTATAAGCACTTTTAACTTTACCAAACGCGTACATAAGCCTAAAAGTGCTTATAAGCTAGTTTGACCAGCTTATAAGCTTAGCCAAACACCCTTTTATACCTTAAAAGTTATTTTGGCTTAAAAGTCACTTAAAATAAGTCCATTCAAACGGCTCTAAATGTTAAAATATTTTACCAAGCTTTTAGAAGAAAAAAAATACTTTTGAGTAGTCTTGAGAAGAGAAGGAAATAAATTGTTTTCAAAATACCTTTTAAAAAAATAATTTTGAGAAGAATATACTTAAAAACACCTTTTTAGAAACTTGGCCAACCATTAATTGTCAAAAATAACCGAAATACAAACGGCTTCTATCTCAAAAGTATCAAACGGAGTACTATTTTTTCTTAAGGGTATTGCTGTAATTCTCATTCCCAAAGTTTAAAGAAAAGAACCATAGGAAACACTAGAGACCCTTTTCTTCCCGAGTCCGCTTTCTTTTCTTGCTACTACTATTTCCGATCAGTTGAACGAATTCTGGATTCATCAATCATCGGCCACAGGGAATTTTAGGGCAGATTTTTTTTGTGAATTTGAAGAAAAAGAAATTATGTTTTTCTCTGGTGATCCTTCGACGAGGAAGCGGGTCGATTTGGGTGGGCGCAGCTCCAAGGAACGTGACCGACAGAAGCTTCTGGAACAGACTCGTTTAGAGCGGAATCGTCGCCTCTGGTTGCGTCAGCAGAACTGTGCTGCCATCAAAATTCAGGTTTCTTTTCTGCTATTGTTTCTCCTTTTTTTTTCTTTGTTGGGTTTGAGAAAAGTTTTAATGTGGGTGTATCTTGGGGGGGGGGGGGTAAAAATTTAACGTTTTACCCAATAGTTAAAGTTTGGCAACTAATTTAGGATTGAGGCACTGTTGGTTGAGTGATATATTGATACTCAACTCAACTAGTTCGGGAGAGTTGATTGATTGATATATTGATAAACCAATAACTTAGAAGTTTACTTTTACTTTAGGTTGGAGTTGTGTATGATAAGATGTCTTTATTTGAATCGAATGATGTATTACTAGTGCTTGCCGAGACGATGTATTACAATTCTGCTTTATTATGTGTGAGTAGAATTGGCAGCAACACCATGTCAGTATTTTTCAAGTAATATTTCTCATTTGGAGCACAATAGAAGCAAAAAATTCATATAAGCAATGGGATTAGGTGTAGTTATATTAGACTTACATTATTTAATTCTAGTTAGAGTGTGGTACGGTGCAACAACAACAACATACCCATTATAATCTCACATAGTGGGTCTGGGGAGGGTAGTGTGTACGCATATCTCAACCCTACCTTGTAGAGATAGAGAAGCTGTTTGCAATAGACCCCCGGCTTAGGAAAGCATAATCACCACATTAGTGGAAAGAAAAATAAGAAGGGACACCATCGAGAAGCCATGTAAAAGCAGCATAAATAGCAACAAGATAGTAAGATGACCAAAATGAAAGAAACGACAGATAGTCATAGAAACCTAATACCATTAGAATGCGAGAGTACGTACTAATACTATCAGTATGAACAATCTAGACTACCTAACCTATTATCTTAATCCTCGACACCTTCCTATCAAGTGTCATGTCCTCAGTCAGTTGTAGCTGCGCCATGTCTTGCCTAATCACCTCTTCCCAATTTCTTCTTCGACCTACTTCTACCTCTCTGTAGGCCCTCCAATGTCAACCTCTCACGCCTCCTTACCGGGGTGTCTGTGCTTCCCCTCCTCATATATCCAAACCATCTAAGCTTCGCTTCTCGCATCTTGTCTTCAATAGGGGGCTACACCCACCTTGTCCCGAATAACTTCATTCCTAGTTCTATCTAACTTGGTGTGCTCGCACATCCATCTCAACATTCTCATCTCTGCTACTTTCATCTTCTGGACATGAGAGCTCTTGACTGCTCAATACTCATCGGTCTGACCACCACTCTGTAGAACTTACCTTTAAGTTTTGGTAACACTTTCTTGTCACACAAAATACCAAAATCAAGTCTCAATTTCATCCATCCCGCCCCAATACGATGTGTGACATCTTCGTCAATCTCCCCATCCCATGTATAATAGACCCAAGGTCTTCCCTTCCACTCCTTGATTTGCACCACTGAATTTACACTCTAAGTATTTTGTCTTAGTCCTGTTTAATTTGAAACCTTTAGACTCTGGGATCTGCCTCCGCACCCCAATTTCTTCTTCGGCCTACCTCTACCTCTCCTTAGGCCCTCCAATGTCAATCTCTCACACCTTTCTTATCGGGGCGCCTGTGCTTCTCCTCCTCATATATCCAAATCATCTAAGCCTCACTTCCCGCATCTTGTCCTCAATAGGGGCAACACCCACCTTGTCCCGAATAACTTCATTCCTAATCCTATCTAACCTGGTGTGCCCGCACACCCATCTCAACATTCTCATCTCTGCTATTATCTTCTGGACATGAGAGCTCTTAACTAGCCAACACTCATCAGTTTGGCCACTACTCTGTAGAACTTACCTTTAAGCTTTGGTGATACCTTCTCTCAATTTCATCTATCCCGCCCCAATACGATGTGTGACATCTTCGTCAATCTCCTCATCCCTCTGTATAATAGACCCAAGGTACTTAAAACTTCCTCTCCTAGGATGACTTCTAAATCCAGCCTTGTTACCCCGTGAGTCGTACCACTGAACTTACACTCTAAGTATTCTGTCTTGGTCCTGTTTAACTTGAAACCTTTAGACTCCAGGGTCTCCTTCCACACCTCTAACCTCGCGTTAGCACCTCTTCGTGTTGCATAGGTACAAAATTTAACGAGTCTTTTTTTTTGGATCATAGTCATTTGCCTTTAAATTATAAGTTGCTTCTCATTGGAATGAAATTAACCTGAACGGAATGGATTCTATATGAAGGTTCCATAAATGTGATGCAAGTTATTTTGGCATTGATTTTGTTAATTCATTTTCAGTACTTTTGGCATCCAATGATGCTTGCTGTAGTCAAGGATCTACTATGTTGCTGGTCTTTGTGTGGACTGATAAAGGATGTCAAAGTGATTTAGTGCGAAATCCTAGCACGTGTATCGTGTGTATTTTGGAAAAAAAGGGACCGAAGACATATTTGAAGGAATTACTCAATCGTACATAATTAAAAACTTAAATGCTTACCGCTGTTAGCTTTCTATTATAAACTGAAAGATGTTTATGTGGTTAGCAATTTAATAACTTCTTTGTTTGGAATTCTATTTTGACATGGACTGTTTATGTACATACTATTGTACTTAAGCACTTCCTTTGTGGTTTTCCTTATAGTAATAATATTTACTTACCAATCAAAAGTTTTGTATTCATTTTGTATTGAGCCGTAGTCATTCGATAGACTGTTCTTTTAGACCAGCTGTGGTCTTCTTAGGATTAAGAGAGTGTTATTCGATTGTGTATTGATGGCTGCCAACTAGAGGGAATATTCTTGATCTTCTATGCAAAATTTTCAACTCCTTTGAGCAATCCCTGAATCATTTAGAATAGACTTCAGGAGGCTACCTTTTGCACTTTCTTCTTCTCTTTCCCCATTTATTTGCCTCCATGTCTTGACGGTCTCCCCTACCCGTTCGGAAGGTACCCAAGAGACGTTATTTCGGAGGTACCACAGAGCATTAAACAAGCAGTAAACGAAATCCATATTCTTGACGCCGACTTAGAATTGTGGAGCAAGTGACCAATGCCCTTTCTCCCCTTCTTGCACATACAACACCACCACCAACAAACCCAGTGTAATCCCACGAGTGGGGTCTGGGGAGGGTAGTGTGTACGCAGACCTTACTCCTACCTTGTGAAGGTAGAGAGGTTGTTTCCGATAGACCCTTGGCTAAAGAAACAATAAACAAGAAGTGACCAACAATAGTAACACAAGAAAAAAACAAAGACACTATGTGTAACAAAGATCTAAAAATAAGAAATACAAGAGCACCACTAACAATACTGGTAAGAATGACACAATATGTAATAACAACGATCTAGGAACACAAAAATGTAAGAATAATACTAATACTACTGGTAAGACTAGGAGAAACTCTAGACTACCTATCAACCTACAATCCTAATTCTCGACCTCCAAACATTTCTATTGAGGGTCATGTCCTCGATAAGCTGAAGCAATGACATGTCCTGCATAATCACCTCTCCCCAATACTTCTTTGACCTATCTCTACTCTTCCTCAGACCCGCCATGGTCAACCTCTCACACCTCCTAACCGGGGCATCAATGTCTCTCCTCATCACGCGCCCGAACCATCTCAGCTTCGGCTCCCACAATTTGTCTTCCATAGGGGACACTCCCACCTTGTCCCTAATAACTTCATTCCTAATCTTATCTTTCCTGGCTCAACATCCTCATTTCGGCTACTCTCATCTTTTGGACATGAGACTTCTTGACTGGCCAACACTCAGCACCATACAACATAGTCAGTCTAATTACTGTTCTGTAGAACTTGCCCTTAAGTCTTGGTGGCACATTCTTATCACACAAAACACCAGATGCGAGACTATATTTCATCCACCCCGCTCCAATACGATATGTAACATCCTCGTCAATCTCCCCGTTACCTTGGATAACAGACCCAAGATACTTGAAACTCTCTCTCTTGGGAATGACTTGTGTATCAAGCTTCACGTCCACTTCTGCCTCATGCGTCCCCTCACTGAACTTGCACTCCAAGTATTTTGTTTTCGTCCTATTGGACTTGAAACCTTTAGACTCCAGGGTATGTCTCCAAACCTCCAACCCAGTGTTAATCCCACAGCGCGTCTCGTCAATCAGCACTATATTATCTGCAAATAACATACACCATGACACCTTCCCTTGGATTTGTCGCGTCAACACATCCATTGCCAGAGCAAATACATATGGACTAAGAGCCGATCCCTGATGTAACTCCATCAACATTGGGAAGTGTTCCGAGTCTCCTTCCATAGTCCTCACCCGAGTTTTAGCACCATCGTACATATCTCTAATCACCCTAGTGTATGCTACTGGGATGCCACTAACCTCCAAACATCTCCATAGGACCTCACTCGGGACTTTGTCGTAGGCTTTCTCTAGGTCAATGAACACTATATGCAAATTTTTCTTCCTCTCCCTATACTGCTCCACCAGTCTCCTCACAAGATGAATGGCTTCTGTGATCGATCGTCCTGACTTGAATCCGAACTGGTTCTCAGAAATAGACACGCTTCTCCTCATCCTCCTCTCCACCACCCGCTCCCAAACTTTCATAGTATGACTCAACAACTTGATACCCCTATAATTGTTGCAATTCTGGACATCCCCTTTATTCTTGTACACCAGGATCATCAAGCTCCATCTCAATTCACCGGGCATCTTCTGCATCCTAAAAATGACATTAAACAATCCAGTAAGCCACTCCAAGCCTACCTGGTCCGCGTCCTTCCAAAATTCTGCTGGAATTTCGTCCAGCCCAGTCGCTTTACCCCTGCTCATCTTCCGCATCTCCCACTCAACCTCCTCCACCTTAAAGCGCATGTAAAAACCATAATCTCGCTGGCTCTCTAAGTTCTCCAACTCACCAAGTACGGTGTTCCTGTCACCATCCTCGTTTAAGAGTTTATGGAAATATGTCTGCCACCTAAGCCTAATAGACGTCTCATCCCACCAATACCTTACCATCCTCGTCTTTAATGCACCTCACTTGATTCAGGTCCCGAGCCTTCCTCTCTATAACCTTAGCTAACCTGTACAATCTCTTGTCATCGCCTTTACTCCCCAGCTCCTCATATAGGCGCCCAAACGCTGCATTCTTAGCCGTCGTGACCACTAATTTTGCCTCTTTCTTAGCCGTCTTATAGCACTCCCTATTCGTCCTCCTTTCCTCCTCGACTGTGCTCTCCACTAGTTTCAGATATGCTGCTTTCTTGGTTTCTACTTTTTCTTGGATTTCTTTATTCCACCACCAGTCCCCTTTGTGGTCTCCCACGCATCCGTTCGTGACCCCTAACACCTCTCTAGCAGCTTCCCTAATGCAATTCGCTGTCGCGGACCACATATTACTTGCGTTCCCACTACTCCTCCAGGCCCCCATAGCCACCAACTTCTCCCCCAACTCATGAGCTTTGTTTTTAGTCAAGGCTCCCAACTTGATTTTAGGATTGGCCATACACCACTCTCTTCTTCCTCTTTCTTTTAATTTCCAGGTCCATTACTAAGAGCCTATGTTGTGTTGATAGACACTCCGGATAACCTTGCAATCAGCGCACAAGCCTCTATTGCCCTTCCTACAGAGAAGGTAATCAATCTGAGTCTTAGCCATCGTACTTCGGAAAGTGACCAAGTGGTCTTCCCTCTTCTGAAAACACGTGTTAGCTATCACCAAATCAAAAGTTTTAGCGAACTCCAACATCGAAATTCCTGCTTCGTTTCTACCTCCAAAGCCGAAACGCCATGCACATCGTCATAGCCCCTAGCAGTCTCCCCAATATGGCCATTAAAATCACCTCCTATGAAAAACTTCTCGGTAAGCGGGACACCTCGTCTAAATTCTCCCAGAAGTACCTCTTGACCTCCTCATCCAAGCCTGCTTGAGGCGCATATGTACTAATCACGTTTAAAGTGAACCCACCAAGGCACCAACCACTAGCTTAATAGTCATCAGCCTATCGTTCACTCTCCTAACATCTACCACTAGCTCCTTAAGATCCCTATCAACTAAAATACCTACTCCACTCTTGCCCCTAGCAACTCCTGAATACCACAATTTAAACCCGTTAACTTCCCGTGCTCTAGTTCCCACCCATCTAGTCTCCTAGATACACGCTATATTAATCTTTTTTTTCTGGAGAATCTTCCCTAACTCTCAAGACTTCCCCGTCAATTTCCCTATATTCCAGGCCCCAATCCTCAGCCTTGCGGTTCATTCACCACCCTTGCCCCCCCACCCTTGCCCCCGCCCCCTGCCCCATCCAAGGACATGACCTCACTCTACCATACCTCGCCCCAGCCACAATAATCTAAGGGATACTAAGCTAGTACTACTACAGCACGCAACAAGGTAACTATTGCACCTTAAGGCACCGGTAGAAAGCAACTACAGAAAAACAAGTAATTGATGCAATTGAATGTGTAGTAAGTGGCAAAGACAAAGAACGATACAGAATAGATCAAAATATATAAAGAGAAAGAGAGACAGATTAAAATCAAAATATATTATGACAAAAGGATACAAAATAAGTCAAAATATATAAAGATAAAGAAAGATAGAACCTGGAACGTATTCGAGGATTTCTAGCCGTTGCCTCCGCCCATACTGAACTTTGTTTTAGTGGGGCCCGCTACTGAAGCCTGCTGTAACGCCTCCTGGAGTCGAGGTGTTGTTGTAGAACCAGATCCTAGCGTCACACACACCTTCACTGTCCCTGTCGGAGCTGTGCTTTACTGCCGGCAACAGGCCGCCGATGAACCTACAGAAGAGAACGAAAAGAGGTGAAAACGAGGGGGGGGGGTAGGGAGATAGGTTTCGTCTGGTCTAGGATAGGTAGGGAAAGATTCAAAGAAGAAAGGAAAAGAAAATAAAGAAAGAAAGGAGAAGAAGATGTAGGGCGAAGAGAGAGAGAGGGGGGGAGGAGAGACGGAGCAGAATGGGAGAAGAAGAGAGGAGTAGAAGAAGATGAGAAAGAGAAAAGGAGATGACTCACCTATATGTCCGACGTGGTTTTGCCAGAGTTGTCGGAGAACGAGAAGTTAGGGCTGTCGTTAAACCCAAAGAACGAACGAAAGAGAGACTATTATGCATATAACACCGTTGTCCTATTATGCATCCCTTATTTCTCAAAATGTGCGCTTTGAGAATGACATCCTAAGTAGCAGGCCATGCAAAGAAGGCTATCTTTAAGGGGCTCCGGTCCGCTTTTTTAAATAACAGAGAAATCCCCGAAGGAAAATGGCGCATAGTTCGAAACTCGGGGATGATGGGCCCGTCCCTATATCCTTCTCCACTTAAATATCAAGCTTTTGTCTGTGCCAGGGTTCAAATCTGTGACGTGCCACACCCACACATCAGAAGCTGCGACCTTAAAGTTTGCATTTTTTCCTTTTGTTTAGATATTTACAATAAGATTCTTACGCTTTCGGCATTTTGCTCATGCTCTCGGCTCAGCGCCTTAACTTTTCGATTCTATCAGAAGGCTATAAATGTTTTGAAGAAGATGCTCCACTTCTTCCTATTGCTAATCCTATATAGGTATCATGGAGGATATATCCTAAAAATTTCGCGTGCTTCCTATCTTAGTAAGTCGGATGTCATTACATCTTTGTCATTTGCAAATACATTTAAGGAAAGGAATGTCTCTTTAAGGTTGACTCCCTGATGAGCGTAAATCAGTGTATAAAAATCAAAACTTGTGCTTGTCAAAGATAGTATAACAGATTGTTGAACCCACGAGGATTTGAATATTTCTACGCTATTTATCTTTGCTTGATTACAGTTTGAGAAAACTATAATTTGTGGAAGATGATCTTGAAAATTAATAATTACTAAATGAAGAGCTAACTAACACACTTGGAACAAACAATTATAATTAGAGAGTGTCACGACCCATTTTCTGAACAAGCCGGGACCGACACCCAATCGCTAAACACGACCGAGTGAACCATCTGCGCTTATCAAATCTATTGTAACTTCAAATTTTATATGCCACAAGGCACTACTGCAACCAAATACCTTTAAATAATTTAAATATCTAAAACAAGCCAACTTCAAAACTTTATTTTTAGTAACCATTGAAATACTGCTAAGTTATTATTATAAAAACATCTGAATCTTAACCTACCGACTGTGTCTATGAAGCCTCTACTGATAAACTGATGCACTGCTCAGGACATGAGATTTTCTGGCCAGTTCTCTAAGTAAATAATGAAATAGCTAAATAAAAACGACTCTAAGGAATACTCCACGAACAAAAGCGGAGCTTACCAATAGCACTGGAAGAGAAGGAAGTCCTAACTCGTAGCCTGCTCGCCTGCAAAACCGGTTCCTACGTTGTACCACAGACCAACATAGGTTCCCAAAAGAGAACGTCAGTACCATCCATTGTACTCAGTGAGTCTCAACGACAGGGGACGAAACTTTAATAACATATACATTACGAGCAAAGATTCTAAATACATGTAAAACATAAAGCTTATAAGAACAATTCTAAAATAATTGCATAATAACAGTTTATGAATATTCTTAAAAAAATTCTTTTCTTTTGATTTCTTATAAAAAAAATACTTCTCTTTATACTTCAGCGCTCATATATCATACTTTAGCATGGCTAAGTAATTTCTCAGCAACGAGACCCTCGGCTCGTGTGCTCCCTACTTTGGCACAAGTAGTTTCAGGAAGTCAACGCCTTGGTCAGGACCCTCGGCCTGGACGATGACCCCTTCTCAGAATAAAGGATACTCCCAAAAATCTTTTCTTTTTACATCTTCTTGTGACTTTTCAAGTCTAAATCTTTTCTTTTTGGAACATCATGTACATGCTCATGCTGGTATCCTTAAATGTAAAGCATTGCATAAGAATGAAATAAACATCTAGAAGTATTTCTAAAGATTCTTGCTACTTCATAAATTTTCAACATGAAAATAACATATAAGAATAACACCAAAATCTGAAAATTTATGCACATATATCATAATAAATCATCTAAACTTTTGCTAGAACAATTCTAAGCTAATAAGTACTCACTCGCTCCAATTAAGTAAATATAAACTCTTTTAAGCAATTCATCAAACACCTTGTATGCGTGCTTTTGTGAGTTAAATCACTTTAGAAAAGGGTTATATCAACTCACCTCAAAACTTCTCGAGCCAATACGTAGACCCTAGTCCAATTTATACCTGTCAAATAATTGATTCTACAACAATCAGTGCATTTTAATTAATTTTAAAGTTTCACACCTAAGCATGAAATTTACTGTTGATATAGAGGAAGAAGGAAATTAACTATTCTATTCTTACCTACTGCTACATTAGGATAATTGACAATAGAGAATTTTATATACCTGAGTTCAAGAATTAGTGATTTGTAAAGAACCCTAGAATTTTTGTTGCCTGTGTGAGTACCTCGCTTAACGGCGCCTCTGTTTCTTGGCAAACAGAATGTGAGTTCTGTTTTTCTTTTCCTAAGGCGTAGGCCTTTTGCCAGCCAACTACCAAGAGCCTTTTATGGCTTTAGTTTGCACGTGATTTCTTTTGCTTTTTTTTTTTTGACTTAACTAGTATTTAATTATTCCTACTTTTAATAATTAATAATAATAAAATTATTAATATTCCCCTAATTGTACATCCAATTATTTATAAATAGAGAAGTAACTCAAAATCAATCACAAGGGTTTTAATCCGTAATAGAAGTATAATTTAAGATTATAAAAATTAAATTCTATATTTAGTGGGTCTTGAAACTTTTATAGATTTGAAGAGTGTTACAATCTTTCCTCCGTTGAGTCAAGAATCCACCTATGGAGTAACTAGCGATTTTGACTACCTTTCACCAGCCCTTGTTAAAATATGAATGTTTCTTGCAAATACATTCCATCCCTCTAATACTTCTAATAATTGTACTCCTTTCGCTTATACAATTAACAGAAAGAAAAAAAAAAGTATAAAGATGTGAGGTAGTGTTCACTTATTCCCTATAGATAAAAATAACAGCGAAAAATGTAAGGAAAATGAAGATTACCTATGTAAGCTGGTGCTTTAGGTGCAAAAGTTCGGGTGAAGACGTCAATCATCTTTTACTATATTTTATGAGTGGCTACGCGCTTATGGAGGGTGTTCCTCGTCTTATTTGGGGTATATTGGGTGATGCCGGGCTCTGTGAGGGAGGTGCTGCATAGTTGGGCGCACATGAGGGGGAGGAAAAGTCCCAGGGCATGAAGCATTTCCCCTTTAGCTATCATGTGGTTTATTTGGAAAGCGATGAATAGAAGGGCGTTCGAAGGGTCGAACAAGATTGTGAAGACAGATTCTCATCACTCAGTTTTTCCCCCCGGCTTTGCCCTTGGGTTTGTCAACCATTTTGTTAAACTGTAGTATAGTCTTTTGTCTCTTGTGATGTTTGGTGTACTGAAGAGGTCCCTTGTTGTATAGAGGATTGGGTCACTTTTATTGAGAATCATATTTTGATGTAGTTTCTTTTTTGATATACTGATTTCGGGAGCTTGTTTTAAAGGATGTTTTTGCTCCTTTTATGTAATTCTCTGTACCATCTTGGTACCTTTAATAATAAAATTTACCTTATCAAAAGTAAAATAAAAATATATACTTCTTTCGAATATCTATGTGACAATTCTAAAGTTAAATACTATTTCCTTCTCTCGAATAGAATCAAATATTCAATAAAGAACGTCCTAAACTCATTTAAAGCAGTGTGAGAAATTGAGATACCTCTGGCAATTTATAAATCAATAACTCCTCAAGAAATCAAATGAACATATGAGATAAAAAGAAATTAATCACTCATTAAACCAAAGGTTTCATCAAAACTCAACTACAAGGAAATTATTCCATACTAAAGTTAACCATAAAAGTATTAATCATCAACAAGTTTATGATCCAAGAGAATAAAAGAGATGCCAAAATAAAGTCAAGAAGAAATTTTGAAGAAATCTTCTCTCTCTTGAAAGCTTGGGATCTTGTGCTTCTTTTCTCCTCCCCCCCCCCCCCAACTAAAAGCTGCCATATGCCAGAGTGTGGCCAAAAGTCCTTTCACAAATATTCAAAAGTCCTTTTATATCACTGAGTAGCCTTAGGAAATAAGGCCAAGCGAAATAAGCTTATTGAGCTATGCATTGCAATGCATAGGAATTTACTGCTGCAGTGCCATAATTCAGATCCACTGTTCCAGCGCACAGAATTTTACCGCTACAACGCCAGTTGTTGGTTTGACTCAACATCCCAAAGTAATTCACCAACAAATGTCTTCTCCACTTCTTGCGTCTTCTTTTGCTAGAATCTTGTGTATTTCCTCCTTGTTTCCTTCATTGCATAACTATCATAAAAATAACAAAACAAATTGAGGAATCACTCCAGTTAACCATAAACTCAACAATTCAAGCATGAAACAAGGCATAAACCATATGTTTTTGGAACAACTTGCAAAATGCTTTCATAATAATATGGAATTATAATAGAGAGATGGGATTTCCTTCACTTCTGTCGAAAAAAGTGAAAGCAATTCGATAAATCATGATGGATGACCTTACTCTAGAAATGAAGACTAAGGATTTCCGGCAACAATTCAATCGTTTATGTGAGAGCACGAGAGAAAATATTATTGATGTATTAATTATAATACAATGAGCCTTATTATAACTATACATATCCTATTCCTATTCAATGTGGGACTCGGACTAACTACATATTAATTACATAACTATCTAACACTCTCCCTCAAGCCGGTGCATACAAATCATATGTACCGAGCTTGTTACATATGTAACTAATACGAGGATCAGTGAGGGACTTGGTGAAAATATCTGCAACTTGATCATTCGATTTCACAAACTTTGTAGCAATATTTCCTGAGAGTATCCTTTCTCTGACAAAGTGATAGTCAATCTCAATGTGTTTAGTTTTCTTATGGAACACCGGATTTGATGCAATATGAAAGACAACTTGATTATCACACAAGTTCTATTTGGCCGATCTCACCAAATGTCAACTCCTTGAGCAACTGTTTGATCCCAGTTAGCTCACATGTTGCCATAGCCATTGCTCAATATTCTGCTTCTGCATTAGATCGAGCAACTACATTCTGTTTCTTACTCTTCCAGGACACCAAATTACATCCTACTAAAACACAATATCCAGACGTAGACTGCCTATCAGAGGGGAGGGGAGATCGACGAGGATGTCACACATCGTATTGGAGTAGGATGGATGAAGTGGAGGTTAGCATCTGGAGTTTTGTGTGACAAGAGAGTGCCACCGATTCTCAAAGGTAAGTTCTATAAAGCGGTGGTTAGACCGACAATGATGTATGAGGCTGAGCGTTGGCCTGTTAAGAACTCACATACCCAGAAGATGAGAGTAGCAGAAATGAGGATGCTGAGGATGCGCGGGCACACTAGGATCGATAAGATTAGGAATGATGATATTCGGGAGAAGGTGCAAGTTGGCTCCCATTGAGGACAAGATGCGGGAAGCGAGGCTCAGATGGTTCGGGATGTTCAGAGGAGAAGTCCAGATGCTCTGGTAAGGAGGTGCGAGCAGCTAGTTGTGGAGGGGATGAGAAGAGGTAGAGGGCGGCCTAAGAAGTATTGGGGAGAGGTGATCAGACATGATATGGCGAGACTTCAAATTTCCGAGGACATGACACTTGATAGGAAGTTGTAGAGGTCGAGTATTAAGGTTGTAGGTTAGGAGGTAGTTGAGTCTTGCCTTACTTATGCCTTTGCGAGACTAGTCTGGTAGGGTTTCTAGTTCCATTGTTGCGTCTTACTATTTCAGTGCATGACGTATTTAATAATTATCGCTTTACTTTGCATCTTTCTTCTGGATTTCATGTTCATATTTTTTCTTATTATTTCTGTAGTGATACTAATATTCTCTGCTTTTGTCCTTTTGTTCTCTTGTGCCGAGGGTCTTTCGGAAACAGCCTCTTTACCCCTTCGGGGTAGAGGTAAGGTGTGCGTACAGACTACCCTCCCCAGATCCCATTAGTGGGATTTCACTAGGTTGTTGTTGTTGTTGCCTATCAGGTGATCCTGCCCAATCAGCATCTGAGTATCCAACGATCTGCTCATGACATCGATCCTCAAACAATAATCCGTTGCATGGAGCTGATTTTATATACAGAAGAATACGAACAACTGCATCCCGATGAGAATCCATAAATTGACTCAACACTCGCGTGAAAGGAAATGTCAGGTCTAGTCATTGTGAGGCAATTTAATTTACCAACCAACCGGCTATATCTTACAGGATCGCTAAGCAGCTCCCTTTGTCCTAGCAGAAGTTTTGAATTCAGATCCATAAGATTGTCAACAGGTCGTAAACCTGTCATTCTTGTCTCCTCAAGAATGTTTAAAGCATACTTCCGTTGTGAGATCACAATACCTGAGTTGGACCGAGCGACCTCAATACCCAGAGAATACTTTAATTTGCCCAAATCCTTAGTCTGAAAGTGCTGAAAGAGATGTTGCTTCAACTTAGTAATACCATCCTAAGCATTGCCGGTAATAACAATATCGTCAATATAAACCACCAGATAAATACAGAGATTTGAAGCAGAATATCGATAAAACACAGAGTGATCAGCTTCACTACGAGTCATGCCAAACTCCTGAATAACTGTGCTCAACTTACCAAACCAGGCTCGCGGAGACTGCTTCAGACCTTAGAGTGACCGACACGACCGACATACTTAGCGACTAGACTCCGCCGGAGCAATAAAATCAGGTGGTTGCTCCATATAAACTTCATCCTCAAGCGTGAAGAAAAATATTTTTAATGTCCAATTGATAGAGAGGCCAATGACAAACAACAACCATGGGTAGAAAAAGGCGGACTGATGCTATTTTAGCCACGGGAGAGAAAGTATCACTGTAATCGAGTCAAAATATCTGAGTATACACTTTGTCAATAAGACGAGCCTTAAGTCAATCAAACTTGCCATCTGGACCAACTTTGACTGCATAAGCCCAACGAGAACCAACAATAGATTTTCCTAATGGAAGAGGAACAAGCTCCCAAGTATCACTCATATGTAAAGTAGATATCTCGTCAATCATAGCCTGTCGCCATCTTGGACGAGACAGTGCTTCACTTGTAGACATAGGGATGGAAATATAGAACAAAGATGATACAAACGCATAATGGGGTAATGATAGACGGTGATAACTTAAACTGACATAATGGGCATTAAGATTAAGTGTGAACCGTATACCTTTCCGAAGCGCAGTCAGTGGACTAGGATGTGACAAATATGCAGTAGAAGTATAGTCAAGTGCGGCACGTGAATCAGCCAGGCCTGATGCTGGGTGCGGACGATGATGATAAGTCGAGAGTGGTGTTCCTGTGGCTAGGGATATAGGAGGAGCAACACTAGATTCCTCAATGGTTGGTATGGGTAAGGCTTCTATGGTTGAGGATGTAGGGGGAGCTATAGGTGGAGGAGCTGGAGCTAGAGTTGGAGCTGTAGGCGATGGAGCCGTGGAGGAAGATGAAGGGAAATTTGTGACTGAATCTCCAAAAGATAGAACTGGTAGCACCTCAGATATGTCTAAATGATCACCTAGGCCTGTGAAGTATGGCTGCGTTTCAAAAAAGGTAACATTAGCAAACATAAGGCGTTGCGGGAGGTCAGGTGAATGACATTGATATCCCTTTTGTGTTCTCGAAATGTCTAAATGGCAGGTCTAGTCACTGTGAGGTAATTCAATTTGCCAACCAACCTCCTATACCTTATAGGATCTCTAAGAGGTTCTCCCAGTCCAGGCAGAAGCTTAGCATTCAGATCCATAGAAGTGTCAACAGGTCTGCAGCCCATCATTCCAGTCTCCTCAAGAATGTCTAAGGCATGCTTCCTCTGTGAAATAACAATACCTGAGCTAGACTGAGCGACCTCAATGCTTAGAAAATACTTCAATCTGTCAGATCCTTAGTTTGGAAGTGTTGAAAGAGATGCTGCTTCAGATTAGTAATACCATCCTAATCATTGCCAGTAATAACAATATCATCAACATAAACCACCAGATAAATACACAGATTAGGAGCAGAATGCCGATAAAACACAGAGTGATCAGTTTCACTACGAGTCTTGCCGAACTCCTAAATAACTGTGCTAAACTTACCAAACCAAGCTCGAAGGGACTGTTTCAAACCATATAGTGACCGGCACAATCGGCATACAAGACCACTAGACTCCCCCTGAGCAACAAAACCAGGTGGTTGCTTCATATAAATTTCTTCCTCAAGATCATTGTGGAGAAAAACATTCTTAATGTCTAACTGATAAAGAGGCCAATGACATACAACAACCATGGACAAAAAGAGACGAATAGATGCTACTTTAGACACGGGAGAGAAAATGTCACTATAATCAAGCCCAAAAATCTGAGTGTATCCTTTTGCAACAAGATGAGCCTTAAGCCGATTAACCTAACCATCTGAGCCGACTTTGACTGCGTAAACCCAACGACAACCAACAATAGACTTACCTGAAGGAAGAGGAACAAGCTCCCAAGTGCCACTCGCATGTAAAGCAGACATCTCGTCAATCATAGTCTGTCACCATCCTGGATGAGAGAGTGCCTCACCTGTAGACTTAGGGATAGAAACCGTGGACAAATATGATATAAAAGCATATTGAGGTGATGACAGACGATGATAACTTAAACCGACATAATGAAAATTTGGATTAAGTGTGGATCGTACACCTTTGTGGAGTGCAATTGGTTGACTAAGAGGAGACAAGTCCGCAGTAGGTGCAGAATTTGATGCAGGACGTGAATCACCTGGGCCTGATGCTGGACGTGGACGACGATGATAAGTCAAGAGTGGTGGAGCTGCAGAAGGTTGAACTGGACTAGGTGGTGAAACTTGAGCTATAGGTGTTGGAGCTGCAACTGGAACTGTAGGTGGTGGAGCTGGAGTTGTAGAGGAAGATGAATGGGAGATAGTGACTGAATCTCCAAAGGATGAAACTGGTAGCACCTCAGAAATATCTAAGTGATTACCTGGACCTGTGAAGTATGATTGGGTTTCAAAGAAGGTAACATCAGCAGACATAAAGTACCGCTGGAGGTCAGGAGAATAGCATCGATACACCTTTTGTGTTCTCGAGTAAACCATAAACACGCACTTAAGAGCACGAGGAGCTAACTAATCTTTTCCTGGAGTTAGGTTATGAACAAAACACATGCTTCCAAAGACACGGAGTGGAGGAGAGAACAAAGGTAAGTGGGAAAATAGGACAAAGAATGGATCTTGATTCTGGATAGCTGAAGATGACATACGATTAATAAGATAGCAAGATGTAAGAACTGCATCCCCCCAAAAACGCAACAGAACATGAGATTGTATGAGTAGGGTACGAGCTGTTTCAATAAGATGTCTATTCTTTCAGCTACCCCATTTTGTTGAGATGTGTACGGACAAGATGTTTGATGAATAATCCCACGAGAGTTCATAAACTGCTGAAATGGAAAAGAAAAATACTCTAGGGCATTATCACTACGAAATATGTGGATAGAAACCCCAAATTGATTTTGTATTTCAGTGTGGAAGGTCTGGAAAATAGAAAACAACTTAGATCGATTTTTCATAAAAAATATCCCAGTGCGGAATAATCATCAATGAAACTGACAAAGTAGTGTAATCCCAAGGTAAAACTGACCCGACTAGGACCCCAAACATCTGAATGGACTAAAGTAAAAGGTGACTGCTCGATTATCAAGACGCCGAGGGAAATGGGAGCGGGTATGCTTACCGAGCTGACATGGCTCACATTCTAGAGTGGACAAGTGAAATAAACTAGGTACCATTTTCTGAAGTTTTGACAAATTGGGATTTTCCAACCGTTTATGTAATATATCTGGTGAGTCGGTAACAGGACAAGTTGTTGAAGTGAGACAAGATGTGAGTCCATGTGATTTTGCAGGGATAAAGTAATAAAGTCCATCTGGTTCACGCCTGGTACCAATGATCCACCCTGTACTGCGTTCCTGTAACAAGGTCATCAAGAAAGAAAACAGAGCATTTAAGTGATTTGGCTGAACGACTAACAGCTATGAGATTAAAAGGACTACCTGGAACATAAAGAACTAAATCTAAAGGTAAGGAAGGAAGTGGACTTGCTTGACCTATTTCAGTTGCCGTGGTTTGAAACCCGTTGGCCATGGTGACTGTTGGGAGAGATTGAGAACATGAAATAGTAGTGAAAAGAGATTTGTTACCAGAAATATGTTCAGATGCACCTGAATCAATGATCCAAGACTCGGAGGTTGAAGATTGGGAGACACAAGTCACGCTACTATCTGTTTGAATAGAAGCTATCCCTAAAGATGTATGTTTACACGCTTTGTACTGAAAGGAACTCAATATAATCCGATAGAGAAACTATCCAACCATTCATACTATTGGATCCCATTTCGCTATAATTTATCTCTCAAAATCTTGACTAAAAGTAGTAGGGTTAACTTGAAATAGTGGAAATCAGTAACTCTTACGGGAAAACTGAAGAAATAGTTGGGAAAACACTGTTCACAAAAGAAAATCAGAACATTATTTTACGCTGGAAACACTGTTCTCGCCGGAGAACACTGTAGCTCGCCGAAAAATTCCAAAGTTGTCGGGATTTGTCGGGGATAGGACTGGTCGACTCGGAATTGCTGTGCGAGTAAGCTTTCTTGAAGGAAGTTCATCGAAATTTGTCTGTAAGGGGTCTCACACGCCCGACGCGTGCACAAATCTTCCCGGAAAATTTGGAGTCTGCCCGGCGCGTGAGGGCGCGTGTGTATGAGTTTTCCGGTGGGATTTTCTGGGATTTGGTCGCGGGACTACGGCTGACCATGTGGTGGTGTTGGTTTGTTCACAACACTGATTAATAGTGACTTTGACACAAACAGTCACTTAGGTCACCGGAAAATTGCACGGTGACTGAGTTCTTTCTTCCCGGATGTCGCTGGAATGACGCGCAACTATCTTTTCTCACCGAAGCTCTAGTACCATGTGAAAAAGCACGGGAGAAAATATCATTGATTATCTAAAGTGTTATACAACACCCTATTTATGTACAATGATTACATAATAATAGGTATCTATTTCCCGATGTGGGATACTATACATGACTAACTACTTAACAAAAGTATTGTATTCAACAGTTTTAACATTTTGCTCCCCATAAACATTTCAAGTTTGCTCTGGTTTCTTCATCACACCCTTCACTACCATACTAGGTCTTGATTCTCATTGGCGTGTTGGGAGGTTTTTATATTAACTGCATACCCCTCCTTCCTTGGATCCTTCCCCTCTCTTTACTTCTCATTTCATAATTCATCTTGAAGACTACTCTTCTCAGTTCAGCCTCCTTTTTCGCAAGTTCTTGTTGCTTTTCAACTTCAAGGTCACCTCCCAGTTAGCCTACCTGCTCGCAATTCTATGTCCTTAGGTCTATCCGTTCAACTCAAAACCTTCGTACTAGACCCCAAAGTTTTTGAAAGCTAATGCTTTCTTTGGCCCTTACGGAACATCCTGGAAGAGCAATTATGATATTATCTTCTTCATTGGGCTCACTACTCAGATTGTCATTAACGATATGATAATTCAATACCCATAGACTAGTCCTTTCATACTCTTAAAAAAAAGAACTAGTCACTGCGTAAATATTAGATAGTGAAGAAGAGTTTTAACTTGTATATTAGCTCCAAAATCTAGTAGTTAACCAAGAAAATATTTGTTGGCATGAGTTAGAAGATTCCCCTTACAAGCTAGCTAAACTGAAGGGAGACTATAAAGGGCAGCCCAGTGCACTAAGCTTCCGCTATGCGCGGGGTTCGGGGAAGGGCTGAATCATAACAGTTTATTGTACGCAACCTTACCATACATTTCTACTAGAGGTTGTTTCCATAGCTCGAACCCCTGACCTCCTGGTCACATGACAACAACTTTACCGGTTATTTATCTTGACGTTTATTCATCGATCTCTCTTGGTTTGAGGATATGTGCATAAAATTATGGATAGAAGAATACAATATGTAATCAGGTTTGGTTATGTGTTTGTATGCTTTAGAAGCAGTAAGACTGGAGCCCTAAGATCTAGACCACTGCAGTTGTATCTTAAATGCGTGTAAGAAAACGTGTCATTCGGTATTTGAAACCATTGTATGGAATCACAATTGATGGAATTTCCTCCTTTTTTTTATCAAGTATATTTTTATTGATAATGAGAAAGCTCCCATATACAAGACACATACCAAAAAGTTGGCTTTCACCCAGGATACACATACCAAAAAGTAGAGAACCTACATAAAGATATGATTCTATACAAATATACCTAGGCTTCTCTACAAATAAGAATTTCAGTATTTCACCAACAAGACATTAAAAACAGGAGGCTATTCCTCAGATGTACACTTGTAGGAAAGATTAGATCTACAGAAGTGCTTTTTCTTTCACCAGACAAATTGTCAAATGCCTCAAATGCTTGTTTTGTCACTTCTCCCTAGTAAGCTCACATGCTCAAGTTTCAACCTTTAAGTTTTAGGCCCTTAGTTTCTCTTGCCAATAATAGCGAGAGAAATGACAGAGTATTTCTTCAAGGATCATCTTGACATGTTATTTGCAAGTTCATGCTTGGTCTTGTGCTTTCTCTATCTTTATGTGCCTGTCTCTTCTATTTTTGCTTTATTTGACTCAAGATCGTTTGGATATGTGTTGGTAATCTCTCTTGATAGAATCATCTAGGACTTGTTGCTTTGTTTTGTTTTGACTTGTCGAAGTGCTAAATACAGAAATGCTTCAGAGGTAGAAAGGAGGTGGAAGCTGAGCGTTCTAAAGTTCGCGAGAATTTCTTAAAAACTTATGGGGATCGCTGCCACCGTGTTGACAGGTTTGCTTATATGGCTTTTATGTTATCTTGAGTATTTTGCTTTAGATGCTATATCCTTCCCCCTGTTGGGTCATGTAATTGGGTACTCTGATAATTTCTTAACGCTTATCCCATGAAGTTGTATGAGTTTCTTTCCAGAATCTTTTGGTAATTAGCCTTTTATTTTATTTTTTGCCCATGTGTCTCAGGCAATGTTTCGGTCCAGATTCAGATTTTCTATGTCAGCTACTTTTCTTTTTCAATCCAACATACACTAATGATGTTTCCATCCTCGTGGAGACATGCCGATCGCTACTGGAGCTTGTTCGAGATAGCGGTTTGTTCCTCTTATTGTGTAATTTCATGTAGGCTGTAATTTGTGTAGCTGCATATTGAGTGACTTCATTTATCTTGATTCTGAAGCTCTTTGTTTCCTGTTTGATTCTGGTTTTGTCCACCAATTAGAGATGATTCATGTGTGGCTTTACGAGGGTATGCAGACTTCACCCTTACCTTGTGAAGGTAGAGAGGCCGTTTCTGATAGACCCTTGGCTCAAGAAAAGCATGTAAAGAGAAGAATCCATGTAAAGAGAAGCAACAACAATAATCAAAAAATAAAATAACCGAAGCAAAAGAAACGTTGTCTGGTTCTTCTGCTGCCTTTGACCCCAAGTTCTTCATAGAAGCGTTGAAACTCTGCTGTTTTTGCCGCCGTGCCTGCTAACTTTGCCACCTTATACCTCTCTCTATGTGTCCGCTTATCCTTCCCGTCGTTGCTTTCCACTAACCTCATGTGAGGCTTCCACTTTTCTTTGGACCTCTACGTTCCACGACCAATCCCCCGATGATCACCATCGTTACCCCTCGAGGCCCCTAGCACATCTCTAGTGGCTTCTCTAATGCAACTAGCTGTCCTCTCCCACATACTGTTTGCATCCCCACTACTCCTTCAAGCCCCCATCGCCATCTTCTCCCCTAACTCCTAGCTCTGGCAGTGGTCAAGCCAACCCAATTTGATCCTCGGGCCTGATGCACAAGGCCTTCTTTTGCCTCTTCCTCTTAATTTTCAAATCCATCGCCAAGAGCTTATGTTGGGTGGTTAGATTCTTACTCGGGATAACCTTGCGATCCTTAAAGAGAACTCTATCAGCCTTCCTAAGCAGTAAGTAATCAATCTGAGTCCTAGCCATCGAACTACGGAAGGTTACCAGGTGCTCCTCCCTCTTCGAGAAACTCGAATTAGCTATCACCAACTCAAAAGTCACCGCAAAATTCAAAAGGCAAACTCCGCCTTCGTTTCTATCCCCAAAGCCAAAACCTCTATGGGCCGTATCATAACCCCATGTAGTAGTCCTTATGTGACCATTGAAGTTCCCTTATATGAATAGCTTCTTAGTTTGCGGTATACCTCTCACAACCTCATCCAAATCCTCCCAAAAACGCTTCTTGACCTCCTCTCCTAAGTCCGCTTCAGGTGCATAAGCACTAATTATGCTCAAAGTAAGCCCTCCAATGACTAACTTAATCATCATCATGTCGTTCACCCTCCTAATCTCTACCACCTGCTCCCTAAGTTCTCTATCAACTAGAATGCCTACTCCATTCCTATTCCTCGAACCTCCTGAGTACCACAACTTAATAAAACAAGCAACAATAGTAGAGTTAAAGCAAGGCAAGTGCGACTAGGAATAAGACTATACTGGCAAGCACAGTGTGATTTTGAAGAGCACAAGAATCAATATTAAAGGACAGGCTAAATATTGAGAACACGACAAGGAACAAACAAATGGAACCTAACGGATATTAAGGAACACAAAACCGTATTAGGGGGCACAATATAGCAAAGCAAAAGGAACGGTAGAACCTGGTTTTGTATGTGAAGGAGTTCCAGTTGTGGGAAATAATGGACCTTGTCAGGAAGCTGACCGGAGTTACTGGATCGAGCCGGAAATCGATTGGCCCTGTCCCTTGTGCATCGGTGTGATAGCACGGATCCCCCCACACACCAAAAGAGGGTGAAAGAGGGAGAGAGAGGAAAAATAAACTGGGTGGTGTGACTGTAGATGATGCTGGTACGGTCGCGAGCAGTGGGGGCAGTACGTGTAGCGATTGGAAGAAAAAGAAAGAAAAAGAAAAGGAGGGGAGAGAAGAAGAGAGCGATGGATGAGAGAGGAGGTTCTGCCGCCGACTGTGGAGTTACTGTTAGCGAAACGAAGAGAGAGAGAGACCTGTAGGCCAAAACTCGTAAAGACAAATATTATCACTTCACATCATGTGGGTTAGAAGATCTACTAAACTCATATGACTATTTTCAAATTCTAGAATTCAAGCTGCATCACTGCAAATGAATGCTTGCTTAAAAATGTCTTGGGCTTTGATGTAATGTTGAATCATGTCTCCTTGTGTTGGTGCCATGGTTTTAGTAGTTCCTGATACTTAAGGTAATGAATGTCCACCATAATGGCGTTGAATTGTATTATTAGGTATCTCTTGCTTTCGTATTCCTGAGTTCTTTTATTCATGCGAAATAATTGATATCATTGTCGTCTAGTAAAAGTCAACTGCATGTTTAATGACTCAGCAAATTTTTTCTTTTGCCAGCTTTTATGGTAGTGTGGTACTGTGTCAAAATTCATTGTTTATATTAAATATCTGATTCTTTTGAATTACACAATTGAGCTTGTTTCTTAAGTGCATGTTTTGCGCGTAGCATCTGCTTGTTCAAGTTTAACTGCGTTACAAAGACTTTTCTTTTTTTTTTTTTTTTGTTGAGAAAGGTAACTTGTATATATATTAAATAAGACTAAAAGACAGCACAAAAGCAGTGCCAAGTTATATTTACAAAAAGAGCAGACCCCAGCTATGTTATTCTAAGGTTACAAAGCACCTGTCAAATCTACTAAAGATCTGCCTCCTCTACAAAAGCTTTCTTTACACCAGAAATGAAACAAAATGAAACAATTCATTTTAATATGAGGGGATTGAGAGCTTTTGAGGGGGATTGAGTATCCTTTTTCACATCTTAAGAATAGTCATTTATCTTTCATCGCTTTTTGGTGCACTCATATAGCCCCTACTTGTATAGAAGATTGGGCGTCTTTTGTAGAGAATCATGGTCTAATATAAATTCTCTACTTTTTAGTATACTTGCTGTATACGGGAGTTTTCTCCCTTTTGATTAATACAATTTACCTTATCAAAAAAAAATATTCTGTAAGTAGTTGCTTCTGTCTTCACAAATTCTTGAATTTCTCTCCTTCCAGACTGTCCATCATATGCAAGTATGAACCAATCTCCACCATTTCTTCTGTCTCACTATACCCCCATTGTAATTCCAACACGTCAACAGATCACAAGTGTTTTCTGGCATACTCCATTTAGGCCTACAATATTGAAAAAAAGTTGCCATAGTTGGTCAGTGATAGGACAGTAAAGAAACAAATGGCTATTGGTTCCTGTAGCTGTACCACAAAGTGAGCATTTAGAGCATAAATGGAAGCTACTCCTTCTCAATTTATCTTGTGTTAGACATGCTTCTCTTGCCATTAACCATGAAAAACAGACCACCTTGAGAGATTTCCTAACTTTCCAGATTTGCCTCCGGGGCCAATGTTCTATATGCTGGTTTGAATTAGAGGCAAAAAGATAAACAGATTTAACAGTGTAGGTCTCATCCCCGTTTAGGTTCCAGTTCAGTGTATCTTCAGAATCACTGAAACCTTGAAAAACTTTCAAGGTCTTGTAGAACTCCTAGCTTTCTCAAGCTCCCAGTCACTCAAAAACCTCCTGAAAATAACATTCCATCCTTGCTGTCCCCATGTTGTATCTTACCTTACTTCTTTTGATGTTACTATGTTGAACAGATTAGGGAATAATTCTCTAAGAGGACCATGTCCTAACCAATCCTCACTCCAAAAATTTTCCTTCCATTACCTACCTTGATGGTGGAATGAGTAGCCATAAAATTCCAGTGCAGACAGATAAACTTCCAAACCCCAACCCCACAAGGACTGTTGCCAATTTTTGCGCACCAATGACCCTCTTGTCCATAGTTGTCATGACTGGCCCTTCTCCACAAGGCATTAACCTCCAGATTATACCTCCATAGCCACTTCATAAGTAAGCTTTGGTTATGAGCTTTGAGGTTTCTGATGCCCAGACCTACATTGATTCTTTTGGTGATAAGAGAATTTCAGTTAACCAAGTGAATAGCTTTTTTATCTTGGTTCCCTTGCCATATGAAATCTCTCCTCAAGGTATCAATTCTTTTCCTCACCTTGCAGGGTAAAGGAAACAGGGACATCACATATGTAGGCAATGCATCTAAAAAATTGTTCACCAATAATACTCTTCCTCCTAGGGATAAATACTGCCTCTTCCAGATTGCCAACCTCTTTTCACATCTTTCAAGTTTCAACTACCCCATTCATATTTCCTGAGCTTTGTATTTGAAACCCAAGTATAATCCCAAATAAGTAGTTGGTAAAGACCCACCTTACATGCTAGAATAGCTGCTAGCACCTGAACATTTTCAACCTCTTTGACTGGAAAGAGCATGCTCTTTTTCCAGTTAACATGGAGCCCTGAAAATGCTTAAAAAATAACCAGGATGGTCCTTAGGTATTTTAACTGATCTGCGTCAGCATTGCGGAATACCAAAGAATCATTTGCATAGAGAAGGTGGGTGATCTCTATGTTGCTTCCCCCCTGTTTGAAGCTTTAAATCCCTTCAGCCAACCATTGCCTTTGGCATCCCTTAATATTTGGTTCAATTCTACCATTGCAACTAGAAAGAGGAAGGGAGGTAAAGGATCACCTTTCCTCAGACCACTCTCTGAAGAAAGAAACCCTCAGGTAAACCATTTACTAGGATGGAAAATCTCACAGTTTTGATGCTGAAGAAATCCAGTTGATTCACTTCCTCCCAAAACCCATGTCCTCTAAAACTTTTAGGAGAGAGTTCCAGTTGACATGGTCGTAAGCCTTCTCAATATCAAGTTTACACAAAATTCCAGGGGTCTGCCCTTTAAGTCTAGAATCCACGTATTCATTTGCAATCAATGAAGCATCCATTATCTGTCTGCCTCTTTTGAAAGCCATTTGATGCCCATTCACTACTTTGTCAACCACACTCTTTAAGCCTCTCTGTCAACAACTTTGATATGATCTTGTAAACACTTCATATTAGACTTATAGGTCTAAAATCCCTGAGTTCCTTTGCACCATTCTTTTTGGGAATAAGAGCTATATAGGAAGCATTGAAGCTCTTCTCAATTAACTCATTACAATGAAAGTTCTTAATGGTGTTCATGAGGTCTTCTTTCACTATCTCCCAACAAGTATGGAAGAAACCCATTGAAAAACCATCAGGACAAGGTGCTTTGTCTGCTGCACATTTCACACTCTCCAGCGCTTCATGTTCTTCAAATTCTCTTGCAGCCAGTCATTCTCTTCCTCTGCAATAATAGCTCCACCTTGAAGATTGAAAACATGCCTCCAATTTTCAGTTTCTCCATATAACTCCTGGTAAAAAGATACAATCTGCCTTTTGATTCCATCTGGCTCAGTAATAAGTTCCCCTTGGACCTCCAGCTTGTCTATATGGTTAATTCATTTATGGTAATTTGCCATCTTCTGAAAGAACTTAGTATTCTTATCCCCATGCTTCAACCATTGAATTCTAGACCTTTGCCTCCAAGCTCTCTCTTCATTTTTTCCAATCTCCTGGAATTCCATGTGCAAGCTGGCCTTTTCCAGTCATTCATCCTCATTTAGTGGTCTTTATTCCTGCAAAAGATCCATAATATAGAAATTTGGTTAAGTAGGTCCATCTTTTTCATCTTTAGGCTCCCACCATTTGACACATTCCATTCCTTCAGCTTAGTTTTCAGCATTTTAAGCTTAGCCAGAACATAATCAGATCTCTCTGTGATCTCAAAAGAATTCCACCATCCTTCCACCTCCTTCCACCAATTCTCAAATTTGAAATAGGATTTTGAAAATTCCCATTGCCCACATTTTAAAAAAATAGGACATTGGTCAGATGACATTCTGGGAAGCAATGACTATTTGATGTTGAATTCTTCATCCCACTCAACTGAAAAGAGAAATCTATCTATTCTTGGGGAACATTCATGGTTGTTCTCTTTAATCTTTATCCCATGTAAAACTGTCTCCTAATAATGGAGGATCAATGAGTTCCAAATCCTTTATAGTTTCTGAAAACTTCTTCATGGCCCTAGTGACACCCCTGTTGTTTTTTTTCTCTCGGAGGCAAACCTAGTGGTGTTAAAATCACCACATACCACCCAAGCACCCTCACAAACTCCTCTGGTCCCTGCCAGCTCCCACCATAGCTCCTCTCTTTCCCTTCTACAGTTTGAAGCATGAACCCCAGTGAGAAACCAAACAAAATTCCTGTTGAAAGAAGAAAGTTTACACTGTGAGAAGGCACGGGTGAAAATATGATATATTGAGAAAATGTGATATATTGATAGTGTGTTCAATACAATACAAGAGGTCCCTATTTATAGCTATACACTACAAGGAGATATTACTCCTCTTCCAATGTGGGACAAGACTACACTATACATATCTATAAACTAACACTCCCCCTCAAGCCGGTGCATACACATCATATGTACCGAGCTTGTTACACATGTAACTAATACGAGAACCAGTAAGAGACTTAGTGAAAATATCTGCTAGTTGATCATTCGACTTTACAAACTTTGTAACAATATCTCCTGAAAGTATTTTTTCTCTGACAAAGTGACAGTCGATCTCAATGTGTTTAGTCCTCTCATGGAACACCGGATTTGACGCAATATGAAGAGCAGCTTGGTTATCACACACTAGTTCCATCTTGCTGATTTCTCCGAACTTTAACTCCTTGAGCAACTGCTTGACCCAAACTAACTCACACGTTGCCATAGCCATGGCCCGATATTCGGCTTCGGCGCTAGATCGAGCAACTACATTCTGTTTCTTGCTCTTCCACGAGACCAAATTACCTCGTACTAGAACACAATATCCAGATATAGATCGTCTATCAAAAGGTGATCCTGCCCAATCAGCATCTGTGTACCCAACAATCTGCTCGTGGCCTCGATCTTCGAATAGTAATCCTTTGCCTGGAGCTGACTTTATATACCGAAGAATACGAACAACTACATCCCAGTGACTATCACAGGGAAAATCCATAAACTGACTTACAACACTCACCGGAAAAAAAATGTCAGGTCTAGTCACTGTGAGGTAATTCAATTTTTCAACCAACCTCCTATATCTCGTAGGGTCTCTAAGAGGCTCCCCTGTCCAGGCAGAAGCTTAGCATTCAGATCCATAGGAGAGTCAATAGGTCTGCAACCCATCATTCCAGTCTCCTCAAGAATGTCTAAGGCATACTTCCGCTGTGAAATAACAATACCGGAGCTAGACTGAGCAACCTCAATACCTAGAAAATACTTCAGACTGCCCAGATCCTTAGTTTGGAAGTGCTGAAAGAGATGTTGCTTCAGATTAGTAATACCATCCTGATCGTTGCCAGTAATAACAATATCATCAACATAAACCACCAGATAAATACACAGATTCGGAGCAAAATGCCGATAAAACACAAAGTGATCAGCTTTACTACGAGTCATGCCGAACTCCTGAATAATTGTGCTGAACTTACCAAACCAGGCTCGAGGGGACTGTTTCAAACCATATAATGACCTGCGCAATCTGCATACACAACCACTAAATTCCCCCTGAGCAACAAAACCAGGTGGTTGCTCCATATAAACTTCCTCGTCAAGATCACCATGGAGAAAAGCATTCTTAATGTCTAACTGATAAAGAGGCCAATGGCGTACAACAGCCATGGACAAAAAAAGACGAACATATGCTACTTTAGCCACGGGAGAGAAAGTATCACTATAATCAAGCCAAAAATCTGAGTATATCCTTTTGCAACAAGACGAGCCTTAAGCCGATCAACCTGGTCATCCGGACTGACTTTGACTGCATAAACCCAACGACAACCAACAGTAGACTTACCTGCAGGAAGAGGAACAAGGTCCCAAGTGCCACTCGCATGTAAAGCAAACATCTCGTCAATCATAGCGTGTCGCCATCCAGGATTACATAGTGCCTCACCTGTAGACTTAGAAATAGAAACAGTGGACAAAGAAGATATAAAAGCATAATGAGGTGACGACAGACGATGATAACTTAGACCAACATAGTGAGGATTAGGATTAAGTGTGGACCGTATACCTTTGCGGAGTGCAATTGGTTGACTAAGAGGAGACAAGTCCGCAGTAGGTGCAGAACTTGATGCAGGACGTGAATCACCTGGGCCTGATGCTGGATGTGGATGACGATGATAAGTCAAGAGTGGCGGAGCTGCAGAAGGTTGAGCTGGATTATGTGGAGGAACTGGACCTATAGGTGATGGAACTGGAGCTATAGATGGTGGAACGGGAGCTATAAATGGTGAAGCTGGAGATGTAGAGGAAAATGGATGGGAGATAGTGACTGAATCTCCAAAAGAAGAGACTGGTAGTACCTCAGAAATATCTAAGTGATTACCTGGACCTGTGAAGTATGATTGGGTTTCAAAAAAGGTAACATCAATGGACATAAGGTACCGCTGGAGTCAGGAGAATAGCATCGATACCCCTTTTGCGTTCTCGAGAAACCAAGAAATACGCACTTAACAGCACGGGGAGCTAACTTATCTGTTCCTGGAGTAAGGTTATGGACAAAATAAGTGCTTCCAAAGACACGGGGCGGAAGAGAGAACAAAGGTAAGTGGGGAAACATGATAGAGAATGAAACTTGGTTCTGGATAGCTGAAGATGGCATACGATTAATAAGATAGCAAGATGTAAGAACCGCATCCCCCAAAAATGCAACGGAGCATGAGATTTGTTACGCGGCGCCTTCTTGAGATTCCTTGGAAGGGCGACGTAAGGCTAAGCAACTGATGTCAGTGCAGTTGCTGTCCGCCAACTGAGGTCCCCTTCGTACGCTAGACTAGATTGTCAGTACCGTACGGGAAAACCAATGTCAAGAGCAATTGAGAGAACATGAATGAGAATTGAGAATGAAAGAAAGCTTGATTGTATTAATGAAAGCTATTATAGAAAGGCAACGCGGTGTCGAGGGGGAGAGACACCAGTACAGAGAAATGTTTGCTTGCTAGAAAGTTTGATTGCTTGATCCCCCTAATAATGCTTAAAAAAATAATCCAAAGCTACAAGACTAGACTTGATTAAGCTAGAGAAACATAATGGAAGTACATGGAATAAAACTACTCTATATTTACATTGAAAAAGACTTAGTTTGCTATAAGGCTGAAAACAGGTCCGTTGTCAGCAGCATAGTCTTTGGCATCAGGGTCTGCGCGAGCGGCGTTGTCTGCACGCGCGGCGCTGTTGGCATCTGCCTGCGGTTGGGCGCTGGCGAGGTATATCGGTGGGGCGACAGAGGCACATGCGCGCTTGTCACTTGGCGCGGCCAAGACCACGGGGCCATCCGTGGCACTAGGCATTGGAAGGCTTGCTAGGACGCCACGGGGCGCGCCCAAGGGGTCATGGGGCACGGCTGGAAAGCCGCCCATGACAGATTGTATGAGTAGGGTACGAGCAGTTTCAATAAGATGTCTATTCTTTCTTTCAGCTACCCCATTTTGTTGAGATGTGTACGGACAAGACGTTTGATGAATAATCCCATGAGATTTCATAAACTGCTGAAATGGGGAAGACAAATACTCTCGGGCATTATCACTACAAAATGTGCGAATAGAAACCCCAAATTGATTTTGAATTTTAGCATGAAAGGTCTGGAAAATAGAAAACAACTCAGATCGATTTTTTATCAAAAATATCCAGGTGCACCTAGAATAGTCATCAATGAAACTGACAATGTAGCGGAATCCTAATGTAGAACTGACCCGACTAGGACCCCAAACATCTGAATGGACTAAAGTAAAAGGTGACTCTGCTCGATTATTAATACGTCGAGGGAAATGAGAGCGAGTATGCTTACCAAGCTGATATGACTCACTCTCTAGAGCTGACAAGTGAGATAAACCAGTTACCATTTTCTGAAGTTTTGACAAACTGGGACGTCCCAACCGTTTATGTAATAAAGCTGGTGAATCAGTAACAGGACAAGTTGGTGATGGAAGACAAGATGTGAGTCCATGTGATTTAGCAAGGATAAGGTAATAAAGTCCATTTGATTCACGCTCGGTACCAATGATCCTCCCTGTACTGCGTTCCTGTATAAAAACATGATCATCAAGAAATAAAACGGTACATTTAAGTGATTTGGCTAGGCGACTAACCGCTATGAGATTAAAAGGACTATTAGGGACATAAAGAACTGAATCTAAAGGTAAGGAAAGAATTGGGCTTGCTTGACCTATTGCATTTGCCATGGTTTGAGACTCATTGGCCATTGTGACTCTTGGAAGAGATTGAGAATACGAAATAGTAGTGAAAAGAGATTTGTTACCAGAAATATGATCCGATGCACCTGAATCAATGACCCAAGACTCAGAGGATGAAGATTGAGAGACACAAGTCACGCTATTACCTGTTTGAACAACAGAAGCTATCTCATAAGATGTCTGCTTACCTGCTTTGTACTGAAGAAACTCAAAATAATCCGCTAAAGAAACCATCCGACTATTCGAAGTATCGGTTCCCATGTCGCTACAATTAATAGTAGTAGGGTTAACTTGAAATAGTGAAAATTAGTAACTCCTTTGGGAAAACTGAAGAAATCGCTAAAAAAACACTGTTTTTGTGTCGGAAACTTAACACTGTTCTGCGTGGAAAACAATGTTCATGCCAGAAATACTGTAGTAGCCGGAAAAAATTCAAAGTGGTCGGAATGAAATAAAAATAGTAGGGGTAGGATCGGAATTACCAGACGACCCAACTGTTCTGAAGAAACTTTTTCAAAAAATGGCCGGCAGTCCACTTATGAAATCACTGTTCACGTCGGAAAAATATAAAAGTGGTCAGAATTTGGTGGAACGTGGATGGGTAGGCTCGGAATTACAAGGGGAACAATCTGTCCTGAAGAGTCGTCGCCAAAAAATGGCCGCAAGGTGGCCCACGCGACGTCGGAACTTCGCTGGAAAAGTTTCTTCCGACAACTACAGTACCGTCGGAGATTTTCACTGGGGTTTGGTCGCCGGACAGTGACTACTCTTGTAGTAGTGTTGGAGTTTGCACAATATTGACCGAGACAAAGCAGAAACAAAACAACTTTGAAAAATCGCCGGAAAAAAGGGTTCCGGTGACTGATTTCACTTCTCGGAATCGCTGGAATTTATGCACAGTGATAAATCTCTCACGATAGCTCTGATACCATGTGAGAAGGCACGGGAGAAAATATGATATATTGAGAAAATATGATATATTGATATTGTGTGTTCAATACAATACAAGAGGTCCTTATTTATAGATATACTATACAAGGACATACTACTCCTATTCCAATGTGGGACAAGACTACATTATGTACATATCTAACACTCCCCCTCAAGCCGGTGCATACACATCATATGTACCGAGCTTGTTACCTCCACTCCTCCCGTTAGCCTCCTACCCCACATAATCAGCCAATCTATTGCTACACAAATGTCTTACAGTTGCACCATACTCCTATTCCGTCTTTGTTTCTTGAAAGCAGTAGATATCTGCCCTCCATTCTGCCCTCAATTCTTGTATTAATGATTTGATCACCCCCCCTTTTTCAGTATCTTAAACCCTTCACATTCTATGAAATAATGTGTACCTTCATTGATGATCAAAAGAGTGAAATGTTCCCCTGCTCCTTGACCCCCTTTCCTTGAATTTGACTTCAAATTGTAGCTTTTTGACTTCATTCGTATCTTTTGGTTTTGGATTAGAAGGAGTTGATACACTAGTTTCCTTGCGCTTTTCCTGTCTCTTCTTGTCCAATTTCATGAACAATGACCACACTGCTCCTTCGAATCCCTAAAACTCCACACTGAATTATTTACTCAATTTCATTATATTCCGATAAACCCCTAATGTGGCTTCTAACTCAGTTAGTTGATCTTGAACATGTAAAGGCTATACATCTTCTGTCAACCATTGTTGGGAGCCTTCCACACAAATCATCTTCGAACCATTGCCCTTAGAATTTTCAATATCCACTGCCCCAATTTCTTGTTCCTTTTTAAGATAAAGTTTGGGCCTAAGGACTAGGTCCAATCCCGATTTAATACTCCTATGTTCAGACTAGCTATGTCCTTCGCCCCAATTTCTTCTGCATTGCCCCTCAAAAAATCAAAGTTTGAATTAGAAGCCTCCACGAGCTCGCTCACGTGACCAACCTCATTGTGGCTATTAGAAGTCATTTCTGGGATCTGGGCTTGCAATAAAGAGTGACATATATAGGGCCCAAGGAGTTTTTCTGTTTGGACTTATGGACCACTTCTAAATTAGCTGTTGGTAGCCCATCTGTATTAGATATTTAGTACCCCTCTTCACACGTGCATGTCATACCTCATGTGCCACAATTTTAAAAAGTTCCCTTTCCTCTAAGGTACCTACATGTCCCAAAAGCCTAATTCCATTCCGCCATCCATTCTTTATAGGGATAGGCATCTTTATTATCCAACAGTATTTCCAGAGCTTCTTCTCCGGTCGGATTTTTGGCCTTCACCGTCGTCGCAATTTCGCACCATATCGTTATTGCTATATACGAGCCATCACTTTCCGCCTCTATTTCTTTCAAGACATTTGATCCATCTCTCCTCACTTGGTTGGAGCCCAGTGCAAGCGATTTTTGAGGGTTGTTTCTTCCCTGTCTCTATCCAGCCACCACATAAATCACCAATTTCGTTGAATATTTTCTGGGATCATATAGTCCGCGCTAGCCTTAACCATCGAATGCATGCCCAGCTTCTTACCACTTCGCGTGGCCAGCAAGAGGTGGTAGGCGTCCACCAGTCTAAAGACAACTTAAACTTCTTCCATCGCCATTCTTTTGTAAGGACATGTTCAACAGTCTCTGTTGTTGAAACTCGAACAAAAAGTGGGAACATTCATCTCGTATACGTTGACTTGCAGGTTTCCAAGTGGTGTTGACCCATCTTCTAGTGTCGTTGATAGTTGGGATTTTCTGCGATGAAGCCTGGAATTTACCAACAATGCATCGACTCAACAAATCTTTATCTGAGACTTCTGAATCACCTGGGATTGATGATTCTAGAAATTTTGGTTTTAATGGGTGAGGCTTCTGGCCCTTTAGTCCATTTTTTACTTCTGATGGCTTCAGTGTGTGAAGATGTGTGTTTTGGGATTCTGACAAGAGATATAAGAGGTCGTTTGCTAGGAGGTATTAGAAAAAATAATGCAAGCATTAGCTTTGTGTATTACTAATTCCTTGTTTGATACATTTTTTCAACCTATGTATAACTAATACAAGTATTAGTATTAGTTATACATCCTATTTGGTATTATTCTATGTAGAACTAATACATAACAAACCATGGTATTAGCAATGCAAGGGTTTTTAATAGTTGCATAAACATGGTTAAAGACATAATTGCCCCTCAAAACATTGGGATTTTGGGGAAGGTGGGTTGAGGAGAATAGCATAAAAAATTATTTTCCTAAAAATATTTTATACTCTCTAACCAAACACAAGAAAATATTTTCCGGAAAAAGTTTTCCACTCACCAACCAAACAAGGGAAAATAAGTGATAAAATCACTCATTTTCCAGGAAAATATTTTCCTTCATACCAAAAACACCCTTAATGCTAAATTTGATTTTGAATTCGTATAAGTATAGACTGAAGTTTCCTTTATTTGTTAAAAATGTGCCCATTTTTTTAATAATTGGTATTTTGTATTATATGTCATAGCAATTAATTTTTTTTTTGTCGTTTAACTTTAATATTTCAATTTGTTTTCTCATTTAATTTTGCTCCTCTGTAAAAAAAGTTCGCTTTAGAGAGTAGAGAATGAGGTGGTTAATAAAACTTTTTGCAATAAAAATAGGGTATAAAATTATAAGAATGTGGAGGATATTTTTGTAAGCAACCAATATTTTTAGAAATTATGCAATGCTTTAATACACCAAACCAATCGGTGGATAAGAAGGTAATCCCAGCATAAGTAATACCAGCATAACTAATCCCAACATTACTAATACCAACATTGCTAATACACCCTATTCAGCACTATTCTTATACCTCCTGCCAAGCGACCCCTAACATTCTCCGTTTTTGGGACATTTATGAATCTAGCGATTTTCTGAGCTACGATTCGCAACCTGCTTAAAGTGTGGGCTTTAGTGAAACAGGGTGCAGTGGCGGAAAAAAGATAAAAATATATATGTAATCAAGAACAAAGTAACAAATTCATTCATAATGCTTCCCTTAGCACCTAATACGCATATTTTCGATTATACTTGTTGTTTACTACCGCTTGATTCACCAGAGAACTCATGGGCTATGAGGTCCACGCCTTAGTGCTTGCCTTACACTGAAGCGCAACTTAAGCGAGGTAAAGCACCCTTCTTGAGCTTTTCTGAGCTTCAAGGCTTAAGTGCGCCTTAATGAGCGTTTGACAATACTGCGTTCAGCCCATTCAAACCCTATTTTGGACCTCGAACTAATTTTCGTAATGTCATAAGATTAAACACCAACGTGATAATAAATCCTGTCATCACCTATGTTAACACAAAAAATGAGTTTCTGATCAATCACCGAAAATTGATTGAGGAGAAACTATGCCCTCTGCTGTTGAAATCGCCAGAATTTCAGGATTTGAAAGTGTTATGCCTCGATTATCATGTCTGAGAGCATCTTAGCTTAGTTTCATACTTACAAAAACTAATTCTTTGTTCTCCAATTAGAAAATCTGTGTGATCCTCGTTACACATTATTCCTTTGTTTCTGTTATTAACATCTTGAGTTTTGCATATTAGAAACTTGTCACTAGCATTAATAGTGTGCAGAATTTTACAGGGGACATTGTTAGCCTCTTTGCTGATATGGACTGTGCCTCCGATCTTGGCTTGGTGAGATACAGGCTAAAGAAATTTGTTCATGCTTGTATTCGGGCTGTTTATGGAAACAGGTTAACTCAAGACCTTACTTCATATCTTCTTGCTTTACTTTCCCATATGAATCTTCTGAACTTCATATGGTTACTTGTTACTTTGTCTCTGTTGAATACAGAGAAGGAGAGTTATTTGACCTTATCTTAAGGCTTAAAACCAAGCTATTTTAAAGCAAATATACAATGTTTAAGAAAGTCTTAATCGATTCTTTCATGTTATTTTTGTTTTATTAAGTACTTTCAGTGTACCTCTTTTGGATCGTATTGGACCTGAATTCCAGATCTTTATATTGCTATTTATTAGTCTTCTTTATTTGGGAATTTCATGGTTTTTTTTTTTGTGCTATGTGCCTATGTGTGTTCTGTTGAAAGACCATTTGGACCTTCACCTTCACTATCCTAAAGATTATTGTCCCCTTGAAGCAAACTGATTTGAACCTTACAAAGCAACCATGTGAAAATCCACTGGGTTGCAAGAATTATTGCATGTCACTATTTATATTTAACATTAGTTAGCTGGTTAACAATATCATTATAATGCTGGCAACAGTGCAATAAAGCTTCTATGGTTGATTCATTTTAACATGTATTCTCTTCCCACTTTCCTTTCTTCCCTAAAATAGTTGGTAGCTATTCTAGGAGGAAAACTCTGATACAGTAATTGTTTCCTATCTTGTATACCATTTCATGATGTCTTTCATCTTTCCATAAGCATGACCACTCTGATAACATACTCTCTAGTTGCTGGCTTTGAATTTTTTATTGTGGAGGTGTAGAGGGGTGGGAGTCTTCCTTTGCTAAACCTTGAAATTTGATAAGCTTTGATGAAGTTGTCTTCTGTGGCAGGCATTTATTTTTTATTGTCTTGCTATACCAGTTATAGAACTATGATTACTCATTCATAGTGTTATTTTCTGAAAGAAGTTATTTTATCTAACACCTGTAAGATACCAGTTTTTATGGGACAAAGTCCAATTGGAATGCTAAATAATTGCTGTCGTGTCTTAATTTTACTCATATGAGCTATGTCTGCGCAGGAATAAGTTGAGAGATCAACTATTTATGGAATCTGAGAAGTCCTGTACATCAGCAATCCTCTTGTTGGATGCAGTAACGTTGCTGATTGATTTAAGGTTTCCCTGGGCTTGCAGCAGTGTCACCTATCTTCTTCAAAGAAATATATATTCCTTATTTAGGGAAATCATTCTGATTGGCAAGGTTGCTCCTATAAGTACAAGAGCTATTTAGTTGAATTATTTTACAACTTATGTAATCTGTAACAATGAGTTATTCAAGTATATTTTCAGGGAAGTGATCACAAACTCCAAGTAGTTTGTAATTGTGGATCAATTTCAAATTTTGTTAACTAGCTTTATTGCTTTAAAGTGCTCTTCTACTCTTGGGAGCTAAAAAGTATATCATAAAAGGTGATGGTGTGTGTGACAAGCTTGTGATTTTTTCACGGAGATTTCTAGTAATCCTGGCTAATGTTAACAAGCGGAGCTTTCATACGACTCTCTACAATCCTATGCTTCCAATGCTTCTTTGAGCTTAGGAGCTTGGCAATATACAGACATAATATTTTCTTCAGGTGGAAGATCATATAAATTAGATAACATTGTTTTTATATGACATATTCACTTGTTTCTCTGTTTCGGTATACTGGTCTCTCGAGAATACAAATATCTCATTGACTTGGTATTTATTAAAGCTGAAGAGTGACAGCATGCAGTTTAATTTTTGCAGGAAAGAAACTTTCCAGCTTCCAACAGGGTTGTAGCTTCATTCGAGCGTGTGCTTGGACTGATTATACCTCATGTTGGTCAAAGCACTTGTTCTTGTGCAAGTGTTGACCCACGGTGTTGCTTCCCTTCCCAGATTCTTACGATTCCATTTTTATGGCGGTTTTTTCCTCACCTAAAAGAGGTAAATGGATATACTGTTTCACCGGAACATGGTTATTTGTGTGGAGGACCGGATCAAGGAATAATCCTTTACTGACCAAGTATCTTGTTGCTCAAGTGATGGTTCTGCATGAATCATCAGCTGATATCTGTTCCATATTGTTGTTCATCTTCATTTGGAAGCTTCAGATTTATGCTTTTGGGGAGCTTTTTTTATTTGTTAGTGTTTGTTTTATATTTCCTGAAGGCTTATTCAGCTGGTTTCATTTCATTATGCAGGTCTTTGCAAGTCCATCTGTGAGTCGTCATTATTTTCATCAGATGGCATTATGCATGAAAGAGCATGTTAATGTCCTCCCTCCTGATATAGAGATTGATCTTCCTGGCTATGCTAGCCTTCTAGGGAATCTACTCGAAGTTGCTAGGCTAGCTTTTGCCCTGCCAGAATCATTCACTATGGTAAAGACATGCCATTAATTTTACTCAATAAAAAAAAGATGTTTTATATTTCTGTGGTCCAAGTTTTATGACTTTTGTCATTATTGTTTGGAACCTACTACTCCAGTTGCATGAAAAACTTAAAATCTTTCTATCAAGGAATGAACTCTCATGGATTAGCAATCCTGAATTTCATTCTATACGATGCTTCCTCTCTCGCATTTTATTTGCGCTAATTCAATTGGCCTTGGAGATTAGGGAAGTACTCCATAAATGATTTGACAAGATTGGGGTTGGTTACAGATCTTTTGAAGGAACTAAATTTGAGAGGTAATCAGAGGGGGAGATTTGTTTTATGGAAATATATCATTTCAAGGGCATCATCTGCCATGCTTTTTATTCTGGTGATTGAATCTTTGAGCAAGATGATAGCCAAGCTGCAGCAGGAGGCTGGTAGAGGGTTCTCTGCATCGATTGAGGGACAAAAATTGTGTGAAGATCTCTCACCTCCTTTTTTTAATGATGCATTAGTTTTTCTGATGCCTATGCAAACCAGCCAACATACTTGTGACAGATTCTCCTGTGGTTACAAGTAGTGGTAGGACTTGAGATCAAACTTCAGGATATGTGAGATCATTCCCGTGGAGAGCTGAACAACAACAAGAAGATAGCACAGGTACTCAATTCCAAGGTTGGTGCTCTTCCTCTATCTACCACGGGTTGCCATTTGGGGGCCTCAAATAAGGATCAAGCAACATGGAATTTGATCATAAAAGGAGTTGAGAGAGGCTAGTTGGATGGCAAAAGTGATACTTGTTTGTATGGCGGAAAGAAATAGAGAGTACACTGTCTCTACGTGTTGCATGTCACTTTTGCAAGCACCAACCAGGTGACTGGGAGGTTGGAAAGGTTCCAAAGTAATTTTATATAGGACATAGTAAATGATTCTAGAAAGAACCATCCATTAAGTTTGACGATTCTAACTTCCTCGAAAAAAAATAAGGAGGACCTGGGTTGGAGGAGCTTAGAGTATTCAATAGGGCGTTACTGGGAAATGACTGTGGAGATCTGGGACTGAGGACTAGGCTCCATGGATAGAAGTGAGTACAAAAATATGGACTTGTGGACAAGGGATGAAGGGCTACGAATGTTACAGTACATTTTGGCCATGGTGTATGGAGAAACATCATGAAGGGTGGGAAGGCTTCGGTGGCAACATAACAAATAAGATTGGGAAGTACAACATTATTAGCTTCTATACTCACAGATTGGCGTGGAGAATCTGATTTTCTATATATGAAGAATAGCCTCTTATTTCTATAGTACCTTTTAGTGCACCCATGTGGTTCCAGTATGTGTAGAAGATTGGATGTACTTTGAATAGAACCATATATTTCTCTAAGACTATTTTCTGGTGTACTTCTTATATAGGGGAACTTTCTCATAGATTAATAAATTATAGTCCCTCCGTCCCAATTTATGTGGAACCATTCGGATTTCGAGAACAAAGAAAAACTCTTTACTTTTTGATACTCTTCTTGTATACGGGAGATTTTCCTTTCATTAATAAAATTATTTACCTTACAAAAAATAAAAAAACATGTCAAAGCCAAGTTAGGGTAATGTAGCCTATTTGTGAAAACTTGAGTTAATGAAGTAATAGTTCTATGAAAGATGGTAGGTTGTTTGGAACGAAAACATGTAAAAAATGTTTATTTTTACTCTAAGAGGCATAGGCGTCTGGGGGTGTTTGTTTGTGGATGGATTTCTGTTAAGGCCAAGGTAAGGGTAAACTAGAGAATGTTTGAAAATTTGGGTCAAGTAAATATGGTTCATGCATTTAGTGTTCATTAGATGGATTTAAAGGGAAATAAGGTTAATAAATGGCCAAATACATCGATAGACCCTTAAAGTTATCCACACTTTTCACTTAGACACTTTATCTTAACTCTGTTCCATTTGAATACTTTAACCAGGCCTTTATTGTGTCGTTTAGACACAAAATTCATAAGCTGCCAGGCACAAAAGGTGCGTGTAATTCACAGACCACAGTAACGAATAGGCCGAGGACATGTGGATTTAACTTAATCAAATTAAAAAAAATTGAAACGAGAACCCCACCCAACTGTCGTCATCTTCCCCAACGATTCCTCCTCGCCAGTAAAATCAATTTCTGCCATCGCTTTTCCAGCTCTTTCTTCTTCTCCAAAAATTTGGTTTTTTTTCTTTTTCTTCATTCATCCTTTCTAGGTTAAAACTTTTGAGAGTTTGGGAACCAAAATGACTGGAGAAAAAATTTCTGTAGCTATTTGTGCAAATCAGTTGTTGCAGAAGCAGAAGCAGAAAAAGAAAGAGATAGCCCCTTTCTACGGAGATAAAGGAATGTTGCTGAGATGGTTCAATATTTTCCTTTTATTGTTCTTCTTTTCTCAAAGCATTGTTGGTTTTAATAATGGAGAAATCGTGGACATGACAGAGAGGGGCGACCATCATTTACTGAAAATCCTTGAGGCTCCGATATGTGTAAAATGGGGCAAAGAGAAGACAACAACGCCATGGCTGCTGTCGCCGATCACCGCCTGTCGGTGTCGAATCTTGACGCGAAACTCCGCCCATCATAGCATAAGAGGAACCAAAAATACCTTCTTCTTAATGACTAATCAAACAAAAACAACCTTTGAGCACTCAAAAGTTTTCTTGTTAATTTGCTGCAATAAGAACAAATTTCTGGATGTTAGTATGTTTATTCAGTGCACTAAACAAGTTAAGCACATACTCGACATTGCCTCTCCGGAATAAATTTGTGCCGACAAAATTCACCGACCCATTTGGTCTCATTGCAAAGCTTACAGATCTAAAGGGTTTTTCGAAGATCCACTGGAAATTTTTTTCGGTAAAAATATTCATTTTCCGGCAAGAAGTATGAAAGGTTTGTTTTTAAGTCATTTTCACGCGCTTGAAAAATGTGTGAGACACTTGCTTTGCCATGTCAGCATATTGTGTCTGAATGACACAATAAAAGTCTGGTTAAAGTGTTTAAATGGAACATACTTATGATAAAGTATCTAAGTGAAAAGTGTGGACAACTTTAAGGGGCTGTCGATGTATTTGGCCTTAATAAATTGTAGCAGAGGGAGTATACAATGAGACTCAAAGAGTTTTAATAGGGCTCAACATTTGAATATCAGTTTCAAGGTACACATTGTTGTGCACTGAGCATTTGACAAATCATTTCTAGTGTTTGAGGATGATTAGATATGTGATGTTCGTAAGCATCCCTTTTGCCAAATCAAACTTTTGCACAAAATGATTGCATCAGAGGTCCATTGCTAGTTGAAAAGGATGTTCTACAGAATGATTGTGAGACCAAAGGTGTCATATGTGAGTGAATGTTAATGACCTAATATATCCACAAGATGAATATAGTAGAAATGTGTATTTTAATATGGATGTGCAATTATACAAAATTAGAAATGATTAAAAAGATTAGAAATGATCATAACAGACTTAGTGGGCAAGTAGCCCAATTGGATGATAAAATGAGAGAAGGACCATGAGATGATTTGTATATGTCCTACGTAGACCTCCCTGGTCTCTGCTTGTAGTACTATGGTGATTGAAGGTGCTTAAAAAGATGAGCTAGACCTGAATTAGAATCTCAAAATACTGACAATATCTGATTCTCTAGGAATCGACACGGATATAGCTAAGATAGAACACAATTAAAGCAAAAGATCCATGTAGGCGACGACAACTAGTTGGGATTAATTAGTTGTTATTGTTACACTTACATCGAGTCAGGATAGGAATAAATTGAGATTTATAGAACTCCAGTTTTGAGGACCCCTAATTTGCGTTAAAATGCAAAACTTACCAGTTTTGAATGAATTAGGCTCGTATTGAGTAGGATACATAGAGGAATGGCGCGTAGTATTTATCGATTGTATTTCTGGAAAGAGACAAAAACATGTGTTAGTTGTTAAGTGTCCCACATTGCTAGAGAGAATGGTTATTTTCTCCTTATATGATATTGGCAATCCCTCACCTCATGAGCTAGCTTTTAGGGAGAGGATACTCTGAGGATCTCCTTCCCCCACGTCTTCAGAGTTTCAAACCAGAATGAATTGATGGTCCAACAGATTCGTAAGGAGCATGTAGGGGGGGGGGGGGCTAGTATGGGACCTCTCATTTAGAAGGAACATGCAAGATTGGGAGATTGCGGAGCTCCAAGATTTATTGACACTGCTGTATGGGCAAGACATGCCTCAACCATCTTGTGATTTTTGGAGATGGGGTTTGCGTGACGATGGTCTGTTCACCGTAAACTTCTTTTACCAGAGTATGTTGGTGAGAGAGGAGGCCTCTTTTCCATACTCCTCGATCTGGATTCCTAAGGCGCCCACGAAGGTGTGTTTTTTTGCATGGCTAGCGGCGAGGGGAGTGATTTTGACTGCTGAGAATCTGCGAAAGAGGGGAATTACACTTGTTAGTTGGTGCTATATGTGTAAAAGCTCAGGGGAAGAAGTTGATCATCTTTTGTTGCATTGCCCTGTGTCCTCGGCTTTGTGGAAGGCGATCCTGAACCTTTTTGGTGTTCAATGGGTGATGCCAAGCTCTGTAAAGGAAATGCTATATAGCTGGGCCGGTTTCCGTAGAAGAAGAAAGCAAAAGGCGTGGAAGTTTGCCCCGTTAGCTCTCATGTGGATAGTTTGGGGGGAGAGAAGTAGGAGAACTTTTGAGGGGATTGAGTCTCCTTTTTCACATCTCAAGAATAGTCTTTTATCTTTGATCGCTTTTTGGTGCACTCATATAGCCCCTATTTGTATAGAAGATTGGGCGTCTTTTGTAGAGAATCATGTTTTGATGTAAATTCTCTACTTTTTTGGTATACTTCTTGTATACGGGATTTCTCTCCCTTTTGATTAATACAATATACCTTATCAAAAAAATGAGCTAGCTTTTAGGGTTGAGTTAGGCCCAAGGTATATTTTCATCACCTCCACTTGGGTTGCAACTCATGGTACTTGTCTAACTCATCATAATGTGCAGAAAAGAGGTCTTATCATTTGCAGCAGATGATTTTATGTGAAGAGGCGTATGAGTCAGTTTATCATCTCGCCTCCACTGCAATTGTACTTGCCAGATCTTGTCAATGTTTCTTGGTATTTTTGGGATTCAATGGGTCATGCATGGAAGCATAAAACAGGCCTTATGTAGTTGGTATAAACAACCATCAGTTATTGGAAGTAGACACTACCGTAAAGCAGTGCCTTGTTGCATTTTGTAGAACATTTGGTTGAGAAACAACATATTCTTCAATAGAAAAAATGAGCACATTTTATATGTTAAATTTAGATGTTTGAGGAGCCACTTTTTGTAGTACCGGAAAAATATTGTATCTGACATAGATGCTCTGTTGGGCCTATTGTATTCCTTCAATTTATTGAAGTAAGGAATCATTGCTGTTGTATTCCTTCATAGTACCTTCTAGGTACTCATTAATAAAATATTTACCTTGTCATAATAAAAGGTCCATTTGCTTCATGTGGTATCAAAGCCAAAGCCATCTCAGTCCTTGGTTTACCCAATGTTTGGCCCCCATGTTATGTAGTTCACACTCCAAATGTGCAGCCCAAGGCATGCGAGATATTACATTCCATACATTGGTAGTGAGATGGAATGTTGTCTTCTTATATGGTCTTGGTCATTCCTCACCTGATGAGTAGCTTTTAGGGTTGAGTTTTGTCCAAGGTCCATTTTCTAGTAAAAGATATGTTGCTGATTTAGTTAACCTTTTATAATGTTGTATCTATCGTATCTTTAAATGTGGAGCAATTTTGCGTGATTTCTGCTATTTGCATATTGATAGTGTTCTCTTGGTTGAGATGAATCAGATTACTGGATAGATAGTTGATGATGACTGATGTATTGCCACAAATAAGGAAAAGGGAATTTGGATCTTGATCATTACTTGCTCAGTAGGGAGAATGTTTCTTGTAAATAATTGTTTATAGGATGTGTTTTCTTGGCTTATTTTCTTAAGCATTCGCAGTAATTTCCTCTTATACCTGTTCACAGGCTGTTGATTTTGCAACTGTTGCGACTTTTTTGTTGGAAGCACTCCCTTCTCTCCAATCATCAAATATGGGAAGTAAAGAAAGTATGCCCTTGTATTATTTACACCTGAGTTCAGTTACTTCAGTAGATGTGTTCAGTTGATGTTCTAATTCGCACATATTTGAGATTTCAAAAGAAATAAAAAAATGTAAACACCATTCTTTTAATTTTATTTTGAGCTGATTACACTTTCTTCAGATTCTTCAGTGTCTGAGGATGATATGGTCATTGATGATGAACAAACAGAAAAAGTTCTGAATTTGGGTTTGGAGCAACAGATAACCAATGCTATAGATCCACGTTTTCTTCTACAGCTGGTATGCAGTCATAATTTTCACAGTACTAAGCATTAAGGTTCACTTTTAGTTCAGTCAAGATTTTATCCATTTGAACTATGAGTCACATTTTATGTTTAATGAACAGACTACTGTTTTACTGGGAGGGTTTTCACCTCTCAATGGTTTACATAGCGGCCAGCTTGATGAGAAACATGTGGCAGCTGTTAGTGCAGTTTGTTCTTTCCTTCACGTGACTTTCAACATTTTGCCGCTTGAACGTATTATGACTGTGCTAGCCTATCGGACAGAGCTAGTTGCTGTCCTTTGGAACTTCATGAAGCAATGTCATGAAAATCAGAAATGGTCATCACTGTCAGAGCAATCAGCATATTTGCCAGCAGATGCTCCTGGATGGCTGCTACCTTTGGCTGTTTTCTGCCCGGTTTACAAGTAAGAGCTTATGGCTTCAACATATTCAGCCTGTATCATCTGGGGGAAGGTTTCTACAGCTGTCTTGTATGGTGTGAGTTGTGACTGTGCACAAGTAAATAACACATCTTCTCCTCTATCCTGAATCAGGCACATGCTTATGATTGTCGATAATGAGGAGTTCTATGAACAGGAGAAGCCATTATCTCTGAAGGATATCAGATGTTTGATTGTTATCCTTAGACAGGTAAAACCTTATATAAGACAATCAATAAACGGGTAAAGAAAAGACTTAATATGTTTTACTGATCAAAAGAACTTTTAAATTGTTGTCTCTTCATCTCGGCATGGGAAAATACTGTCGTGATGGTATGAGAAGCACAACAATAATAGGATTAGCATAACACAAGTACACAACAATGATAAGATTAGCAGGTCAGCTGGTTTAAGAATCAAGGGTGGGGGTTCATTATCACTGTGATTGATGAAGACTTAAAGAATCCTCAATTTATACTGTGAAAAAGTGTATTTGCTTGCAATTACAGGCTGCTAATCTACTTATGAACCAAGAACAAGAAAGGATGTTCTCCACTCTCCCTTACGTGTAGTAATGATCTGCACAGCCTTGTGATTTAACGCATGAGCATATATGTTCATCGGTTCAAGACTTCCACAGGAAGTTACTGCTGATAAAAATTATTCCTTCTATCCTTGGTCATGATTTGAGAAATGCTTGCTTATAAAGTAAAGAATACGGAAGCAACAGATTAAAGCACCTAGAAACCTTGTGACAGACCTTTTGCTCATTTAGCGCTACACTTGGGTGTCGATGTAGCGGATGCCTAGGAGAGCATGACCGACCACATTCCTTATTTTAGTATCCATCACGATTTGACTATTTTAATGCTAGTTTTTGAACCTACCACAATATCCTCATTTATCTGGATTTGGGACAGTATGATCTGGAGCTAGCACCTGAAGACTATGATAAAACAAAATCTGGTGTTATGGTCCACTGAACTGAAATAGGACCTAGGTGTAGCTGGAAGTGCCCGTATTTGTTCTTTTGATTGTTTAAAATGCTCTATACTTTTGGATTAGTAGAACCATGTCTTGCTTTAAAATGCTATTTCAAGGTCTTGCATAAGCTAAAAATCCCACTTTTCTTTTACTTGGAGAGTGCAAAGTGTGCAATTGATAAAAGGAGACTATAAGGGCTCATGTTATATTATATCAGGACTCGTTCCCTGCACTAATGCATCTATGCTTTACACACTTAGGCCTTGTGGCAGCTCCTCTGGCTGAATCCTATGGCGCCTGCTAACTTTGGTAAATCAACAACTGATATCTTTGCTATGAAGAAGCATCCATTAGAGTTCCTTCAGCATAGGGTTAGTGTTGTAGCATCTGAACTCCTATCACAGGTAGATACACAGTCCCTCTTTCAAACATGATTCTTGCAATATTTTTTCTTTAGTTGAATTATTTAATAATTATAGTTTTGAGATATAAAGATTATATTAAATTACTGTTCTAACATAGAGTTATTGTAGTTACAAGATTGGAACAACAGACGGCAATTTACACCTCCTAGCGAATTTCATGCAGATGGTGTAAATGAGTACTTCATATCTCAGGTAATAGTTTTGCAATTGCTAATTTGCAATGTAGGTTTCTTCTGGTTAGGTTCTTTTTCATAAATTTGTCGCAGTAATTGGAAGTATCTTTCAGGCAATGACGGAGAACACTAGAGCCAACGATATACTAAAGCAAGCTCCATTCCTGGTGCCATTTACTAGCCGAGCCAAAATATTTACTGTGAGTGATTAAATCTGCACAATTCTTCTTTGATTTTCTCTTTTTAAGTCTTGTCATTTTCACTTTTTTTGCCTTGCCGTTTTACTCCTTTGGGACTTCATATCTATTATAGGAAAATGAGTGGCTCCATTCCCCTTAGACTTATTTTGTTCTTTTTTGTTAGCTTTGTATAAGTTAAGAGTTGCACATTGAGCCAATTGAAGTTAGTCAATTTCTTGTATAGCATGTCACTCTGCTCAACTAACCAATAGTTTATTAATCATCTGGCAGTCACAGCTAGCTGCAGCAAGAGAGAGGAATGGGAGCCAGGGTCTTTTTGCTAGGCATAGATTCAGAATTAGAAGAGACCATATTCTGGAAGATGCTTTTAACCAATTGAATGCATTATCGGAGGAGGATCTCCGAGGACTGGTGATGCATTTGCTCTGTGTGTGAATATGTTCACTTTCTATTTGATTATAGACGTGCATGTATATGTGCAAGTATGCGTGTGCGTGCGTACACTTTACTCAGAAGTGATAATTTCTATTCCTGTGGTTAACCTTGTGTTTCCAGATACGTGTAACCTTCGTTAACGAACTTGGAGTTGAGGAAGCTGGTATAGATGGTGGTGGGATATTCAAGGATTTCATGGAGAATATTACTCGAGCAGCTTTTGATGTACAATATGGATTATTTAAGGTGCTAATTTCATTAATGTTGTTAGATATTAATGCTTGGACCTCCTGCCCCGTAACTAGTTGTGGTTCCAGCTAAAGTGTTCGGTACTTTCAATAAAAGAAAACAAATGTGAGCACTTTTACTTAGGTAATTAGGTTCCTGTCCTGCTCTTTTCTATTTCTCTTTTCTTGTGCTAGTGGTAAAAATTCTCTGCAAAGATTTTGTATTTTGCTAAGGCCACCAGTGCTTATTTTTACCGTTTCAACCAATCGAGTTTTGTGTTGGCTGTTTGATTTGTACCAAAATACAACATGTGATTTTGGCCTCAATTAATTGGGATTGAATGGTTAACTTCTAGAGGGTTATTGAGATGTAGTTTGTTTATAAGACTCCAACTACAGCCTGCTACAATAAATTTCTATTGTATATATATTTCACCACTGCCATTTTATACCTCCTAGAATAGTCATTTGGAATCATTTCACATGGTTTAGATTCTTTTTAGTTTTTCTTGTTCAAAAGGGTTTATCAGCCTTATTATGGTCAGACTCGTTTGGATTTCTCATCCAACCTAATTTTTGGAATAGCTAGCCTGTTTATGGACATTAGAGTAGGGAGAGGAGCAGTTTTACCCATTCTCTATCTTCTCGCAAGTAGGACATCAGTTGGGTTTTGAACTTAAGGGAATAGTCTTTTGCTTATGATCTATCTGAAGACTAGCTGGTATAGCAGCCCAAATTTACCTATTGTGGAAGATCAATTGTTGCTCCTCTTTTGAGATTGCAATCCCTGTCGAGTCAGGAAGGAAATGAGTATTGACTAAGGTAATCGGGCATCGGGGCTCTTGGCTCCGATGGAGCAGGAGTAGGCAAAGGAATGCCTCCTTGAATCTTCCTTGAGTTGACGTCACTGAGACATTTGCTCTTGGGCCTGTCTTGTTGGGCATCCCTAGATCTAAAGGGAACTTATCAAGCCATTCCCATCTCCATTCCTAAAATCAATCTTAGGGCTTTGAGCGCGTTGAAGACTCAATAGCAATTTCATCGTCTTTCCAGTTCAATAGCTCCTAGCCCATCTTTTAGAAACATGTCTTTTACCTAACTTGGATAGCTGAATGGTAGAATCCTGCACAAATTAGTCTATCCTGGGCTCGCTATTTGAAATTGAAAATGAAGGGGAGAGTATCTGCTCAGATAATATGGTGGAAGTAAATGTTTGATTTATACTCATGTTATCGTTTTGTTCATTAACTTACTTATCTTGTGTTAGATAGTTATGTGTAAATAATCCTAGTCCCATATGTCGTAGGAGTAGAATATGTCCTAGTCCCATATGTAGTTGGAATAGAATATGTCCTAGTCCCATATGTAGTAAGAGTAGAATATGTATTATATATAGGGCTCATTGTATCATTGAAAAAAATATTGATTTTTCTTCCGTGCATTCTCACATGGTAGCAGAGCTTCAGTGTGAAAATTATCGTTGTGCGTCATTCTAGCGACATCCGGGAAGAAAGATCTCATCGCTGTGCAATTTTCTGGCAACTTCGTCTTGTTCCTAGGGTTCATCATTGTTATAGTCGTATTGTGCATATACCAGTACCACAATCAGATCCGAAACCTTGTGCGACCAAACCCCAAAAATCCCAGTGCCATAGGAATAGAAAAGTCACTCACCGGGCGTCTTTCCAGTTGACGACTCAAGATTTATTTGTGTTATCTCTTCATCGATAAATATTGTGCGAAAACCAACACTACCATTTTGTTCGGAAAAGTCAGGTGACAAAACCCTAGTCAATCGCTCCGTCAGAAAGTCCCTCACGCGCTTCCATGCGCCGCCAGAACTAGGGTTCCGGCGAGCGCGTCTGACACACGCGCCGGCATGTGGATCACTTTCCAGCTGAAATATTCAAAAACTTTAGGACATTTGTTTCGTGGGGTGATTCCGAGTCTACCAGTACAATTTCCTACAGATTCCGAGAACTTCGGAATTTTTCGGCGCGTGTGAGCCATTCTGGCCACTTTTTGACAAAACTTCTTCAGGACAACTTACCCGTCCAGTGATTCCGAGCCTACCCATATAAATTACATCTAATTCTGACAATTTATATTTTTCCAGTGTGAACAGTGATTTCCAAAAAAGTTTCTATTTTCTGATGGTGTTTTAGAACCTATTTTATACTGTGAAATTTGGCTTAGTCTTACTATTTTCAAATTTCTCCGGCGACTTTTCGGCCAACTTCTGTTTATCATCAACCACCTGGTTTTGTTGCTCAGGGGGAGTCTAGTAACCTTGTATGTCTGTATGTCCCTTGTGCCGGTCAGTTTATGGTCTAGAGCAGTCTCCTCGAGTCTGGTGTGGTAAATTCATTACAGTTATCCAGGAGTTTGGCATGACTCGTAATGAAGTCGAATGATCAGCTTGCAGATATTTTCACCAAGTCCCTCTGGTGCTCGTATTAGTTACATATGTAACAAGCTTGGTACATATGATTTGTATGCACCGGCTTGAGGGGGAGTGTTAGATAGTTATGTGTAAATAATCCTAGTTCCATATGTAGTAGGAGTAAAATATGTCCAGTCCCATATATAGTAGGAGTAGAATATGTCCCAGACCCATATATAGTAAGAGCACAATATGTATATTGTATAGGGCTCATTGTATCATTGAAAAAAATTTGATTTTTTCCCGTGCATTCTCACATTTTGCCTCCCCTTGTGTTTTCAGGAAACTGCAGATCATCTACTCTATCCAAATCCTGGATCTGGGATGTCTCATGATCAACACCTCCAGTATTTTCATTTTCTTGGGACAGTTCTTGCTAAGGTATTGACACTTGTGTAATGCTTGTTCAGCATATGACCTATGATGACTGGTGATTGACTCAACTTCTGACATGCTGTTGTATGTTCTTTCTAAACAAAGCACAATACTTGTTTTGGTGCAGAATTACACCTAGGAAGGATTATCATCTCGAAATGTAGCTCTTTCTCAAATAATTGTCATCTTGAATGAGATATGCTTTTTCATTGGTTAAAGCTTCTTGTTTTAGACTGGAATATAGTTGTGTGATTTAATGACTCCAGCAAAAAAAAAGAAAAAAAGGAAGAAGCAGTTGTGTGATTATCTTGGAAGCTGCTTCCATATGAAAACCGTTTCTTTGACGACGGATGGGTGCTTTGTTAGCACTTATTTCAGATTCCAGAATTGTTGATGATGATATTTGATATTAAATTTCTTCATTATCATCACCAGACTTAAGTTCAGCTCAACTTCCAAAAACCAATACGAAAGGGAATAACGTATCTGTACTGGTTCTGCTTCAGCTCTGTGTTATCATTTACAATAAAGTTAAATGCGCAATTAAATATGTTTAAGTGCGTTGAACAGCTACAAAATACTGACTAAATAATATTATGAGAAATATGGATGCACATTATTCAAGAGAGAGAGAGGGGGAGGGAGAGAGAGAACTTTAGATGCAATGATTTAGTCATATATTTCTTTGTTAGCAGCATTTATATCCCAATATTTTTGAGCTTATGGGTCTTTAGCTAGGAGCCTAGGACATTTTTCTTTAGATCTGCTTCTCTCAAGGTATTTACATTTTGTGCCTTTAAGCTTTTATCTTGACAGCAAATGTTTTATTTTCTTTTCCTCTACTGATGTTGTAGGCAATGTTTGAAGGCATTCTCGTTGATATTCCATTTGCGACATTCTTTTTGAGCAAGTTGAAGCAGAAGTAAGCTTATAGGAAAAGTCTTATGTGATTTAATTTATTTTGTAGTGGTTCGGATATGCAATGTACTCATCTTTATGATGGATAGAGTGCATGATGAAGGCTTAAAATTGAGCAAATTTACTGGAAGAATTGATGTATAAACCTTCCAAAAAAGAAAGAAGAAAATCAAACCTTTTTTAACCAAAAAAAAAAAGAAAAAAAGAAAAAAAAGAGAGCAGCTGCATTCTCCAGAAACTAATGAAATTCATGCAATAGCTCATGCAAGTGACACGAAGTATTGTGTATATTCTCTATGGACCCAGAAAATTCTTCCATGAAATATACCATGTAGTTGTGGTTATTGTTCTCTTCTTTTTTATGTAATGAACCACATTCCCCTTGGATAACAGTGTGAAGATAGTTTTGTAAATAGAATTAAGGAGTTGGTCTTTTATGAATCATTATTTTCTTCTATTGTTTTTGTGAGAATGCATAGGAGAAAAATCTAATTATTAACAAAGATACAATGAGCTCTATATGTAATACATATTCTACTCCAACTACGTATGAGACTAGGACTATTTGCACATAACTATCTAACACTCTCTCTCAAGCCGGTGCATACAAACCATATGTACCGAGCTTGTTACATATGTAACTAATACGAGTACCAGTGAGGGACTTGGTGAAAATATCTGCAAGCTGATCATTCGACACACAAGGCCACTATACTCCCCCTGAGAACCAAAACCAGGTGGTTGCTGATAAACAGAAGTTGGCTGAAAGGTTGCCGGAAAATTTTGAAAATAGTGAGACTATGCCGAATTCCACACTATAAAATAGGTTTTAAAACACCACCAGAAAATAGAAACTTTTCTGGGAATTACTGTTCACGCCGGAAAATCACTATTCACGCGGGAAAAGTGCGCTGTTCACGCCGGAGAAAATAAAATTTGTCAGAATTTGATGTAATTTGTATTGGTAGGCTCGGAATCACTTCCAGAAGAAATTTTGTCAAAAAGTGGCTGGAGTAGCTCACATGTACCGGAAAAGTTACTGTAGCTCGTCGGAACCCTAGTTCCGGCAGCACGTGGAGGCGCATGAGGGACTTTCTGCCGGAGCAATTGACTGTTTCCGAACAAGATGATAGTGTTGGTTTTCGCACAACACTTACCGATAGTGTTGTAAAGAGCGTGAAACGAGAAAAAGTGACAAGCCCCTTTTCGCTTAAAGCATAAAGCGGAATTTTTAAAAAAAATATTAAAATAAATATTGAAACAAAAAAATAGGCAGTAAGACCTAAGAAGAACTGAAACAAAAAAGAAACCAGTAAGTAAGAAAAAAATTGGGTAGCATTTCGCTGCAATTTAAGACGGAAACAGTGAAAAAAAAAGAAGAAGAAGAAGAGGAGAATAACAAAAAAAGAACTGAAGGAAAAAAAATTTGGTAGCATTTTGCTGCTATTTTGAGGCTGAAGCAGTGAAAGAGGAAGAAGGAGGAGGAGCTAGTTGCTGTTTTTCTCTGCTGCTAGATGATATTTTGAAAAAAGACAGTTTTTTTTTATTTAAGTAACGTTGGCAGCCACTTAACATAGTGAAGCACTCGCTTCTCACTTCAGTCGCGCTTCTCGCTTTTTTGGCAAAAACGCACACTTCATATCACCTGCTACGCTTCACAACACAGAAGCGACCATGTACCCGCCTCGCTTCGCTTCGCGCTTTAAGTGCTGAAGCGAGCGCTTTTCACAACACTGCTTACCGATGAGGAGATAACGCAAATCAATCTTGAGTCGTCAAACGAAAAGACGTACAATGACTGATTTTTCTGTTCCGTTGGGACTGGAATTTTTGGGGTTTGGTCGCACAAGGGTTTCAGATCCGATGGTGGTACTGGTATATGCACAGTATCACTGTAGCAGTGATGAACCAAATTCATGTGCCAACAACTTCTTCCTCTAAGTCTCCACGACAAAATGCATTCTTCACATCAAACTGTTGCAAGTCCCAATCAAGATTAGCTGCACAAGACAAAAGAATTCTAATAGTGTTCTTCTTAGAAACAAGGGCAAATGTCTCCTGATAATCCACTCCATAAGCCTGAGTGAATCCCTTAACCACCAATCTTGTTTTGAATCTTTCAATTGAGCCATCAGCTTTGTGCTTACAATGAAGACCCATTTCTAGCGAACCAACTTCTTTTCTGGTGATGAAGTGACAAGTTCCAAAGTCTTATTTTTTGACAAGACCTTCATTTCTTCAATCATGGCTTGCTTCCATTTAGGATCTGCAAAAGATTCCCTCCCATTCTGGGGAATAGACACAGAAGAAATAGACAAGGCAAAGGCTCCATAAGGAGACAAAAAATTATAGGAGACAAAATTAGATAAAGGGTGTTTGGTGGTGCAAGATCTGACTCCTTTTCTGTGAGCAATAGGCATATCTAACTCATTAGGAAATGTAGATAACTCACCAGTAGAAGAAGGTTCAACTTCAGTTGATTGCATGTACATAGGCATATCTAACCCAATAGTCTCCCTATGAATTCTTTCTCCAATTTCATTTTCCCTTTGTGACAATGTCATCAAGAGGTCCAATAGTAAAACTAGGTAGAGGTGATGAGGTAGTACTGAAATAGGGCTCAGATTCTCAAAGGTAACATCCATGCTAACAAAAGATCTCCTAAAGGAGGATGATAACATTTGTAACCTTTGTGTGTCGAGAATACCCAATGAAAACACACTTTATAGCTCTAGGATCAAGTTTCCTAGAATTCCTAGTGTGGACAAAGCAAACACACCCAACACCTTTGGAGGAACAATATATTCATTCTTACCCTTTAAAGCTTCCCGAGGACTTTGAAAATTGAGGGGTTTAAGTGGCATTTTGTTGATAAGAAGGTAGCCGCTAGAATAGCATCCCCAGTAACGTTTGGTGGATGTATGGTGAACATAAGAGATCTTGCTACTTCTAACAAATGCCTATTTTTGCTTTCAGCGACCCATTTTGTGCACTAGTGTAAGGACAACTAGTCTGATGGACTATCCCATTGGACTCCAAATAAGCACCAAATCTTTTATCGATGCATTCGCTACCATTGTCTGTTCATAAGATTTTTATTTTGGCATCAAAATAAGTACAAATCATATTATGAAATGACTGAAAACAAGAAAAAACTTCACTTTTGGCTTTTAACAAATATACCCACCCTAGTGCAACAATCAATAAAAGTAACAAACCATCGACTACCAGACAAAGAAATAGTTTGGGTAGGAACCCATGCATCCAAATGAATAGTCGTAAAAATAGTTGTGCTTCTATTATCACTTACAAGATAAGAGTTTCAAGTATGCTTGGCATATTCACACGCATCACAGAACAAATATTCAAATCGAGTCCTTGAAAACAAATCGAGATATAACTTTTTCAAAACAAAGAATGATGGGTGTCCTAACCGTCTATGCGGCAGTATTATTTCTTGGTTGACATCCTTGCTTTCCCCTAAAAAGGCTTGACAAGAGTTTTGAATTCCATCTGATATATACAAGTCATCATGCAATCTACCATTGCCATTCTTTTTCCCTGTTTGAAGATCCTGAAAAATACAATAATCGGGAAAGAACTCGATTTTACAATTTAGAGCTTTGGTGATGGCACTAACAGGTAAAAGATTGACACGGAACTCAGGAAAACCACAAATGATAGTTTAATATTAGGAGTACAAACAACAGAACATGTTCTAGAGATAGGTGTTAAAGAACCATTGGCTATTTTAACATTATCTCCTTTGAGACACGGATAATAGTTTTGAATGCCTGTAGAAGAGCCTGTCATGTGTTTATTTGCACCAGAATCAACAATACAAGAATTAAGGTGAGCAGCAAAGGCAGTACCTGATTGCACATGATTGGATGTGACAATATTAGCGGAATCAAGTTTGGCTAGGAGGTGACGGAGAAGCTAAATTTCATTCGAAGACAAGATTTTTCTAGAAACCGTCTCCTTAAATGTCTCCATATTTCTGCCCAATCAGAATCTAATCTAAAGAAAATTACTCAAAATTAATCTGCATCGCTCTGGAAACCAAATCTGTCTTGACGGAACCTTAACACCGGTGAACGGAAAAATCAAAATTAGTAGCAATAGGCTTGGAATGTTCCAGCGACCCCAATAAAAAAGAAAATTCCAAAAACGAAACTGATCAGAAGGAGTTTGTGTTACGGACAACCACCAAGAGAAAGAAAACTCGACCGCTTTTGATAAAAATGGAACCCTAGTGATGTGAGAGAGATAAATCACCTCAAAAAGACAACAATGACTCTGATACTACGTAGATTTTGAGACGAAGAAAATGCTTCTTGTATTTCTATGTGTTTACATCCCATGAGCAAGAGAATTTATAAAAATCTCCTAATACTAATTAATGAAATAAAATAAATTTATACAATCAATCCAGCTTTCAAATCAAATCAAATCAAAAATCTTAAAATTATGCTAATCAACAATCTCCTAAATATAATCAAATTTCCATGAATAATGCTGATCAACACTATTGATTTTGATTAGGGTAGGTTGTCTACGTCACACCCCTTGGGGCGTAGCCCTTCCCGGACCCTACGTGAACGTAGGATGCCTTGTGCACCAGGCTGCTCTTTATTATTGATTTTGATGTGACATTCTCCTGCTGTTCTCTTAGATTCCTACGGTTATTTAGAGATATCTATGTTAAACTTTAATACAATGACTCTTGCAAACGTAGTTTCTCTGAATCTTCATGCAATTCAAGTAAGTTTGACTATTTTAATTGAGCGATAATATGTATAAGCTTTGTATGTTTTATCAAATATTTTATACTGCTTTTGCTGTTTTATTAAAAGCTTTACAATCTTTGGTAGTTCCAAGGTAGTAATTATCTAAAAGAAAGCATCACAAAATAGTATTATAACTCTTAACCAGAAAATGCATTATTGATGTAAGACTCGGTTTCTTTAAGATCCTGAATATAATGATTGTTTTCCTTTCCCTTCTCAAAAGAAAACAATCATTATATTCAGGATCTTAAAGCAACCGAGTCTTACATCAATAATGCATTTTCTGGTTAAGAGTTACAATGCCATATGCCCTTATCAAAGAAAAAGAGAAAAAACAATAACATGAAATATGCGACGCATGTTTGAATTATTTTAGCTGAAATACTATGGACAGGTTAGCTGGAGGGGTATGGAATGGGTAGATTGATATATCGACCTAATTGGATAGAGACCTTTACGTCAACTTGGAACGTCATTTTTAGAGGGCCTTTTCATGTCTAACAATTAGTTCTACACTTCTACCAATTGTCATTTCTTCACTAGCTCATTGTGACATGCATATTTGGCCTCACTCACTTGATTCCTTCTTGTAACTTTGCTGCTCAGGTATAACTATTTGAATGACCTTCCTTCCTTGGATCCCGAATTATATCGTCATCTCATTTTCCTGAAGGTGATGTTTTCTAATATCCTTTATAACCGCTTTATCATATTTGAGTTGTTCAAACATGTATTGGTTCTTCCTAGCCATTATCAAGAAGAAAAAAAGGATCAATTGTTGATTCTCATATTTATGTTTGATGCGTTTTGCACGGTAAAGATGGTTAAGATTTTCTTGCTTGTATGTCATGGACAACTAGCAATATGTTGTCTCAAGATGTCCCCCCCCATGGATCCGGTACCTAAATGTTCGTTTTCTCGTTTAAGCGAGATTTAAGCCACTGCGAGAAAGCACGGAAGAAAAATATATTATTGATATTCAATTAAGTGTTTTACAGTAGCCCTATTTATAACTATACACAATATATATTCTACTCTTATTCCATGTGGGACTAGGGTTATTTACATAACTATCTAACACTCCCCCTCAAGACGGTGCATACAAATTATATGTATCGAGCTCGTTACATATGTAACTAAGACGAAGACCAGTAAGGGACTTAGTAAAAATATCTGCAAGCTGATAATTCGACTTCACAAACTTAGTAGCAATATCTGCCGAGTATCTTTTCTCTGACGAAGTGACAGTCAATCTCAATATGTTTAGTTTTCTCATGGAACACCGAATTTGATGCAATATGAAGGGCAACTTGATTATCACACACAAGTTCCCTAATCTCACCAAATTTGAGCAAATGTTTGATCCAAACTTGCTCACATGTTGCCACAGCCATTGCTCGATATTCTGCTTCTGCATTAGACCGAGCAACGACATTCTGTTTCTTGTTCTTCCAAGACACCAAATTACCTCCTACTAAAGTACAATATCCAAACGTAGAACGTCTATCAGAAGGCTATCCTGCCCAGTCAGCATCTGAGTACCCAACAATTTGCTCATGACCTCGATCTTCAAACAATAATCATTTGCCTGGAGCTGATTTTATATATCGAAGAATGCGGATAACTGCATCCATTGACTATCACAGGGAGAATTCAGAAACTGACTCACCACACTCCAGTGTTATAAAAAGCGTGCGCTTCTCGCTTAAAGCGCAGAAGCGATGCGACACGAGGCGACGAGATAGCGCTTTTCTGCCGTAAAAAGTGACTCACATCAAAAAGCGCTCGCTTTACCCTAAAAAGCGAGTTGCAAAAAAGCACGCTTAAGCAAGGGTAAGGCATCTGCTAGGTTTTTTTAAAAAAAACTTCACAAATACACTTACCAAATACACTTACGCAAACACTCTGTTGCAAGAGACGACGGGTAAGTTTCTTCTTCTCTTCCTCTTCTGATTTTCTTCAGTTCACTGTTCGAGTTCGACTCCTTTTTCTTTTCTTCTTTCTTTTTTTTCAGTTTTTATTGCTATGTTCTTCTGCCCTAATTTATGCTCTATTCTGCCCTTATTTTGTGCTCTGTTCTTCTGTTCGACTACACTGTTTTTCTCTTCTTCTTTCTATTTTTTTCAGTTTTTATTGCTCTGTTCTTCTGCCCTAATTTATGCTCTGTTCTTCTGACCTTATTTTGTGCTCTGTTCTTCTGTTCGACTACACTGTTTTTTCAGTTTGTATTGCTCTGTTTTTCTGTTCTTTCACTGTTTCTGGTTTGAGTCCTAACTGTTCTGTTTTTTTTTTTTTTGGTTGTTGATTGTAGTAAATTCAATCTTATTATTCAATGGCATCAAGCCAAAAAAGAGATCCAACTTGGGCGTATTTAGTTTTAGTATCTATTATTTACTTCTTGATTTAAGAATTGAAACATTTGCTTAATATGTTATTTTTATTGAGTTCTTGGCCATTTATCTATGCCTATTTAATTTTTTTTAATTTATGTGTTAAATTGCGCTTCACATGAAAAAAGCGCGCGCTTTGCTTCGCACTTCTCGCTTCAGTGAAGCGAGGCCTCCTCGCTTTTTTTCGCTTCTCGCTCTCCAAAACACTGCCACACTCATAGGATAGGAAATGTCAGGTCTAGTCACTGTGAGGTAATTTAATTTACCAACGAACCACTTATATCTTGCAGGATCGCTAAGCGGCTCCCTCTGTCCTGGTAGAAGTTTGGAATTCGGATTCATAGGAGTGTCGACAGGTGGTGTCATTCCTGTCTCCTCAAGAATATCTAAGACATATTTCCGTTGTGAGAATCACAATACCTGAGCTAGACTGAGCGACCTCAATATCCACAAAATACTTTAATCTGCCCAGATTAGTCTGAAAGTATTGAAAGAGATGTTGCTTCAACTTAGTAATACTATCCCGATCATTGCCGTAATAACAATATCATCAACATAAACCACTAAATAAATATTGAGTTTTGAAGTAGAATGCCGATAAAACACAAAGTGATCAGCTTCACTATGAGTCATGCCAAACACCTTAATAACTATGCTAAATTTACCAAACCAGGTTCGAGGAGACTGCTTTAGACCATTGAGGGATCGGCGCAACCGACATACAAGACCACTAGACTCCCCCTGAGCAACAAAACCAGGTGGTTGCTCTATATAAACCTCATCCTCCAGGTTACCATGAAGAAAATCATTCTTAATGTCCAACTGATAGAGAGGCCAATGGCGAACAACATCCATGGATAGAAAAAGGCGGACTGATGCTATTTTAGCCACGGGAGAGAAAGTATCACTGTAATCAAGCCCAAATATCTGAATATATTCTTTGGTAACAAGATGAACCTTAAAGCGATCAACCTGGCCATCTGGACCAACTTTGACTGCATACACCCAACGAAAACCAACAATAGATTTACCCGAAGGAAGAGGAACAAGCTCCCAAGTACCACTCGCCACGCTATTACCTGTTTGAAAAACGGAAGCTATCTCTGAAGATGTATGTTTACATGCTTTGTACTTAAGGAGCTCAATATAATCCGATAGAGAAACATCCAACCATTCATAATATTGGATCCCAGTTTTCTACAGCCAATTTCTCAAATTCTTGACTAAAAGTTGTATGACCAACCTTGGAATGCCAAATCAGAACACTTGATTTTTTTGTTGACAAAACACTGTTGACTCGCCGGAGAATAAAAAGGTTGTCGGAAATTGATGAAACTTGAATAGACAGACTCAGAATAACCTCCTGTTTAATCTGTCCAAAAGAAGTTTCGTCGGAAAAATCACTGTAACCACCGGAAAGTTAGTGTAGTTGCCGGAATAATCTCAAAGTGATCGGAATAAAAAGAAAAAGGTATGAGTAGGCTCAGAATTACTAGTAGATCACACTATTCAATAGAAACTTTTTCAAAACCTGGCTGGAACAGGCCTCATGCGCCGGCGTGTGGGTCAGCTAGAAAATTTCTCCCTTTTCCGGCATGTGAGGGCGCGTGGGAAGGTGTTTTCCGGTGGGGTTGAATGTGGTTTGGTCGCCGGAGCCTGAGGGGTCTTGTGGTGGTGTTGGTTTTTGCACAACACTAATGGAAAGTGATTTTCTTATGGACAACCTCTTAAGTTGTCGAAATATTGCATGACGACGATAAGTTTCTCACTAATGTTATGATACCATGTGAGAATGCACGAGAGAAAAAATCTATTATTGATATTCTATTAAGTGTTTTTACAATAGCTCTATTTATAACTGTACACAATACATATTCTACTCTTATTTTATGTGGGACTAGGGTTATTTTCATAACCATGTAAAGTTTTTCTTACACTATGCAACTTGGACAACCATGAGTTCTTTGTTTCAAGGAAAACGTTTTCAAAGGTGGTTGGACGGTGAAATCCTTTATAATCAGGATTCATGGTTTCCTTGTAAGCTCATGGTGGCAATCAATTTTTCCATTGTTGAAGACGGAGTGTGTTTCAAGCTGTTGCTGCTTCTTATCTTGTATTTTTCATCCTTAGTTTATATTACATGCACCTTTTTTTTTACTGAATTGGTAAATTAGTGTTAGAGGAATCTCGTTTTAAGATCTTACCAAGTCAAGAGTGGTTTTGACTAATAATGGTATTGATGTGTTCATTTTTTCTTTATTTTTTTGGTTTTTGTCTCTCTTCTCTCTGTTTTTGGGTTTGGACAACTTTTTGAATGGTCTTCTAGCCCCTTGACTGGTTAGATCTTTTAACGAGATTCCTCAATAACACTAATTTACCAACTATTTAGGCTCAGTCAAGGGGCTAGAAAACCATTCACAAAGTTGACCAAACCCAAAAACAGAAAAAAGAGAGACAAAGACCAAAAAAATAAAGAAAAAACGAACACCTCAAAATCATTATTAGTCAAAACCACTCTTAGACCTGGTACGATCTTATAATGAGATTCCTTGATAATACTACCAAATCACACGAGTGTTACTGGTCGGAATGTAGATTTTGATCCATAACCAAAAACAAAGACCATAAAGAAATCGCCTGTGCAAGAAATTTGGAAATTAACAGCAACAACTGCTGTGCATCAATGTCAAACTAGGTGGGGTCAGCTATCCAAATCCTCAATATGCATTTCGCCCAAGTTGGACCCATTTCAGTCCAATATTTTATATTTTGTCTTTAAAGACAAACTAAGGGTTCTCTAACACTAAAGGCCATCTTCATTTTTTCTTCGAAAGGAGAGTTGTGTTATTTTCATCTGTGTGTCACTTCCTAAGGCATAATAACGGACATATATTTCCTTTTGTAATGTTCTAAGGATGTGAGGAGTGGGAGTTATGAATATTTTACTTCTGTTAGTCTTTTGTCTTGTAATGGGGAAAAATCTCAGGCCCTGCAAAAGGATAGGCGAGCCCTATGGAGAAAACTGAAAAATAAAATGTGGTTAGGGGAAGCCGTGTTGATGTTGACTGGGTGCTATTGGCATGGTGTCTTCCTTATCTCTTGTAAATCATTTTATCTTCTACCTATTACCTATTTATTTAACTCATTGAATCGTTCTCTTTGCCTGTTTCTGAAATTTCAGCATTACGAAGGTGATGTTTCAAATCTAGAGTTGTACTTCGTCATTGTCAACAATGAGTATGGGGAGCAAACTGAAGAGGAGCTGCTTCCTGGTGGGAAAAGCATACGTGTAACTAGTGAGAATGTCATCACCTTTATTCATCTTGTCGCCAACCATCGTTTAAACTTTCAGGTTATTTAACTTTTGGTCTTGCTTCGTTTCCAGCCTGCACATTGCATACTACAATGTCTCTTTCAAGACATTTTACCTGTGGTGGGCCTCATATCCCTTTTAGAGTTGTTGCTTACTTTGTTTAATTGTGATGATCTAGATCCGTCAGCAAAGTTCTCATTTTCTGAGGGGCTTCCAACAGCTAATACAAAAGGAGTGGATTGACATGTTTAATGAACATGAACTTCAGGTGCTAGCATTTATACTTCTGTTACACATTACATGCTTTCACATCAGAACATTGTTGGTTGTATCATTTTATAAGAAGAAAACATAATAAACGACATTAGCTTGACTAAAATATATCCTGAGCATGCTATACCCTGTCAGCACTTGAAATTCAGGAAATTGCCTGTCCCATGCATCTCAACTGCTTATATATATCTTAACAAAGTAAACCAGGCCACCCTCCTTACTCATGATAGACTACTCTGGATGAAGCTACTTGTAGGGCTTTATGTAGTAAGGTTATTGGCAATTTGGCATTAGCTCAGCCATTTACAAAGAGCTAGTAAATGCCGTAGTCTGTCAAGAAATTTTGCTCAGAATAGAGGATTTGGTGGAAAAAGCCTGAGCAATTCTGAAAGAACAAGATTAGAAAAGAAGGATTTTCTAGATGCCTGAAAGATTTGAATTTCAAGCGCCAATATATTGAGAAATAGTTGTTCCTAATGCTGCCTAAGAAGATGAAAACGAAAGTTTGACATGCAAATTTCAGAATGAAAGGTAAACTGTATCCAAAAGCTAATATACAGAATCAGGAGAACTGCTGAAATTACTTGTCTGAAAGATGACATCTGAAAAATTATCCAATGGGTGAAAACTGTTTTGGTGTTCTTTTGGTCTGGACTTCTAGTAGTTGTTATGTTCTTAATGAGTAAGAGATCTAGCTTTCTGCCTCTGACTTTTGGCCCTGTTTTCAGCTTCTTATTTCTGGATCACTTGATGGCATTGACATTGATGACCTTCGAGCTCATACCAATTATACAGGAGGTTACCATAAGGTGCTTTTGCTTTTTGTTTCACTTTCTTCCATCTCTTCTGTAAAGGGTCTCGTGATAATGGTTTCCCATTTGTTTAAATCTAACATGTCAGCAATGGGTTGTGTCCCTCATTTTCGCGAGGGAAATGCCTCGTGTTCCCACATGATAAATTATATCGTGTATGTTTCTCTAAAATTAGTGGCAGAAGTATATACCTTTAATTTCACTTTTTTATTCTATTATAAAAGAAAAAAGTTCTATTAGAATGGATAAAAGGCTCGGAGAAAGCATGGTGTGCATCAGGTTAGAAATAAATTAAGAGTAATGTTTGTTTTAAATCAAACAGTCTTGTGACTTCTGTTAAGGGGGACCTTAAAAACTTATTTTGAGTGGCTCCTCTAGTGGCAGTCATTATTTTCTTTACTATACTAGTTTTAGTGTACGTGCGTTGCACATATATGACGCGCAACAACAATAACAACAAACCCAGTGAATTCCCACAACCACAAGTGGGGTCTGGGAGGGTAAGATGTACGCATCCTTACCCCAGCAGAGAGGCTGTTTCCGATAGACTCTTGGCTAAAGAAAGGATGAAAAGAAGTAAAGGCAACAAGTAATAACAACAAGAAGATAAGAAGAGAAGACAGAAGCCAAGATAACAATTAAATGCTAGGTAGTAGTAGCAATCTAAGAATAAAGAGATATCATAATAACAATAATGCTATCGAACTGAAGAGACACAGGGAAAACGCTCGGCTACCTACTACCTGACTACCCTAATTCTCGACCTCCACACCCTCCTATCAAAGGTCATGTGTTCAATAAGCTTCAGCTGCACCATGTCTCGCCTAGTCACCTCTCCCTAAGATTTCTTTGGCCTACCTTTACCCCTCCTCATGCCCACCAGGACTAACCTCTCACACCTCCTAACATGGGCTTTTCCTCTTAACATGCCAACTATCTCAACCTCGCCTCCCGCATCTTATCCTCTACGGAGGCCACACTTACCTTATCCCGAATAAATGCATTCTTAATCTTATCTAACCCGGTATGCCTACACATCCATCTCAATATTCTCATCTCAGCTACTTTCATCTTCTGGACATGAGAGTTCTTATCGGCCAACACTCTGCCCCATACAACATAGTTGGTCTAACTACTACTTTGTAGAACTTACCTTTAAGCTTTTGTGGCACATTCTTCTCACATAGAACACCGGAAGCGAGTTTCCACTTCATCCACCCTGCTCCGATACGATGCGTAACATCCTCATCAATCTCTCCATCCCCTTGTATTATAGACTAAAGGTACTTGAAACTTCCTCTCCAGGGAATGACTTGTGTATCAAGCCTCACATCCATGTTCGCTTCCTGGGTAACGTGAATGAACTTGCACTCCAAGTACTCCGTCTTAGTCCTGCTCAGCTTGAAACCTTTAGGCTCGAGTCTGTCTTCAAACCTCCAGTATCTCGTTAACACCATCCCGCGTCTCGTCAATCAGAGCTACATCATCCGCAAATAACATACACCATGGCAACTCCCTTGAATGTGTCGCGTCAATGCATCTATCACCAAGGAAAATAAAAACGGCCTAAGAGCTAATCCCTGATGCAGCCCCATCACAACCGGGAAGTGGTCTCCTCCTCCTATCCTCACCCATGTCTTAGCTCCCTCATATGTCCTTAATCACCCTAATATAAGCTACATGCACACCTTTAGCCTCCAAACACCTCCATGGAACCTCTCTCAGGACTTTGTCGTATGCTTACTCTAGGTCAATGAACACCATTTGCAAGTCCTCCTTCATTGTCCTATACTGCTCCACCAATCTCCTCACCAGATGAATGGCTTCCGTAGTCAAACGACCCGACATGAAACCGAACTGGTTCTCGAAAATAGACACACTTCTCCTTACCCTCCCTTTTACCACCCTCCCACAAACTTTCATCGTATGGCTTAGCAACTTGATATACCCCTATAGTTGTTGCAATTGTGGATATCAACCTTGTTCTTAGACAACGGAAATCGTACTCCACCTCCATTCTTCACATCTTCTTTGTGCTAAAAGTGATGTTAAATAACCTAGAGAGCCATTCCATGCTACCTTACCCACACTCTTTGGATTTCGTCTGGCCCAGTCGTTCTACCCCTACTCATCCTACGCATCGCTCCTTCGACCTCTCCCACTCTTATACGCCTACAGTACCCAAAATCCCAACGACTCCCGGAGTTCTCCAAATCACCCAGCTCAATGTTCCTATCCCCCCCCCCCCAATTCAAGAGTTTATGGAAGTATGGTTGCCATCTCCGCCTAATTTGTGCCTCATACATCAAAACTCTACCACCCTCGTCTTTTATACACCTCCCCTTATCCAGATCACTGCGGCGTTTGAACGTCTGCATGAAGAGCTTGGGGAGAAAGGCGGGGATAAGAAGATGTACAGGCTGGCCAAAGTGAGAGAAAGTAAGGCCCGTGATCAATAATAAATTGTATACAAGAACAAATTTTATGAAATAGCAATTGACATTAAAATATATACAACATTTATTTAAATGGAAAAAATAAATTTTGCTACAAGGTCGGGTAGTTGAATTAAATAATTGGATATCTTCTAAACCTGCAATTTGCAAAGATAAACAATTAGTAATAAGTTAGTTATGTAGTACTTGTAGTTATAGGTATTTTATGGTATGAGATTATAATATCAATATGTTATATTGTTGCATCTCACCTAATATCTCTTCATAGACGAATTTCTTGGTGTATGTACCTTTTGTCGCTTCGGTTGCTCTATCATGACCAAAACTCTTGTCATTGACACTATAATTCATCCTATAAGTTCAATATGCAGTTGCCTATGTGAGAAAACATGTGCAGCAAGTACAGTAAGTATTGTTTGACCATATGCTTTATATGTCATCGAAAAATTGATATGAATAAATATTTACCTTAACCGAGCATATTTGATGTTAAAAAAAGATAGCATTCCGGAGATGCATGCATAATAAAAAAGAATTTAGTTAGCCAAATTACAATATTTCTCATGGTGCAACTTGATTAGCCACAGAAAAAAGCAGAATTAAGCACACCAATCAACTACAACAACAACAATTCCAGTAATCCCACAATCAGGGTCTGGGAAGGGCGGTGTGTGTGCAGACCTTACCCCTACCTTGTGAGGGTACTTAGAAACTTTACTATCAATTTGAAAATGTTGACTTCTAAATGTGAGAATAGCACGAGAAAATATATTATTATTGATATTAGTTCATTTACTATAATATAAGAAGTCCTATTTATATCTACATTCTATATAATACATACTACTACTATTCCGATGTGGGAGACTATACAAACTACTATACATACTAGCGCTCTAACACTCTCCCTCAAGCCGGTGCATATAAGTCATATGTACCGAGCTTGCAGATGTAACTAATATAAGGATCGGTGAAGAACTTGGTGAAAATATCTGCAAGCTGATCATTTGACTTTACAAACTTTGTAACTTAAGCTCGTCACTGCTGGCTAACGGGAGAAAAGATCTTCGGAGATATTGTTATAAAATTTGTGAAGTCAAACAGCTTAGAGATATTTTCACCAAGTCCCTCACTGGTCCTCATATTACTTACATATGTAACAAGGTCGGTACATATGATTTATATGCACCGGCTTGAGGGAGAGTGTTAGAGCGTTAGTATGTATAGTAGTTTGTATAGTCTCCCACATTGTAGAGAAGGGTTTAGTTCTATGTAAACACCGTATATAAATAGGGCTAATGTAAGACTCAAATGAATACAAGAAATTCTTTCTTCCCATGTCTTGAACTCTCACACTTTCCAACTCACTGGATAAGTCAAATCATGAGTCCATAACCTTGCACTACATAGAGGAGAAGAAAACTCCGTCTCGTTTATGGTGTTCTGAAAGAGAACAATCTTAAACATTCTACTGTAGCACAGTCAACAATGCCCCCCTCTATAGAATCTTGACCAAAAATCAATAAGTAATAATTAAAAAGTCTCTAAGTTAGGAGCGGCAAAATCTCCTCGAACAGTCCTTATATTGTTTGTGATAGATCGCTTGCGAAAGAGTAATGCAAAAAACAAATGAGTATCATTCTTCTTCCTATAGATGATGAAACTATTAATGCTTGATTTTAGGGTCTTCTCGACTATATTAGGTCATGGATGATTCTTCTGATAGGTCTAGGTCATGTTTGATTGGGTTTTAAGCTGCTCATGTACCTTGGAATAAAGCTAGACTCTAAATATCAAGAAGCTGAGCATAAAAAACAATCGTTTAGGTTAATGAGCTATATTGTTGTTTCATCAGACAAATGCTTTCAGAATTTTTTATATTTTGAAGTATGTCCTTTTGCTGTTGCATGGCTAACTGAAGTACTCACAGGAACATTACATTGTCGATATGTTCTGGGAGGTTGTGAAAAGCTTTTCTCTGGAAAATCAGAGGAAATTTTTGAAGTAAGTATTACCTTCTCATATGTTTCTGATTCACTGTTGTTCGGTAACAGGGAACTGCTAATACTGCTAAAGCTAATCTGGTTTAAATGGCCCATAGGATATAATTTAAGTGACTTGATATTAGGATGAAATAAGATGTCTTGCACTTTATGTGTTTCTTTGCTGCCATCTTTAAACATGATGTTGTGGTAAATAGTATGTCCCTACCTGGTAAACATGAATTTGGGAAGTGAATTGGCATTTCTTTATTACTTTGAGTAAAGTGCTTTGATTGTTCTTCATCTGATGGATTTCTGTCTCTGAGGTCTGAAAGGTTTGTTTTAATTGCAGTATTTTGGTGCTTCTTTGGTACTGTGAGTATTGTCCTTACATTTTTCAATCAATGGATCTTTAACTCAGATGCCTGAAAAGGTTGCTTAATTTTTACAAGATCACCCACTGTATAGCCACTGTTGTTAACTTGAGAAGACGTCCTTAATTGAAATAGCTGAGTATGCTAACACAAAAGGGGTGGAAGGGGAACATGTGGTTTTTTGGTCCTTTTTCCTCTCTTATAATATCTTCTCAGATTTTCTTGTGTTTTTGTCCGAAGTAAACTGTCCGTAATGTAAAAATTTTATTGTTTCCATATGTCCGATTGAATAATTAGTCGGATGTACAAAAGTTTGAATTGGTTGAGTTTTTGCGAGGAAAGGTTTTTGGTAGGAAAAGATGACTTAAGTGTGCCAGCAGTGACGAGCTTAATGTGATTGGTTCATGAAAATTACTTAGGAAAAGATCCATGTGGATTTTCTATGAATTCTTCTGTTTTTGCTCACTCTCTTTGGACCAAGTCTGTGGAAACTATTAACGATTGAAGATGTGGATTGTTTCCTGGACAATGAATGATGCCTGCAAACACGTAGGTTTTCTTTGAAGCTGAGAAAAAGAAGAATGCTGATTATGGATACAAAAGATATTTGCCCAAAAGAAATAAGTGGATGGCACCATTATGTCTTCCTCTATGAGATTCTCTTAGTTTCTCATTATATCTTGTGAATGATCTGTTTTCTGAATAGCATCTTTAGGAATAGGCAGCTGTTGTTTTTGATAATATCTTTGGCATTAAATAACCTTCTTTAGTACTCCTTTTTCCTTCTTTCTGGATACCCATGGGTTCACTATATTTTTGTTTTGGAATAAGCAAAGCATCTTCTTAAATGATCGTTAGTGCATTTAACCAGCTTGACTTGTCTTTTGAATAGAACTTTAGTTTTCCACTTAAATGTGTTGATCCTACCTCCTGGACTTCAGCATCTCCTAGAGAGCAGAAATGGATATGTATGAAAATGACTTATCTCATAGTATCTATGCTGTAGCATCTTTGGACCCCTAACGGGGAAAAGATGTATTCGAGCTGTGTCAGAAATTTTCAAAACGCACTATGAAATGTTTATCATAATGTTCTGTAGGAGTTCAATGAACAATGTAACATTTCCCTTTTGGGTCCAGGTTTGTGACAGGGTGTTCACGAGGACCCTTGCTTGGATTTAGATATTTGGAGCCTTTGTTCTGCATACAAAGGTTGGATTAACTCTTTTATATGATGTCTGTGTTCCAAGCGTTTACTCAATTTGGTTTCCAATCCTTTTTTTCTTCTGATTTTTGCCTTCCGATTAGAGCGGGCGGGAATGCTTCCGAAGAAGCTCTTGATCGATTGCCGACATCAGCTACTTGCATGAATCTTTTAAAGCTTCCACCATATAGAAGGTTAGCCCTGTTCCGGTGACATCTATTGTCGTTACATTTATGCAACTTCAAAAGCAAAAGAAATAAGTATGTAGTTGGAGTGGTATCGACTTCAAATAAGTAGTTTCTTTGATATGGTGCTTCTAACTAAACTGCTGTTAGTGTACATCCTTATTTATTCTTTATCACGGAAAAGACTGCTAGTAACCGTTATTTCCTTTATGATGCAGCAAGGAGCAGATGGAGCAGAAATTGTTATATGCCATAAATGCTGATGCTGGTTTTGATTTAAGCTGATGGATTGTGTGCATAATTTTGGAACATCCAACTAATACCTGAAGCAGCTTTAGTTCTTCACCGGCAGCATAAAGGCGAAAAATGAATGGTACAATTTGTTCATCACTATCGTAGTCTACTGGTAAAGAAACTGCTAATCGTTGAATAGTCAGAAGCACGTGTAAATAAGAATCCATGACTCTGCCGCTTGACTAGATGTGCGCATACATAAACCCAGGTGCATTGTATATCATCCTTTGGGAAGTAAAAATGGAATGCGTGCTATACATACATCTGAAGCTCATTGGATACAGAGGTTGTAATTCAAAATTAGTCAAAATTAGTGTGAAAGCTTATATGTTATGATGATGTTAGTTTTCGGAAGTTTTGTCAGTCATTTGTATTCATTGTACAAGTTAATGCAGCAACATTTTTACGAGGTGTCCAACTCCAGCTATTTGTTGTCCTTGAACAGATCTTACTTGTATAGTAATAAATATATTTCTTCCCTATATGTATAATAACTTATGTTTAAGGAAAGGAAAATATCTTTGCTCAAATGATGGTAGGGATGGGATTTAGCTGCTTAAAACTCTACTATGTGCACCAACATGATTGAAAAATAACATTGGTTTCATGCTTTGTTAAGGCTACCAAATGTCACTCGTGTATGAGATGCAGTACACTGAGCATGACCAATAGTTACGCGTTTTTTTTTTGCTAAATGTTTTAGTAGTTACGCGTTAGTGATATATCCTCCCCCATAGAATAATTCATTCTCAACTAGAATCCGATGCATTTTCTATCCAACAAATAATATTCCCAAAAAAACACTTCAATAATTTTTTGGATCTTTCTCTCTTTTTAGTCACCAGACCAACTTGACAGGGCTTAGTCGAAAACATGAGGACAAGGACAAATACTCTTTTTTTTAGAACTACTTTCAGATCTTGATTTCAAGAACTCGGTTAGAACAACACATAAACTTTTACCTGAGACTAACCTTTATGATCCGAGATACAAATAATATTGAAATGTAAAACAATAACAATTCAAAGTAAAAATAAAAGATGAATTTTGATCAAACGTAACGAAAAATATGGATAGGCAAATAGAGAAGAAATCTAAAATCCTACATGAACATTTCAGGCAACAACCGATGCACTAACGTTATCGTCTCCAAAGAAGGCGAAATTGAACCCCAAATGTAAGTTAACGAGTAGACGATTACCCTAAAGAATTTCCAATTATTGAAAATTGGTAATTCGACGTTGAATATGAAACAAGAGATCCTAATTCTCTCTTATACGGTCCTCCAATCTCAAGTATGAAAGCAACCTAGGGTATTAAATTTATACTCCCATTTTTGAATTCCTACTACGAGTGGCGCAATTGCATGGTGGTTGGCGCAATAGCGCTGAACATTTCGTTTTGGCTCATGAACATTTTGGCTCCTAGTGAAAGTTCCCGCGTTTGGCAAAATTGTACGGGGTTCGCGCTATTATGCAACACCTTCTAAACGATCTTCACTCAGCCACTTGTTCCAAGCAATCTTCAAGCTTCTAAATATGGTAATCTTTGCATGAATCATCAAATTAATTATCTCTCCAAACATCTTCTGATTCACGCTTGAAGATTATGCAACTTCCTACTGTGCAATCCTTGGATGTTCTTAGACTTGCAACGTGTCAATGGTCCACGAAATAATTCGAGATTATTCGCATGCTCTATTTTGTTGGTCTATCCAGGATAATATCAACATGTCTGAATATCAATATAACGATCATCAACATTTAGAAAGTTAAACAACTTCAACAAACCATAAAATAGTTTTAAAAGCCATACAAGGCGTCAATATAGCCATAAAGGCCTTAAACAACCTTAAAGGTGTCAAATATTTAGAACTTTTCAAGTACACTTTATTTATGTCAAACTATGCTACTTACAATATTTAAAAAAAAAAAAAAAAAAAAACTCCAAGAGCGTTAAGAAAGAAATTTCAATATTCAAACATGCACCAAGTCTCATGGTCAACATTCCAATCGTTCAACAAATATGGTGAATCAAGCACCCGCTCGTCCCCATATATAAGCACTTTGGAAGCATGAATTTTAGAAACTAATTAGAAGGTTAAATCTCAACTTACCCAGACCTTAAGTATGATTCTGGCCTTCTCAACCCAATAGTACAATCCAAGAGTGACAATCTACATAAATTAGGGTTTAATCATAACAAATAAAGCGTAACAAGTTCAATTCATCAAGATTGAAGTAGGCCCTATGTGACGACCCGACCAGTCGTCTAATGAGTTACCGCTTCTTTTCCCCTATTTATGCTTTTTATTGCTTTGTTTATCGGTTCTATGTGTGATCGGGTTGGTTGGCTCGGGTTCGGAAAGTTTTTGGTAAGGTTTGAGACACTTAGTCTCTTTTGAGGAAGCTTAAGTTGGAAAAGTCAACCGGATGCTGACTTATGTGTTAGAGGGCTCGGATGTGATTTCCTATGATTCAGATAGCTTCGGGAGGCAATTTTGGGCTTAGGAGTGTGATCGGAATGTGTTTTGGAGGTCCGGAGTAGATTTAGGCTTGAATTGGTGAAATTGGATTTTTGGCGTTTTCCGGTTGATATGTGAGATTTTGATATAGGGGTCGGAATGGAATTCCGGGAGTTGCAGTAGTTTTGTTGTGTCATTTGGGACGTGTGTGCAAAATATTAGGTCATTCGAACGTGCTTTGGTAGACTTTTTGATCAAAAGCATAATTTAGAAGATTTTGGAATTCTTAGGCTTGAATCCGATGCGAATTTGGTGTTTTGATGTTGTTTTGAGCGTTACGAAGGTTGGAACAAGTTTGAATGATGTTATGGGGTATGTTGGCATGTTTGGTTGAGGTCCCGGGGGGCCTCGGGTGAGTTTCGGGTGGTCAATCGGACCATTTCATGTTTTGGAAAAATGCAGAAAACTGCTGGTCGGTGTTGCAGAGAAATGACCTTCGCGTTCGCGAGTAGGCCCTCGCGTTCACGAAGGGTTAGCAGATGAGATTGAGGATTTAGCCTTCGCGTTCGAGAAGGGAGGCTTCACGTTCGCGAATGGCTGGGATCTTGTGCATCGCATTCGCGAGGGAGGCTCCACGTTCGCGTAGAGGAAGTTGAGCAGCTAGGGTTCAGGTGGAATTGTTCATTGCGTTCGCGGGAAAGGGAGCGCGTTCGCGAAGGTTGGGCTGAGGAACCATCGTGTTTGCGAGGGACTGGTCGCGTTCGCGTAAGAGGAAATTTGGTCAAAGTTGGATTGTGCTTCGCGAATGCGAGGCGTAGGCCGTGTTCACAAAAAAGGTTTGGAGGCCTGGGCAGAATGTTTAAATAACCATCTTGTCCGCAATTTTGGGGTTAACTTCCACCATTTTTGAGCGATTTTGGAGCTTTTTGAAGAGTATTGAAGAGGGATTCAAAGGGAAATACTTGGAGGTAAGATTTATGGACTTAATACTCGATTCTTATGTGAATTCTACCTAATTAATCATGGAATTTAAGCCTAATATTGAAGAAGTATGACTTGTAATTGGAGATCTAGAATTTGGGATTTGAGGGGTCATTTGTGGTTGGATTTTGATGCTTTTGGTATGAATGAACTCGGGGAGTGATAAGGAGTCCATTGATGTAATTTTTATTGGAATCCGAGACGTGGGCCCGGGGGTCGGGCTTGGCCAATTTCGGGACTTGTGTTGTAATTTGATTTCTTTCCAGTGGGCTTTGTTCCCTTAGCATATTTTGATGGTTTTGCACTGATTTTGGTTAGATTTGGAGCATCCGGAGGCCAATTCAAGGGGCAAAGGCATCGCGAACTAGAGATTTGGACCGGGTAGAGGTGAGTAATGATTGTATATGTTGTCCTGAGGGTATGAAACCCCAGATTGCACATCGTTATGCTATATTGAGGTGACTCACACTCTAGATGACGAGCGTGGGGTCGTGCACCGTTGGGGATTGTGACTTAGTACATCCGAATGGCTATTTTACCGTGTATTTGACTGAATACTATTTGTTATCATCATGTTTTGAGTTGAAAGCCATATTTGGGCCTCGTGCCAACTATTTGAACCCTTAGGGGATTTTTACTGATATTTCCTCACTGTTTTGACTTTATACTTGTACTCAGTCAAGCTATATTCTACTGTTTTCATAACTCAGCCATGTTTACTCTCCTTTAACACTTAAAATGATATTTTAGGCTGAGCATCATGTTTTACTATTGCCCGAGTGGCTTGTGAGATTCTGACTGAGTAAGGCCGAGGGCCTATGTTGTGAGGAAACACTAATTATGATTATGAGGCCGATGGCCTGAGATTTGTACGCCACGAGGTGACTTGTTGATATGAGGCCGAGAGCTTATATGATTATGCCACAAGACGGCTTGATATTGCGCTTGGGCCGTAAGGGGCCCCTCCTGGAGTCTGCACCCCCCAATGAGCGCGGGTACCCATTGTGATGTGAGATATAGCCCGAGGGGCTGGTATTGTTCCATGTGTTGCCCGAGGGGATGATTCTATTGGTATTGTGCCCGAGGGGCGGTCCTTTATGTATTTATCTTTCCTAATTGCCTGTCATTTACTTGCTTAACTGTTAAAAAGGCATTCCAAAGAAGTTTTAACTGAACTAAAGTGACTTTACCTATTTTTCACTATTTCGTTGCTTTTACTGGCTTTTACTGCTTCTTTATAGTTTGTTGATGTGCCTTTACGTGGTTTCTTATTACTCAATCTGCATTTATTATTATTATTCACTGAGTTGGAGTACTCACTTTACTCCTTGCACCCCGTGTGCAGATTCAGGCGCATCAGATCCTGCTTGCGAGGGTTGAGAGTTGTCTAGCAGATTTCGGAGATCCACTAGGTAGCTGCCCGGCGATTCGCAGCCCAGTGTTTCTCCATATATCTTATTTCCTTCTGTTTTAGCTATGTAATAGTGGAGTGGACTCTTTCAGACTTGTAGTATTATTATAGATGTTCATGACTGGTGACACCCCGATGTCGGGCTATGTCTTTTTTTCCGCAAACTGTTTTACTTACCTTATTTTGGGGATTTTTATTATGATTAAGGCTTAGTTCTATTATTTAATTGCTTAAAAATAGATTGGGAGTGTGTCGGCTGGCCTTGTCTTCACGAAAGGTGCCATCACGACCGGGTCCGAGTTTAGGGTCGTGACACCCTAAGACAACCAATCCATTATTCTATAGGGGTGGCATGATGTAGAGTTACCCATTTCATTCTTATGCATTTTTAGTCAACAAATTCTATATACAACTCTTTATAAACATGCAATCCATCTATCGACTCCATTTTCGTCAAACTTAACCAATCACTTACAATAATTATTATCAATAAATACCCATAAAATACCATAATGATCATAAAGTATCAAGTCTAAGTGAAAGATAAATTTCACAAATTCTAAACCCTATCCTTTAGGGTTCTTTGGTGGATTCCTTGATGTCTATACAAATCACAAAAGTTTGATGCTAAATTTCACATTATGGAGAGCAAAGTAACATAATCAAGCATTAATATTATACCTCGATAGTTGACCTTGTTGAAAATCCTCTCCAAGAACCAAAACTTATCTCAATATTGTGTTCTTCTTTCTCTCTCCCCGTTGCTGCCTTTTTATAATTAAGTAGGCCTGGCGATGTGAGGCTCATCACTACTAATTCACACCCCAATTAAAGGAATATAAAATGGTCGTTACAATAATAAATCCAACGCAAGTCGGGATCGAATCCACAAAGAGTTTGAATGGGTGTTGAGGTAAATACTTAAGAGAGAGAAAAAAAGGACAGCCCAATGCACCAAGCTCCCACTATGCGCGAGGTCCGGGGAAGGGCTGGACCGAGGGTCTATTTTACTTAAGAAAGAGAAACTCGAAATAACTAGATTTAACTTCCAAATAGAAGTGGGTATCAATTCTTCTAAATTAAACTACTAATAAAATTTGACTAACTAATGAACAAGTTATGATTGAAAGTTTTTGAGGTTTTATCAAATAGAGAAAAGCATAGGGTTGTAACTTTAACCTAGGTGTAAACCTAATGGGTAGAGTAAATCTATGCTTGCTTGGTAGATCGAGGTTTGTTATAACTCTCAATACACAAGTACCCACTCAATACCTCTCGGTTAAAGAGTTATTATGCCCAAATTGGCTCTCTCAGATCCAAATGGGTAGAAATCAAAGCAATTGAATATGAGTCCAAGTTAGATTATCCCTATCTCTATTTCAAATTCTTTAATTAATCTAATTGATACATCAACTAGTTCAATTCCTTGTTAGCCGAATTTTCTTAGACTAAATTCCTCTTTCTCAAGTAAGAACAAAGTCAAATAGGCATGAATCAATGTTTGTAACCATTAATTCTAACTATGAAGTATAAATAAGGCTAAATAACTTTAACCCAATCAATAGCAAGTATTAATATTAAACACTCATAAGTTTTATACACTAGGGTTGGATCACAACCCTAGATAAAATCTAGCTATTCATGACAATAGACATGAGAAAATGAAAAGAAGAAAAAATTAAACACATAAAGCTAAATTAAAATCCTCTCTAATTGTAGCTCAAAGTTACCCCAAATAGCTAAGAATAACTACCAGCTCCTGCTATAATACAAAAAGATACCCTAAAATAATATTTCACGATTATTTATACTGCTACGAAATTCCTGACAAAAATACCCTTCGAAGGGTTCTGCGGCCGCACTTTAACATCAGCGGTCCGCACTTTGCTGGGTTACTGCTGCGAGTGCTTTCAGTTGGAGGAGTTCTGCTGCCGCACACTAGCTTCTGCGGTCGCGCTTCAGCTTCTGGGGCCACACATTAATTGCTGCGGGCCGCACTTTGAGGAAGCTTCAGACTTTGTTCAATTGCAACTTCTCTGATCTTTCCCTCAGTGTATAACCATTTCAATGAGTCATCTACAAGTTATTTATATTCAGTTGGGACCAACAACTGCCCACAATACTCATGCATTCTAAACAAGGCGTCAAATTTTTAAAAAAGGTGCAACTTTCTCATCTCATGTAATTCTAGTATGATATTTGAGCCTCGAGAGTTGACTTCATTCATCAAGGATTCTTGTTCTTTATTTTAAATCTTGGTGTAGTCCAAACTCTTCATCTTTTACCTTCCATATGTATTTCTCACTTCAAGTTTCAACACTCAATTTCTAGAGCAACAAAGGTTTCATTCTTCTCTCATAAATGAATGTCACAAGTTAAGTTATGATGTCCAAATCCACTACTAAAATAGTATGCGAACAAGGTTGCATGCAATATAATATAACCGACTATGAGTCGGGGTCGAATCCCACAGAGAACAATATGTAGACGATTAGGCAAGTAAGAGAATTATCACTTATTATGCTGAGCCAAATACTAATAGGTGCTTTCGAGACTATGTAATAACTAAATGAAAAAATGTAAACTAACCTGGAAAGCGGGTAAAATGATCAATGGCTACAAGCATGGATACACGGGGAATAACACTCAAGTAACGATCCAATATATTTTATGATTTTACAAATATGAGCGAGTTTATATTAATTTAACTCGGATAATAATTCTTTATTAGCTTCTTTTGAGGACTAACACAAAATAATTAAGAGGATTGAATTATCCCTAAAACAATAAGAGGATTAAGTGCACCCGATGTGGCTACAAGTAGTTCAATCCTATCCCTAGGTAGAACCTATAAAATGAGGGTTAACGCCTCAAGTTCTTGTTAATTAATCTTTTCCAACCCCAAATTACCTTTTTCAAGATTAATTCGAACTTAATGTGCGAGTCCTAGGATTAGCTAATCCCTTTGGAAGCATTAAAGAACAAGAATAATTAAAGAAATAATTAACTCACTTCATAATTAATAAAAATCATTCAATATATAAGCACAACAAGATATTTAATTCAAACTTTAACAATGAATATTCCTATAAACAAGTTTCAAATCTTCAAGTCCCAAGTGTGTGTCAAGAACCCTAGTTCCAAGCTTGTTTCTCTTAGTCAAGAATACCAATAATTAGCCAAAAAATGTCCCAAAGGCAGCCAAAGATGTTTGCCCAAATGGGCTAAGTCGTGTATAAAAGGGGTTGGGGCTAAAAAATATGAAATTACATCACTGCCTAGAAATAAAGCTCGTTATTCGCAAAAGCATCAGATTTGCGAACCGGGCCTTGTTCACTTGTTATCGCATTTGCGATGAAGGAGTTCACGTATGCGAAGGTTGACTTATCCGGTTGACTTCGCATATGCAACCTCTGCTGTCCTTACTTGGTGTCGCAATTGGGATCCATCAATTCACATTTGCGAACATTAATTGGCATGGTTGGCTTTGCAATTGCAAGCTCCTGCTCGCATTTGCGACATCTTAGGCCAATTTCTAAATTTCTGCATTTAATCTCCTTTTTGACTTGTTCTCACTTTATTTCTTTCCCGATCACTTCTAAATCATATAAACCACATTGAATACACTATTTTATCAAGAAAACATAGAAAAAAATCTAAGATTAAAGTAGAGATAAGTTGGTAAACTTATCAAACCCCCAAACTTAAATTATTGCTTGTCCTCAAGCAATCAAAGCACACAATCTCCTTCCAAGTAATCAACTCAATAGTACACCAACGTCATACCAAGTAAAAAAATATACTTTATCACAAACACATGACTTTGATTTGTACCAATAATTAATCCAAAGCATATGAATCACCAACAAGTTCTCATAAATTTCATTTCAATTCAAGTTCTCAAATACCATGTTAATCAAAGTAGCAAGCAAGTCATAACACTAAAGTTTCAAATTTTGCCTCATTATCATAGGTAGGAGTAGCAAACGGGCAGGTCGGGTCGGATGTGGTTCAGGTTGAAAACAAGTAATGAAAAAATGGATAAATTATCCGTCCCGACCCATATTTAATACGGATAAAAAATGGGTTAACCGAAAGATAATATGGGTAACCATATTATCTATGACTTCTTGCATATGATCACTTTTGGTAGAATTCTTAGTCTCCCTAACTTGAGGAACCCCCAAGTTGAAGCTTTACAAATGTAAAAGTTTGACCCATTGGTTATCCACTGGTGATCCATTTTTTTAAATGGATAATATGGTTCTTATCCATATTTGACCCGTTTTAAAAAAGTTCATTATCCAACCCATTTTTTGGTGGATAATATGGGTGGTTAACTGTTTTTTAACCATTTTGCCACCTCTAATCACAGGCAATTTTTCCTTGTTCATTCCTCCCAATTGGATATTGGATTAAATTCACAACTCAAATCTCATGTGTCGTCACACTTAAGAGAGAATCCCAACTTTTAATATTCAATTTAAAAAAATTAACTCTCTCTCTCACAAAGATGTTCAAATGCACACAAGTAGTACCATAGACTTGCCCTTCATGTATTTCTCCATTAATGTAGACACACTTGGTTCAAAATCAATTAGGACTTAAAGGGTTGTAATGTAGCATTTTGGTTAAGTTAGGGTCCAATTTGGGTAATAGTGACTCAATACTCCCCTAAGTACTACAATTCGCAATATAAAGCACGCTTCCTTCAAAAACTTTTCCACCCTTTATTCATTTGTCATTTCATCACCTAGTCTTTCATTTGTTCAAAATTCCTTATTTTTCCTTCCTTTTACTTCTTTCTTATATTTTTCTGCAAAAGCCAAGGAGGGTTCCCAATTTTTGTTTTTGTCTTTTCACCTGTTCCCTTTTTAAGTAACTTTCACATCATAACTTTCCTAACTGTCACCCCCAAACTCAGGCTTTTAGCCTATATTTATACTTTCAAAGCACTTAGGGAGGTGGGGTGTTAAATGATAGATCAATAAAGAACAAAAGTTAAATCTTGTAACATGGTTGCCAGGGGCTGACTAGGAAGAATATGCACGGGTAAAAATTTTAAGGCAAAAGAACGGTCCAAGGAAGGCCTAACACAATTTTTCAAACCAAGTTAATCTAGGATTTTGCCTTGAAGCACATTCCGGGAAAGTTCTAGACTGCAAATAATGCAAAAGAGATCACAATAAATCTTACCACACATGACACATAAAACTTGAGTGAAATATAAATCCAAAATCAAATTGAAACCAATGAACTCAAAGAAGCCACATATAGCCTAAAAGACTATTTAATGAATCAAAGAGCTAAAAATTGAGTCTAAAAGTCATGTTGGTACCAAGCAAGCCATAAATTAGCCAATGGGCACAAACCCCAACTCATACTACTTATTCTCCTAAATTAACCAAAATTATATCTAAACTACAAGACTAATTACCTTAAGAAAGTCGCCTAGCTATCCATCATCGAGAAAAGTCGACACAAAAGCTTATCCAAAAAACCATGTTCAAAAGAAAATTGGCATCCTCGGAAAAAAATCACGACCCAAAAAAAACCAAGGATATTGCCAATAAAAAAAATCATAGATAAAACATTATATATATATATATATATATATATATATATATATATATATATAAAAAATCAAGTAAAGAAAACATACTATCTTATAAGAAAAGAAATCAAGAAGCAAGTAAACATACTAATATTACACATCACAAACAATGAAAACAAAATATCAATCTACCATATTGATAGTTATATAAGGAGACACCCCCAACTACAAATGTTGAAATGACCCCAATGAAACTAAATAAAATAGAGTAAAATGGTGGAAAGTGCTTCCTGAATACTGCATCAAGTGCTCTCCTCGTTGTCGGACTCGGTTGCAGGCTCCTCCTCTTCCTCGGACCACTGAACTGGAGCATCATCATCATCTTCTGGCTCGGTCGATGGCACCGACTCTTGAGGCTTTAGAACTTTCCATAGCTCCTTCACACCCTTCCATATGCGGCTGAAGAATTTATCTCTCTTCTTCTCCCTCTTCTTTCTGTATGTGCATTTGCCAACTTGGCATGAGAAGTATTCAAAGTACTGTGAGCCATGGCCAAATCAGTGTATGCTTTCTCTAGTTTCTTAAGGTTATCCTCTTACTTCTTCTGATCATCAAGATACTTTTGAAATTCTTTCTTTGAGATGCATGCAGAGGGTTCCTCAGATGTCTCACCGGGTCCCTGTGGAAGGATAACTATTAAGTCCCGAATCTGCTGCAATTCTTCGGTGATAATAGCAAATGGTCCTCATGTGGGCTTCTACCATGGTCGGTCTAAGAAGATGAACCAAACAATCTCTGTTTTTCTTTCCATAGTACTGCCCTTTCCTCTTTTCTTCAATGGAGCAATAGGCTTCGTCGGATCTACCCAATTGTCTTCCGGAACCTCCTCATCCCCCACAATCTGGCATAGCCCAGTGATGAGAGATGGGAACATCTATGATTGACCTCCTGCCTCAGGTAATCCCTTAGCCCACTGATGAAAATCACACCAACATTGAGCCGGATATCATCAAGAGTGGAAGCGATCATTTGAGATCTAAATATTGGTACATTCCAATATTTCCTGTAGGAGAGATGCGACTGCATATGATTGCTAGCTATATCATTGCTTCGGCAGTGAATTCTTTGGATGTGATCCCTCTCTTTTCAGCTGCCCTTGGAATCTCCGCACCTGGGCGTAATTTTGAGACCAACCACTCGCCTGAGGCACAATTCTTATCACAAAATGGTGTCATGTCATGATCCCACATGTTATAGATTCGATTCATAGCTTCAGCTTCGAAATTTACCATCTTTCCCAGTATCCTCATGATTGGATTTCTTAACTTGACGGCAGAGAGATTTGCATAAAATTCCCTCACTTATTGCTCATTTGCTTTGCAAGGTTTAGGGGAAAAATAGGTCCATCCCATAGCTTCAAGCCTATGATGGAACTGGGGAAGATGTTCGTGGACCTTTTCTATTAATATACCACTTTCCATGAGCAACTTCTTTGAAATTAATTCGGCGTAGTACCGTCGCTGGCATTCCAGTGATAAGAACCGGTGTTGGTCATAGTGCTCCTCAATTTCTAAAAGGTTTTCATGCACGGAGTCATCGGAGTTAGAGCTCATTTTCTGCTTATGGTACATACAAACAAAGTATTGGAGTGAAAGCGTGATATAGGTATGAAATACATTGCAAAATGAGTCAAATATGCGAAAGAAATGATTGGACAGTTGAAACTTAGCCATAGAAAATATCCAATTTTTTAGTTCAGCAGAGTCAAGCCTCTGATGTCGTAGTTGTGACATCTGCTTCGCAAATCCGAAGGAAGCAGAGATCCCAAAAGTCGGAATTGTGATATCATTTTTCGCAAATGCGAAGGTTTCCAAGACTATTGTTCTTCGCAATTGCGAACCCCTTTCGCAAATGCGAAGATTGCAAATGCGAAGAGATCATTGCAATTTCGATCTCGTGGTTCTCAACAGCCTTTTCCCCACACAACAGTCCAAACCCTAAAATCTTTCCAACAAAAACATACTTTTAGAAATCCCAAAAATTGTTTTAAGCACAACATCATGTAATACATCACATACATAACTAAGAATCAAGGAAAACTCAATGATTTGGCCAAGACTTTCATTCAGGCCTTTCATCAAATACATAGAATGGGCGACTGATACACTCCATGTTTAGCAAGGATTTGGGTACTCATAATTCCCCATTTTCAAGCCAAGAAAGGAGAACACACTCTCAACTAACCTCTCCCAGAAAATACTACAACATTTGAGCTATTTTCAAACAATTTCACATAAAAGAAAAGGATCAATTTGAAACCTAATTTTTCAGAGAAGAAGAAGAGGTAAATTACACATTATATAGAGCATAAAGATTAAGCTTTCATACCTTGATTCTTGCCAGTGGAGTGAAAATGAAGGAACTTGAGAGTTAGGAGAGTGAGAAGGGGAAAGTCGTCTACTTTGAGAGCCCTAAATTTTTCTGACTTTTGTTCAAAATGAAGCACAGTTCCCGTTTAAGTCCCCTGAGGTCGTAATTGTGACCCACATCTCGCAATTGCGAGTAGCCAAAAATCATCAGAATTTTTAATTGTGACCCTTTCTTCGATTTTGTGATTTGCCAGCAGTTTGTAAATGCAAATATTTGTTTGCAAATGTGATAACTAGGGCCTGGACATGATTTTTTTCCATTGCCTAATCTCCCTACTTTTTGTCCCAAACACTTCCAAACATCCCACAACTTGGTAAATTGATCAAAAATAATAAAACAAGCTATTTTAAAAAAAAAATTAAAAAAAATGAAAATTTTAAAAATGACTAAAAACTTGAAAACGATGGGTTGCCTCCCATCAAGCACGCATTTAACGTCGTGGCACAATGCTTACCAACTCTGTTATTTTTCTCGCCACATGGAGGATATGAATTGGCCAAGTGTAAGAAATAGAAGTCGAGTAGTTGCTTAAGGGAGAGGGTTTGACCAAAGTGGGAGAGAGGAAGAGTAGCATATGGGTTCTGTGATAGGATAGCCACACACCTTGGGAAACGTTCAGAGTGATTTGGGATTCATGGTGGACAGTGACTAGGTCTACGGACTAATTTGGAATATTGACTACTATACTAGGAATATTGGTACAACAGAAAGAAGTTTGCTTGATATGAAGAGGAATGCAACATGACTTTGGGTTGGAATGTACTGTCGCACTTTTAGTGATGTCAATAGGGAGTGAACACACTTGTACAGCTGGTGAATGAGCACAGGGTCAGGATGGTTTACTGATTCCGTAGTAATTGTACATAGTGTAGCATCGTTGGGAGATATCAGCATGGAATTTCCACAGGTGAGTTATCTCTGATGAGAAAGTTAGCGGTTGCATGATGTTGATGAATCTTCTACGAAGAATTCAACTGGCTATCCAGTAAGAGGTCGAATATGTAAATGTGGCTAGTGATTAAGAGTGTTCGCAAAATGTTTAATGGAAAGATTTCGTGAAATTTGGCTGGTTGATTGTGCAAGATCATATCAATGAGGAAGAAGGAATCTTTGTGGGTTCTAGGGTTATGTAATGGTAGCTTCAAGAAAGTGGGAGATCCCCACCGTCTACGAATTGATTGCGTGGTTGTCTACTTGTGAGGTTCAGAGTTATTGTTGAGGAATGTCTTTTTGTGTTCTTGAATTTTTAAATTGCAAAATGTATGGATCTTGTGTTTCTTCTTTGCACTCCCATATGGATTCACATGTCTCAATTTCCATATCAACATACAATTCCAAATTTGAAAAATGCTTGGAATGAGATGTCAATGTAACGACCCGACCAGTCGTTTTGAGCCTTAGCGCGTTGTTTGGTAGTTCTAGGCCATGAGTAGCTTCTCTTCAGGTATTATGACTTGCACGTGTGTTTGGAACTAAATTTCGGGAACTTCGGGGTTGATTTAGAAAGAAAATTCTAGTTTTAGAAGCTTTAAGTTGGAGAAATTGATTAAGGTGTGATATTTGAGTAAACGACCTCGGAATTAGGATTTTAAGGTTCTAACAGGTTCGAATGATGATTTTAGGCTTGGGCGTATGTACGGATCGAACTTTGGATGACTCGGGAGCATTTCGACGCATATTGTGGAAAGTTGGCATTTTGGAAGAATTTCATAAATTTGGGGTTGAAGTGCATTTCAATGTTATCGATGTCCATTTAGAATTCTGAGTCTGGAAATAGCTCTGTATGGTGATTCTGGTATTGGGAGCACATCCGGATGTATATTTGGAGGTCCGTAGGTTGATTCGGGGTCATTTGGCAAAAGTTAGAAACTTGAAGGTTTATGGGAAGTTTGACCGGGAGTGGAATTTTTTATATCGGGGTCGGATTCCGATTCCATAAGTTGGAGTAGGTCTGTAATATTGAATGTGACTTGTGTGCAAAATTTGAGGTCAATCGGATGTAGTTTGATAGGTTTCGGTATCAAATGTAGAAATTTGAAGTTATAAAGTTCATTAAGCTTGAATTGGGGTGTGATTCATGATTTAGGTATTTTTGATGTGATTTGAGGCCTCGAGCAAGTTTATGGTATGTTATGGGGCTAGTTGTTGTGATTGGACAGGGTCACGGGTGCCTCGGGTGTGTTTTGGGGTGGTTTCGGGCCAGTTTTGGTTGAGCTGCTCTTGATGGTTTGTTGGTGCTGGTATTGTTCTTCGCTAACGCGAAGGGCCTCAGGTGTTCGCGACGAAGGAAGTTGTACTAGGGCCATTTTTTCTTCGCGTTCGCGATATGAGGGTCGCGTTCACGAAAGGTTGGACAGTGGTGCTTTGTGTTCGCGATCTCTGTCTTGTGTTCGCGCAGAGTAGATGGGGAGCTGAAGTAGATTGTGCTTCGCGAACGCGAGGGGCTTTCCACATTCGCAAAGAAGAAACTTTGGTACTGGGTTTGCTGTTCTTCACGAATGTGAGGGCAGCATCGTGTTCGAGAAGAAGGGTCGGACTGGGCAGTGAGTTGTTTTAAGACGAATTTGGCCCATTTCTTTCACTCTCTCTTGGTTTGGGGCGATTCTTGGTAAGCTTCAAGTGGAGGTTTTCATCATCAATGTCAAGGTAAGTTATCCCCACCTATTATGAGTTAAACACAAGGTTTATATATGGATTTAGACATGAAAATTTGTGGAAATTTGGGATTTTATAGAAAAACCTAGAAATTGATATTTTTGGATTTTGACCACAAATTTGAGCATGGAATTGAGAATGAATTATATATGTGGGTTAGTAATGTTATGGGTAATGTTTATCTTCAAAAAAAATTTGAATCTGGGCACGTGATTCCGAGGGTTGCTTTATCAACTTTTCGAGTGGAGTTGGGAATTTGTCTAAAATAATTTGTTAATATTAGAGTATATTTTTGTTAGTTTGCACATTATTTTGCTGGTTTTGGAGTGATGGGCATCGGTTTGAGGTGTTAGAGCGGCGTTGGAGCCGGTTATGGAACTTCAGAGCAAGGTAAGTCTCTTGTCTAACCTTGTGAGGGGGAAAATACTCCTAGGTGTTGTAATTGATGTGTGCTACTTGTTGTGGGGACTACGTATGCGCGAGGTGATGAGAGTCCGTACGTAGCAACATTCATATTATTGTGCGGGTAGATTAAGGTTCACGCCATGTTATAAATGTACTATTTGAGTTATCTTTTGTCAATTAGATTTTTTTACTTCACATTACTACTTGAGACTAGACTTGTGTAGAGTGATAGACTCGCTATTGAAGAGACTGGACGAACTTCATGACTTGCCACGAAATAATTATGCTCCTCTTACGAAATGTTTCTGCGATATATATGTTTCCTCGAAAAGTTTTCGTTAAAGAAATTATAACTCACACTTTATTCGTGAGTGGGGTCAAGGACCCGTTAAAGCTTCTTATTCTAATGGGATCGGGCCGTTCGCCTCGACAGGATTTACGTAACACACTTTTATGGGAGCGGGCCGTTCGCCTCGGCAGTATAATAGATGTATCTATGGTTCATGCCATTCGACCCTCGGCAGTGCACAGATTATGATGGGATCGGGTCGTACACCTCGGCATTTCTATAAAATATCCTCATGAAATCGTGCATAATATTTGGCAAGAAGCCAGTGTATCTGTGAGTCTCTTCCTGATTTGAAGTATAACGACCCATTTTGGTGAGGTCCACTATATAATTATATATCTAGTTGATGCTTATGTGTGTGTATGTGTATGCATATATATATGCTCCGGTTGAGGAGGAATTTGCTAATTGAGAGCTTGAGTTTATTGTAAATATGAGAATTGTACCACGTATTTATACTTGTTTATTTTGTTTATTTACTCTGCCTCATATTTGTTCACCTCTTTACTGTACTTGATATTATTCGACCACTAGTAAGTGTCGATGTCGACCCCTTGTCACTACTCCTCCGGGGTTGGGCTAGATACTTACTGGATACATGTTGATTTATGTACTCATACTTACACTTACTGCATATTTTTGTGCATGTAAGTTTATGTCTGGTGGTCCTTTGGGCGCGGATGATGCAGGGACTTAGTTGAGCTGCATTCTATATTACGATCCGCAGCTAGCAGAGTCTCTTTTAGAGTTATTTATATTTATCCTGTCTTATTTATATTCCGGACAGATGCTGTATTTTATTTTACTCCCTAGTTGATGTTTGTGTGTGTGTGTGTATATATATGCTCCGATTACGGAGGGAACTTGCCAATTGAGAGCTTGAGTAAATTGTAAAGAGGAAAATTGTACCACGTATTTTATACTTGTTTATTTTGTTTATTTACTCTGCCTCATATTTGTTTACCTCTCTACTGTACCTGATATTATTCGACCACTAGTAAGTATCGATATCGACCCCTCGTCACTACTCATCCAAGTTTAAGCTAGATACTTACTGGGTACATGTTGATTTACGTACTCATACTATACTTGCGACACATTTTTGTGCAGGTACTTTTATGTCTGGTGGTCCTTTGGGCGCGGAGGCGCGGATGATGCGGGGACTTAGGTGAGCTGCATTCCATATTATGATCCGCAGCTAGCAGAGTCTCCTTCAGAGTTATTTATATTTTTTCTGTCTAATTTATATTCCGGACAGGTGTTGTATTTTATTTTACTCCCTAGTTGATGCTTATGTGTGTGTATGTGTATGCATATATATATGCTCCGGTTGAGGAGGAATTTGCTAATTGAGAGCTTGAGTTTATTGTAAATATGAGAATTGTACCACGTATTTATACTTGTTTATTTTGTTTATTTACTCTGCCTTATATTTGTTCACCTCTTTACTATACCTGATATTATTCGACCACTAGTAAGTGTCGATGTCGACCCCTTGTCACTACTTCTCTGAGGTTAGGCTAGATACTTACTGGGTACATGTTGATTTACGTACTCATACTTACACTTGCTGCACATTTTTGTGCATGTACTTTTATGTTTGGTGGTCCTTTGGGCGTGGAGGCGCGGATGATGCGGGGACTTAGGTGAGCTGCATTTCATATTACGATCCGCAGCTAGCAGAGTCTCTTTCAGAGTTATTTACATTTTTATTTTATTTTATTCCTTAGTTGATGCTTATGTCTCTCTCTCTCTCTCTCTCTCTATATATATATATATATATATATATATATATATATATATATATATATATATATATATATATATATATATATATGCTCTGGTTGAGGAGGAATTTGCTAATTGAGAGCCTGTACCTGATATTATTCGACTACTAGTAAGTGTCACTACTCCTCCAGGGTTAGGCTAGATACTTACTGGGTACATGTTGATTTACGTACTCATACTATACTTGAGGCACATTTTTGTGCAGGTACTTTTATGTTTGGTGGTCCTTTGGGCGCGGAGGCGCGGATGATGCGGGGACTTAGGTGAGCTGCATTCCATATTATGATCCGCAGCTAGCAGAGTTTCTTGCAGAGTTATTTATATTTTTTCTGTCTAATTTATATTCCGGACAGATGCTGTATTTTATTTTACTCCCTAGTTGATGTTTATGTGTGTGTGTGTGTATATATATATATATATATATGCTCCGGTTGAGGAGGAATTTGCTAATTGTGAGCTTGAGTTTATTATAAAGAGGAGAATTGTACCACGTATTTATATTTGTTTATTTACTCTGCCTCATATTTGTTCACCTCTTTACTATACCTGATATTATTCGACCACTAGTAAGTGTCGATGTCGACCCCTAGTCACTACTCCTCCGGGGTTAGGCTAGATACTTACTTGGTACATGTTGATTTATGTACTCATACTTACATTTGATGCACATTTTTGTGCATGTACTTTTATGTCTGGTGGTACTTTGGGCGCGGAGGCGCGGATGATGCGGGGACTTAGGTGAGCTGCATTCCATATTACGATCCGCAGCTAGCAGAGTTTCCTTCAGAGTTATTTATGTTTTTCCCGTCTAATTTATATTCCGGACAGATGCTGTATTTTATTTTACTCTCTAGTTGATGCTTATGCACTTGTGACACCGGGTTTTGGGGGCACTTATGAGTTGTTCAATAGTGTAGTTGGAAAAATATTATCATTTACTCTGTAAATTTTATTTCTTATTATTTGATTGAAGGAAAAATTATGATTTCAAAAAATACTAAAATGAGTAATTAAGTTAATCAAGTATTGTTGGCTTGCCTGACAGCGGTGTTAGGTGCCATCACGACCTTTAACGATTTTGGGTCGTGACAATATGGTATCAGAACACTAGGATCACTTAGGTTTCATGAGTCATGAGTGAGTCTAGTAGAGTCTTGCGGATTGGTAGGGAAACGTCTGTACTTATCTTCGAGAGGCTACAGGGATTATAGGAGCACTTCCCTTCTTAATTCCTCATTGTGCGATTTGATTCATTTGAGGCTTGTGCCTTTATTTCTTTCCTATTCAATTTCATGCGACGTGAAGCGCTTGTTATCCATTGGGAATCGGGGAATTTTAATGGCACTACAGATGTAGTGCAGGATGTTTCTCCCTACATATTCGATTGGGCTAATGTCGTCGCCTTGCGGAAGGATGTTTTGCCATTTCAGTTCAGTAGCTGTATTTCTGATGGTTTTGGGGCTATGCACTAATTGCTATGATGTTCATGAGTTGTTATTGCACAGTATTGATGTAATGGTAGGATGCTTGTCTACGTGTCGGAGAAGTGAATGATTTGAAAAGATGTTTTGTTTCTCAATGCATGATTCAGAGGTTCATTGTTTTATTTCTAGCGGAGGAAAGGCAATCGAACAAAGAATGTCCAGGTTTTGGTTTGATGGAGTAACGAGGCTTGGTATTTTCGAGCGTGGTGGAATTTTCATCTATGATGTGGTGTCGTCGAATTTGTTGAATGTGTTAAGTTCGCCGGTGTTATGGTCTTCTTCAATTCACCTTTGGGGAAGAGTAATATGAAATAGTGTCGGGGAAACGGCTGTCAGAGATCGCGGTGTGTAGTGGTTCAAGATTGAATCAGTGATCCTAATGTTGATGGTTCAAGGAAGATGATTTTTGGGGAGGTTTAGAGTTGGCAACGATCTATTGGTTCAGGTGCTACACAGATGGATTTTGATTTAAGGCAACAACTAGGCAGCAAAGGATGAGGAAGGACATGTGGGAGGTGTCTTGCGGTGGTTAAACTTCTAGAAGGCCAAGTGTAAGAAACAGAAGTCGAGTAGTTGCTTAAAGGAGAGGGTTTTACCAAAGTGGGAGAGTGGAAGAGTAGCATATGAGTTCTGTGTAGGATAGCCACACACCTTGGGAAACGTTCAGAGTGATTTGGGATTCATGGTGGATAGTGACTAGGTCTACGGACTAATTTGGAATATTGACTACTATACTAGGAAGATTGGTACGACAGAAAGAAGTTTGCTTGATATGAAGAGGAATGCAACATGACTTCGGGTTGGAATTTACTGTCGCACTTTTAGTGATGTCAATAGGGAGTGAACAGACTTGTATAGCTGGTGAATGAGCATGGGGTCAGGATAATTTACTGATTCTGTAGTAATTGTACATAGTGCAGCACCGTTGGGAGATATCGGCATGGAATTTCCATAGGTGAGTTATCTCCGATGAGCAAGTTAGCGGTTGCATGGTGTTGATGAATCTTCTACGAAGAATTCAACTGGCTATCCAGTAAGAGGTCGAATATGTAAATGTGGCTAGTGATTAAGAGTGTTCATAAAATGTTTAATGGAAAGGTTTCGAGAAATTTGGCTGGTTGATTATGCAAGATCATATCAATGAGGAAGAAGGAATCTTGGTGGGTTCCATGGTTATGTAATGGTAGCTTCAAACAATGTGGGAGAGACCCACCATCTACGAATTGATTGCGTGGTTGTCTACTTGTGAGGTTCAGAGTTATTGTGACTAAGGAAAGAAGATATCAGTGGTGATTCAAGCAAAGGATTTGGGGAATGTGTGCTATATTTGGCCTTATTGATTCATGTACACGCTTTGGGAAGACTCAGAGTTTATGTTTCGTGTAGATGTGAAGTACAAGGAAAGTGATCCAGTCGGGTGCTTCTTTGAGAGAGCGTTCATGTGCTAGCAGGGCCTTGGAGTTGATTATATTCGGGATCAAGCCAGAGTGGGTGACTCTCAATAACAGTCCTAGTGGATTCAAAAAAAAAATTAAAGTGTGGTGCCTAAGGATTTCGAGCTGTGGTATGGTTAAATATCGAGCTTTTGCAGTGGACTATAAGAAGGGCCGGGAGTGTTCCATGTTATCTTCGGTCTGCGGTGTAGCATTGGAGAAATGGGAGAAAATAACTTCGGATTCATAGAGGAATTTTCAGAATGGGTATACTAGTTGAAAATGCAAATGTGCGCACAAGGAGGGCATGGGATGGTTCGTGGGTTTTGAGACAACATGGCCTCGTGAGATAAGATCACTCAGGATGAGTGCGGATTTGGTGTTTGTTATGTTTTGAATGGAGCTATTATTATTCCTAAGGCAAGTCCAGAGTAAATTAGAAGAAGTTAGACCGGGTAGTAATGATTGAATTGACATGATGGTGGCAATGATCAGTTCCTTCAGCATGTTTAGATATACATGTGCTTTATGGTGGTACGTGCGAGTCTTGGAGGTCTTTATAATTGATTTTATTTGGAGGCATTCGAGTATTATGGCCTGTTGTGTGTAGATGGATCCTGGAAGAGTTATGGTGGTTTAGACCACTACTTGAGGATTATATTTTCTGCGGTTATGGGAATTCAGTCACGTGTTGCAATGGTTCTCCTGAAATGAGTTAAGTGAAAGGTTCCTATATGATGAATTGTGTATCCTATCAGTGGTTCAGGAGTCATGATGAAATTTTTATACTCTCGCGTATTGGTATGCTAGATGCAGTGAGCAGCATGGGAATTTGAAGTTGAAGATCAAGGTTGCAGTTGGTATCGACAAGAATGTCACAAGCTCGGATGAGCAGAAAAGGGTTTAGATGTTTAGAGTAAGATGGTATTGTCTTCAGCGTCACCTGAGATTGATTTCATATGTAAGAGGCTTTGTGTACTGATTTGTAGATCCTTGATTCACTTTACAGCATTAGTATAGCCAGTGGTATGGATGTGCAGACTTGTTACCTGGTGTGGAAGGTCGTATGAGCGTATTCCATGGGAAGATTGTATAAGTGTGACATGTAGTCACTTAATTGATCAAAGATTAAAACCAAGTATGGAGATTGTGGTACTATCACTAATGTGAGAATTTATGCCTGAAAGGCGCTTGGTTATTTGGTTATGGACTATGGAAGGTTGTTCCGGATTTAACGGTTGTTCTTGTGTGTCATGGGAAAAAGGGTTATTGTGGATCCTTGAAAGGTGAGTAGCCAAAGAATGGTGCGATCAGAATCAGCTTGAGATCCGTGGATGGATCTAAATGTGAATATGGGACCTATACTAGGTTGGATGTGTTCATTTTAGCATAGCATCATTTACGGAGGAGTCTTCGGGCCTTGGATGTTATTTCTGTCATCAGCCATTCCATGTAACCTCTATTGTGCCATGTGGGCTGTGAGGTGGTTTGATTATTCGAACATGTGTTGAAATCCCGTGTAGCTTGTTGTGTTATATGAGCAGGATGGCTCTCGATATACATGTCACTTATTGCACCTTAGTCGTGCTTGAGTTTTGTAGCATATGGCATTATCTGTCTCCCTACGGATGGTATTATGCACTTGGCGTGCTTGTGGTCGACATGTAGGTATTTTGTAGGTATGAGCGTTCTAGCTCGGTAAGTATTTCCTTATAGATTAATATATGCGGATCGGGTGGCAAGCCGCCACAGGTATCGTGGTTAGATCGGGTTGCACGTCACAACGGTATCATGTGTGGATCGGGTTGCTCGCCGCAACAGTGTGATGTTGAGTACAGTTCCCTATATCTATTATTGTGTGTTTTGTTTCTCATTTCTGAGGAAGGTTTATAACATCCTTTCAGTTGTTCATTTCATTACGTGGGTTGAGTAGTTCTTTCCAGAGTTCATTTTCCTTATGTATCACATTCGAGTTTGTAGCTTGTTGGCACATTGTGGCATCATATGAGATTTATGGCAGTGTCTGAGGTGGCTTATTGCTTGAGCAGCTTATACTAGGTGAGACGAGATTATTGGACCTAGGATCAGTGCGATCAGATTTATATGAAGCGTATTGAAGAGCACATATCGTTATTTGGTTCATAATGAGGTAATGGTTCTTGTCGAGAGAAGAAACTCAATGATTTGATTGACTCGGCAGTTGGTTATGAATTTCTACCGATCTCTTTCATTGTAGCAGTATTGCAAGAGTTGGAACAGGACTTATATGTGTCATGAGCATCGTATTCGTGGATTTCCGCTACTGTTATCAGAGGATGTTATTATGGAAATGTGAATTATGCTTGCATGGTGTGGATTCAACAAATCTATGCAATCATGTATTGGTGGATTATGTAGTAATTGATACGATGTTCGTATAATGGAAACAGGCCTGGCAGAGAATTCTGGATGTTGGAATTGGGCTCTAAGGCTCATTTGACTAAGTAAAAGGGAGAATTCTTCAGGCTGGCTCCAGCTAATATGCTCAACTGAGTTGTGGAAGTGCGGGTAGGTGCACGAGGTGTTAAACAATGATTTCAGACAACTCCATAGTAGTTCTTCGCACGTTCGAGGGCGAACGTATGTTTAAGTGGCAGAGAATATAACGACCCAACCGGTCGTTTTGAGCCTTAGCGCGTCGTTTGGCAGTTTGAGGTCATGAGTAGCTTCTCTTCAGGTATTATGACTTGCACGCGTGTTTGGAATTGAATTTCGGGAAGTTCGGGGTTGATTTGGAAAGAAAATTCTAATTTCGGAAGCTTTAAGTTGGAGGAATTGATTAAGGTGTGATTTTTGAGTAAATGACCTCGTAATCGGGATTTGAAGGTCCCAACAAGTATGTATGATGATTTTGGACTTGGGCGTATGTCCGAATCGGGTTTTGGATGACCTGGAAGCGTTTTGGCACCTATTGTGGAAAGTTGTCATTTTGGAAGAATTTCGTAAATTTGGGGTTGAAGTGCATTTCAATGTTATCGATGTCCATTTGGGATTTCGAGTCTGGGAGTAGCTCTGTATGGTGATTCTGGTATTGGTAGCGCGTCCGGATGTGGATTTGGAGGTCTGTAAGTCATTTCGGGGTCATTTGGAGAAAGCTAGAGACTTGAAGGTTTTTCGGAAGTTTGATCGGGAGTGGACATTTTGACTTCAGGGTTGGATTATGATTTTGGAAGTTGGAGTAGGTCCGTAATGTCGAATGTGACTTGTGTGCAAAATTTGAGGTCAATCGGACGTGATTTGATAGGTTTCGGTATCGAATGTAGAAATTTGAAATTATAAAGTTGATTAAGCTTGAATTGGGGTGTGATTCATGATTTCGGTGTTGTTTGATGTGATTTGAGGCCTCGAGCAAGTTTGTGTTATGTTATGGGACTGGTTGGTGTGATTGGGTGGGGTCCCGGGTGCCTCAGATGTGTTTCGGGCAATTTTGGTTGAGCTGTTGTTGCGGGTTTGCTAGTGCTAGTATTGTTCTTCGCGAACACGAAAGGCCTCACACGTTCACGAAGAAGGAAGTTGGACTGCGGCCTTTTGTTCTTTGCGTTCGCGAAAGGCTGGATTGTGGTGCTTCGTATTCTTGATCCCTGTCTCGTGTTTGCACAGAGTAGAGGGGGAGCTGAAGCAGGTTGTGCTTCGCGAACACAAGGGGCTTGCCGCGTTCGCGAAGAAGAAACTTTGGTACTGGGTTTGCTAAGCTTCGCGAATGCGAGGGCAGTGCCACGTTCACGAAGAAGGGTCGACTGGGCAGTGAGTTGTTTTAAGACGGGATTTGGCCCATTTCTTTCATTCTCTCTTAGTTTGGGCGATTCTAGGAGAGCTTCAAGTGGAGATTTTCATCATCAATGGCAAGGTAAGTTATCCCCACCTATTGTGAGTTCAATACAAGGTTTATATATGGATTTAGACATGAAAATTTGTGGAAATTTAGGATTTGGAAGAAAAACCTAGAAATTGATATTTTTGGATATTTACAACGAATTTGAGCATGGAATTAGGAATGAATTATATATTTAGGTTGATAATGTTATGGGTAATGCTTCGAAAATTTTCGGAATCCGGGCACGTGAGCCCGAGGGTTACTTTATCAACTTTTCGAGCAGAGTTGGGATTTTGTCTAAATTGATTTGTTATGAGTATTAGAATATATTTTTATTGGTTTGCACATTGTTTGGCTAGTTTTGGAGCGATGGGCATCAGTTTGAGGTGTTAGAGTGGCGTTGAGCCGGTTATGAAACTTTGGAGCGAGGTAAGTCTCTTGTCTAACACTGTGAGGGGGAAATTACCCCTAGGTGCTGTAATTGATGTGTGCTACTTGTTGTGGGGGCTACGTACGCGCGAGGTGATGAGAGTCCGAGCGTATCTACATTCATGTTAATATCCGGGTAGATTAAGGTTCACGCCATGTTATAACTGTACTATTTGAGTTATCTTCTGTCTATTAGATTCTTTTACTTCACATTACTACATGAGACTAGACTTGTATAGAGTGTAGACTCGCTATTGAAGAGATCGGACAAACTTCATGACTTGCCACGAAATAATTGTACTCCTCTTACGTAATGTTTCCACGATATATATGTTTCCTAGAAAAGTTTTCGTTAAATAAATTATAACTCACACGTTTATTCGTGAGTGGGTCAAGGACCCGTTAAAGCTTCTTATTCTAATGGGATCGGACCGTTCACCTCGGCAGAATTTATGTACCACACTTTCATATGAGCGGGTCATTCACCTCGGCAGTTTAATAGATGCATCTATGGTTCGTGCTGTTTGTTCCTAGGCTGTGCACGAATTATGATGGGATCGGTCCGTACGCCTCGACATTTCTATAAAATACCTCATGAAATCGTGCGTAATATTTGGCAAGAAGCCAGTGTATCTGTGAGTGTTTTTCCTGATTTGAAGTATAACGACACATTTGGTGAGGTCCAATATATATATATATATATATATATATATATATATGCTCCGATTGAGGAGGAATTTGCTAATTGAGAGCTTTAGTTTATTGTAAAGAGGAGAATTGTACCACGTATTTATACTTGTTTATTTCGTTTATTTACTCTGCCTCATATTTGTCACCTCTTTATTGTACCTGATATTATTGGACCACTAGTAAGTGTCGATGTCGACCCTTTGTCACTACTCCTCCACGGTTAGGCTAGATACTTACTGGATACACGTTGATTTACGTACCCATGCTACACTTGCTGCATATTTTTATGTATGTACTTTTATGTCTGGAGGTCCTTTGGGTGCGGAGGCGCGGATGATGCAGGGACTTAGGTGAGCTGCATTCCATATTACGATCCGCAACCAGCAAAGTCTCCTTCAGTATTATTTATATTTTTCCTATCTAATTTATATTCCAGACAATTGCTGTATTTTATTTTACTCCTTAGTTGATGCACATTCACTTGTGACACCGGGTTTTGGGGGTACTTATGAGTTGTTCAATAGTGTAGTTGGGAAAATATTATGATTTACTCTGTAAATTTTATTTCTTATTACTTGATTGAAGGAAAAATTATGATTTCAAAAATACTAAAATGAGTAATTAAGTTAATTAAGTATTGTTGGCTTTCCTGACATCGGTGTTAGGCGCCATCACGTCCTTTAACGGATTTTGGGTCGTGACAATCAACCTTCCAACTTGCAACTTTTTCAGGATTCTGACATCTTTTCCCCCTTAACTAAAGTCAATTTCAACCATCTTTTCAATTACACCGCTTGACTCTAATTCCACTTTTTTCTCGGCGTCACTGCACCAACGATCATGGAGTCATTTAGCGGATGTTCAATTCTTGATTCCTCACAATGAAGCTCACTTTCTTCCTCGAAGTTGGACTTTTCTTGAACTTTTTCCACACTTTCATCTTGGTGAGCATTATGAGCCTCAACCAATTGTTTCATTTGCTCTTCCAAGGTGCGGATTGTCTCATCATTTCGGTTTAGTACTTGTTTCAAGTCCTCGTGTGCCAAGTTGTGCTTTTCCTCATTTTCAAGAATGGCCTCCAACATGAGCATTAACCTCTCATTTTGAGTATTTGAGAGTTTTTCTTGATTTTGATCAAGTGACAACGAAGGATTTCCGGCTTCAATCTCTAAGGGAGGCTCTTGGCTATCATCCACTTCCGAGGCTTTTTGGACCTCTAAAGCTTCAAGCATTTCTCCCATTTGTGAGTTCAACCTTTCAAGCGCCAAAACATTTTGGAGACTAGTTTCCAAAAGCTCCTCCAAGACTTTTTGCTCTTTGTTTCCTCCTTCAAGTTGTCATAAGCTTGAACTCTTCATTTTGACTATGCTCAATTTCTTCCACTTCCATATTCCAATAATTATCATCACAAAAAGTAGAATCGTTATAGTGGGGGTTCGGGGAAAGGAAGTACAAGTAAGGACAATGAGCCCAATGACCATTTTGACCACCACACATATCACATATACTCCACTCATGGGTTTGAGATTGTGTGCACAATCCGCCCCCCGGGAGAATTTAAACAATATTGCCACGAGTGTGGTCCTCCACAATAAGGACAAGGGTCATTATCTGACCAATTTTCATTACATGATGCCATTTTCAAAAACTACTAAAATAAAGAAGAAAATCAACAAGAAAACAAATAAGAAAATGAACCAAGATAAGAGAAAATGGCTACACAAATATTCACAAGTTTGAACCAAAGCACATACGTTTACTTCTCAAACAACCTAAATGCGATCGGCAACTGCACCAATTTTATTGACATCCAAATCCACTCCTCAAAGAGTCAGCAGACATGGTCGCATGCAATATAATATACTCAACTATAAGTCGGGGTCAAATTCCACAAAGAACGATATGTAAGCGATTAGGCAATGTAGGAGAATTATCACTTATTATGCTAAGCCAAACACTAATAAAGTTATTTTGAGAAAATGCTATAACTAAATGCGAAAGTGCAAACTAACTTAGAAAGAAACAAAATGAGCAATGGCTACAAGCATGGATACACAGTGAATTATACTCAAGTAACTATCCAATGTATTTCATGATTTTACACAATGAACGAGTTTATGTTGATTAGCACGGATAATAATTCTTTAATAGCTTCAAAATCCATAATTTAATTATTCCTAACACAATTAAGAGGATTAAGTGCACCCAATATGGCTACAAGTAGTTCAATCCTATCTCTAGGTAGAATCTATAAAATGAGGGTTAACGCCTCAAGTTCTTGTAATTAATTTTTTTCAATCCCAAATTACCTTTTTCAAGATTAATTCGAAGTTAATGGGCGAATCCTAAGGTTAGCTAATCCCTTTGAAAATATTAAAAAACAATAATAACTAAAGAAATAATTAACTCACTTCATAATTAGTAATCATACAATACATAAGCACAACAAGATATTTAATCCAAACTTTAATAATGAATATTCCCATAAACAGGATTCAAGTATTGGAAAAAATACTTCACAATTGGATATTTAATACAAAGCAAGGAAATAAATAAATGAGTAAAAATGGTTAAGAAATTCTCAACAAAAGTCTTCAAATCATCAAGTTCCAAGTGTGCGTGCAAGAACCCTAGCTCAAAACTTGTGTTCTTAGTCAAGAAGACCAATAATAAGCCATAGATGTCTCAAAGGTAGCCAAAGATATTGTCCAAATGAGCTGAGTCGTGTATTAAATGGTTTGGGGGCGAAAAACACGATATGCCAAAACTGTCCAGATTTTCTACCAGTTATGTGAATCTCGTTCGCGACAAAGGCTCTGCGATCGCAATGAACAATGCTTCAAAGAACCCCGATCGCAAATTGAATCTCGCATTCGCGTAGCACATTTGACCAGTTGCTAACCAGATTTTCTTCACCGCATTCACATAAAGTCAAGCACATTCGTGATAGACTTGCATCTCTCCATTTCATGATCGCATAGAGTACTTGACCAGTGACTGACCAGCTTTCATTCTTCGTGTTCGCCTCATTTCAACCGTGTTTGCGATCGCGAAGAGCATTAACTGGCAGTAGTAATTTTTTTCATTTTAACATATTTTGACTTGTTTTCTTCCGTATCTTCTCTAAATCACATAATACCTGAAATATGCCAATAAACCTCAACAAATGCCTCAGTTTCTCAACAAAATCTTAAAAAAGTCTAAGTATCAAGAAGAGATAAGTTGGTAAAATACCAACTTATCATTAAACTTCAAGTACCATAGGCTTGCCCCTCATGTAAATCTCTACTAATGTAAGCATACTCGGTTTGGAATCAAATAGGATTTCTTTCGTGTTGTAATGAAGGTTTTTGGTCGGGGATAAGATACTATATAGGATACAATTGGTTACACCCTTGCTTAAGCACTTCACATCTTGTTGGCTCACATTTGTCAAAGGTCCAAGCAAGGAAGGCAGATATATTCAGAATATCCCAAGTAGAATCTAAACTATTGCGGGAGTTCGTGATCCGATTTTAGAAAGAAAGGATGTTGTTGTCGACAGTACTGGCTGAGTGGGTAGGGGAGGCATTTATAAAGGGTCTCAGCCTATTGAGTTTTGATATCTCCCTTAAATTAAAGGAAAGCTTGCTAGAATTTTAGGCAACCACATGGGCAGATGTTCATAATTGCTACGAGTCAAAGATTAGAATAGAAGCTGATCAACTGGGTTCTTCAGCATCTTCCAAAGGATGAAATTGTGATCGGAATCAAGATAAGTTCAAAAGTGATTTCGATGCATATCGTAGGTCCTCTAAGAATTGTTTTCAACCTTACGAAAGTGCTAATGGGCGAGGAAATAAAGGTTCTCAGTCCTTGGATATATTCACTTCTGATAGAAGGCGGATTGTGGTCAGAGTAACAGATCTTTGTAGGAGAAAGAGGTATCGGGATCCCGAGATTCAACATATCTCGAGTTATCCAACTACAACTTTAACATCAACTTGGTAAAACTGGTGTCCGTTATGAGTAATATTAAAGAAGCTAGGTTCCCAAAACCAATCCGCTTGGATCCAAGCCAAAGGGATCCTAATCTATGGTATGAGTTCTATGGAACTCACGGCCACAGGAGCGGGGACTGCTGACACCTTCATGAAGAGGTAGCAACATTGTTGAAGAATGGTCACCTCGGAGAGTTTTTAAGTGATCGGGCCAAGTACAACTATGGGCAAAACCGAGATATTGCAGAACCTCAAAACCGGCTATAGGGTCTCCTCGTATGTTGATAAACATGATCTTCGGTGGAGACGAAGTAAATGGGGTAACATTTCTGGCAGCAAAGAAGACAAAGATATTGGTAACTCATGGAACGAGGATCAGAGAGGTCTCAGAAGATGACATCACATTTACAAAAGAAGATGCTAATGGACTTCTTCTATCGCACAATGATGCTCTGGTAATTTCTCTTAATGTTTTAGATTTCAAAACTAAACGTGTTTTGGTTAATCTAGGAAGTTTAGCCACCATCATACAATGGAGAGTTTTGGAGCATGCAAAGTTAACTGGAACTTAATTCCGACAACAAAACTTCTGGCTGGGTTCAATTTAACAAGTGTAACGACTCGGGGAGAAATCTTATTGCCAATACATGCCGAGGGAGTAACGAAGACCACCATTTCTAAGTGGTAGATGGTGACATGAGCTATAATGTAATCCTTGAAAGGCCATGGTTTCACGGCCCAAACTTAGGGAGCGCAACCGGCGCTCAACCGAGTGGACCCGGCCGAGCAAGCCTATTAGATTTCCTTCTATCCAAACTCATCAATAAATAAAGAGGAGATGTACTCCATTAATCAAACACTAAGTAGTTTTTATTAGCAACTTCCATTTCATTTCCTTTAGTAGCTTCATTCATAATTTCCAAAATATTACAAGTTTATAGATTTAATGAAAAATATGTTTTGCCAAATACCAACATTTCTAGTTCAGTTCCCAACATCAAATACCACCCACAATCTGTCTACGGAGCCTCTAAGTACAATGGAAGAGTAATAAGGAAATGCCGGCAACAAGGCCCCGGGTATACCTCAAAACATAGTACATGAGAAACAAAAGATACATGACCCCGAGATGAAGTGGGGCTCACCAAGACAGCTGAATAGAGAGTACCGCTATCACTAATCAATACTGCCTACTGTGGAATCACCTGCATCTATTAAAGATGCAGCGCCCCTGGCAAAAGGGACGTTAGTACCGTCGAATAATACTAGTATGTATAGTTAAAAGTCCTCTTTCAAAATAGAATTCCCATATAGGAAAAGGCAACACATAGAAACAGCAACTCACAATAAACAATATCCAAATGTCCAGTTAAAACATAATAATTTTCAAAATATGAACTTCATATACTCCCTCTGTTCCAGTTTATGTGAACCTATTTCCTTTTTGGTATGTTCCAAAAAGAATGACCCCTTTCTAAATTTGGTAACAATTTAGCTTAAACTTACAATTCTACCCTTAATGAGACGCTTTTATAACCACACAAATACTTTGGGCCCCATTTTAACTTGTTTAGGACAACAAATTCCAAAAGTCTTCATTTTTTCTTAAACTTCGTGCCCAGTCAAATAGGTTCATATAAATTGGAATGGAGGGAGTACAATTTTGGTTGGGAGATCATTAGCATAGATATACCATCATCTTTGTTAGCTCGGAGTCTGATCACGCCCGATCGGCTAGGCCATCTCTCCACGAACAATGTGGTTTGATAGGTGATGCAAAAGAAACTTGCTACCAAGAGTAGTACCACCATGTGCGCAACATGACATCTGATCTCCACCCGATCAGCTAGGCCGCCTCCCCACATATGCCGTGTGGGTTGACTTTTCCAATTCACATCTATTACCAGTTTTATCCCAATTAAGGGGAATAATCACAATTTCACCAATATTTCAATTCCATCCCAAATAAGGGGAAACAATCACAATCCTCCCCTGTACCGGCACGCGTAGTTTTAGGTGTGGGCCTTATGACCCACCCTTCTTCGGTTTGCTAATGATACTCCCAAAACATTTTTGATTTGGTTTGCACATAAAGGTAACATAATTACAAATGTGTTCACCTTAAAATATTTCGTATTGTATATACCTTCATTAGTATTTTCACCTAGTCACAACAACAATATTTCCTTGGCTCTTTTGGCCTTTCACAAGATTCTTTATTCATGGCCCGATGGACGTATTTCATATTCCAACATTTTCACTTCTTTTATTTTTAAAGATCACCATCCAATATTAACATATAGAATATTTCGAAAATTATATACCTCAAGTTCATTAGTTATGGAAAACTTAACCACAAAAGGTTTCTTCCTAAAGAATGGGGCATACCATCCAGCAATAGAAACACACATCAAGATCATAAACAATCCATACACCATTTATTCTTACAATTCTCTTTCCCAGAAATGACAACGTACAATTTCAATACCTGATTGTATAATGACTCGAATCACACTAGATATATTTATAAAGCAAAGCATTATTTAAAACAGCCACTTATGGGCATAAATTGAGTACAAAAGCTTTTAGGCAATTTTATTTTTGATGTCATTTATGAATAATTACATCGTGTCTCATTTCATGATCTGTCTCACATCTTCTCATTTCATTGGCATCACTAGTCACAATTATAATTTAAGTTCTTGGTACATTGGCCACACTCTATTTTCCCAATTCACTTATTTCCTTTTCAAGCATCCTAACAGATTATCAACAATAAGATATTTTCAATCAAGGCTTTAGGCACACATATGAGCAATTAAGAGTCTCAAGCATATTGAGTTTTTCTCACACAATTTGGCATACTAGCTTTTATTTGAAACACGACTCAAATCCATAACATTTTAATACGCAAACCACACTTTGAGCATATATATTTTGACATAAGGCTCATTCGGAATAGTCAAGTTTATAGGAGATAACCCGGAATATAGAAATAAGGAATCTTGAGCCAACCATACTTGAACTTACGGGAAATTATGGAATTCGATTCTAAGAGAGAAAGTTTAGCCAACATACCTTGTTCGAGCTTTCCTGAAGTTACTATAACGCCCCAACACGTCTAGCAATAACAATCTATAGGAAAATAGTGAAAATCGATTAATAATTAGAAGGATTCCCATGATGTAACTCTCTTAGAAATTTTGTCAAATACCTAACATGTGAAATAGACTACAAGGCTCTACAATGGAGATCCTTTCATCCCTCAACCAATTTCAATAAGAAACTACCCAAAATGGTTCATTACTCCACATACTACAACTTTGTGTCACATGCATGGCCTATTTCCAACCCTACAATATATATTTGAACTCATAACCTCTTGTATGAAATCTTAGAAGTAGTATTTACCCAAAAAGATAATGATCTAGTGATTAGCGTCCTTGATTCTTGAGGATTGATGCAAGATTGGATGATTGGGAGGTTAGGTTTTCTCCTTCTCTCTCTAAAATACTCTCACCTCTCTCTAGATTCACGAAAAAAATCGCCCCAAATAAAGCCCCGAAGCCTATTTATCAAAATGGGGGCAGGTTATGAAAATAGGAAAATGGACCCTCCGATATCAGGTATGCGGTCTCAGAATGGACCGTAGAACGGGTATGCAGGTCGCACAATGGACTGCAAAACTGATCCCCAAAATTGGGCTGCACTAGACAGGTCTGCAACCATTTTACGGTTTGCACAATTGTTTTGCGGTCAAACAATTGGCCGTAGAATTTCATTTTTCCAGCTTTTGGTAATTTGGTCATAACTTTTTGTAGAAGTGTCCAAATGACGAACGGTTTGAAGAGTTAGAAACTAGACTCTAAGATATTTCATTTGATAGGTTATGCATCACATAACACCTTATATATATATATATATATATGCTCGTCCAAAGTTTGGTCTTGTGCGTACTCATTTGAAATTTTAGTCTATTATGTAATTTTCCAACTTGACTTAGGCCTCTCTTTAGACCCCCACATTACTTATAATATGCCTCATACACTTATTACCATCTTCAATTGATATCCATCATATTAATAGTCCTCGTCTGTACACAAAATAATATAATTAGTCTACCTTGGCACTAGGGAATCTTAAATTACTTAGCAAAATTTTCTGGAGCCTTACACATGGATACATGAAATGAAGGTTGTACCTTCAACATAGCATCAGCTGTTGTAATTTCCCACACTAGAAGGGATCAATTAGATCATAGGAGATCAACCGACTGTAAGGGAGATTAACACGGTGACCGTTTCCAGTAGCAAAGGAAAAGAAACTAGCAAATAGCAATTACACAAACTAGTGCCTTCTTCCACTGCAATTGAAGATGATAAAGAAGAGGAGTCATCAGAATTTTATCAGGTATCAAGGTCTTTTCAGGTACTGGAGGAAATGGATGCGACCAAATCAACCGAAGAAGAGCTCGAACAAGTGGCCTTGTTCGAGAAGTTCTTACAAAGCAAATTTCATTTAGGAACGGGTTTGAATACCCAACTCAGGTTAAAAATTATGGTTTTTCTAAAATCTAACATTGATTGTTTTGCGTGGTCGCATTCAGGTATAACAAGTATTCCATTAGAAGTCCATAAGCTGAGTTTGGATCCTTACTTTCCTCTAGTAAGGCAGAAGAAACGACTGATAGCATAGGTTAGAAATAGGTTTGTCAAGGAAGAGGCAACACTGTTATTAAATATAGGTTCAATTTGGGAGGTGAATTACCCCGATTGGCTAGCTAATGTAGTGGTGGTGCCTAAAACGAATAATAAATTTACAATGTATGTAGATTATAATGATTTGAATAAGGCATACCTTAAAGACACTTTCCCGTTGCCAAACATTAATCAAATGATTAATGTTCTGACTGTGCATAAGTTAATGAGTTTTCTTGATACTTATTCCAGGTATATCAAATTAAGATGCACCCAGAAAATCAGGAAAATACGCCATTTATCACAAATTTTGGCACATACTGCTATAATGTGATGCCTTTTGGGCTTAAGAATGTCGGAGCCACTTATCAGAGGCTCGTTAATAAAATGCTTGAAAAACATATAGGTAAGACAATGGAGATTTATATTGATGACGTGTTAGTTAAGTCTCTGAATGCAGGAGATTATTTGAAACATCTCCAAGAAACATTTGACATTATGAGAAAACACAACATGAAGCTCAACCCGGAGAAGTACGCATTCGGAGTTGGTTCCTGTAAGTTCTTGGGGTTTTTGGTCTCTAAAAAGGAATCTAAGTAAATCCCAATAAAATCAAAGCCATCGAGATATCCCGGACTAGTTAAAAAGTGCGAAGGAAGTACAGAGGTTGACTGATAGATTGGCGGCTCTAAGAAAATTTATCTCGAGGTCTTCGAAGAAATGCCATCACTTCTTTTAACTTTTGAAAAAGAAGAACGATTTCGTGTGGACTCCGGAATGCCATCAGGAATTGAAAGATCTAAAAAGGTACCTATCTAGCCCTCCATTGTTGTCAAAACTGATAGAAAGTGAGCAATTATTAATCTATTTAGCAGCCTCGGAAGTAGCGGTAAGCATTGTTCTGGTTCGGGAGGAAGAAGGTACGCAATTTCCTATTTATTATGTTAGTAAATTCTATCAGCAGCGGAGACACATTATCCGCCCCTTGAAAAATTGGCCCTAGCTCTTGTAGTAGCCTTTCGAACGCTTAGGCCCTATTTTCAATGTCATTCTACTGTTGTGACAACATTTCCCTTGAGGAATGTCCTTTATAAGCCTGAGTTATCGGGTTTTTTGGCTAAATGGACAGTCGAAGTTAGTGAATTCGACATTACATACAAGCCTAGGATTGCAATCAAGTCACAAATTTTGGCTGACTTTATGCTGACTTTAGTCCGGGATTAATGCCTTTAGCTGCTAAGGGAGCAGTGTTGGTATCGGGAATGGTATCAGGTATTTGGATCTCATTTACGGATGAAGCTACCAACGTAAAAGGGTCCGGTCTTGGGGTGGTATTAATCAACTCCTTCGGGGGAGACCCTGAGGCAGGCCATTAGAATTGTGCCACTAACTAACAATGAAGATGAGTACGAGGCTTTGATTGTATGACTTGAACTAGCTCGGGGACTAAGTTCTAGGTCATCGAAATAAAGTACGACTCCCAGCTAGTGGTGAACCAACTATAAGGAATTTTCGACATTAAGGAGGAGTGCATGCAACAATACTTAAACAAGATTCAAGTATTACTTTTCCGATTCGGGGATTGGTCAATCATCCACGTTCTATGGGAGGAGAATGTGGAAGCAGATGCATTGGGTAATTTGGGTTCGTCCACGGAAATAAAAGGGTCTGATTTTGGTGCAGTAGTTCAATTGTTGCATTCGGTGTTGGATGTGGATGGCTACTGTGAAGTTAACTCAACCAACTTAATTTGGGATTAGAGAAATGAGTTTATAGAATATTTAAGGCATGGAAAATTTCCTAAAGAACCAAAAGCATCCCGGGAACTACGGACCAACGTAGCTCGTTACTTTCTTGTTTACAGTCAATTATATAGGAGATCGTTCCATGGACCATTGGCTTGGTGTTTAAGGATATCGGAAGCTGGTTATATGATGAGGAAAGTTCACGAAGGAGTATGCAGGAACCATTCTGGTAAAGACTCGTTGGTTCTCAAATTAGTAAGGGTTGACTACTATTAGCGCAGATGGAACAAGACGCAAAGATATTTGTAAAAAAGTGTGATAATTGTCAACATCATGAAAAGTTAGTGCATCAATCGGCAGAATTGTTGCATTCGGTGGTGTCACCATGGTTGTTTATGCAATGGGGGATGGACATAGTCTGTCCCTTACCACAAGGACCCGGTAAGGTAAAATTTCTTTTGGTTTTAACTAATTATTTTACTAAATGGATTGGAGCAGGTGCTTACCAAGATAGGATAATTAGAATTGATTGATTTTATATGGGGTCACATTGTCAGTCGGTTTGGATACCAAAAGAAATTGCTTGTGACAATGGGTCATAATTTATAGGTTCCAAAGTCACAAAGTTTTTGGAAGGATTGAAGGTCAAACGATTTACATCTTCACCGTACCACCAGAGTGTTAATGGACAGGCGGAGTCACCGAACAATGTAATAATCCAAAACCTTAAAAAGAAGTTAGAAGATGCAAAAGGCAAGTGGCCAGATTAGCTATCAGGTGTGTTGTACCACTGCAAAGTCGAGCATAGGTGAAACACCCTTCTCACTTGTATACAGTTCGGAGGCTTTGATTCTGGTGGAGGTTGGGTAACTGATCCTGAGGTCATCCCGAGCAAACGAGGAGACAACTAAAGAAGCATTGCTGGTTAAATTAGATTTGCTTGAAGAGCACCGGAATCTGGCATATGTGAGGATGGCAGCACAAAAGCAAAGAATGGAAAGACATTACAATCGTAGAGGAAATCTTAAATATTTTAAAGTTGGGGATTTAGTTTTGAGAAAGGTAACTCAAAGTACTCGAGAAGGTGGGACTAATGTGGGAAGGACCTTACTGGGTTTCAACTATAATGGATAAAGGTTCATATCAGTTGAAAAATCAATATGGAGTTAAATTACCAAGCAATTGGAACGTGACTCATCTCAATAGGTATTATTGCTAAAGATCCTTGTTGGTTGTCACGCCTCGAACCTGGGCCTGGACGTAACACGACACTCGGTGCCTGACTACATGTGACCGAGCAAACCAACTGGCTGGCTGAATCAACATGTGATATCATAACATACTAAATGCGGAAGATAAACTAACACATGCTGATATACTAAATGTCTGAATGATAAAAGTCAAAGTGTGGAAACACTAATACAAGTCTGAAACATGTCTGTAGCCAACGTTGCTTAACACAAAAAGCTTGTGACTCTGTCTAATTGATACTCTAGTCTATGAAGCCTATAATGATTTACTGAAAACATTGACTGTTTGAAAATACTGAAGACTATAAGATAATTATAATTCCCCGAAAGAACAGCGGATCACCAAACAGCTGATACGAGAGTCCTAGCGCTCTGAATCGTCAACCTGTAAATCATTACCTGTATTGTGAGATGCAGGCCCCGGGCAAAAGGGACGTTAGTACATTTGAATTGCACTGGTATGTAAAGAAACTGAAAGAAAGAATTATAAATGCTAAGACTGAAACTAAGCTGATAACTGAGATTTGATAATTGATAACTGAAATGATAACTATTGAAACTGAAACTGAAATGATAACTGATAACTGATAACTGAATTGATAACTGATAACTGAATTGATAACTGATAACTGAACTGATAACTGGCAACCGAAATGATAACTGATAATTGAATTGAACAAAGGAAGTAAAAATATGAACATTCCCTCTTCTAAATGATGAACAACCTGTTTATCTGAATAAGCTACAGCCTCGGGCCCAATATATATGCGCACAAGCTACGGCCTCAAGCCCAAGTATACGTATACATAACTATGGTCTCAGGCCCAAATATTCATAAAACATAAACTACGGCCTCAGGCCCAAACATGCGTAAAGCATAAACTACGGCCTCAGGCCTAAGTATGCATAAAGCATATAAACTACGACCTCAGGCCCAAATACAGGTGTTTAACATTCAGGAACTGAGAATCAAACTGCAATACATGATAGTGAATACTGAATCACACTGAGTTATATGATACTGGAATACTGGATCACACTGAGTTACATAATACTGGAATACTGAAATGGGACTAGATTGAGACATGTATTCTTGAACTGATTATGAACACTGAAACATCAACTGTTTATGGCATACTGAGTAATCTATACTGAGACTCAGGGACATTAAACCCAAGTCTATATTGAATACGAACAGAGCTCACAACGTTCAGAATGAAAGTTATGAATGAGTTATGAAGCTAGAGAATAGAAGTTCTACAACTATTCAAGGAACTAGGCTTAACTATATTTCTGAGGCAATTGATAACATGGTAAAAGAAACGTAGTGTACGGAGAATAATTAACATTCCCAAACATAGAGAGTTAGCCTCACATACCTGAATTTCGTCCCTTATTGATAATACAATGATCCACAATACTAAGAAACTTCAATCTACAATAGCAACATCCAATGGAACCAATATTAGTAACAAATTCCATAACTTAAGCCATTTAGGCATATTATCAAATACCTTGTTGGCATAAATCTCTACATCTCATCACCATATAGTTAGTTCATCTAATTATCACCATTCATCAACAATTTATCCCACCATCATGATTAACCAATTTATAACTTCCAACATCACATATATGGCAATCCATCCACACCCAACCAATAAAATTCTAACAAATATTCATCTATCAATCTCTACTATAGTTATGTAATTAAATTGGAAATTTATGGCTTCCAATCACCATAACAAGAGTTCTATTACTTATTCATACTCATATTCCCTTAATAAATCTATACATGTAAGTCTAAGGGTGTAGGATTACCTTTTTGGAAGAAATCTTGTAACCCTCCTTTGAGTTCTTGAAGAAATCTCTTGAAGATATAAGTATTTTATGTGTAGATTTCAACAATACTAGTGGAGAAATGATGGAATTTCATACCAATATAATGGGGATTACTTACCTTGAAGATGGTAGGAGTTGGTGGTCTTGAGTGAGTGAAGAAGAACCCCAAGGGTCGTCCAAAAAGAATGGGGAAAAGGAATCTCGAAATTGTATTTATAAGCCCAAATTTCGGATGAGGCCTCGGATGCTTCGCATCCCCACTTCACTCCTCTCAAGAGCTCGGATGATATGGCAGCACTTCACTGCCAGCCCCTCTTTTCAGACGCAGCCTCAGATGTTTCGCATCCGCGCAGTCCTCCGCCAGCCTTTGGTAATTTGGTCATAACTTCTTGTAGGAAAGTCCAAATGATGAACGGTTTGAATATTTAGAAACTAGACTCGAAGATCTTTCATTTGATAGTTTATGAATCATATGACACCTTATATATCTGTAGTTATGATCATCCAAAGTGTGGTCTTGTGCTTACCCATTTGGAATTTTAGTCTTTCATGTAATTTTCAAACTTGGCTTAGACTTGAGTCTCTCCTTGGACCCCAAATCACTTATGATATACCTAGTACACTTATCATCATATACAATTGATAACCATCATATAAATAGTCCTCGTCCGCACACAGCTGATTCATATTTACGGAGTGTTACATTACCCATACTCATCTTGATAAGGCTTCACATGTCTAAAAGATCCCATTAATACTCATCTAACACATCCACAACTAATCCAGATTTATGGGGGTATTACACTGGTACTGAATGTATGTGCTGCAATCTTTTTCCCTTCGTCTAGTTTTGTCCAATTAGGTTTTTCTGGCAAGCTTTTTAATGAGCCAGTAATGTAAAGCATACTACGAAGAAAGGATCACTGGCAAAAACAAGACTTCTGTATACGGTCAAAATCAGGCTCATCTATTGCATGACAGATCAGGATTAAAATGTAATGAGTTGAAGATCGACACCGGGTTCAATCAAACTAGGATACGAGGTTAGAAAACCCGTCTTCGAGGTTACTGAGTCCATAAGAGCATAATCGACCCTGATTCCAAATGAGCCCAAGGTAACATTGTCGGACCAGATAATGGAAGGTCAAAATATCCATAACCGGTTGAATATCATGGTGGGAATATCGGCATGTATCAATGAGGAACCGGTTAATTAGCAAATCATGAGAATTTTTACTTTTTACAGAATTGTACCTAAAGTAGGATTCCCCTACTATATAAAAATGATCTGATTATTTGCAAGAGACATGGTAACACGCATCCCAAAGCATTATAATATTATTATTTTCTCCAAGCTACTGTTCTTTTGTATTTGACATCATTTGAGTCACATTCAGTTCAAGTGAGATCTATTTCCCAAGGCTATAGTTGTTCAAGTCACACTGTTTGAATTTACTTTATTAATATTTGCTTTATTTATAATTCAGCTTATCGCTTTGTGTCAGATTAATCCACGTATCCTTAAAACCACTTATAAATTTAATTGTTATCCGATTTTGAGGGTAAATAACTTCCAATGTTCGAGTTCTCATACTTATCATCCGAATAATGGGGGGAACCATTATGTATGAAAGTACTAAACGTGTTATGAAGAATGGGGATTGTTAGAACTGGGATCAATATCTTATCAGGACCGAGGACTGCCGACTGCATGGTCAGCCCCGTAGAAATAAGTTGTACAAGTTAGCCACATGTATTGGCATCTTTATTTACTTAAGCAAAAGAATGTTTATGTAAATGTACTTTTAAATATAGAGGGAATAAATCAAAGTCCCTTTATTTTTATTTATGTAAATATACGTTTAAATATAGAGGGAATAAATCAAAGTCCTTTTATTTTTATCTTATATCTTGTCTGAATGATAAGTTAATTTATTTTTTTTGTTTGAAAGTTAGTTAAAACTTCAAATGCTTGTGTCGGAATGAACAGGAGACGTCCTCTTCAAGAGCACCATAAACATAAGGGCCATCTCTTATGAAGCCCTCATAGTCAAAGTTTAGAGTCCAGAAGTCTTGTTCTTGTCCAAGATCTTCGATTTCAAGTCGAAATGTCTAACTCAGTAAATGGAGGTGGAAACAACAACCTTTAGGACCACGGAGAAAACGGCGTGGGTGTTCCAGGTGTTGGTGTGCCACCACAAAACCTTGGGAATGCGCCATAACCAATCCCCATGGACGCGGTCTCGCACGACGCCCAACAGGTCGATATAAGCTCGCACACTGACAGGAGCGTGTGTCAAGGAGATCCACAAGAAACTCAGAAAGCCCCGACCAGGGAAGAGCGTGAGGTTAACCTTCATGTTATTTTTGAAATGTTCCAGGCACAACAACTAGCTATTGCTCAGTTGCAAAGTCACCAGAAAACTCCTAGCACTATAGCACTGGGGACAGCTCCCCCAGCCGAACAGGCACCAAAGAGATCGAGCAATAACGGGTCGATGGCCGATCCCGCCATCGTAAAAATGCTTGAGGACCTCATCAGAAGGATTGAGTCGGGCGAGAAAATGATAGAAGCCAATGAGAAGAAGGTCGAGACCTACAACTTCAGGGTCGACCAAATTTCGGGCGCGCCCAATGTCCTGAAAGGTATGGATTCGAAGAAGTTCATACAAAGGCCGTTCCTAGAGAAAGCGGCCCCGAAACCCATTCCAAAGAAGTTCATAATGCCGGAACTCCCAAAATACAACGGGACCTAAGACCCCAATGAGCACGTTACTGCTTACACTTGCGCAGTGAAGGGCAATGACATAAAGGACGACGAGATCGAGTTCGTCCTATGGAAGAAGTTCGGGGAAACACTCTCGAAGGGGGCCATGATGTGGTATCACAACCTAGCTCCTAACTCCATAGACCCATTTTCCATGCTAACAGACTCCTTCATAAAAGCATATGTCGGAGTCATCAAAGTAGCAACGAGGAAATCCGACGTCTTCAAGATCAAGCAAAGGGAGAACGAGATGCTGCCAGAATTCGTATCTCGCTTTCAAATGGAACGAATGGAACTACCACCGGGTCTCCGACCACTGGGCGGTGCAGGCCTTCACTCAAGGTTTGAGTGAACGGCTTGATGGCTTCAAAGTAGCTTAAACAGAATTTGGTCGAGTATCCTGCTGTGACCTGGTCAGACGTCCACAACAAATACCAGTCGAAGATCAGGGTCGAAGATGACCAGCTAGGAGCCCCATCGGGATCAGTATACCCAAGTAGGCTTCTGCCAAAGGAGCCAAAGCCAAACAAAGAAAGATACCAGTCATACACCAAAGACAGGAAAAACGCTCCGAGGTGCAACCCACCTCGCAATGATCGAAGGATAGACCAAAGACAGGATCCTCGGGGACTCATCAACAGACCCAGATTCGATAGGAACGCAGGGCCAAGGGGGGCACCTCACTTATTGGAATACAACTTCAACGTCGATGTGTCAGACATCGTGTTCGCCATCAACAAAATTAGAGACGCCAGGTGGCCCAGGCCTATGCAATCAGATCCCTCATAAAGAAATCATAACTTAGTATGTGAATTTCACAACATGCACGGCCACAGGACCGAGGATTGCCACCAACCCCGAGAAGAGGTAGCCCGACTACTTAACAAAGGTCACTTCCAGGAATTCCTCAGCGACCGAGCCAAAAATCAGTTCCGAGAAAGAGAGGCGGCCAAAAAGAACGAGATGAATGAGCCACAACATGTCATCCACATGATTTTGGGAGACATCGATGCCCCACAGGAGCCCGTGATGAGAAAAACAAAAATATCTATCGTCAGGGAAAAGCAAACCCGGGGTTACACACCTGAGGATGCTCTCACATTCAGCGACGAGGACATCGAGACCTTGTCTCAGCCTCACAACGATGCACTGGTAATCTCTTTCCTTGTAAATACATTTCAAATTAAACGTGTACTGGTGGATCCAGGCAGCTCGACCAACATTATCAGGTCGAGAGTGGTAGAGCAGCTTGGACTGCTCGACCAAATCGTGCCCACCACTCGAGTCCTCAATGGATTCAACATGGAAAGTGAAACAACGAAAGGAGAAATCACCCTCCCAGTCAAAGTGGTCGGCACGACCCAAAATGCCAAATTCCATGTCATCGATGGAGACATGAGATACAACGCCTTGCTAGGAAGGTCGTGGATACACTGCATGAGAGTAGTACCATCAACCCTCCATCAAATGATGAAATTCCTGACAAAGGATGGGATAAAACCGTCTATGGGGAGCAGCATGCGGCAAAGGAAATGTTTACGGTGCATGTCGTAGCGTCGGTGCTAATATCTCCACCACCGAAGGAGCCAATGGATAAGCAAATGATAAAATAGCGATGACAAGTTACATTCTCGGCTACGCCCGACTTAACGAAGTGAAGGACCATACCGAGTCCTCATAGTAAATGATCGAGTCACACCGAGACCGGAAGCACCATTCACGCTAAGGTATGATTGTTTCCCTTTTTCAGTTGTATTTTATACTAACCGGAATGCAGGTACCCGGTCAAAACAGTCGAAGCTCTTCCCAGCCCGAAGGCCTTAGGTTTCAAAAGCATGTGTTGTACTCTTTTCCTTTGGCCAAGTTTTCATCCCAAGAAGGGTTTTTACCGGCAAGGTTTTTAACGAGGCAACATCTATATGCTACCTAAGAAAGACCCAACAAGTATTCAAGGCTTCTTTTGCAATCCACCTCGAACACTAGGGTGCATCCCCCCGGAAGGTCACCCACTCGAAAAAGCTAAGAAACGCCAAATGGGGTCCCAATAGGAAAATGATGTACCGGACCAAACGGCCAAACGAATCGTGTCCGTATAGCCGGGCTCCCGACAGCGAAAACATGTACACTTGTACCAAATAATTGAACAATATCTTTTATCAAAGCATCTCGCACCCCAAGAGAAGCTCGGCACCTTCACAAAAACGATTCCTTCGCCAAAAATGTCCCAAACGCTCGGGGACTGGCGTCAACAATTCAATAGATGAATGACCTATGGGTCGGGAATCCAAGCGTATAAGCCCTCAGATGAGGCAACATGAAAATCGCAAAACATCTCCAGAGCCGAAAGTGCCCCGAATACTCGGGGACTGGCGTCAAAATCTCAAAAAACGCACAACCTCAGGGTCAGGATCTCCAAAATCGTAAGCCTTCGATGAAGCAATACAAAGTTTGCAAGCAACGGCTTCCGAGCCAAGATACCCTCGATGACTCAAGGATTGTCGCAACTATATCTGTAAGATCCCGAGTGGGCAGACTCGGTCTCGTAAGACCTACATAAGGCAGCAACTATATCTGTAAGACCCCAAGCAAGGCATGAACTACACGTGTACCAAGTGACAATATCTATAAGATCTCAAGCAAGGCATGAACAATGCTTGTACCAAGTATCCAAAGTTGTAAGACCTCAAAGGCATGTAAAACTTGTAAGACCTCAAAGGCATATAAAACTTGTAAGACCTTATTAAAGGCATAAACCTGATCTCAAAGTTTCGGCTATATATTGAACTTGTAAGACCCCTAAAAAGGCATACCCTCGATATAGATGCCAAAACTATCTCACTCGAGACTCAAAGGCTCCAGCCGAACACAAATGACTCCGGTCACAAGCCTGTACTAGCCAAACTAACGCGACTCGAGGATGCCCGATAGTCGCTACAAAATCACAGGCCTTCAATTACTTCGAATCTACTTCGGAAAGAACCGGTTAAATAGGCTACCCTTGATACAGGCAAGAGAGCTTCGACCATGTCAGCTCCTAAATATCGGCTTCGAGATACTCAGCCTCCGAGCCAAAACCTCCCGAGGTGCTCGATCATCACCATATAACAACTCACAATCGAGGTTTTTTAATAAGCCATCGAAGAGTCAGGCAAACACTATTTATCCTTATCGAGGGAAAAATAAAGCCCACATAAAGGGTCACATCGACCAAATGCGTAAGAGCTATTATCGCCAGCCTAATGAGCTTTAGGGCCACACACATAAAAGGTCGCTTCGACCCAAGGCGTAAGAGCCACTATCGCCAGCCCACACAAATACAAAACTTGAGGGTCGAATGAGCTCGAGTCGTAACCCGATTCAGAGACTGAACCAAAAATAGTTAACTAAATATGCTTAAGAGCAAGGCATAAGAGCCATTGTCGCCAGCCCGCACTAAAAGGTCGCATCGGCCCAAGGCGTAAGAGCCATTATCTCCAGCCTAATGAGCCAAAAGGCCACACACATAAAAGGTCGTTTCAACCCAAGGCATAAGAGCCATTGTCGCCAGCCCACACTAAAAGGTCGCAACGGCCTAAGGCGTAAGAGCTATTTGCTGCCAGCTCGCATAAAAGGTCGCATCGACCAAGCGCGTAAAAGCCTAGGGGCTAGCCTAATGAGCCCCAGGGCCATATCACGACTATAAAAGATTCCTACCAACTCAAAGACCAGTTCACCTGGCCAAATTCAAGACAGGAAGGGATACAAAAGAAATAAAGCAGCAAAGTTTTCTTTTATACATATATGCAAAAAAACAATCTTCGTCTACAAACATGCTATGAAAATGCTACATAAAGATGGCAGAATATATGTGTCTCCCCCCCCCCCCGGGGGGCTACGACCTACCGGCTCATCTTCGCTTTCTTCAGTATCGGGCAAAAGTAATCGAGCGTCACGCTCGTCTGCCCTCGCTCGTGCCAACTCTTCTGAGAGGGCGAAACCCCTAGCACGGATCTCCTCGAGGGTCTTTCTTCGAGATTTGCAGCGAGCATATTCTTCAACCCTCTCTTCGCGGACGAGGATCCTTCTCAGCTCAGCTTGAGCATCAGCAGCATCCTTTGAATAGGTCGCCATCTACTAGTCGGCCTTAGTTCGACTCATTGCAGCTTCTGCCCGGGCATCAACGATCTCAGTCCTGACCTTCGAAAGCTCAAACTCAAGCTCTGAAATCATTTCTGTCTGAACCGAAGCATCATCACGCTCATGCCTGGACCGGCCAACTTCATCCCGAAGGCGCTCCAGGGCCTCCTTCTTTTCCTACAACTGAAATAAACGAAATGTTAGCCTCGGGAACTAGAAGTAAGAATGCACGCTCACCTAGAACAGAAAATTACTTGCTCCTTCAAGTAGCTCTCATAATTCAAGCCTCGTCCTACCTCATACCGCAAGTATACCAACTCGACCTCCTTTTCATCACAAAGGAGCCTAAGTGATCTCTCCTCATCCAGAGCTTTCCGCAACCTGGCTTCATGACGAAGCAACCTGGACTTAAGCTTGTCGAATACATGCAAAAGAAAACCCAGTATGGAAGGGAAGGCACAAAGCCCGAAAGGTCTATGAAAATAACTCACCACAAAGTGAATCCCCCGGGCTTCCTTGAATGCCGAGCGCATACCTGCCAATCCAGTTCCTTCAGCCCTGAAAGAGTCGACTTCGGTCGAAGCACGGTTGCTCGGTGTATGCGACCTCAGGTTTCTTGTATCTCCCGAAGTACTATCAACGGAAAAAGAAGGCGACGGCAATGGAGAATCCCTCTCTCCAGAACCAGGAACCGCTGACGTGGCAGGCTCGGACGATGCTTCCGCTCCGAAGCCCCAACCCTGTTTTGCCTTGCTTTGAATGCCATCGCCCTATAAAAGCATCTCTCGCTTATTCTTGTCGTTCTTTAGCTCAGAAGCTGGCAACCCTTTCCCCTCTCCAGAGGAGCGCGGCCTCGCCTCGAACGGCTCTTCGATGCCTATGATGGCAAGATTAGTGCGCATAAAGGGAAAATGCATTTCCAAATGAAGGAAGAGAGAGGAAAGAATAGCATAGTACTCACCATGTTGTTTCACTTCCCATCTGCCCCGGGACAAAGCTCGCCACTTGCGCTCATCACAGGTCGAGTGGGTCGCCAACTCTCGGACCCAATCCGGCAAATTAGGAACGTCGCTCGGCGCCCATGAAACCGCTATAGTAAAAGAAAAAGGGCACAATTACGAAACTAGTTTTCGCCATAGGCAAAACTAGGAAGGCACAAAGTGCACCACTTGCGTGTATAGTTTCATTCCTTGGGGAATGGCATAAGCTCCCCGGGGATAATGTCAGTGGTCCGCACTCAGACGAAGCGACTCATCCGCCCCCGGTCTGCATCTTCCTCATCATCAACAACGAAGGGCGTGGTCGATCAGCATCACAAGGTTAGGACCTCGATGGTGAAAGGGTCGGTACATCCTAACATGATGACTGAGTGTAAATTCAAGCCCCGCCATCTCCGCAAAAAATCTCACCATCAATAATATTCGCCAAAATGATGGATGGCTCTACGCCAAGGTAACCCGATACTCTAAACAGAAGTCAAGCACGATCTTATCAAAGGGACCCAGTGTGAAAGGATACGTGTACACATTCAAGAATCCATCGGCACGATCCGTGATGCCCTCGCCTGGGGAAAGTATCTGTAACATTACCTTTTCCCCCATCCGCAGCCTTTTCTCACTAACCCAAGATGTTCCTCTCTTATCGAAGAAGCAATCTTCATGGCATACTCTCGTTGGTCCTGAATGCCGGAGGCAGAGCGTTCCCCTCTCTGTCGAGCAGACCCCGACGCAGCAGTCATGGCTATGGCAAAATTGGAGAACTAAAGAGAGAATCTGTGCAAGTGCGTTAGTGCTAAAGTAATAAAAGGTTTGATGCGGAAAGAGAAGGGCAACTACTTAGAACGGTGAGATGTCCATAAGGAAGAAACAATCCTACTTATACACGGAAGAAGCAGCGACGATCTGCCTGCCTCAAAGCCGAGTAGAAACACTGACCTATGTCATTATTGCTAGTCCTGAGGTGGTACCCGACCTTGAGAACGTCCATCAAAGGGGAGGATAGGATCCAGGATGCTAATCAATTGGTGAAGCATGTTAGACAAGTATTCATACAAACAATTCACAGTTGATAATAGCCATGTATTTGAATTATGCCATGCCATAATCCACTAGAGCAACTTATTCTGATGATAACTTTCTTAATCTACACTAGTTAGTACTCAATCGTCATAACTCATCATTTTGCCGACAAATTATCTTCCACTCAATTACTACAAGAAGAATGGATAAACAGAAGTTACACTGAACATAAGCAAAACTTTCAATAACACCAGATATAGAATTATTTGTGAAGCAAATATAACCCGACTTGGAAGATGTAAGGAGTCGAAGAACAATTCCAGGAATACTGTCACCATAACCCAGTGCTTAATAAAAGATTCAAGTACGACGAAATATCAATTCAGAAAACTTTGCAATGATTTTTATAGTTATTAAGCAAAGATAAGGTTAAAGTGGATGGTCTAACAAACTCCATTGAATTAGTACCGGAATTTGCATATCAATTCAAAACTTACGTATTTTTCTAAAACCCATGAACATATGATAAAATAATAGGACACAGAGGAATTCAATAACATAGGCACCTATAATACTTTTACAAATAGAGTCATTTACTGAAGTTGTGCATTTTCTCGTTTTGTTTATATCGTATGGATCATGCCAAAAGAAAGGAGAGATAGACTTAACATACCTGAGCCGATTCTCTTGACAATCCCTCTAGAAGAATCTTCAATTCAGGCCATATTGATATAAAATGCACTAGTATAAGTATTTGAACCCAGAAACGCGCAATAGAGGATTCCCCAACAACTTTTCCTCCTTTGTCTAACAACTTTCCTAAACGTATTTCCAAGACCTCTATCTTTTCCTCCTTTGTCTAACAACTTTCCTAAACCTACTAACATGACTATATATCAGTTCTACCAAATTCGTAGACACAATAGGAAATGGCATTGGCACGTGCTCAGTGTCATCATTCGGCTTGTCTAGAGATATCAAAATGTATCATCATTCGGGTTGTCAAGAGGTATCAAATTTGGATCAAGATTCATAGTATTCTAATTTTCTTCCTCCATGGAAACTCCAACAGTTTCTCTTAGCACAAAAAAAAGAAAATGGAAATGATACAGAAATCCCAATTTTCAAGCTCAATAAGGTCAGAACCCTGAGCTTCCACCTTGCACTCACTCAACCAAATCAATATCTCAATTTTTACCAATCAATTAAATTTTATTCAGCCTCAATATCTTAGTTTCTACCAAGCAATTGACACCACTCTCACTCTTCCCCTTAATACATATGAATTCAAATCTTATTCAGCCTAAAACAAATGTATATTCCCAAACCTTAACTTTATCGCCAACAAGAACAAACCCTAATATTTTTATTTTACAAAACAAATCAAAATCTAGAGCAAAAGAAGATTCTGCAGAAAATCTCTAATCTTTACTAGGGTGAATCATCAATAACTATAAAAGCACATAACCTTATAGAAGAAAAAAGGAAACTGTCACGACCCCGGTTCGCCCTCCATGAACCATCATGATGGCACCTAGCCTCTACGACTAGGTAAGCCTAAACTTGCGGAAGATAACCAAAACTTGCGGAAGTAAAACAATTTAAAAACTGAAATAAGGCAATAACAGTGTTAAATATATCGCTCGGCATACACCATATTTATATAGATCTCAAAACCAATATCTAAATCCAAGACCTGGACACCCACGAATCACAAGCTAAGATCAATAATACATAGCTCTAACTCCGGAATGTCTAATAAGAACAAGAAGGTACAGAAGGGCTAATTACTAAAAGAAGGAATAGAAAGGGACTTCTCGATCTGCGGACGCGGCAGATGTACCTCGAAGTCTCTAAAGAGGTAGCTTCTCTCAAGGATAGTAGACCTGATCAGCGGTACCTGGATTTGCACATGAAAATCATGCATAGAAGAGGCATGAGTACACCACAGCGGTACTCAGTAAGTGTCAAGCCTAACCTCGGTTGGATAGTGACGAGGAAGGTCAGGGCCCTAATGAGGTTAAATAAAATATAAAGATCAACAGTATAGAACGGGACAGTGTAAATAAGTACAGCAATAAAATAACACAGGATGAACAGAACAACAACAATTATACAGAACAAGGTAAACATGGAAAGGAAATATAGCTCAGCACCAATAGTCACAATCGGGGATCTCCCAGGATATCGTCCTGTAGTCCCATCTTTACATATCTAGTGAATCTCTTGGGATACCGTCCCGTAGTCCATCATATATATATGTCTGAAGGATCTCCCGGGATCCCGTAGTCCAACTCATAGTGCGCGGGGATCTACCGGAATCCCGTTCCATAGTCCCAAATGTAAATACCCAGTACTGGGGGAATCTACCGGGTACATTCCCATAGTTCCACATAACTGTGCAGGGGGATCTACCGGGAATCTAACCCGTAGTCCCAAAGTAAATGTGCAGGGGGATCTACCGAAAATCTAACTCGTAGTACCAAAGTAAACAGACAAGGGGGAGCTACCGGAATCCCACATCCGTAGTCCCAAAATAAATACACAGCAACAACAGGAAGATAAACAGAAATAGCAAAATCCATATTAAGGCAATAAGTGATTCTAGCCTAGCATGTTGCACATAATTCAAGTAAGGCAAGTTAAATCAAATGAAATAATTAAGTCACTTAGAAATGATTTCCTAAGCTAACAACAGGCTTAATAGTGCAAGTAATAGAAACAGGAAAGGAAACATACTAGTAAGTACTTAAAGAAAATCGGATTTCCAACAATTAGCACAAGTACGCACTCGTCACCTCACGTACAAGGCATTTCAATTACCAAATATACCAATCATAAGGAGAAGGTCCCCCACACAAGATTAGACAAGCCACTTACCTCGAACCAGCTCAAAATCAACCCAACACCACGTCTTTGCCACGAGTACTCGACTCCAAATGGCCCAAATCTCCAAGTGATTACCCTTTGTTTTCCTCAAAAATCTCTCTTAAAAGCTTCAAACCCGGATGAAAATGCTGAAAGGATCCCTCAAATTCGCGAAGGCAACTATTTATATGTTCTACCCAGCATTTTCCGCATCTGCGGTCCTGCTTCTATGGAACAAGTGTCGCATCTGTGACTTTCACTTAAGGACCTAGCTTCCGCATCTGCGGAACTCTAACTGCAAGAGCGGTTTCGCTTCTGCAGACATTTCACCGCATCTGCGGTTGCTGAGGAAAAATCCCAAATTCGCTTTTGCGGTTCTCTATGTCGCTTCTGCGGGGACCGCAGATGCGAAAATACCAGAAGAACAGCTGCTGCAGCAACTTCAACTCCAAAACATCCTCCGTTAACCATCCGAATTCATCCCGAGGCCCCCGGGACCTCAACCAAAGGCATCAACATATCCTAAAACCTTATTCAAACTTGTACAAATCTTCAAAACACTTAAACAACATCAAAACAACCAAAACACATCGGATTCAAGCCTAAGTTTCTAAAATCTTCCGAATTCCGCTTTCGATCAAAAACCCAACCAAAACACGTCCAAATGACCTGAAATTTTGCACACACAGCCCAAATGACACAACAGAACTATTGCAACTCCCAAAATTGCATTCGGACCCTCGGATCAAAATCTCACAATCGAACCGGAAACTTCAAAAATTCACCCTTCGGCTTTTCAAGCCAAAATTAGCTACGGACTTTCAAAACACAATCCGAACATGCTCCTAACCCTAAAATCACCCAACGGAGCTAACAGAACCATCAGATTTCCATTCCGATGTCTTCTTCACATTGTTCCAACTACGGTCAACTTTCCAACACTTAAGCTCTCATTTAGGGACTAAGTGTCCCAAAACTCCCCAAGACTCAAAACCGAACATCCCGGCAAATCACATTAGCAGAGTTAATAAGGGATCGGGGCATTAATTCATAAGATGACCGACCGGGTCGTCACATCCTCCTACACTTAAACATTCGTTCCTCTTCGAACGAGCATAGAGACATATCTGAAGTAGTGAAAAGATGAGGGTAACGGCTGCGCAGATCCTGCTCGATCTCCTAGGTCGCCTCCTCGACCGGCTGACCCCGCCACTGAACCTTCACTAATGCAATGTTCTTTGACCTCAGCTTTCTGACCTGCTTGTCCAATATTGCCACTGGCTCCTCAACTTAAGATAGATCCTTGTTCAACTGGACTGAATTGAAATCCAACACGTGCGACGGGTCACCGTGATACCTCCGGAGCATCGAAACATATAATACCGAATGAACTCCGGCCAAGCTGGGAGGTAAGGTAAGCTCATAAGCAACCTCTCCAACACGCCTCAATATCTCAAAAGGGTCAATAAATCTCACACTCAACTTTCCTTTCTTCCTGAATCTCATGACGCCCTTCATAGGCGAAACCCGAAGCAGAACCCGCTCTCTAACCATATAGGAAACATCACGAACCTTCCGGTCAGCGTATCTCTTCTGTCTGGACTGGGCTGTGCGGAGTCTATCTTGAATCACCTTAACCTTTTTCCAAAGCATCCTGAACCAGGTCTGTGCCCAACAATCTAGCCTCACCCGGCTCAAACCAACCCACCGGAGATCTGCACTGCCTACCATATAAAACCTCATATGGTGCCATCTGAATGCTGGACTGATAGTTGTTGTTGTAAGCAAACTCCGCCAATGGTAAAAACTAATCCTAAGACCCTCCAAACTCAATCACATACGCATGGATCATATCCTTAAGAATCTGAATAGTGCGCTCAGATTGTCCGTCCGTTTGAGGGTGAAATGTTGTACTCAACTCTACCCGAGTACCTAACTCATGTTGAACGGCTCCCAGAACCGTGATGTGAACTGGGTACCTCTATCTGAAATGATGGAAATCGGAATACCATGCAGACGAACAATCTCTCGGATATAGATCTCCGCCAGTCGCTCCGAGGAATAAGTAGTACACACATGAATAAAGTGAGCGGACTTGGTCAGTCGATCCACAATCACCCAAATAGCATCAAACTTCCTCAACGTCTGTGGGAGCCCAACTACAAAGTCCATGGTGATCCGCTTCCACTTCCACTCCGGAATCTCTATCTGCTGAAGCAACCCACCCGGTCTCTGGTGCTCATACTTCACATGCTGACAGTTGAGGCACAAAGCTATGAATCCAACTATATCTTTCTTCATCCGCCTCCACCAATAGTGCTGTCTCAAATCCTGATACATCTTTGCGGCACCCGGATGAATGGAATACTGCGAGCTATGGGCCTCCTCCAGAATCAACTCCTAAAGCCCATCAACGTTGGGTACACAAATCCAACCCTGCATCCTCAATACCCCATCATCACCAATAGTCACATCCCTAGCATCACCGTGCTGAACCTTGTCCTTTAGGACAAGCAAATGAGGGTCATCATACTGCAGCCCTCTAATACGGTCAAATAAGGAAGACCGAGAAATTACGCAAGCCAGAACCCGACTGGGCTCCGAAAGATCCAATCTCACAAACTGACTAGCTAAGGCCTGAACATCCATCGCCATAGGCCTCTCCGATGCTGATAAATAAGACAAACTCCCCAAGCTCTCTGCCCGGCGACTCAAAGCATCGGCCATCATATTGGCCTTGCCCGGGTGATACAAAATAGTGATATTATAGTCCTTTAGCAACTCTAACCATCTCCTCTAGCGCAAATTTAGATCCTTTTGCTTGAACAAGTGCTGCAAGCTCTGATGGTCAGTATAAATCTCACAAGGCACACCGTATAAGTAATGGCGCCAAATCTTCAGGGCATGAACAATGGCAGCTAACTCAAGGTCGTGAACAGGGTAGTTCTTCTCATGAATCTTCAACTGTCTGGACGCGTAGGCAATCACCCTACCATCCTGCATCAACACCTCTCTGAGGCCAACCCTCGAGGCATCATAATAAACTGTATAAGATACCGAACTTGTAGGTAGTATCAAAATTGGGGTTGTGGTCAAAGTTGTCTTAAGCTTCTGAAAGTTCGCCTCACACTCCTGCGTCCACTGAAATGGAGCACCCTTCTGGGTCAATCTGGTCATAGGGGCTGCAATCAATGAAAACCCCTCCACAAAACAACGGTAGTAACCCGCCAAACCAAGGAAAGTGTGAATCTTTATAGCTGAGGATGGTCTAGGCCAACTCTACACGGCCTCTATCTTCTTCGGATCCACCTGAATACCCTCACTCGATACCACGTGACCTAAGAATACCACTGAATCAAACCAAAACTCACATTTCGAGAATTTAGCATATAACTTCTTCTCTCTCAAAGTTTGAAGCACAGTCCTCAGGTGCTGCTCATGATCTTCCCAACTCCGGGAATACACCAGAATATCATCAATAAAGACAATGATGAACGAGTCAAGATACTGACGAAACACACTATGCATCAAATGCATAAAGGCTGTTGGGGCATTGGTCAGCCCAAATGACATAACAAGGAACTCGTAATGACCATACCGAGTCCTAAAAGCAGTCTTCGGGATATCTGACTCCCAAATCTTCAACTGATGGTAACCTGAGCGTAAATCAATCTTAGAAAACACATGTGCGCCCTGAAGCTGGTCAAATAGATCATCAATACGAGGCAAAGGATAATGGTTCTTCACTGTAGCCTTGTTTAACTGGCGATAATCAATACATATACGCATAGAACCATCCTTTTTCTTCACAAACAAGACAGGAGCACCCCAAGGTGAAACACTAGGTCGAATAAAACCCGTATCAAGCAATTCCTGTAACTGATCCTTCAACTCCTTCAACTCAGGAGGAGCCATACAATACGGAGGAATAGAAATAGGCTGAGTGCCCGGCAATAGATCAATGCCAAAATCAATATCTCTATCAGGCGGCATGCCTGGAAGATCAGCTGGAAACACATCGGGAAAATCTCGTACTACTAGAACTGAATCAACTGAAGGGGTATCAATACTGACATCTCTCACATAAGCTAAGTATGCGTCATACCCCTTCTCAACCATACACTGAGCTTTAAGAAAAGAAATAACTCTACTGGGAGTGTGATCTAAAGTATCCCTCCACTCAACACGTGATACACTTGGCATAGCCAGCATCATGGTTTTGGCATGACAATCAAGAATAGCATAATGGGGTGACAACCAGTCAATGCCCAAGATAATATCGTAGTCAACCATACTAAGTAACAATAAATCAGCTATGGTCTCAAAACCACTAAGAGCAACCAAACATGATCGATAAACGCGGTCCACAATGAGAGAATCTCCCATATGAGTAGAAACATAAACAGGGAAACTCAAAGAATCTCGAGATAAACCCAAATGTGGAGCAAAATAAGAAGAGACATAAGAATAAGTAGAGCATGGATCGAATAGAACCGATGCATCTCTGTGGCAAACCAGTATAATACTTGTGATAATAGAATCAGAGGCAACAGCCTTGGTACGGGCAGGAAGGGCATAGTACCTGGCCTGGCCTCCCCCTCTAGGGCAACCTCTACCTCCCCGACCTCCACCTCTAGCTGGCTGAGCGGGTGGGGAAGAAACTGAAGCTGTAACCATAGCCTGAGAACTTTGTGGGGCGCGTTGTGGCTGAGAAGTCTGTGAAGGTGCACCCCTCCCAAATCTGGGGTAATCCCTCACCATATGACGTGTGTCACCATACTCAAAGAAAGATCTGGGAGGACGTGGTGGCTATGACTAGCTAGGGCTAGGTCTGCTGGACTGACCTCTAAAAACACCCCGCATAGGAGGCGCGCTAGAAACCGAAGGTGCATAATAAGGCTCCTGAGGCCTAGAAGGAGCTGGAGCACCACTGGCTACTGGAATAGCTGAATGAACAAGAGGACTCATATAACCCATTACCATGACGACCTGCAGCTGGGGTACGGGCACTAGAATAATGGCCCGACTCTTGAGACCTCTTGGCCTCCCTTTCCTCTCTCTCCCTGGCATGCATACCCTCAATCTTCCTAGCGATGCTCACCACCTGCTGATAAGAAATATCCATCTCCAACTCACGAGCCATGCTAGATCTGATGTTGGGAATAAGGCCCTCAATAAATCAGCGAACCCTCTCGCTAACAGTAGAAATCAAGGCTGGTGCATGCCTAGCCAAACTGGTGTAACGGACAGCATACTCTGAAACAGTCATAGCACCCTGGCGCAAATGCTCAAACTCTGCGCGCCATGTGTCCTTGAGGCTCTGAGGAACATACTCCCTCAGGAACATATCTAAAAGCTGAGCCCAAGTCAGTGAAGCAGCCTCATCTGGACTGTCTAGCTCATAGGTGCACCACCACTCATAGGCGGCTCCTCGAAGCTGGAAGGTAGTGAAAGAAACCCTGCTTGATCCTGAGATACCCATGGTACGGAGAATGCGGTAACACTCATCAAGAAATCCCAGAGCATCCTCCGATGCTAGACCACTGAATACAGGAGGCTTGTACTTCTTGAACCTCTCAAGCCTCAACTGCTCATCCTCGGAAGCCGCTGCCCTGTCCTCGGGCTGAGCTAGCACTACAGGTGGTACAGGAATAATCTCAGGGGCCTACTCAACATGCACTCGCTTCTTAGGAGTGCGGACGGCGGGAGTCTGTACTCCTCCCCCGGCCTGAGATGTAGCTGCAGCAAGGGGAAGCAACCTTGCCTGAGCCAAAGTGGTGTACATGCTCATGAACTGTGATTGAGTCTCCTGAAGAGCTGGAGTAGTAGTAGCAGTAGGCGTGTCAGGTGCCTGGACTCCGGCTGGATCCACTGGTGGTACCTCGGCGGTAGCTCACGCAGGTGCTCTGGCTACACCACGTATGCGTCCTCGGCCTCTACCCTAGCCCCAGCCTCTGACGGCTGCAGTAGGGGCGCGGGTGCCTGATCATCTCGAATAGCACGTGTCCTCACCATCTGTGAGAGAATAGAAGACAGAAGTTTAGAATGGTAATGTCAAAATATCGCACGACAAGGAAATCAAATGAAGTGGAATTTTCCTAACAGTTACATAGCCTCTCATAGATAAGTACAGACGTCTCCGTACCGATCAGTGAGACTCTAATAAACCGACTTGTGATCCATGACTCCTATGAACCTAGAGCTCTGATACCAACTTGTCATGACCCCGGTTCGCCCTCCGTGAACCATCGTGACGGCACCTAGTCTTTATAACTAGGTAAGCGTAAATTGTGAAAGAAAACCAAAAATTGCAAAAGTAAACAATTACAGTGTTAAATGTGCCGCTCGGCATACACCATATTTATATAGATCTCAAAACCAATATCTAAATCCAAGACCCGAAAACCCACGAATCACAAGCTAAGAAAAGGAAATACTACATAGCTCTAACTCCGAAATTTGTCTAATAAGAACAGGAAGTACAGAAGGGCTAAATACTAAAAGCAGGAATAGAAAGGGACTTCTCGGTCTGCAGATGCGGCAAATATACCTTGAAGTCTCTAGAGCAGTCGTCTCCTCAAGGATGATAGGCCTGAGTAGCGGTACCTGGATCTGCACATGAAAAACATGCGCAGAAGGGGCATGAGTACACCACAGCAGTACTCAGTAAGTGCCAAGCCTAACCTCGGTTGGGTAGTGACGAGGAAGGTCAGGGCCCTACTGAGGTTAAATAAAATATAAAGATCAATAGTATAGAACGGGACAGTATAAATAAGTACAGTAGTAAAATAACACAGGATGAACAGAACAGCAACAACTATACAGAACAAGGTAAACATGGAAAGGAAATACAGCTCAGCACCAATAGTCACAATCGGGGATCTCCCAAGATACTGTCTTGTATTCCCATCTTTACACATTCAGTGAATCTCCTGGGATACCGTCCCGTAGTCCATCATATATATATGTCCAAATGATCTCCCGGGATCCTGTCCCATAGTCCAACTCATAGTACGCGGGGATCTACTAGAATCCCGTTCCGTAGTCCCAAATGTAAATCCCAGTACAAGGGGAATCTACCGAGTGCATTCCCGTAGTTCCATATAACTGTGCAGGGGGATCAGCCAGGAATCTAACCCGTAGTCCCAAAGTAAATGTGCAGGGGAATATATCGGGAATCTAACCCATAGTCCCAAAGTAAACAGACAGGGGGGAGCTACCGGAATCCCATATCCGTAGTCCCAAAATAAATACACAATAGCAGGAGGAAGATAAACAGAAATAACAAAATCCATATTAAGGCAATAAGTGATTCTAGCCTAGCATGCTGCACATAATTCAAGTAAGGCAGGTTAAATCAAATGAAACAATTAAGTCACTTAGAAATGTTTTCCTAAGCTAACAACAGGCTTAATAGTGCAAGTAATAGAAACAGGAAAGGAAACATACTAGTAAGTACTTAAAGAAAACCGGATTTCCAATAATTAGCACTAGTACGCACTCGTCACCTCACGTACAAGGCATTTCAATTACCAAATATATCAATCCTAAAGGGAAGGTCTCCCACACAAGGTTAGACAAGCCACTTACCTCGAACCGACTCAAAATCAACCCAACACTACATCTTTGCCACGAGTACTTGACTCCAAATGGCCCAAATCTCCAAGTGATTCCCCTTTGGTTTCCTCAAACATCTCTCTTAAAAGCTTCAAACCCGAATGAAAATGGTGAAAGGATCCCTCAAATTCGCGAAGGCAGCTATTTATATGTTCTGCCCAGCGTTTTCCGTATTTGCGGTCCCGCTTCTGCTGAACAAGTGTCGCATCTGGGACTTTCACTTAAGGACCCAGCTTTCGCATCTGCGGAACTCTAACCGCAGGAGCGGTTCCGCTTCTGCGGACATTTCACCGCATCTGCGGTTGCTGAGGAAAAATCCAAAATTTGCTTCTGCGGTTCTCTACGCCGCTTCTGCGGCTCCACATATGCGGTCCCCAAACTGCAGATGCAAAAATACCAGAAGAACAGCTGCTGCAACAACTTCAACTCCAAAACTTCCTCCGTTAACCATCCGAATTCATCCCGAGGCCCCCGGGACCTCAACTAAAGGCATCAACATATCCTAAAACCTTATTCAAACTTGTACAAATCTTCAAAACACTTCAAACAACATCAAAACAACCAAAACACATCGAATTCAAGCCTAAGTTTCTAAAATCTTCCAAATTCCGCTTTCGATCAAAAACCCAACCAAAACACGTCTGAATGACCTGAAATTTTGCACGAACATCCCAAATGACACAATGGAACTACTGCAGCTCTCAGAATTCCATTTCGACCCTCGGATCAAAATCTCGCTATCGAACCGGAAACTTCAAAAATTCACCCTTCGGCTTTTCAAGCCTAAATTAACTACGGACTTCCAAAACACAATCCAAACACGCTCCAAACCCTAAAATCACCTAACGGAGCTAACAGAACCATCGAATTTCCATTCTGAGGCCATCTTTACACTGTTCCGACTATGGTCAACTTTCCAACACTTAAGCTCTTATTTAGGGACTAAGTGTCACAAAACTCCCCGAGACTCAAAACCGAACATCCCGGCAAATCACATTAGCAGAAATAAACTTGGGAAAAGTAGTTAATAGGGGATCGGGGCGTTAATTCTTAAGACGATAGGCCGGATCGTAACAGAAACCAAAGGGTCCCTAAGATTGTGACCTAAGATAGGAATTAATTCTAAGAATCAGCAAAAACCCATGATAATAAAGCTACTTTTGAAGTTATTACAAACAAATTAAATTTACGATTTACTCTATATTGGGCAAAGCAATAAAGATAGAAACTTTACCAAATAGACAGCTAGCTAGAGATACAAAAAGACCCATTTTAGCCAAGATTGGATTTTGATGAGGACAAAATGGAGATACAAACAAGCTCGAGGAGGTCTTCTTTTTACAGAAAAGAGAAAGCTCAAGTAGTCACCTCTTACCGTGATTAACAAAGGAAGTCTGAAAAATGATAGGAGTACTACTTTGTTTCCGAGTGCATATTACGTGTAATTCTTGTTGACACATGTGTTACAATTTAGATTCATTATGTCGTCAAACATCCACGTCCACCTACTAAGCAGTGCTTAGGCATTCTAGTTACTTACACGTGGATAATTACTTAAAATACTACTCACTTTTAATACACTTTATATACCATACTATAATATACTGTACTATCATGGTCATGTGGTACCATACAAAATAAATACATACACTATTATATCATTAAAACATCCATGTAAAAATACATATATTTTTTCAACTTCTAATTTTCCTACTCTCATATAAAGAGTAAAAATTTTCGTACGCTTAATTCATAAAATGGTAAAAAGATAACCTTCTTTTCTTGTGAAAAGAATAATAATTCATATCTTTACAATAAAGAAAATCTCATAAATATTTCTCATATTATGTGTATAATTTAAAACATATTCGAAAGTAGTAATATTAATAACTATATAAAATTATATTTTTCAAACCATTTTTTTCTTTTACAAAACTTTTTTTTCACTACAAAAACGTTCCACTCAAAATACCTTATCAATTATATATATAATGGTATCAAGGTGGTTAAACTTACGGGGTGTAACATCCTTCTCCCTTTAGAACATTCGTCCTCGAATGTTAACTCTTAGAGATTTACAAATGATTTCACTAGGGTTTCTTTTATAAATTAAACTAAAATCCAAACTATATCTAAAATCTCGGCTATTCACAACCTTTTGTACTTGAGGATCTCGTATATTTTTCACCTTTACCTTACTTACTTTTCAATCTCGCATCGTATCTTCCGTCTCTTTCATGACCTCCCTTTCATATTACACCTTAAAGCTCTACTATGATACCTGCACCTTTGGTGCATACAAAATCTGGCGAAAGCTTCATACTGACTTCTTACGACTCAACTCAATGGCACGATCTGGAAACAAAAGAAGGGTAATATTTCCTAAATGCCTCATAGCCTCTCAATTATAAATATGGCGCGCAACACACCCATAAGTGAGACTCTACTAGGCACGACTTTGTAGATTCCCTAGGACATGACCCGCTCTGATACCACTTTGTCACGCCCCAACCTTGGGAGGTGTAGCTGACACCCGGTGCCACACTGGCCCGAGCGAACTACTTTGTAACTCATTCATTCCTTTTATACTATCATGGGCTAACATGTCCATAACTCGTAATGTACAATTGTAAGTGAAAAATACTGTTTCGCTGAACCAACCTACCGACGATCTACACCACCTACCATATAAAGCTCATACAGTGCCATCTGAATGCTGGACTGATAGCTGTTGTTGTAGGCAAACTCTACCAATGGCATGAACTGATCCCAAGACCCTTCAAACTCAATCACACACGCACAGAGCATATCCTCAAGAATCTAAATAGTGCGCTCGAACTATCCGTCCATCTGAGGGTGAAATGTTGTACTCAACTCCACCTGAGTACCCAACTCATGCTGTATGGCCCTCCAAAACCGTGATGTGAACTGAGTACCTCTATCTAAAATGATGGAAACTGGAATACCATGCAGACGAACAATCTCCCGGATATAAATCTCCTCTAACCGCTTCGAAGAATAGGTAGTACACACAGGAATGAAGTGTGCGAACTTGGTCAGTCGATCCACAATCACCCAAATGGCATCGAACTTCCTCAAAGTCCATGGGAGTCCAACTCATCAGGTGGTAATCCCACACACTTATACTACCTTACTTCAAATTCTAAAACTCGGTGACAGAAGTTGCCCTAGTCTCGGTATGCATGAAATGATCCATAAAATCACCCGCAAACTCGTTCCACTTTGCCAGAGGGCTACTCTCCTAACGGGACTCTTCTCACAATTTATACCATGTATATGCCACTTCTTTCAGACAATAGGAGTTAAATTCAAATAGATTGTGTCTTAGTGGCATGCATAACATAGAGAGTCTTGTGCATCTTATTAGTAAACTCCTATGGATCCTCTCGGGCTTAGTACCCGTGAACACCAGAGGATTTAACTGAAGAAATTTGTTCACCTTTGAACTAGCCGAATCCCCTTGGTGACTAGAGAAAGCAGATGTAGCATTCAATCTCTGGGCTTGGGAAGCCACTATCTATGTCAATAATTGGATGACTCCACTAAGGTCCCCATCAGAAACACTAGGAGCAAAGGTTTAAGATAGAGATTAAACTAGAGTATCAGTTGGAGGAGGAATTTGTACATTTCTAGCCGGATTTTGAGCAAGTGTAGTAGAAGTAGGAGGTGTTGTATTTGGGGGAGTGTCTTCACCCTTTTTTTCCCACTCGCAACATCGTGTACTTTATTAACTGCCACTCTTGGGGCAGAATTGGCCCTTTGGCCCTTTAGAATGACCGAGTCAAAAGGGTAGTCTTAAAATCAAGCTCTATCGCACGATCTAGAATATCAAAGAGAGATGACATTCCTAAATGCCCAAGTGGCCTCCTACTTATAGACGTGACCTATTTCACACCAATAAGAAGGACTCTACTATATACAACTTCGAGACATCCAAGAGCACTTTAAAACCTTAGGCTTGGTATCCTTTGATACCAAGTTTGTCTCACCCCAACCTTGGGGGCGGTATTAGCACGCAACCCAATCAAGAAAGCCTATATGGTGCCTACTATCTAACATTGCCCGTGAATAATTAAAAAAATAAATAACAATCGGTAGTCAATAAGAAGGAAAAACGTACAACACCAATTTTTAATTAATTATGAAGTTCCATTTCTACATGGCAAAATATTACAAGTTCTTAATTGAGAAGTGAAAACATCCGGCAACTACATCATTTTTAGTTTGTTTTCCCTATTCAAAAAATGACCCACGGTATGTCTACAGAGCCTCTAAAAAATATGAGTGTAGTATGGAAGTATCGGTGATAGGCCCCGACTATACCTCAAAATACAATGTAGAAGGATCGAACAATATAAGGCCCTGATATAGAACAAGGCTCGCCAAATCAACTGAAAAGAGGGTACATCTATCAAAAACCTACAACACCTACTAAGAAACCACCTGCATCCATTAAATTTGTAGTGTCCCTAATAAAATGCATTTTAGTACATATGGAGTAGTATTAGTATGTAAGCTATGCACCCTCACGCAGAATGGAATGCCAACACAATGAAATATAATCATGAAAATAGTGAGTAATTCAAGAGAAATGGAAATGCCGTATTAAAACATAAAAAGAAAGTGTATAACAAAAGTAAAATCCTCAAAAAGATATTAACAATTTTGGTTGGGAGATCATTAGCTACAGACACACACTAACATCCACTGTGTTCTTATATGGAGTCTGATCTCGGCCTAATCGACTAGGTCATCTCACCCAATGTGTGTGGGTTGACATGGTACCGTGAAACCACCACGAGCACAACATGGCATTCGATTTCGGCCCGAACGGCTAGGCCGTCTCACCACAATATTGTGTAGATCAACATGGTCTTTTCTAGCAATTAATTCATCCTAATGAAGGGGAACATTATAGTGCAAAGGGGATTTGTCCCCAACCGTCTCTGACACCGGCACGTATAGTTTCAGACATTTACCTTTGTAACCAACCCTTCCTCAGTGACCTAACGATACTCCCAGAAATATTTTTATATAAAAGAAAATATATTCACCTCATAGCCTTTTATAAAAAATTTCATTGCGTTGGCACTCTTAGTCGTACATGATAATCTTTATTCTTGCCACAATGGCCATATATCAAATGCTTTATTTCATTTTATAACATATGCATTGAGTCTTTGAAAATCATAAAGACGATTTATATCATTGGAAGGCAATAACTTCATATTCATGTGCATTTGGAAAACTAAAGACGTTAAAACATTTTGAAGGAAAAGAGGATGGCAATTGCAAATAAGGAATGTGTAGGGCTTCATGAATGATTTGGTAATTCAATCTTTTAAACATTTCAATCATGTAGTTTCATGGCATAAAAGTCATGACTTGGGAAGGAACACATGGATATCATATAATTACTTTGTCACCCATAATCATATTCTTGATATTTGGGAGCTAAGGCATGGAAGCATATATCAATCATACTTTAGAAGATCATGGAGAATTTTATAGGAATCCATTTTATGGGAAGAGTTTAGCCAAACACACATCAAATTTATCCCTTAATAATACTACTATGATCAACCATATTAAACAACTTCAATTTACAAGAATGCTACAAAATTGTACCAATTTCGTAAGAATTTCTATAATTTAGGCTATTTAGACTTTCTATCAAACATCTAATACACATATTTATCTACAACCTCTTTCAATGGAATTCCCACCTAACAACATCCTTCTATACTAATGATCCACCTTACAATCATCCTTAGACAATCCACAACATCCATTAGCACATGCAAACCCGACAATTCACTCTCAACCAATCAATCTCATCAATTAAATAATTTAGAATTTCTACAACACGAACACATTCAAGGTTAGACACTTATGGCTTCTAATCACAATTCCATAAGTCCTAACACATATTTCTTAAATAAATAATCACCATATTTTTGTTAGAGATGGTAGACATACCTCTTGTAGTGAAACTCTTAAAAATCCCAACTTGTGGTGTTCTAGAACAATTTGGGATTTTGAATGGAAATATATGGATTTTCAATATTAGTCATTGTTAAAATAAGTGTTTAGGAGTAGTAATTAACTCAAAATACTTCAAAAACATTACCTTGGTTCATGGGAAGGATGTATAGGACGAATTTTCTTTGTTATAGCAAGCCCTTGCACAAAGATATGAGCTAGTCGCTCTCTCTCCCCGACCATGGGGATATTTATAGGGTTCCCAGGTGCACGGAACTGGGCGTGATACAAGGCAGAAAACCATTCTTTTGTGTGCAGCCCTTCACCTGACAACCTCAGTGCGCAGGTGGTGCGGAGATGGTACAGTTCCCGGTAAACTGACCATAAATTATGTTCAAATATCCAAATGATAAATGGTTAGATGCATTGGAAAATAGACTCAACAAGATTTTATTTGATAGGCATATCACCACGTAAATGCATTTATTTTGAGAGTGGTACTCGTTTGAGGTCTGGTTTTGTGCGAATGCATTTGAAACTTCAGCCCATTGCATAGTTCCCAACTTGGATTAGTTCTAGGGCTCTCCTTATTGTCACACCTCCTTTTTGCGCGCCCGCCCCGAAGGGTTAAATGTGCGAGGGAGTTTTTCCAATTTAAGTGACAATATTCGAAATGAGATTATTTATTTAATTCAGAGTCGCCACTTGGGAAAAGTTTGGTTTTTGGTGTCCCAAATCACCGGTTTATCTTGAATCCCAGATCGAGGAAAATATTCGACTTTCCAAATGAAGTCTGCGAACCAGAAATTCTAAGTAAGGAATTCTGTTGACCCGAGGGAAGGTGTTAGGCACCCTCGAATCCCGTGGTTCTAGCACGGTCGCTTAAATTGTTATAATGGCTAAATATCTGATTTTAATACATGTTATAACTGGTATGCTTTTGTTAAGTTTAAACCGCTTTTATTATTATTTTTTAATAGAATTGCAACGTTGTAAAAATGCATCTCGAACCACGTCACAATCAATGCACACGTAGTTGTCAATACATTTCGACTCCGTTGAGATTTGAATTTGGGTCACATAAATGCGCACCCGAATTTAAGAATGTAATTTAATTAAGTCGCACCTAAAGAGTCTAACACGTTATTATCTTTGGGGAAGGCAGCGAAATTCACTAAATAGTCCCTCCCGAATTCTAAGTATTTATTATGATCAATTATTGAGGGCCCCGCAATTTGTATTTTTATTTGGCGAGGCTCGTCTCATTTTTTGAAAGGATAAAACTTACAGCGACTGCATTTTCTATTATGTTTATCTCTAAAAATGGAAGAAAAGAAAATACATGCTAATTAAATTACACGCTTGGCCAACTCTGATCCCTTATCAATTATCGGATTAATTATCTGCGATGTGAGGAATTCTGTACCTTATTGAACGTGCTTTTGATTTGATAAAAGAAATCGCAGGCAAGGTGAATAGCATGCTAAGCTCGTACTAAACGTCCTTCGAGTTTGAAATTAAGCTAACTTATTTAAATAGATTAATAGAATTAAACTACTAGAAATTGTTACTAATGGGATTCAAACGTGGTCCTATATACTGCCTAACGGGATCCGACAAAGTTAAAAAAAAACTCAAAGATTAAAACTACGTTGCATTTAGCAAGGTTAAAGCATTCTACCCTATACATACAACATATAACTGAAAGGGAATCTAGTTATCACAAATTGCATAATTACATCATTCGTACAACCAAACAACTATAAATCACAATACTAAAAAAAACAGACTAAACTTCAGTTAAGTACAAAACTACCTATTGTTTTATGCTATTGAGTTACAACCTAGCAAATTACATGAATCTAACAACATCTTATAAAGCTATAATTATTGCAGCAAATGATTAAACTTCTTCAACATCTTTCATTTCATGCTTTCAACTGTTACGGTTACATCAATGTGGGATTCAAAATGTGTACCTGGATGCTGAAATGCAAAGAAGAAGAGAAGGTAGAGAAGTCAGCAGCAGTAGCAAAGAGGAATGGCAGCAGCAAAAATTTGACAGTAGCAATAGTAGGGCAGAGTCAAACCCCAGACGAACCAAACATAAATAGCCCAATGAAACAAAACCCGGCACCCAAACAAATCACACTCAACAGACTCAGTTGGGACTCGGAAATACCAATGTTAATCAAATAGGCAGTAATAGGTGAACCCGACACAATAATGGAACACGATTTCTAATTTTTTAAACACTCAAAGGAAGGACCCTAAGTTTGACAGCAGGTTAAGGCTAATTTCCAAACAGAGAAAAAGGGTGAGGCAAAACAGAATTTCACTTCAATGAAACAGCCTGGGTTTTCTTCTCTCTTTTGTTTTTTAGAAGTATATCTTTTCTGTTTTTTAGAACTATTTTTCTGATCTTTAGAACTATTTCCTTTCTTGAACTCTCCGCTTTCTCTTTTCTGATCTGTCTGCCAAAAATCTCCTATCCTCTTAGTCTTTTTAGCCTCCCCCTAACTAATGAAAACTCTCCTCTATTTATAGCCTAGCATCAGACCATCTACCAGCCTGTTAAACAAACTCAATTACCTCCCATGTTCTCCTGCTGTTCTTTCCACTCAACAGATTAAAATAGAGCCCCCTCCCATGAGATTCTCCTGACAGGCCCTTTCTTTATTGCTAAAGTGGCATGTCTTTGTTAAATTAAACAAATATGGGCAGTGTGGGCATGTCCTGACAGCACATGCTGTCCATTATACTACAATGCACATGCTGCCCAAGGTCAAAAATGAGTAGGCAATGCCATCAATTAAACTAAAATCTGAGACCTATCCTAGACTGCAGCTATAAATCAATCCTTAATTGTTTTCTGATTTAGCTAACAGACTAATACACAGTGACAATAAACAACTAAGCTGATTCACAATGCTACGATAAATCAAATTAAATAGCATGAGTCGAATTACTATCATTCCAACTGAAACTAATTGACGACATATATCGAATCGACTACGCGAATCACAACACATACAATCGAAGCCAATGATCAGAATCCAACAGTATTAACATGTGATTCAAATTGTACTGACCAAACAAAGGTTGCCCTGGAAACTAATTAATCGACCAAATTCAATTTCAGTCGATTGTATAGTTTACATACATACACACGATCAGTAAATGAAGAAAGACTCGACCAAATACAGAGGTCCTGGCAAGGTGGACAGAACAGCCGACACAAAACAAATCAACTACCATTTAGGCACATGTGAACAGTCATTTAACTATAACAACAAAATGAACTGACAAGAAAAAGGAAAGCAGAAATACCTTAAAGGTTTGAAAAAAATCAGAAGACCCTGTCTCAGATTTGAATCGACCTTTCTTGGGGTTGAACGGACTTTAATCGAAGTGTTCTCAACTGAGAACACTTCGATTAAGGTCCATTAGACCCTAATCTTCTAGTTCAAACGGACAAAAATCGGACTCAGGACTTCTAGGGTTCCTAAAGTAGATTTGGGATTCAGGTTTTCCTGGTTGGATTCGGACCAAACCAAGCCTGGTTTGGTCATAAGGGAGGTTAGGGGAGTGCCTGGCATGGATTTGGGGGGGTTTGGTGTAGGTTGGGGTCTGGCTCGAATCTTCAAATGAAGATTCGAGATGGTGGGGGAAGATTCGAGACCCATGGCTAGTGGATCTATATTCAGGGGGTCGAGGTGGTCCTAGGGTGTTAAGATGGTGGTCACCGGCGTCCTTGCCGCCGGGTTTATGGTGAGGGGAAAGGGGGCGGCGCTAGGGTTTCGTGGGGTTTGGGTCTGGTGAGGGAGACGAAGATGAGGGAGGGGTTCTTGGATAGGGGCGGGGTACGAGATGAGGGCTTATATACGGGGTGGATGGTTTGATCTTGGCCGTTAGATCAGTCGAGATCAACGGCCTGGATCCAAGGGTTAATCAAACGGTGTCGTTTGGTTTAGTATTGGGGTCGGGGTTGGTCCGGGTAACGGGTCGGGTATGGGGTTATGGGTGAGTGATCTGGACCGTCAATCTAGTGAGATTAACGGTCCAAATTGAAGGTGACACAACGATGTCGTTTGGACGGTCGTGTGGCCAGCTTAATTGGACCGGGCAAAAGGGGATTTGGACTGGGTTATTTTGGTTTGGGCCTGTTCTTATTTAGTTCAAACTGGCCCAATCCGAAAACCCCTTTCTTTTCTTCTTTAATTTCTAAAAATCCCACCTAAATTGTAAAACAAAGCTATACAATTATTAAACAACTATCACATACATTAATATTCAATAAAAAATAAAATCACTCAAGGACGACAAATAGAATAACAGCTGCATATTTTATGATTTTCCTTTTAATAACCGAAATATGGTTTAATTACACACGACATATTTTTTGTATTTTTGTTTGATAAGACTAAATAAGAATGGACAAAACCACAAATAACTACCAAAAATGTCACGTAAATTCCAAAAATTGTACAGCAAGACCATTTGTTATTATTTTTGATTTCTTTTGGAGTGATTGTCGCGTAAACAAAAATCACGTGCCCACAGCTGCCCCTCTTTGTCCGAAAACACGAAGAGTTTTCGTGCAAAGATAAAGTGAGTGGATATGAGCGATTTTTGCCTATTGGAATACTCCGTGTGAAGCACATTTTGAAAGATTTGACCGAATTTTCGCTTCAAAGATTTACTACATATCCTGGGCTAAACAGGAATCAGGTCAATATAGTTCGGGAAACTTTGGTAGCTGGGACTACCATGGGATTTGCAATGCTTGCCGTTACTGCCGTTGTTGTTGCCACTACTGCTTACCGAACGCCTTATTACAACCAAAGGAAATTGAAACTGAACTAACTATTTATGCCTGTCAACCGCTAGTTACAAGATTCCTATCTATAATTCTTTTGCAACTTGATCTTTGGTCTTAGCTGATTCTGCTTGTAAACTTCGATCCGAATCTTGATGCTTGCAAGTTGTAGGCGCCTGTTTATTTCTGCGATATTGAGTGAGACGGGATTGGCGGAACTCGGGACCTTGATCAAATTTGGAGCGATCCGCCCTTTGTTTGTTCCAATATCTCGGAACATATTCTTTTTGTCATTTTCTTCATTTCTTTATTCTGGATTGAGACTCATCCCATAGGTCGTCTCGATCCATGCGCCTCGAGGTCAGACCTGCTGAGACAAACAAAACAAACGAACGAAATTTTTCTTCCCCAGTTTTACTAGGAAAATTTCGTGAATTAATCGCCATAACAACTTACAGAATTGATGAGGGGATTGGAAAATTCTAGTCTACAAAACGCAACTCAGGGATTGGAGTCCTAATGTCGTCATAAGGTAAAAATGCTCAGTTCAGGGATTGGAGCCCTAATGCTGGCTAAAATAGAAAATAAACGCTCAGTTCAGGGGTTGGAGCACTAATGCTGGCTAACAGAAAAATGCTCAGTTTAGGGTTGGAACCCTAATGCTGGCTAACTGGAAAAATGCTCAGTTCAGGGTTGGAGCCCTAATGCTGGCTAACAGAAAAATGCTCAGTTCAGGGTTGGAGCCCTAATGCTGGCTAACAGAAAAATGCTCAGTTCAGGGTTGGAGCCCTAATGCTGGCTAAATGGAAAATGCTCAGTTCAGGGTTGGAGCCCTAATGCTGGCTAAATGGAAAATGCTCAGTTCAGGGTTGGAGCCCTAATGCTGGCTAACAGAAAAATGCTCAGTTCAGGGTTGGAGCCCTAATGCTGGCTGACAGAAAAATGCCCAGTTCAGGGTTGGAGCCCTGATGCTGGCTAACAGAAAAATGCTCAGTTTAGGGTTGGAGCCCTAATGCTGGCTAAATAAAAAAAATGCTCAGTTCAGGGTTGGGCCCTAATGCTGGCTAAATGGAAAATGCTCAGTTCAGGGTTGGAGCCCTAATGCTGGCTAACAGAAAAAGTGCTCAGTTTAGGGTTGGGGTCTTAATGCTGGCTAACTGGAAAAATGCTCAGTTCAGGGTTGGAGCCCTAATGCTGGCTAATATGGAAAATGCTCAGTTCAGGGTTGGGGCCCTAATGCTGGCTAATTGGAGAAATGCTCAGTTCAGGGTTGGAGCCCTAATGCTGGCTAATATAACAATGCTCAGTTCAGGGTTGGAGCTCTAATGCTGGCTGACAGAAAAATGCTCAGTTCAGGGTTGGAGCCCTAATGCTGGCTAAATGTAAAATGCTCAGTTCAGGGTTGGAACCCTAATGCTGGCTAACTGGAGAAATGCTCAGTTCAGGGTTGGAGCCCTAATGCTGGCTAACTGGAGAAATGCTCAGTTCAGGGTTGGAGCCCTAATGCTGGCTAAATGGAAAATGCTCAGTTCAGGGTTGGAGCCCTAATGCTGGCTAAATGGAAAATGCTCAGTTCAGGGTTGGATCCCTAATGCTGGCTAACAGAAAAAATGCTCAGTTCAGGGTTGGAGCCCTAATGCTGGCTAACTGGAAAAATGCCGGTGATTCTAACTGACCCTCTTTTTGAGTTTTCTTCTTTTAGTAAAATGTAAAAGAGAATTTTGGGGAAACTTCCCTTTTGAGTGGATTCCTTATTGCCGAGCCGTTTCTTGCACTCATGTATTTCTTTTCTTTTTGGGCGACAACCTGCTTCTTGTACGGTTGCTTTGGGTCACACCTGTTTCAATTTTCCAAACAAAAAACAATTGTTAGTTCGGAAATGGTGGTTGGTTCGGTGACCTTGATTGTTCCAGTTGCTTTGTCGCGTCCTTATTTCTGTTGAGAAACTCTGCCATGGATTGAATTCACAGGCGAAACCCTTTGGACTACCCAGACTCGCGTTTCCAGATTTTGTGATGATTTTCCCGTGTAAGGCTTTGGTTTTCCCATCCCATTCTGCTTGGGGATTTTTAGTGGGGATTTTTATTGGGGAGACTCTATGGGGATTTGTACAAGGGGAGACCCGTGTGGGGATTTTTCTAAAGGAGGCTCTGTGGGGATTTTTACAAAGCAGACTCGGTGGGGGATTTGCTGGGGCAGACTCTTTGGGGAATTTTTACAAAGGGAGGCTCTGTGGGGATTTGTACAAAGGGAAACCCTGTGGGGATTTGTCTCTCTCTCTCTCTTCTCTTTTTTTTTATATGTGTGTGGCTCTACTTCGAATGCAGCCAACATCATGATCCATCGGGTTTGGACAAACGTACCACTGAAGCGGGGTATTCTCTTCTTACGAAACGGAACTCCGTGAAACCGGTCCTGCCACCTATTCTTTCCAGTATATCTGGAACTTGGGGTTAAAAATGGAAGGGATTCAAAGAAAAGTAAAACAAAGAACGGAGAAAGCAAATTTTAGAAGAGAAGTGTCTCTTTCGGGACAAGAAGGACTTATCTGATGGAAACATGCTGACTTTAAATTGACATGACATGCTCTTTGGACTGGACGCCTGAACTTCAATGAACTTGCATTTCCTCATGAACCAAAATGGATCTATGTTTCCAAACCGGTGGAACTTTGCCGAGACTTCCTGAGGTGAAGTCATCCTTTCGGCCGACAGCGCCCTTTGCTGGTTTTCGCTAGTTGACCTCTCTCATTTCTCTTCTTGTTGTCGCTTGATAGCACTCTTTGCGAGTTTTTACTAAACAAGCTCTCTCATTTTGGTTTCTCTACTCCCGTCGCCTCGCGGTGCTCGAAGGTTTTCACCGACAAGACTCTCTCATTTTATTTCTCTCAATTCTGAATGTACCGGCCTCCAATCGTGATATCTCTTGGCTCCCCTACCTTTGGTAATTGATCCGAAGGACTTGTGCTTGGTAAAAAATGGTAGATGAAACTACGACTTCTAAGCCGTTTGGTGTGCCCCAGTTTCAATTTCAGGTTAAATGGGATTTTATTTTTGGTGTGACTGAACCCCAGAGAGAGACTGCCTACGTATCCTTTCGAAATCAAGTCAGACGTAGTTCAGGCTCAATCAATGTTTTGTTTTGTTCGTTTTTTTTATGTTTTTTTTTTCTTTTTTTTTGATGTGTAGCCAAAGAAATGTAACCGGCTCAAAGGGCTTGTAGAGAGAGTTGATAGTGTTTGGGGTAGTGGGAATAAAACCTTCATCATCTCAAATGTGTCAGGACCACTGGAGTATAACTCAGACATAGTACCTTTTGACTGCATCCGCATTCACTGCTGTTTCAGGATCATTTCCTTCAATATCACCTAGATACAATGCTCCTCTCGGTAATATCTTCCTGATGATGTATGGGCCTTTCTAATTTGGAGCAAATTTCCCTTTCGCTTCCTCGTGATGTGGCAAAATGCGCCTCAGTACCAGTTGACCCACTTCGAAATTCCTGGGTCAGACTTTCTTGTTGTAAGCACGGGCCATTCTTCGTTGGTACAACTGCCCATGACAAACCGCAGCCATTCGTTTCTCGTCAATCAAAGTCAACTGCTCCAATCGAGTCTTAACCCACTCGCTATCTTCAATTTCTGCTTCGACAATGGTTCAGAGCGAAGGAATTTCTACCTCTGCTGGTATCACAGCCTCGGTCCCATAAACCAAAAGATAAAGGGGTTGCTCCTACTGACGTGCGTACCGTAGTGCGATATCCCAACAATGCAAAGGGAAACTGTTCATGCCACTATCGGGAACTTTGGATCGTCTTCCTCAAAATCTTCTTGATGTTCTTGTTTGCTGCTTCCACAGCGCCATTGGCCTTGGGCCGATAAGGAGTGGAATTCCTATGCGTTATTTTGAACTGTTCGCATACATCCCCCATCAAGTGACTATTCAGGTTTGCCGCGTTGTCCGTGATGATAGTTGCAGGAATACCAAAACGACAAATAAGATTTGAATGCACAAAATCCACTACAGCCTTTTTAGTGACCGACTTGAGAGTGACAGCTTCCACCCATTTTGTGAAGTAGTCGATAGCAACCAATATAAATCTGTGTCCATTTGAGGCCTTCGGCTCGATCGGACCAATGACGTCCATGCCCCAGGCAACAAATGGCCAAGGCACAGACATGGGATGCAATTCCGTGGGGGGCGCATGAATCAAATCACCGTGCACCTGACACTAATGACACTTTCGAACGAAGCTAAAACAGTCCTTTTCCATGGTCATCCAGTAATAACCTGCTCGAAGGATTTTCTTTGCCAAAACATACCCATTCATGTGGGGCCCACACACTCCTGCGTGTACTTCATGCATTATCCTTCCCGCCTCCTCGGTGTCAACACATTTTAGCAGATTGAGGTCCGGGGTCCTTTTATACAATACCTCGCCGCTCAAAAAGAAACCTCCTGCATGCCGCCTGATAGTCCTCTTCTGATCTCCGGTAACATGTTTGGGGTATTCTTGTGTCTTCAAGAACCTCTTGATATCGTGGTACCATGGCTGTGTACACGATCCTGCCTCGATTACGTTATAGTAACCATGTCTTTCCCTGATTTGGATTTCCAAGGGATCGACGTGGGCGTTGCCTGGGTAGGGTAGCATTGAAGCCAAGGTAGCAAGTGCATCCGCTAGTTCGTTGTGACACCGCGGGATGTACTTGAACTCTATTGACTTGAAATGCTTGTCGAGGTCCTCCACGTGTTGTCGGTAAGGAATAAGCTTGACATCCTGAGTTTCCCATTCACCTTGGGCTTGCCGGATAATCAGGTCAGAATCTCCCATAATCAATAAATCTTCAACATCCTGATCGATCGCCATATTCATGCCCATGATGCAGGCTTCATATTCAGCTGTATTGTTCGTGCAAAAGAAACGCAGTCTAGCTGTAGCAGGATAGTGCTGACCAGAGGGTGAGATCAAAATTGCCCCGATTCCTACACCTTTGGCGTTTACGGCCCCATCAAAGAGCATCTTCCAAACATGAGCGTTTTCTGAGACTACTTCTACGGTGTTTATTTCTTCATCCAGAAAATAAGTACTCAACGGTTGGTATTCTTCATCAACCGGGTTTTCGGCCAAATGATCTGCTAACGCCTGGGCTTTCATTGCCGTGCGGGTGACATAGACTATGTCAAATTTGGTAAGCATGATTTGCCACTTGGCCAGTCTTCCAGTAGGCATTGGTTTCTGAAATATGTACTTCAAAGGATCCAGCCTGCTTATGAGGTAAGTAGTGTGAGCTTGGAGATAATGTCTCAACTTTTGGGCAACCCACGTCAAAGCACAACATGTTCTTTCCAGCAGAGTGTACTTGGCCTCGTAGCCGGTGAATTTCTTGCTCAAGTAGTAGATCGCTTGTTCCTTTTTTCCAGTTATGTCATGTTGCCCGAGGACGCAACCGGAAGAATTTTCTAAGACTGTCAGATACAAGAACAGTGGTCTCTCTGGCTCTGGCGGGACCAAAACTAGGGGATTTGAAAGATATTCTTTGATTTTGTCAAAAGCTTCTTGACACTCAGCTGTCCATTTGATCGCTGCATCTTTCCTCAATAGCTTAAATATGGGCTCACACGTGCTAGTCAGCTGGGCAATGAATCGACTGATGTAGTTTAACCTGCCCAACAGACTCATCACGTCTTTCTTTGTTCTTGGGGGAGGCAGATCTCTGATAGATTTTATCTTTGTTGGATCTAATTCGATACCTCTCCTGCTTACTATGAAACCCAAAAGCTTGCCTGATGGGACCCCTAAAGCGCATTTGGCTGGGTTCAGCTTCAAGTCGTACTTCCTCAGTCTCTCGAAGAATTTCCTCAAGTCTTGGATATGATTGTCCCGCATCCTGGACTTGACTGTCACGTCGTCCACATATACCTCTATTTCTTGATGCATCATGTCGTGAAAAATGGCAGTCATGGCCCTCATGTAAGTTGCCCCAGCATTCTTCAGACCAAATGACATAACCCGATAACAGTAAGTGCCCCAAGGTGTAGTGAAAGCAGTCTTCTCGGCGTCTTCTTCATCCATCAACACTTGATGATACCCAGCGTAACAATCTACGAAAGACTGTATCTCATGTTTGGCGCAATTATCAACAAGGATGTGGATGTTGGGCAATGGAAAATTATCTTTGGGACTCGCCCTATTCAAGTCTCGATAATCCACACATACCCTAGTCTTCCCATCTTTTTTTGGCACAGGAACTACATTTGCCAACCACGTGGTGTACTGGACTACCCGAATTACTCCCGTTTTCAGCTTCTTGGTGATCTCTTCTTTAATTTTGTCACTGGCATCAGTTTTGAACTTTCTTTGCCTTTGTTGAACGGGAGATCAATCAGGGTGAATTGACAATTTATGCACCACTAGATCAACACCTAATCCTGGCATGTCATCGTATGACCAAGCAAACACATCTTTAAATTCAAAAAGGAGTTGAATTATCGCGTCTCGCGTTTTCTCGTCCGTGTGAATGCTTATTTTGGTCTCTCGGATTTCTTCAGGAGTTCTCAAATTAACCGGTTCAGTGTTATTCAGATTCGGCTTAGGTTTATTCTCAAAGTGTTCCAATTCTCGGTTTATTTCCCTAAAAGCCTCTTCTTCGTCATATTCTGGTTCTTGGTTCATTATTTCATAATTAAATAGCTCGTTGTGATCTGGGCGTGAAGTCTGCAAGCATGTCATATTATTTAAAGCCGCATAATTATAATTGAAAGAAAAGATAAAGGAAAAATAACAAAAATCAGAACAAAGGAAAAAATGAGAAAACAATGATTTTTATTTTCTTGGAATTTGGAAGATAACAATGTTTATAACTCAGGAATTCAAAACAACAATTGAAGGAAAAAAAATCCAAGTTATATCCTGGGGATAACTCGTGATGCAGGAAGGGTGGCAGGACATGTCTACCCGGACTCCTGTCTAGCAGGGAATGGCGTGGCCTCCCAGTTTCGAAGCTTGGCATTTGGCCCCACATATAGCATCTCAATGGTGCTTGTGCCTTCTCCTGGTTGAACCATGTGAGCTTCGTAGAGCATTTCTCTCATTGCCCCACATATCTCCTCGATCTCTTCGGCCGTGAAAACCTCATCGTCTTCTTCTTCGATGTATTTTGGTCCGACAAAAGTTTCATATAAATCTGGCAACGGCCGAGGCAGTTTCCAACCCTCATTTTTCCTCTTCTTTGCCCACTCTTCATCTTTTGGAGTGGGTTGAAAACCTATCCCAAAAAGTTTCTTGGTGGAAGGCAAGGTGATGGTTTCCGTTATTCCTTGCAATGTTCGTCCGAGCCCTTTCCCTAGCCTGAATCCATGCCGGATCATTTCTTTAGCCACCATGATTTAGGCGTTGGACAAGAAAGGCTGGGGGCAAGGTCTTCCTTCTTCATACTGCTCTGCTAGCACAACTTCAAAAGCCTGATAAACCGTGTGCTCGCTCCCTTCCCTTGGTTCAAGATATGGAATGGATAGGTCCCGATAAATAGACTGTTCGTCTTCTCCGTGGACCACAATTTCCCGGTCTTCGTACTCAAACTTCACCATTTGGTGAAGAGTGGAAGGCACAGCCCCTGCCGCATGAATCCATGGTCTGCCGAGGAGAAAATTGTAAGACGTATCCATGTCAAGCACCTGGAAAGTTATTTCAAACTCCACTGGTCCTATAGTCAACACCAAGTCTATTTCCCCGAGGGTATCCCTCTTGACGCAATCAAAAGCCCTTACGCAGACATTATTGGGGCAGATTCTTCCGGTCCCAATTTCCATTCTCTGTAGTGTGGAGAGCGGACAAATGTCAACACCTGAACCTCCATCCAACATTACCCGCTTGACGTAGTAGTCCTCGCATTTAACTGTCAGATGTAAGGCTTTGTTGTGAGCTGCTCCCTCTGGAGGTAAGTCGTTCTTGCTGAAAGAAACTTGGTTAACGACGAAGAACCTCTCTGTCATCCGTTCCAGTTGTTCGACTGAGGTTTCAACTGGTACGTATGCTTCGTTCAGGGTCTTGAGCAAGATCCTTTGGTGTTCAGCCGACCTCATCAGCAGTGATAGCATGGACACTTGCTCGGGGCACTTGCGTAGTTGATCTACCACTTCGTAGTCTGGCATTTTCATCTTTTGGAAGAAAACTTCCGCTTCTTCAACGCTTACAGGCTTCTTTGGTGGGAAGCGTCTCCGTGTGGCGTTGTTTAACTCTTGAGTATTTGAATACCTTCCAATGAAAGTATTTTCCGGAAGTTCTCCCGTGACTTCTCTGCCTTTGTACGTAACCAACGTTCTTTGATAGTTCCACGGTACTGTGGACGAGTTTGTCATCGGCTTATGTGGCACGCGTCCGATAACCACTGGCTCATTCAGCCGAGGTGGTTGAATCGTCCCCCGGACCACATAGGCCCCTTTTGGTACGTACATTGATTTTGCCCTTTTGACTTCGAAACTCTGCGGTTTCTCTGCTCGACCTCGTGGAACGTAAAGAACTTCATTCCTTACAGGCAACATCGTCACTGTATTTTTCTCCACCTTATCTTCGGGCTCGCCCTTGACAGTATTGACCTTCTTTTCCCCTTTCTCTAGCTTCGGGGTGGTTTTAGGCTTTTTCCCTGCATCGACGATGGCGATTATAGCTTTTAAAGCAGGATCAAATTCTTTGTCCTCGCAAATCATTCCAATCAGCGGCCCGTAATTATGAGTGGGCAACGGATTGTTAGTCACATTTGGGACCTCCTCGTCCCTTAGTACTATTTTCCCCTGCTCTATTAAATTCTCGACTACCCTTCTCAAAGCCCAGCAGTCATTTGTATCGTGCCCTTCCGCTCCTGAATGATAGGCGCACCTAACACCGACTTTGTAAGTAGGTGATGCCGGATTGTGCCTTGTCTGAGGGACTGGCTGCAGGAAACCCAACTGGACTAGCTTTGGAAACAAAGTAGAATATGGTTCACCGATGGGTGTGAAAGTCCGTCTTCTAGGTGGTTCCTGAGGGCGGAAGTTATTCTGAGGAGGCTGTGGATTATAGTGGTTGTGGTAGGGAGGCTGATTTCTGGGAGGTGGAGCTTGGCCTCAATTGGCTTGCTGTGGCGGATGGACATAGGGCTGGGTATTCATGACCATGTAGGGTTGATGAGCATATGTCACATTTTGGTGGGGGTAGTAGTGTTGTGGGTTCTTTCTGGAAAACGGGGCCTGGGATTACGATATTCTCTTGCTTCTGATGCTGCCATAGACGTTTCTTCCTTTTTCTTCCCTCTTGCCATTCCTCCGGACCCGCTTTGGACGGCTTGGGAGGTTGCCCTTATGGCTGCCTGACTTAAGATTCTACCCATTTTCAAACCGTTCTCCACCATCTCCCCGATCTTGATTGCTTCCGCGAAAGGCTTTCCCATGGCTGGCATCATATTCTGGAAATAGTCTGATTCTTGAGCCTGGAGAAAAGTAGTGAACATTTCTATCTCGTCCATGGGAGGTTTTACCCTCGATGCCTACTCGCGCCATTTAATAGCATATTCTCTGAAGCTTTCTGAAGGTTTCTTCTTCAAGTTTGACAGAGAATTTCGGTCTGGTGCAATGTCGATGTTATACTGGAATTGTCTAACAAAATCTATGGCGAGATCATCCCATATATGCCATCGAGATATGTCTTGGTCCATATACCATTCTGAGGCTATTCCTACCAGACTTTCCCCGAAGTATGCCATTAGCAATTCCTCTTTGCCGCCGGCTCCCCGCAACTGGTTGTAATACTTCTTGAGATGAGCAATGGGGTCGCCGTGCCCGTCATACTTCTCAAATTTTGGGGTTTTGAAACCCACGGGTAGGTGCACGTGAGGGAACATGCATAGATCGGTATAGGAGACACTCTTCTATCCGCTTAAACCTTGCATGTTTTTCAAACTCTGCTCAAGGCTCCTCATTCTCTTTGCCATCTCATCTTGTTCAGCAGTTTTGGGGTTTTGATCCTGCCCAGGTGCAAACTCGTATTGAGGCTGTGGAGGATGAGTGCTGGTGGTGAACCGAGTCGGTTCCAGTGAGAAGGATGGTGCTTGGAATGTGAATGAGGATGAGTCAAAATTTGGCTTGTGTGTAGCAGGTTGTGCCACGATTGGACAGGGAGGTGCAGTAAATACATTTGTAGCTATATCTGTTGTTGACATCCGGGGATAAGAATCAGAGGGTGATCCAGCAGAGAAGGCCGAAATGGCTGGGTACCCGAATGGGGTAGCCGGATAGCCTATGGGGACGTTAGAAGTCCTACTTGTCCTGGAGAACAACTCAGGGAACCCAGGGATAACACTTGGTGGCTCTTTTTCGTTATTCCAGTCATCCAGCATTTCCAACATGCGGAGCCGCAGGATTCTATTTTCCTCCGCAGTTGCGGATTCGGGCGTGAGGACGGCCGAGATCGAACTCTCCTCGGAAACAGGAACTGTCGGCAAAGGAATTTCTGAAGACATTTCTATGCTTCCCTTTGATCTTGTGAAGTAAGTGTGAGTACCCCCTCTTGACTTAACAACAGGTAATTGAACACTCCCTTTCGACCTCGTGAAGTATGAATGTGAGGCCAGACTTTCACCGAACCAACCGCCTTTTCTAAAACCTGGAAGGACTCAACGACAAATGAACGGTTAGTTCGAAACAAATAACAGATAGGTAATCTCACGTTGGAGCATGATGCACATATACAGTTAAGTGAATTCCTACATGTTTGCAACGAAGGCATGCGTCATTCCGGCTTCTTTTTAGGCTTCCCTTTTGTTTTTTATTTTTTTTTCTTTCTTTCTCTTTTTTATTACTGTTTTCAATATTTGCAGTTAAAATGTGACCGAATCCGATGAGGATTGCCTACGTATCACGATGCCGCATGAATCAGATCATTACGTAGTTCAAAACAGATGAGTGTAAAAGAAGCACACATTTTATTACTGAACGATCGATTACAAACGAACACTCTCGAAAAATGAAAATGACAAACCCTGAAAAAGGTACAGACTCAACAGACTAATACACCTTGATGCAAAAGACGGATAGACTAGACCTATGAATACATTAAGGTTTCGAGAATCGGTGCCCGCGGGGCATCGTTCGGCCTCGCCGCGGTCCTAGGTGTGAGGTCCCTTTCAAGTTGTTCCAGCTCATGCATGGTCTGCTTGACATAACCCATCACTGCTGAGAGAACGGTAATGCTGGTCATGTTTTCACACCGTAGACATCGTCTGATGATGCGTGGGCAATGGTCCTGATCTTATCTCTGGTTTGCTTCTTCTCTATGAGCAGGTGTTTTATCTGATCACTGCACGTTTTTAAAACCTGAGAATCCTGCATATGCTAATTCTTCAGTTGCCGCACTTCTACCTTCATTTGGGCCAACAAGTCGTAACAGTATCTGCTCTCAATTTGGAAATCCTCGGCCTGCTTAACTGCTTTAACCTCAAGTGTAGCCATCTCTCTCTTCATTTTGGCAACAGTTTTCTCGTGGTCGTGTTTCAATTGATTCAAGTATCGACGATGCTTATCTGCTCTTGTACCCCACTGTACCTTGAGCTCTGCCATGACGTTTTCAGACTCTTCTAAACCATCTCGCCATTCCCTGACTTCACTTTTCAACCCTTTTATCAACTGCTCGTCTGATCAACTCCTTGGTTGTTTATCAAGAGCCAATCTCAATTTCTGGATTTGGGCCCTAAGTTCTTCATTTTCTTGGGCCAATCTATTCTTTTCGCCTCTATCCGCAGCGATTTGCATATTGTTATTGAATTTCAGACCGTCAACCTGTTGTTTCATATCACCGATCTCTGCCCGATACCCCTTTTCCTTTGCTAACCAGTTCCATTGCTCTTGGGATGACTCAACGAAATCTTTGAGATGAGGTCTTTTAGCTGGTCTCTCGCAGGACATGTCACCTCTAAACCAAGCGTGATACCCCGGAGCAACTTCCCCTTTAGCCGTATCCATCACACAAGTGTTTGCTGTCAGATGTTGGCACTCACTCCAGATTTGGCGAACTTCTTCTTCGGGGAAACGACCGTCCGGACTGATTTCAATCACTTGGGTACTCAAGTCTTCATCTTTCGGCACTACTTGATACTTCCCAAGTTGCCTCAAAACCCGATACGGTGCATAAGGTTGGATGCTTCTAAGTCCCATCAACAGAAAGTGAGGCCTGGTTGCCGACATGTATATGATTTCCTCAACAGGCAACCATCTGAGTGTCCACTGGATTTGGTTGGCAGTGAGAGTTCGGAAAAATGACGTCCAAGCTGTGATTCCCTCGGGTAGACTAAACCCTTTGATTCTTGTGTAGAATTCTCCAATACAAGTTTTCTCGGGCGAACCGTAACCCAAGAACGGGGAGCGGTGGCATAAATGATCGGTCATCCAGATTTGCAACAATAGGTTACATCCTTCGAAAAAGTCGCCCCTAGCTCGGCAAGCATTGAGAGCCCGGAAGATGTCAGCCATAATCATAGGTGCCAGAGTACTTTTATCTTGGGTGAGCAAAGTACTGACGACCCCAATTACTTTTAGATCGATGTTTCCATCTTTCCTTGGGAACACTATAAGACCCAAAAAAGTTGTCATAAAAGCTACCAGTCTGTGTTCGTCCCACTTTTGTCGGTTACCTCTACTGCATAGTTTGAAGTCTGGCTTATTGAACCCGCCCACGTGGCCGTATCTAGCATATATGAGGTGGAGACTGCAGAAACCCTTGGCAAGATCTGGATGGTGAAATGTTCGGGGTATTTTTAGGAAATCCAGAAACCGGTGTACCGTGACGGCCCTAGGTGCAATCAAGTACTTGAACCTTAACGGAGCTTCATCATTTCCGATGTATCCCGCTACTTCTTCCAATGTTGGGGTGAGCTCAAAGTCCGAGAAATGAAATACATTGTGTGCTGAATCCCAGCAAGTGACCAATTATCTGATAATATCACCCCGAGGCTGAATGTCTAGTAAATCCGGGAGATCCTTCAGATACTTCTTTACTTTGTCTTGCCCCTCCTTGCCTAAGTCATTCCACCATAATCGCAACTCAAAAGGGATCTTGGTCATTATTGAAAAGGGTTTGTTTTGTATCGTGCTCATCCTGCACATTTATTAAGGTGATTATGCCAACGAAAAACTTTTATTAGACTCAAAATAAATCTATCTATGTTCTTTTCCAAGATGATGGACTCGGTTTTCGAATGTGGCCTTTTAGCACTTCGGGAACGAAGATCTTAAGGCTGCAAGGATCAACCGGTCGAAAATCAAAAATGACGACCAAAGATGACCGTTTATGCAATGTCAGCCTTCTGCCGTCCCCTTCGGGAACATTCGGCTGTTTTTGACAACGAAAGCATCACTTGATTTTTATTTTTTTTTAGAATGGTGACCCGATGTTGGGAACATGGCCTCGCAGATCCCCGGGGACGAGGATCCTAAGGCCATTGGGCAACTTGGTCAAAATTTAAAAATGACCAAAATTGCTGTTTATGCAAAGTCAGCCTTCCGGCGTCCCTTTCGGGAATATTTGGCTATTCTCGACAAAACGACATCACCCGACTCATAAATTAAAATTCTGATATTTTGGCTATTTCCGAAAACGGGGAGGTTGGACCCGATGAGGGTTGCCTACGTATCTCGCACCCTGCGAGAATCAAACCGGCGTAGTTCGGGATTGATCAAACGTAGAGTAAATAAACTAAACCCCTTCTGAATACAATCTTTTTAAAAAAAAAGGGAAAAATATTTTTCTGGATTTTTGTATTATTTTTTTTATTTTTTTTTGAAAAGAGATAAAGACTAAGGAAAAATCTTTTTAAGGAAGTATTTGGACTACTAGTCTGAATTTATAAAAGAGATACTACAAAGGAAACAACACATTTTTTGAATTTTGAATTTTCCTTTTTTTTTTACTTTTAAATATATATTTTTTGATTTTGAAAGTGATTAAAAGAATATTTTTCTTTTTATATGTTTTTTTAATAAATCAAACTAAAAGACAAACTTTGTTTTCATTTTCTTTTTTTTTTAAGAAAATTCTGGCGAGATTTTGACACTATTTGGACATTGGTTTTATTTTATCCAAGGTTTTGACACTACTTGGACATTGGTTTTATTTTTCCAAAAATAAGTAAGTATCTCCCTACGCTGCTATTTTTTTTTAAAGTTTTTTTAGAAACCGGTCAGCATGCAGAACTGAAGCAAATAAATGCGCAAAACAAACGGGATGCAGCAGGATGGTCTTTTCATTTCAGGTTGCCTGTCCTAGACGGACCCAACCCCTGTGTTGAGTCCCCTATGTCAAATGCAACATGATGCAAATAAACGTTCCTACTAGGGATCCGGCATGAGGTTTCGTTATACTAGGTTTATGACCTGGGTATATGTTCTAGACTGTGTACCCGAGCGGACAACTCGAGTCGAGGAGGGGGCAACTTACCGGGAACCAAAAGGCCATCCGGCTTCGTAACTTGTCCGAGCCTCTTTTTTATTTCAAGGTATGATACTAACAGAATAGGGAGTCTCAACCAGTAAGCACATCCCCGGAGGTGAAGAGAGAAGGGTTTCGGCACAGTTTATATACAGTTCAGATAATATCAAAGCGGTAAAAGACAACATTTAGCACGTTATGCCAAAACATGTAATAAAGATCAGATAATAAAGCCAAATATAACAATTATTCTAAGCTCGAATTCTTGAACACTGAACCAGTGGTTCTGGGTTACTAATCCCCAGCAGAGTCGCCAGAGCTGTCACACCTCCTTTTTGCGCGCCCGCCCCAAAGGGTTAAATGCGCGAGGGAGTTTTTCCAATTTAAGTGACAATATTCGAAATGGGATTATTTATTTAATTCAGAGTCGCCACTTGGGAAAGGTTTGGTTTTTGGTGTCCCAAGTCACCGGTTTATCTTGAATCCCAGATCGAGGAAAATATTCAACTTTCCAAATGAAGTCTGCAAACCAGAAATTCTAAGTAAGGAATTCTGTTGACCCGAGGGAAGGTGTTAGGCACCCTCGAATCCCGTGGTTCTAGCACGACCGCTTAAATTGTTATAATGGCTAAATATCTGATTTTAATACATGTTATAACTGGTGTGCTTTTGTTAAGTTTAAACCGCTTTTATTATTATTTTTTAATAGAATTGCAATGTTGTGAAAATGCATCTCGAACCACGTCACAATCAATGCATCCGTAGTTGTCAATACATTTCGACTCCATTGAGATTTAAATTTGGGTCACATAAATGCGCACCCGAATTTAAGAATGTAATTTAATTAAGTCGCGCCTAAAGAGTCTAACGCGTTATTATCTTTGGGGAAGGCAGCGAAATTCACTAAACAGTCCCTCCCGAATTCTAAGTATTTATTATGATCAATTATTGAGGGCCCCGCAATTTGCATTTTTATTTGGCGAGGCTCGTCTCATTTTTTGAAAGGATAAAACTTACAGCGACTGCATTTTCTATTATGTTTATCTCTAAAAATGGAAGAAAAGAAAATACATGCTAATTAAGTTACATGCTTGGCCAACTCTGATCCCTTATCAATTATCGGATTAATTATCTGCGAGGTGAGGAATTCTGTACCTTATTGAACGTGCTTTTGATTTGATAAAAGAAATCGCAGGCAAGGTGAATAGCATGCTAAGCTCGCACTAAACGTCCTTCGAGTTTGAAATTAAGCTAACTTATTTAAATAGATTAATAGAATTAAACTACTAAAAATTGTTACTAATGGGATTCAAACGTGGTCCTATATACTGCCTAACGGGATCCGACAAAGTTAAAAAAAAACTCAAAGATTAAAACTACGTTGCATTTAGCAAGGTTAAAGCATTCTACCCTATACATACAACATATAGCTGAAATGGAATCTAGTTATCACAAATTGCATAATTACATCATTCGTACAACCAAACAACTATAAATCACAATACTAAAAAAACAGACTAAACTTCAGTTAAGTACAAAACTACCTATTGTTTTATGCTATTGAGTTACAACCTAGCAAATTACATGAATCTAACAACATCTTATAAAGCTATAATTATTGCAGCAAATGATTAAACTTCTTCAACATCTTTCATTTCATGCTTTCAACTGTTACGGTTACATCAATGTGGGATTCAAAATGTGTACCTGGATACTGAAATGCAAAGAAGAAGAGAAGGTAGAGAAGTCAGCAGCAGTAGCAAAGAGGAATGGCAGCAGCAAAAATTTGACAGCAACAACAGTAGGGCAGAATCAAACCCCAGACGAACCAAACATAAATAGCCCAATGTAACAAAACCCGACACCCAAACAAATCACACTCAGCAGACTCAGTTGGGACTCGGAAATACCAATGTTAATCAAACAAGCAGTAATAGGTGAACCCGACACAATAATGGAACACGATTTCTGATTTTTCAAACACTCAAAGGAAGGACCCTAAATTTGACAGCAGGTTAAGGCTAATTTCCAAACAGAGAAAAAGGGTGAGGCAAAACAGAATTTCACTTCAATGAAACAGCCTGGGTTTTCTTCTCTCTTTTGATTTTTAGAAGTATATCTTTTCTGATTTTTAGAACTATTTTTCTGATCTTCAGAACTATTTCCTTTCTTGAACTCTCCACTCTCTCTTTTCTGATCTGTCTGCCAAAAATCTCCTATCCTCTTAGTCTTTTTAGCCTCCCCCTAACTAATGGAAACTCTCCTCTATTTATAGCCTAGCATCAGACCATCTACCAGCCTGTTAAACAAACTCAATTCCCTCCCATGTTCTCCTGCTGTTCTTTCCACTCAACAGATTAAAATAGAGCCCCCTCCCATGAGATTCTCTTGACAGGCCCTTTCTTTATTGCTAAAGTGGCCTGTCTTTGTTAAATTAAACAAATATGGGCAGTGTGGGCATGTCCTGACAGCACATGCTGTCCATTATACTACAATGCACATGCTGCCCAAGGTCGAAAATGAGTAGGCAATGCCATCAATTAAACTAAAATCTGAGACCTATCCTAGACTGCAGCTATAAATCAATCCTTAAATGTTTTCTGATTTAGCTAACAGACTAATACACAGTGACAATAAACAACTAAGCTGATTTACAATGCTTCGATAAATCAAATTAAATAGCATGAGTCGAATTACTATCATTCCAACTGAAACTAATTGACGACATATATCGAATCGACTACGTGAATCACAACACATACAATCGAAGCCAATGATCAGAATCCAACAGTATTAACATGTGATTCAAATTGTACTGACCAAACAAAGGTTGCCCTGGAAACTAATTAATCGACCAAATTCAATTTCAGTCGATTGTATAGTTTACATACATACACACGATCAGTAAATGAAGAAAGACTCGACCAAATACAGAGGTCCTGGCAAGGTGGACAGAACAGCCAACACAAAACAAATCAACTACCATTTAGGCACATGTGAACAGTCATTTAACTATAACAACAAAATGAACTGACAAGAAAAAGGAAAGCAGAAATACCTTAAAGGTTTGAAAAAAATCAGAAGACCCTGTCTCAGATTTGAATCGACCTTTCTTGGGGTTGAACGGACTTTAATCGAAGTGTTCTCAACTGAGAAAACTTCGATTAAGGTCCATTAGACCCTAATCTTCTGGTTCAAACGGACAAAAATCGGACTCAGGACTTCTAGGGTTCCTAAAGTAGATTTATGATTCAGGTTTTCCTGGTTGGATTCGGACCAAACCAAGCCTGGTTTGGTCATGAGGAAGGTCAGGGGAGTGCCTGACATGGATTTGGGGGGGTTTGGTGTAGGTTGGGGTCTGGCTCGAATCTTCAAATGAAGATTCGAGATGGTGGGGGAAGATTCGAGACCCACGGCTAGTGGATCTGTGTTCAGGGGGTCGAGGTGGTCCTAGGGTGTTAAGATGGTGGTCACCGGCGTCCTTGCCGCCGGGTTTATGATGAGGGGAAAGGGGGGCGACGCTAGGGTTTCGTGGGGTTTGGGTCTGGTGAGGGAGACGAAGATGAGGGAGGGGTGCTTGGATAGGGGGCGGGGTACGAGATGAGGGCTTATATACGAGGTGGATGGTTTGATCTTGGCTGTTAGATCAGTCGAGATCAACGGCCTGGATCCAAGGGTTAATCAAACGGTGTCGTTTGGTTTAGTATTGGGGTCGGGGTTGGTCCGGGTAACGGGTCGGGTATGGGGTTATGGGTGAGTGATCTGGACCGTCAATCTAGTGAGATTAACGGTCCAAATTGAAGGTGACACAACAACGTCGTTTGGATGGTCGTGTGGCCAGCTTAATTGGACCGGGCAAAAGGGGATTTGGACTGGGTTATTTTGGTTTGGGCCTGTTCTTATTTAGTTCAAACTGGCCCAATCCGAAAACCCCTTTCTTTTCTTCTTTAATTTCTAAAAATCCTACCCAAATTGTAAAACAAAGCTATACAATTATTAAACAACTATCACACACATTAATATTGAATAAAAAATAAAATCACTCAAGGACGACAAATAGAATAACAACTGCATATTTTATGATTTTCCTTTTAATAACCGAAATATGGTTTAATTACACACGACATATTTTTTGTATTTTTGTTTGATAAGACTAAATGAGAATGGACAAAACCACAAATAACTACCAAAAATGTCACGTAAATTCCAAAAATTGTACAGCAAGACCATTTGTTATTATTTTTGATTTCTTTTGGAGTGATTGTCGCGTAAACAAAAATCACGTGCTCACACTTATATCCTAAACCACTTCCAATACACCTCCTATATTTAATATCATGATCATCTAAGTTGGTTTTAGTCCATAATATCTTGCGAAAGTCAAGACGACACTTAAGCGACTCAAGAGCATGCTTTAAGGCCACATACTTGTAGGAAATCTTAAGGGGACTTACATGCGCCCTCCCATCTTAAGGCATGCCTTTGCTGAAGCGGACCATAGCCTCGCAGGTGCGGTATCGCATTTGCACTAGTCATTTTGTAGTTTTAGAAATAAATTCTGCATTCAGAGACCTTAAAAACCTCTTTCAGCATCATCTCGAATTGCATGCGCAGTCCGGACGCGTAGCCGGAAAGCCATTATGTGAAAATCTATGAAAAATGATGAATTTTGGCTTTAAAAAGAATTAATTTGACTTCGGTCAATATTTTGGGTAAACAGACCCATACCCGTAATTTGACGATCTTGGAGGGTCCGTAGGAAAATATGGTACTTGGGCGAATCGAATTCCGAGGTCCCAAACCCGAGAAATGAATTTTTGAAGAACATTATTTTCTGGAATATTATTGAGTTTTTGGAAATGTTACGTGTTTAGAACTTGAAGGTATCGGGCCCATATTTTGGTTCCAGCGCCCGATACAAGTCTTATATATGGTTTGAGTCGAACCTTTGAAATTTGGTAAGAAACGAACTTGAAATGACTTGAATTAGCCTTATTTGGTAAAATTGGAAAATTTGATGTTCTTAAGAAATTTCATAATTTTGATGCAAAATTCATAGTTGTTGATGTTATTTGAGTAATTTGAATACACGAGCAAGTCCGTATGATATTTTTAGGTTGGTGTGCATGATTGGCTTGGAGCCCAGAGGGCTCGGGTGAGTTTTGGATAGGCCACAGAGTGGAATTTTGACTTGGGATGTTGCAGATTTGCGAAGGCTATGTTGCAAATGCGAACTAGCCCAGGCCAGCACTATTTCGCAAATGCGAGGTTCTCATCGCAAATGCGATCCTTCCCCCTTCCCCCCAGCTACTGTCTTAATCGCAAATGCAATTTCGCATTTGCGAAAGGTCTATCGCAAATGCGAAGAAGACCGGAAAATTTACTTGGTCGCAAATGCGACATTTTGTTCGCAAATGCGAAGGTCTCAGAATCCTAAAGGATTCGCAATTGTGAACCCTGGTCGCAAATGCAATATCAGAGACCTGTAAATTCACACTTAGACGCATTTTCAACCATTTTTCACATCTTCTCAAAACATAAACTCTATTGGGCGATTTTCCAAAGAAACCTTCTTCTCCAAATAAATTGTAAGTCATTTCTAACTAGTTTTCTTCAATCATTAACATCTTTTCACATGATTTCAACTCAAAATCAATGATTTTCATGGGGGAAATTGGGTGTTTTGGGTAGAACCTAGGTTTTTTAAAAATTGGGGATTTGGACCTCGATTTGAGGTACGATTTTAAAATAAATTATATATTTGGGTTCGTAGGGGAATGGGTAATCGGGTTATGGTTCGAATCTCGAGTTTTGACCATATGGGCCCGGGGGCAATTTTTGACTTTTTGGAAAATTTTTTAGAAAACTCATTTTCATGCATTAGGATTGATTCATTTAGAATTTATTGTTGTAATTAAGTAACTTGTGGCTAGATACGAGCGAATTGGTGGTGGAATGATGAGGTAAAGCGATAGTAGAGGCTTGAATTGTGTTCGTGACATCGAGGTAAGTGTTTGGTCTAACCTTAGCTTGAGGGATTAGGAGTTACGTCTTATTTGCTATGTGTTAATTGCGGAGTACGACGTATAGGCATGGTGACGAGTATCTATACGTCGGTGTCAAGCATGCCCGTGAGTCTTGTATTGTAATCGTTATGACTCTGTTGTGGTTTATTGCACTTCACATGTTATTATCATTATTGTTCCCTTGCCGGGATGTTATTAACATTATTATTCCCTTGCCGAGATATGGTCTTGATATTATTGTTCCCTTACCGGGATGTATGTGAAATATAATTATTCCCTTGCCGGGATTCTTTTGTGATTGTTGTTGATTTGTGAATATGATCGAGTGGCACACCACCACGAAAATATATGAAATGGGAGAGGGTTGCATGCCTGCAACAAGATATATGAAATGAGAGCGGGTTACACGCCTGCAACGAGATATATGAAATGGGAGCGAGTTGCACCCCTGTAACGAGATATGTGAAATGAGACCGGGTTGTATTCCTGCAACGAGATATATGAAATGGGATCGTGTTGCATGCCTGGAACGAGATACAGGAAATGGGATCGGGTTGCACGCCTGCAATGAGATGTGAAATGAAAGTGAACTCTGTATTTGTTTTCCCTATCCTTGTTAGCAATTGGATTTTTGTTTCTTTATATTTCTCTTGATATTCTGTTGTTATCGGTTACTCCCCGCAACATGTTTCCCCCGCCCAATATTAATTGTGATTATCTGCTTCTATTTCCGCTGTATATGATTTAATTGCACAAGTTTATTTGGTAGTCTGGTCCTAGCCTCGTCACTACTTCGCTGAGATTAGGCTGGGCACTTACCAACACATGGGGTCGGTTGTGCTGATATTACACTCTGTACTCTTTTGTGCAGATCCCAGTGCTGTAGACTTCGGACCGCAGTGAGATTGCTGTTTCTTGTTCATCAGGCGACCCGAGGTAGTCCTGCAGGCGTCCACAGGCCTTGGCATCACCTCATATCTTTCTTTTATCCTGTTTCCTTTACTTATTCTAGAAACAATGTATCTTTTATTTCTTTCAGACCTTTATTTGTAGTACTCTTAGACTGACTGTGAAGCTGTGACTCCAGTTCTGGGTGGTCTTGTTTAAACAGTTGTATTGGTTATACTCAGTAATTTTATTATTTTTCTTCCGCTTGATATAAATTTCGCTGTCTTTAAGTTATTGCTCATAATTTCTTGTAAAGGATTAAAATGGGAAAAAGGTAATTTGTTCAAACAGTCGGCTTGCCTAGCTCATACTAGTAGGCACCATCACAACTCCCTAGTGTGGGAAATCCGGATCGTGACAGTAGATGTGGCCCATCTTTCAAGCGTCAACAGCTTCGCATCCCTAACTTTAACACTCGCTTTTGCAACTTCGCACCTGCGAGCAAAGCTCTGCTGGTGGGACACAGCAACACTAGAACTGCTAACAACATAAAAAATAGTTCGGAATCAATCTAAAACACTCCCGAGTCTCCCTGGACCCTATCCAACCATATGAACAAGTCCCAATATCTTATCCAATCCTATCCAAAAGCTCAAAAAATGGAATTAACATCAAAATCTGGAATAGACAGTCAAAATCAATCGCTTAAGTTCCAAACCTTCTAACGTTCACAACAGGTCTGAACGATGCTAAACATTTTTGATTCAAACTAAATTTCGCACACAATTTCAAAACCACAATACGAGTCCAATTTAATCAAAGTCAACTCCCAGTCAAACCTATGAACTCTCCAAACCTTCAAATTTCTAATTTTTGGCAAAAAAGTGCCAAAACATCCTAGGAATCTTCAAATCCAAATCCGAACATACGGCTAAGTCAAAAATCACCATACAACCCTATTGGAACTATCAAATCACTAATTTGAGACTATCTATTCAAAAGTCAAACCTTGGTAAACTCTTAACAACTTAAACTTCCAAAATGAGATTAAGATCAATTTTTTTCGAAACCAGTGTTTGGCCATAAAATTGTCAATTTTCACTTGAAGATGAATTTTGGAATTTTTCTAAAATTTGAAAAACTCCAAAAAGCTGTTTTTCAAAATTTTCACTCAGATCACTCACAAAACTTCAAAAACAACCCAAAATTATATTCATGTCCAAATACAACTCTAATTTACAAATACTATTTTCACTTGAAAAAATTTTTGCTTTTTTTCTTTTTTAAATTTTTACAATTCCTATGTCCAAAACGCCCACTAAATGCCTCCAATCACTCTCAAACCTTCACGAAAAATAACAAACACACATATGGAAAGCATCAAATTGGGGAATGAGGCTCAAATATACAAAATGACCGGCGAGGTTGTTACAATTTATTTCTTTTGAAATTTTCATTTAGTGAGTGTATTAAGCTAAACATTTAAGAGAAAGGAAGTACACAAGTACTCTTTAGAAGGTATAAATTAAAAACCCTTAAAGGGAGATAATATGGTCTGAAAGTAATATCAAAATTTTATCTGTATTTATCAAAAAAAAATTAAGTAAATAAAAAAAAATGGCTCCGCATCATTATTTGTTATGATCATATGATAATATCACCTAGGTTCAGTTTTTAACAGAGTTGTATTTTCTAATTTAACATGGAAATTAGTTAAGAAAATGAAAGGTGAAGTTAGAAAGTCAAACTTTCCATGACAACTTGCTTGGAGGGGCAAAAAAAATTTGAAGAAAAAAAGAATAGAATATGGGAACACAACATACATATTGTTTTGTCGGAACTAATATGAACTAATAGAAAACAATATGTAACTGGTGAGAAGGTACAGGCAAAGTCAAAAGTGTCAAACGAGTTAAACTTTATTTAATTACTTCTCCAGCATTGAAAAAAACTATAGAGTTTAATTGCATATTGCGGCTTTATGGGATAGTAGGACAAGTTCAAATTCTTCAATCCTTCACTCACATGCCATCTTTTTCTTTAATTTGTCACAAATTTTCTCCAACCTCTCTCTTTCAATATATCTATATAAAGCCCCACCACCTTCTCTCATGTAGTAATCCAAACATACATCTTTCTTCTCACCTCATCTCATCTTTCTCTTTCTCTCTAAAACCCTTTTTCTCTCCATCTCTTTAATTTGATCAAAAACTGATTCATCTATCAACTTCTTTTTTCCATCAATCAATCAGTTTCTCCGTTTAGAGTAAAATCATCTGTCGTGATGGATCATCACCATGTTAAAGTCGGTTTGAGCCGTGGGGGTAATTATAATAAAAATAACAACCATCAACAACAGCATGAAGAAGACATGGACCTCCGACGAGGTCCATGGACTGCCGAAGAAGACTTCACCCTCATCAACTACATAGCTAAACATGGTGAAGGTCGCTGGAATTCTCTCGCCCGCTGTGCTGGTATATTTTTATGTGTTTTGTTTCACCTATTCTTTTTATAATTAACCATCGACGACGTTGATTTAAAATTGATGAGACGCACGTTTATCGTGTTGGTTAGATCTTTTATTCTCAAAACAATGGGTATATATGTTGGACAGTTCGTGGTAGATAAGGATTTAAGTGGGCGTGGTTTGTAATTTCTTTCCGTACTAGGTAATCTTTTAAAAGCAGAGAACTCATCCAATAAACAAATAAAGGTAAAGGAAAGGAGAAATAATTGCCAAGATTTATTATTAAAAAAAGAGAAGAAAAAAAGTTCAGTTGCTACCTGTATGAACTTTACCAATAATTGAGCTCAGAAATATAACGAGGAATCTAATACTTGAATGGCATGGAACTGTAATAGGTTTAAAGCGAACTGGGAAAAGTTGCAGATTGAGATGGCTAAATTATCTCCGCCCGGATGTTCGACGTGGAAACATCACTCTTGAAGAACAACTTGTGATTCTTGAGCTGCATTCTCGTTGGGGCAATCGGTATGTTAAACATTAGTGAGTGTAGTTTCAGGCTTGTTTGGGTACTCAATTCTGATCAATTATGTTATATATGTGTAGGTGGTCAAAAATTGCTCAGCATTTGCCAGGAAGAACTGACAACGAAATCAAGAATTACTGGAGAACCCGAGTGCAAAAGCATGCCAAACAACTGAAATGCGACGTCAACAGCAAGCAATTTAAGGATACCATGCGTTATCTATGGATGCCAACGCTAGTTGAGAGAATTCAAGCAGCTGCCACCACAAACTCCAATCAAGTGACAATTAATCCAAACAATAACAACGCTGTTAATAAGCCAAGAATGAGTGAAAATTATTCAATTAGCTCGGCAGCTTCATCAGAAAACTCATTTGGGACGCCTGTTTCTGACCTCACTGATTGTTGCTACAATTATCCCCCAGTTATAACTAACAATCAGCAAGATTATTTTTATCAAACTACTCAACTCAGAGAATCTTTAACCATCCCCACGGGTCTAGAATTCCATACTGCAATGGATCAGCAAAACATGAGTCAATGGATGGACGGTGGGAATTTCTCTGACAATTTGTGGAACATTGAGGATATGTGGTTCATACAGTAGCAACTGAACAACAACATATTAATGTCGTCTGAGGATTGACCAAACTGTTTAAATATAATAAGAGCAAACATCATCACATCACGTGTAGAAAAAAAAGAAAAAAAAAACTAAAGAAAATTTGTGGATTTTCATCCTTCTGTAGGACACACACATGTAGCTTCTTGGGAGAGAGACATGCAGGACTAATTGTGGATTTTACAGTTTTATGTTTAGTATCTTAGAATTACCTTTCGTCTCTATATTAGTTTTTCTTTTCTTTTCTTTCTTTTGCCTTTGAGGGGGTTGGGTTAAAAGGATTCATGATTTGTAACTTCTTTTGATATTATTTAAAACATCTAAGTTCTTTAAACTATATTTTTTTCTTTAAAATTCTTGTATTTCTTTCGATTTTATTCTTCTTTCCAGAGCGGGCGATAGAAACCAATATAAGATTTAAGAAACTCCTCTTTCTTCCAACTTATGTGAACCTGTTTGACTGAGCACGAAATTTAAGAAAAAATGAATACTTTTGGAATTTGTGGTCCGAAATAGATCAAAAAGGAGTCCAGAGTATTTGTGTGGTTATAAAAGCTTCTCACTAAGGGTAGAATTGGAAGTTTAAGCTAAATTGTTTCCAAACTTAGAAATGGGTCATTCTTTTCGGAACGGACCAAAAAGGAAATAGGTTCAAATAAATTGGAACGGAGGGAGTAATAAGAAAATTCCACATTCGGGTTGTACTAGCTAGACATGATTCCTTTTCTTTTTGTATTCTTTTCTTTTCTTGTATCTTGTTCTTGTAATCTATTCATTGGCTAATTAAAGTAGACTTAAGGTTGCATTATGGAAGGGGAAATAGGTTATAAGTATAAAGACGATATTAAAATGTGGGGAGAGTGTTCATAATTGGTTGCACTATCTTTACTAGTGAAATTGTCATTGTTACTTCTTATTCTAGTGTTAGCCACAAGTCGTGGAATTTCCGAAACATAGGCTATGGGGCCTGAACCAGATTAAAAGATCCTTGTCCTTGCTCTAGATTAAGGAAAAAAAGTACAGAAGCAATGATTTAAGGACGTGGCATATTCTCAGTTGTATATTTATAATTAGTTAAATCCATATTGCTGGAATTCTATTCCCTTATTGGAGTAAAGTCTCCCATTACTGTGATCTTATCATCATATTGTGTGAATGCTACCTGAGTGGCTTCCAATGTCACTAGTGACTAATTGCAATTGATTATAACTTAACATTATATAATTTTGTCAATTATCTCTTAAGAGACATCTCATTATTAATCTTTGTTCTGTTTTGGCACTTTGTTTGCCATCTTACGAACAATGTTTCACTGAGCCCATAAAACTCGACAACGTTCCCATCTTTATATTCTTCTTTTAATGTCTGTCAATCATCTCTCTAACACATCCCTAGAAGCTGCGGTTAAAATACTGATTATTAGGTTTTCGCATTTGTTTTTGACAATAAAATTATACAGAATGCACAAGATACATGCATTTCCCCCTAAACCTTTACGTATTTTTTTAAGGTCAAGCAGAGAAAAAAAAATCTTTTATCTCCTTCCTACTAAGCAGTGAAAAAGAACAACATCGACGAACCACGAATTTCCCATTATTTTTTAACAAGTCTCTAATACAAATTAACCAATAATTAATACTCCCTCCGTTTCAATTTAGATCAGGTAATTTGACTCGGCACGAATTTTAGGAAAATATCATCCTTCACTTTGGGTCCTTTCACCTTGGGAGCGGGTGAAAGAATTGACCAATAATCTTAGAATTTTTCCACCGGTACCAAGTCTGCTTGACCCAAGTAGGCCCATTTATATGGCGTACAGTGGCCTGCCTCCACCAATTATGCGGTGAGACTTGGGAAATGCTAACTCTCGTATATACGATGAACTTTTACCCCCCAAAGATCTTCTGTGGGGTGTTCTCAACCTCAGCAAGCTTGGTCATCACGCCCTCCTTACCAGTGTTGATGATGTCAACAGTCGTGGATGGATAGAAAAGTTCATTGTCATTGCTACAAGAAACATCATCCTGGCCGCAGTGCCAGCTTTCCCTGAATCATGGAATCTTTTCCATAAGTTTTTGAGTATCTATTTTCTTTCCTTATAAAAAAAAAACTTCCTTCTCTGCTGATTTTTATCTCCTTTATTCCAGCTACCCGTTGGGAACCACCACGGGTTCAAGGCCTGGACCGATGAGTGCAGAAATTTTTTGACATCAGTACACCGGAATCCCGAAGGTGGAAAGAGATGGCTCCCAAATATGGTTAGAAAGCTAAGAATCATGGTAAGCAAAAATTCTTCTTTCTTTCAATCTTATCAACTTAGGAATAATCTGTTAACTATCCTTTTGCTCCACACAAGACTTCCATAGGGTTCCGTCGTGTGCCCCGGCGTCTAGGCTCTTGATGACACTGAGGAGGTCGAATGGATATTGCAGAATGCCCTTAATCGCAGTAGGGCTCGTGGATCTACTCGCACCTCTGGTGAGGGTGCCTCCTCCCGGGGTCCCCTGTCCAAAAATAAGAAACCAAAGACGAAGATTTTCTACTCGATTGGGACTTAGGAGAAGAGAGCAAGAGGAACGTCAACCAGACCGGTCACATTGGTCCTTGATTATGAGGAATGGGACAATGATGAAGAAGCCCCTCTTTAAAGAAGAAAAAAATCTTCATCAGCTCAACCGTGTTCTCAACCGGGAGAGTTCCAAAATCCACTGTTAGAAGAAGTTTAGGCGCTCTGGGCGGAAATGGATTTGGTTGAAAATGTTGATTCCCGCTTTTTGATCCCTGTCGACATCTTTGGTTAGAGGCGTCCAGCCCCTGACCCTCTTGTGCTACAAACTTCTGAGCCAACAAACTGCCACTCCTTCTACACCAGTTATATCTTGTTCATGTGCACCGACATCTCCTTCTCCACCAGCACCAGCTGCTTCTTACCATCCAAAAAAGTAGTAAGTGCCTCTTCTCCACGGTCTCCCGACCACGAAAACTTGGGATATACTTACTCGGCACCCTCTCAAGACCCTCGTGGAAAGCGAAGTGTTGTCCTTTCGACTTCGAAGGAGTGCCATTTTCTTTCCCAGCTGGTAGAACTTGCCAATTATCTGAAGTTGCTAGCCTCAGCAAGGGATTGGAGAAATATGGACTATCTTTCGGCGGAGTGTCTTATAAACAATAGCATGCATTGTTCGGTGCAGGTAGCGATCTGACTTTCTTATATCTATTTTTAATTTATACTTATCATTCATAATGTTATTACTGACCTTTTTGCCGACCTACCTTCTTGCTTATGAGGGTCTGCAAAAGCTTATTTTTTACAAGCAAGAGCTTATTTCGGAATAAGATCAGCTCTTGGCTGAACATAATAAACTTGTCGAGTGTCTCTCGATGCTGGAAGCAAGAATTTCTTGAGTGGATGATCTTGAGTCCTGGTTGCAGCAATCCGAACAAGATAGAATGGCCCAGAGTTGAGAAGCTTCCCAACTACATGAAAACCTTAAAGAAGTAAAGGCTAAGTGGGTCGACATGCATGATACCGTGACAGCTGCTGCTAAGCGTGAGTCTGCTTTGATGGAGCAAGTTAATAACTTGGAGGCTAGCTTACGCTCCAAAACTGAGGAGGCCAATGCTGCAGAGGAGAGGAGAGCAAAAATGCAAGGGAAGCTTAAAAGAGTCATAGAGCGGAATCGACTTTGTTTGTCAACCAACGTTGAACTCGATTAAAAAATCAGCACAATGAAAGCTAAAAATGAAAATCTCCAATTCAAGATTGATAAGGTCTGAGCAAAACTTCAGGATCATGAAGATTCACTCGTCTTCGAGAAAACCTACACCATTTATCATATAAAGAGGAAAACCCTGGAGAAGGCCAAAGAAGGCATTGTAAATATTGATTATCTCATTGCCAAGTCCCGGGAACTGGAGACAAGTGCTCATGAGAACATTCTTGTTCGGCCCACTGTATCTGATTCCTCGAATACTAACTCTGAATATTCGGTAACTGAAAGTAAAATCTAAGAAGATGAAGGCCTCCAACCGATAGCCGAATATCCTTCCCCCGCTAGAGTAAATGAAGACTTTTCTCTCCCTTCGGGTTCTGGCAGCAAGGACTGATGTGTATTTTTACTTTACCTTTTGTAATTATGCCAAAATGTTTTACTATATTTGGCACTTTAATAAAAGAAACTTTTTGCTTAAGTGTTGCGCAAAAAATACTCTTTTTTTCTTTAGTTGACAAAGCTTCGGGAATATTTTCTCATCCAATAACTTTTGATTCCGAGCATAAACACTTTTGGAGTCTACCCTTTACTATGAGCATTTCATAAGAGAGAGACCATATGTTTACGGTGCTCTTGAAGAGGACGTCTCCTATTCATTCTGACACAAGCATTTGATATTTTTTTTAACTTTCAAACGATAAAACAAATTAACTTATCTTTGGGACGAGAGATAAGATTTAAATAAAATGATGTTGATTTATTCCTTCTTCCTTTAAAAGTACATTTATATAAACATTCGCTTGCTTAGGTAAATAAAGCTTCCAATACATATGGCTAATTGTACAACTTATTTGTTAGGTCAGATCATGCAGTCTCCTGTCCCGATAAGACGTTGATCCCGATTCTAATAGTCCCCCATCTTTCTGACACTTTTAGTTCCATGTCATGTATTATTTCCCCAGTGTTTGGACGCTGAGCATGAGAATTTAAACATTAGAAGTCATGCATTCATCGATAACACTTCCCTTTTAACAAGCTTTGAATTGCTATCTCTTAATGGAAACATCTTGTGGAAGGGTAAATAATCTGTTTCTAGAGGTCTACATGATGTCCCCTGCACCAAGTCAATACCAAAATCAATGTCCCCGTTGGGTGGCATACCCAACAGGTCTACAGGAAACACATCCGAAAATTCTCGCACAACAAGAACAAAATCAATGGTAGATGTATTAGCCCCAACATCCCTCACAAAGGCCAAATATTCCAAACATCCCTTCTCAACCAGCAGTTGGACATTCAAAAATGAGATCCCTCTACGGGGAACATAGTCCAAAGAACCTCTCCATTCAATCATACACAATCCTGGCATCACCAATGTCATGGTTTTAGTGTGACAATCCAATATCACATGACATGGTGAAACCAATCCATGCCTACAATCACGTCAAAATCTACCATACTAAGTGGTAAGAGATCTACTCTAATATCTAATCCCCCTATATTTACCACACACAATCGATATACGCGATCCATAGCTATAGAATCACCCACTGAAACAATACGATGATACATATGAATAAGTGGAACCAGGGATAAATAATGTGGAAGTATCATTATGGCACAGTGAAACAACACATGTGATCACTGTGTTAGAAGAAACTACCTCTGGCCTGGCGGGAAGAGGATAACATCGAGCCTAACCACCACCTGATCGACCTCAATCTCTAGGGCAACCTCTAGCTGCATGAGCCCCACCCCGAGCTGGCTGAGTGGATAGTGAAGTAACTGGTGCGGAAGTTATAGCTTGACCCTTTTGCTAAACTAGACGTCCCAAATGACCGAAATAATACCTTCATATATGTCCAAACTCTCCACACTTGAAGCAACTTTAATTCATCAATTGTGGCGAGGACTAAATCGAATCCCGATAAATAGAATAGCCACTAGAAGGACCTAGTACAATCAAACCCTAAACTCATGTAGCACGGGACAAACTCTGATCTGGGAGAGACTGAGAGATGACTGACCCAGACGAGGAGCACTATATGAACCATGGCTAGCTGATGCACCACGATGAACGGATGAGCCATCTGAGCGAGCCTATAAGGATGACCCTTGTTTTGGTGGGACAGTCCTCTAGATGAGAGACCGCTGAAGCCACCCGAACCACGAGGCCTCTTGGCCTCCCTCTCCTCACGCTCCTGACTACGAACCTGCTCTATGCGTCTAGTAATATCAACCACCTCATCAAATCTCACACCTGATACAATGTCCCAAGTCATGACGAAGCGCAGTCCATAGTTGAGGCCATCAATAACCTTCAAATCCTCCCCCTGTGGGAAAGAACCATATCTCATGATGAGCCAACTCTTAAAATCTTATCTCTTACTAGGTCACTAGCATACTTCCTATTATAGCTACTCAAACTGCCTACGCAACTCCTCCCTTCGGGTCTGTGGAACAAACTTCTCTAAGAAGAGAACTAAGAACTCACGTAATGTAAGTGGAGTAGTTTCTGCTGGCCTGCTCAACTCATAGGCCTCCCACCATCTGAAGGCTGCCCTCGACAGCTGAAAAGTAGCAAATGAGACTCTACTAGTCTCCATAATACCAGCCGTGCAACAGATCCGCTGGCACCTATATAAGAAATCCTAAGAATCCTCTAACTTAGCCCCATTGAACTATTGAGGCCTAAGCCTCTGAAACCGCTCTAGCCTATTCTACTCCTCATCACTCATATGTTGACCAACCTAGGCTCGAGCAGCTGCAACCGGCTAGACTGGTAGTACCCCCCGGTGTCTGAAGTCCATGTACCACCTACTTTGGAGTATGAGCGGTGGGAGTCTGATCACCTCCCCTGACTTGAGAAGTGGTTAGTGCGGCCGGAACTGAAACCTCCTGATCAAGGCTAGTGCATTCAGTCAATATCTGGGCCAAAGCCTCTTGAAGGCCTGGAATTACAATGGGCACATCTAGCCCATATGTTGGTCCCACCGGCTCAACCACATCCAGTATCTACTCTTGAACTTGAGCAATGGATGGCTCCACATGTGCTGCTCTAGCTGTAGTACAAGTTGCACCTCGGCTTATACCCCACCTCCGATTTTTTGTGGCCCTAGCTGGTGGTACTGGTGGCCGTCCGCCCGATCCGATCGCACTGTCCTCACTATCCGTAAGGGAATAGAATAATAGAAGTTTAGTTTTTGGAATCAAAAAATTCGCACGACAAGAATACAAGAAAGTGAAGTTTCCTAATGTTTCGGTAGCCTCTCGAAGATAAGTACAGACGTCTCCGAACTGATCCACAAAACTCTACTAAACCTTCGCATGACTCGTGAGACCAAAGTAACCTAGTGTTCTAATACTAGCTTGTCACGGTCCAAAATCCCTACCTGTCATGATTGCGCCTAATACATTACTAGGTAAGACGACAATGACATAACAATTACATATTTAGATTATAAACATGGTCTAATAAGTTCAACAATGAAAATCTCGTAAATAACTAATAAGAAAAACTACAACTCAACTACAACAATCCCAAAATCATGGTGTCACCGAGTACACAAGCTACTACTGTCAATATAGTCTAAAACTCTAGTTCAACTATTTGAGAAAATAGAACAATACAGAAATAAAATGAAAGGAATGAGAGCCATGGTCTGCGGCCGTCATAACAACTACTTCAATATCTCTGAACATGTAGTATCACCACTCTAGAACCCACCGCATTCAGATGTACCTGGATCTGCACATGAAGTATAGAGTGTAGTATGAGTACAACCGAGCCAATGTACTCAATAACTAATAGGACTAACCTTGAGCTGAAAGCAATGACGATCTCAGAAAGATACGATCCGAATCAAAATAATGACAACACAAATATAACTTGAAAATGACAATAATAACTCGAAAAAACTTCCATATCAGCTCCTTCATAGTACAGATATTTAGGCATGTTTTCAAGCTCAACAACTTAAGCTCAACATTGATAAAATATGCCAAGTACAGCTAGCATGAGGAATGTTACATCTCTATGCCTAAATGTCAAACATGCATGTCAAATGTAATGCATTACAGTGATAATCTCAGCTACTCAGACTCTTAGAGTACTCAATCTGTCTATCTCAATCTCCCACTCATCACATACAATCACTCAGCACTCTACGGTACATGTGCTCACTACTGGTATGTCAGACTCCGGAGGGGTGGATCCTACCCAAGTGATAATATAAAGCCAACATGGCCTACTGCGGTGTGCAAACTGATCCCATAATAATAGAAAAGATGATAAGCCCTGCTGCGGCGTGCAACCCAATGCCATAAATATCACTCATAATCCGTCTCTCAAGTCCCAACTAAGTCATCAATCTCTCTAGTCTCACGGGATCACAATTCTCAAACTGCTCAGCTCAAACAATGATAACATGATGTAACAATAACTGATAACAGAGACTGTGATATGATATGAAATGAATAAATATGATAGAGTACACAATTGCAACTTAACCATATAACTCAACAACATAAATGACCTCAGTGGGTCCCAACAGAATAAGCACAAATCCTAAACATGATTTCTAACATGGATCATAACTAAATTGCTCTAACACGTAGGAATTACACATATTGAATCAAGATTAGATAACTACACAGTACCACATAATCAACCAAGTCATAATTACCACGGTACATGCCTATATGCCCATCACGTAACATGTGCATCACCCCAACACAAACCATATAACACGTATCCCAGGAATTCATACCCTCAGTACCAAGTTCAGAAGTGTTACTTACCTCAAAGTGCACAACTCAATTCTCCAACAAACCCCTTCCTCGTGAATCAGCCTCCGAACTAATCCAAATCTAGTCACAAATAAGTTAATATAATCATACAAGCTATAGGAATTGATCCCATACGATAAAGCTAAGTTCTTTAAACAAATTCAAAAAGTCAACCCAATAGACAAAATTCACAAAATCCAAACACCCATTCTATAACGAGTCCAACCATACAAAAATCATCCAATTCCGACAACAAATCGACCCTCAAACACCCAAATCTTACTCTCTAATTCCTAGTCAAAAATCCCTCAAATATTCACCTTATAACACATAATCTATGTATAAAAATCAATGGGTATTCAATATTGTTGGACAAAAGTGATCAAAAATAACTTACCTCTTGATTTGTGGTGAAAACCCTCACAAAAATCGCCCCTAGCCGAGCTCTCCCGGCTCAAACCACCAAACTAGGGATCGACACCGCGTCCCATATAAGGCCCCATAAGGAGCTATCTGAATACTCGATTGGTAGCTGTTGTTGTAGGAAAACTCATCAAGTGGTAGAAACTGATCCCAATAACCCACGAAATCCATAAAACAAGCGCGTAACATATCCTCCAATATCTAAATGGTGCGCTCGGACTGTCCGTTCGTCTAAGGGTTAAATGCTGTACTCAACTCAACCCGTGTGCCTAACTCTCACTGCACTTCTTTCAAAAACTGTGATGTGAACTCCATGCCCTGATAATAAATAGTGGACACCAGCACTTTATGAAGACGAACAATCTCCCGGATATAGATTTCAATCAACCGCTTTGATGAATAGGTAGTAAAAATCGTAATGAAATGTCCGAACTTAGTCAATCAGTCCACAATCACCCAAACAACATCAAATTTCTTTGAAGTTTATGGGAGCCCATCAACAAAGTCCATAGTGATATGCTTCGATTTACGCTTAGGAATCTCAAGCATCTGAAGCAAACCGCCCGACGTTAATGCTCGTACTTCACTTGCTGAAAGTTCAAGCATCAAGCTACAAACTCCACTATATCTTTCTTCATTCTTCTCTAACAATAATGCCGCCTCAAGTCCTGTTGCATCTTTGCGGCACCGGGATGAATGGAATACCACAAACTATGGGCTTCCTCAAGAATCAACTCACATAACCCATCCACATTTGGCAGACAAATCTGACCCTACATCTGCAAAACCCCATCATCTCAAATAGAAACCTCCTTGGCATTAGAGTGTTGAACCATGTCCTTAAGGACAAGAAAATTGGGGTTGTCATACTGATGCTCTCAGATGCGATCATATAAAGAAGACCAAGAAACCACACAAGCTAGAACCCATCTAGGCTCCAAAACATCAAACCTCACAAACTGATTGGCCAAGGCCTGAACATCTGATGCTACCAGTCTCTCACTAATAGGGATATAACCAAGGCTACCATACTCACCGCCTTTCTACTCAAGGCATCGACCACCCATACTGGACTTCTTGGGATGATACAAAATGGTAATATCATAGTCTTTTAATAGCAATAACCATCTCTGCTACCTCAAATTTTGATCCTTTTGCTTGAACAACTGCTGTAGACTTCGATGATCTGTAAATACCTCACAAGACACTCTATAGAGGTAATGCCTCAAAATCATCAATGCATGGACAAAGGCTGCCAACTCTAACTGACGTGAAGCATAAGTAATCGCTTTACCCTATTGCCTCAAGAAACACCATTACCAATCCGAGAATCATAACAATACACAATATATGAACCCAATGTTGAAGGTAAAACTTGAACTGGAGTTGTGGTCAAGGCTGTCTTGAGCTTCTAAAAGCTCTCCTCATACTGATTAGACCACCTGAATGGGACACCCTTCTGGGTCAACTTACTCAATGGCGCAATAATGGATGAGAAACCCTCCACGAAGCAGCGATAATATCTAGCCAAGCCAAGAAAACTCATAATCTCAGTAGCTGAAGACAGTCTTGGCCAAATCTGAACTGCCTCAATCTTCTTTGGATCTACCTTGATCCCCTCAATGAACACCACGTGCCCCAAGAATGCCACAGAACCGAGCCAAAACTCACACTTGGACAATTTAGCATAAAGTTGCTTCTCCCTCAATGTTTGTAGTACAATCCTCAAATACTATTCATGCTCCTCCTGCCTACGTGAGTACACAAGGATATAATCAATAAATACTATGCGAAGTAAATCAGGATATGGCTGGAATACACTATTCATCAGATTATGAATGCTGCTAGGGCATTGATCAGACCAAAAGACATCATAAGGAACACGTAGTGACCATAACGGGTCTTGAATGCCGTCTTCAGAATATTAGAGTCCCGAATCTTCAACTAGTAGTGCCCAAACCTCAAATCAATCTTAGAGATCAATCTAGCTCTTTGGAGCTGGTAAATAAGTCATCAATGCATGATAAAGGATACTTGTTCTTAAAGGTAACTTTGTTCAACTGCCTATAATCAATGCATATCAACATAGTACCATCATTCTTCTTCACAAACAAAACTGGTGCACCCCAAGGTGACATGCTAGTGTTAATGAACCACTTATCGAGAAGCTCCTTAAGCGGATCATTCAATTCCTTCAACTCTGTTGGTGCCATATGATATGGAGAAATAGAAATAGGTTGAGTGCCAGGAACAAAGTCAATACCAACTTAATATAATCAATACAAGCTATAGGAAGTGATCACAAACGTTAAAGCTAAGTTCTTTAACCAAATTCAAAAATTCAACCCCGGGCCCATGCCTCGGAACTTGGTAAAATTCAAAAAAATTTGAACACCCATTCAATATCGAGTCCAACCATATCAAAATCATCCAATTCTGACCACAAATCGACCTCAAATCTCCAAATCTTACTCTCTAAACCCTAGTCAAAAATCCCCCAAAATTCACCTTAAAAACACATAATCTAAGTGTAGAAATCAATGGGTATTCACTATTATAGGAAAAAAGTGACCAAAAATAGCTTACCTCTTGAATGCAGTGAAATACCTCACAAAAATCGCTCCTAACCGAGCTCCTCAAGTCAAAACATAAAATAATACTTTAACCCTCATTTTTAAACTTTAATAGTCTGCCTAGTTGCCCTTCTTCGCAAACGTGGAAATTGCCTCGCATTCGCGAAGCATAAAAATACTCAGCTACCAATACTTCTTACGCAAATGTGATGCCTCCCCCCGCAAACGTGACGACCACTAGTCTGATGCCTACGCAAATTTGACCCTTCTCCCACGAACGTGAAGGCTTACATACCTGGTGACCAACCGGCCTCATCCATCCGAGGTATGCCAGGCCGTACAGAATCATTTAAACGACTGGTCAGGTGGCGTACAAGCTTGAGCTACCACCTGAGATGTCGTTAGTGCACCGATATTTCATATGTCTATGTTGAAGAAAGTGGTTGGAGATCCATCGTTTATCGTACCAATTGAGGCTATAGAAGTAAATGAAGCACTGTCATATAAAGATATTCCAGTTTCCATTCTTGTTAGGCAAGTCCGAAAGTTGAGGTATAAGGAAATTGCCTCCGTGAAGGTGTTATGGAGAAACCAACAGGTTGAAGAAGCTACTTGGGAGGCCGAGGAAGAAATGAAAAAGAATTAACCTCATTTGTTTGAGTAGCTATGCAATAGTTTCTATGAAGATACTTCCTATGAATTTTGTATCACTGGTTCAGTTGATGTAAATGTGTTCCTTTTTGGTCGTATGTTGCTCATGAGGCCATGGTTGGATTTGTTATGTGTTATATTACATCATTGGATTATGTGTATGTTGTTAGGTTGTATTTCTGAGGCTCTCTGATAGGTGGATAGGCCCAGTTACAAAGGAAACTCTAGCGAAATTATCGAAAAATTTGGGAGTTAGTAAAAAATTAGGGATTGTTGGAGTGTAGTGTGGTAGTTGAGCCCCGTAAATTTTTTACCTAAAACTCGAACTTTCGTGGTACAGGGATAGGCTTAAGAAAAATTTCCAAAAGTGCAGGACGTTTTGTGCGGCCAATTCTACTACCGCAGAATTGATATGCGGACTGCAGATCTACTGTGGAGTGAAGAAGAGATCTGATCTAATTCTTGGTCGATATGCGGTCCATTATTCGGTTGCATAATCTTTTTGTGGAACGCATAACCCATCACAAACTCCACATAGAATTTCCCAGAGAGATGTTCTGCGGTGCACTATGGGACCGCGGAACAGGTCTGCTGACCGTATATCGCTCGCAAACTGAAGCAAAAAAATTCCAGTCCCTGAGGACCATTATGCGACCCATGTTGCAGACCACAAAAGTGTTATGCGACCGCAGATCTATGTTGGGGCTCCTATTTTTCTAATTTTTAAACCCGACCCTACTTCGTTAAAATAGATGTAAGGGGCCATTTTTTAGGAAAATCTGATATTATAGAGTGAGGGAAAGAGCCCTAGAGTGAGAAAGTGATTCTCATCAAATTACTCTTCAATTCTTTCTCAATCCTTGAAGATTATCAAGCAAATCTCACTAAGTCTTCATTCTAAAGGTAAGAATCTACACCCTAGCCCTTAAATTTCGAAAATTAACTAGAAGTGGATAATTAGTAAGATGGTTCATGGGCATGAGAGTTGTTTATCTTGCATGCATGTGTGATAAAAGAGTGTAGGGAGATTGTGAGATAAAAATGGTGATGAATGGGTTGTGGGATGATGAAACCTTCCATAAAAAGGAACTTGAACCTTAATACACCCTTAGTGTTTGATAAAATGCTCAAGTAAGCTAGAACCTTGATCGTCTTCCCTAATTTTTGGTTCAATTTGTTATATTGGTAAAACAGATTGAAGTTGCTAAGGGTTCTAGAATATTGTAGAGTTTAAGGAAGCTCAATTGAGGTATGTATGGCTAAAACCCCCTCTTCTTAGAATTGAATCCTATAGTGTTCATGCAACCGGTGTAAGTCCCAAGTTGATCGTTATAGAAATTGCTATTCCGAATGTGATTGTGTTGAAAAATATTTGTGAAATATGCATTCCAATGCTTTCATCATGTTATCTTATCATTTGGGGAGGTATTAAAAGTATGGAATATGTGCTAAAAATGCCTAGATTATAAGTCAAAATTTGAATAAAGAAATCTATGCAAAATTGTGTGAAAAGTCTATATGTGCCTTAGATTTTAAATTGTTCATGTGTGCAATCAAAGTCTTGAATGAAAAGCCTTGTTGTTGTTGACGATGATAATAATGTGGAATGTGAATTATGAAATGCGGCCAAGTGCCAAGTATAATGTTACAAATTGTGGCCACTAGTGCCGACAAAACTGAAAAGATGTGAAAGAAGAATAAAATGAGATGATTGATAGAAAATGGTAATGTCTCGAGTAAGGAGGCCTAGCCGATCGGGCCGTGATCGGAAACCATACTGCACACATGGTGGTGACTATGCTGGAAATTGAATCTGGAAATCAAAACTTGAATTGCGATTGTGGTGGATGTCTCGAATGAGACGACCTAGCCGATCGGGTCGTGATCAGCCTCTGTATAAAGGTACGGTGGTATTGTGAATATGACATATTGATGTTAAACATCTTCCAACCTAAAATTATGTTTAATTTACTTGAAAGCTTATGTGATTCTTAATTTGATGTTATTGTATTGTTTAAGGTTCGTATTGATTTCATGATTATCCCCTCTTGTATTATTGTTCAATATAATGAGGTGGTGTTTATTTATGCATACTAGTACCATTCGACGGTACTAACGTCCCTTTTGCCGGGGGCACTGCGTCTTAAATGGATACAGGTAATTCCATAGCAGGCAGTGTTGATCAGCATTAGCGGTACATCCTCCTCCCAGTAGCCTTGGTGAGCCTCATTTCATTTCGGGGTCATACATCTTTTGTTCCTTATGTATTGTACTTGATTTATAGCTGGGGCCTTGTTGCCGACACTTCTGTAGAACTCTTTTGTATCTATTTAGAGGCTCCATAGACATAGTGTGCATTATATGTATATGGTTGCTGGGAAAGCCAAATGAATCATGTTGTGTTTGGATCATTTATTCCACTTCATACTATGAAATGTTGTGTATTTTGAGACATTAACTAATGAAGTAACTAAGGAAAAATGACATGGAATTATATTCATGATCTCCTTAATATCTAATTAATGAAAATGTATTTTCTCTAAATGCATGAGCGAGTTGGGTAGAAAGAATCTAATAGGCTTTCTTAGCCGGGTTCCCTCGGTTGGGCACCGGTCACGCTCCCCTAGTTTGGGGCGTTACAGATGATGTGTGAGAGTGAAAAGGTGAGCATGAAATATGAAATACGGCCAAGTGCCAAGAATGATATTATAATTGTGGCCACTAGTGCCAATGAATTGAAAAGACGTGAAAGAAGTATGAAGTGAGATGATGTCTCGGGTGAGATGGTCTAGCCGATCGGGTCGGGATCGGATACCTTTCCGCACACATGGTGGTGATTGTGCTGGAAATTGTAATTATGGTTGATATCTCAAATGAGACGGCATAGCCGACCGGGTCATGATCGGACACCGTGATAAAAGTATGGTGGTATTTTGAACACTGTTATATCGGTACTAAAGTTCTTCCAACCAAAAAGAATATGTAAATTTACTTAAGACCTTATTTGGTTCTTTACTTGATGTTTTGTTATTGTTCGAGGCTTCCATTGATTTTATGATTGTTCCTCCTTTTATTATTATTCATTCTATTGAGAGGGTGTTTAGTTATACATATTATTGTTATTCGATAGTACTAACGTCCCTTTTTGCTGAGGGCGCTGCATCGTTAATGGATACAAGTGTTTCCATAGCAGTCAGCATTGATCAATGATAGCAATACACCCTCTTCCTATCAGACTTTGTGAGCCTTCATGTATCTTTTATTCCTTACATATTATGTTTGAGGTATCGCTAGGGCCTTGTTGACAGAACTATCATAGTACTCTTTTGTATCTTTTAGAGGCTTTGTAGACATAGTATGGGTTATATATTGGTGCTGGGAAAATCAACCAAGTTATGTTGTGTTTGAATTACTTATTCCACTTCAGATTATCAAAACGTGTGTATTTTGAGACGTTGAAATGAAGTAACTAATGAAAATGATTTGGTATTGTATGTATGATCTCTTCATCGTTTAATTAATGGACATATGGATTCTCTTAAGGCATGAGAGAGTTTTGGTAGAAAGTATCTAACAGGCTTGCTCGACCAGTTTACTTGGTTGAGCACTGGTCACACTCCCCAAGTTTGGGGCGTGACAACATGTCTACGTGTCTCATCTCTTAAATTTCAATTTGTACAACATGGTTAGTTGAATGACATGTTTCACTGATTTCTGTATCCGTTCTTTAACTATAGGATTCCTTGCTTGTAATATCATTATTTCATTTACTACATGTTGACTTTCGTGATTCTTGTTGAGATGACTGTTTGGTTGTGCCGCGAGGTTTCTTCCATGTGGAGTTTTATTGGCACGAGGTTTCTTTCATGAGGGGTGTTATTATCACGACGTTTCTTTCGTGCGGAGTATTATGGGCACGAGGTTTTTTCCATGCGAAGTGTTATTAGAACAAGGTTTCTTCAGTGCGGAGTGTAATTGGCACGAGGTTTCTTCCGTACGGAGTGTTATTGGCACGAGGTTTTTGTCATGTGGAGTGTTATTGTAGCATGAGGTTTTTTCCGTGCGGTTATTTTTTACCCCTATTTACTGTGTTTTTTGTTGGTGTTGTTGTTCCTTACATGTAAGACGTTCGTTTCCTTACGTGTTGTAATTGTCTTCTTGTTTTCCTATGTTGTTGCTTTTTCTTACATTCTTACTATTTCATTAACATAAAATTCCTTTTATCATTTCATCTTCTGCCTTATTTCTTATAGTACAGTAGGGCCTGACCTGACCTCGTCACTACTCTACCGAGGTTAGGTTTGACACTTATTGGGTACCGTTGTAGTGTACACATACTATGCTTCTACACATGTTTTTGTGCAGACCCAGGTACATCTTATCAGCCTCAATAGTAGAGCGTTGAACTACTTCTTGGAGACTTCAAGGTATATCTACTAGCATCCGCAGACCTCGGATTCCCCCTCTATCCTTATTACGTTGTCTTTTCTTTATTCTCTTAGACTCTGATGTATAAAGATATTTAGTACTTCCTTAGAGCTTGTGGCTTATAACTACCGTATTTTGGGAGTTGTTCTTATTCTGAGTTGTAGATTTACTTGTACCTGTCGAGCGACAGTTTTCGATTATATATATATTTGTTGATGCTGAGATTTAGTCGTTATTTCAGTTATTCCGCACATTTGTTAGATATATTGATGTTGAGGTTTAGTCGTTATTTCAGTTATTCCGCACATTTGTTAGGCTTACCTAGTCTTAAGGACTAGGTGCCATCACGACATCTTATGGAGAGAAATTTGGGTCATGACAAGTTGGCATCAGAGCTCTAGGTTTATAGGTTTTATTAGTCACAACAGGTTTAGTAGAGTGTCTCATATCGATATGGAGACGTATGTACTTATCTTTAGCAGGCTATGGAATTGTTAGGAAAAAGTTCACTTCTTTGATTCCTTGTCGTGCGAAATTGTTGACTTTGGGATTCTAAACTTCTGTCTTTCTATTCTCTCACATATGGAGAGGTCACATACAACCAGATCAGATGACCAGAAAACCGCGCCCCTTTTGGAGCCATGAGAGGTTGGGGCTGGGTAAAGGCTGAGGATGTCCACGTGGTGCAACTAGAGCACTCGCATGAGTAGCTATAGAGGAGCCACCAGTAGCTCCAATTGGAGTGCAGGCACCTGAGATGCCTATTACTGCACCAGCTCTCTAAGAGGCCCTCGCACAGTTTCTGAGCATGTTCGGTACTTTAGCTCAGGTAGGGTTGATCCCACTTGCTCCTGCCACACCTCAGGCCAGGTGAGGAGTACAGACTCCCGCCGCCCATACCCTAGAAGAGTGTGTTCAGGTTGACCAAGTTCTAGAGGTCATACCAGTATAGCTGGTAGCCCCAAGCAGCAGTTTCTAAGGAGGAATGACGCAGGCTCGAGAGGTACAAAAAGTACCACCCTCCTACTTTTAGTGGCTTGGCGTTAGAGGATTCCCAGGGATTTTTTGAGGAGTGCCAGCATATCCTCCGTACTATGGGTGTAGTGGAGTCTAATGGGGTTTCTTTCACTATGTTTCAGCTTAGGGGAGCTGCTTATCAGTAGTGGTGAACATATGAGTTGGGTAGTCCGGCCGAGGAAGCTTCACTCATTTTGACTCAGTTCTCGGATATGTTCTTTAGGGAGTATGTTCCCCAGAGTCTCAAAGATGCGTGGCGTGCAGAGTTTGAGCAGTTGCGCTAGGGGTTCTATGACCGTATCGTAGTATGCGGTCCAGTCCAGTGATTTGGCTAGACATGCACCAGCCTTGGTAGCTACTGTTAGAGAATAGGACTATCGATTCATCTAAGGGCTCAAACACAACATCAAATTTAGCATGGCCCGAGAGTTGGAGATGGACATTGCATACCAGCAGGAAGTGGAGATTGCTAGGAGATTTGAAGGTATGCTGATTCGGGAGAGAGGGGAGAGAGAGGCCAAGAGGTCTCGAGAGTTTGGCACTTATAGCAGTACTCGTGCCCTAGTTGCAGCTCGTTAGGGTAGGGGCTATGTGAGTCTCCATGTTCATTCAGCACATCCAGTGGCTAGTGGTATTCCAGCTACTCCTAGGCCTCAAGCTCCCTATTATGCACTTTCAGTGTCAAGTGCATGTCCTGCACGCAGTGTTTTCAGTGGTCAGTCCATCCAACTAGGCCTCATCCAGCCACAATAGCCACGTCCTCCAAGAGCTTGTTTTGAGTGTGGTGACACTCGTCATATGGTAAGGGATTGTCTCACACTTAGGAGGAGTGCACCTCCACAGACTATACAGGAACCACGTGCTCCACCGGCTCCTCAGGCTATAGTTACTGCACTAGTTACCACTCCACCTGCTCAACCAACTCGAGGTAGAGGTCAGGCAGGTATAGGTCTCCCTGGAAGGGGAGGCTAGGCCATGTATTATGATCTTCCTGCTCGGACGGAGGCAGTTACATCCAACTTTGTCATTACAAGCATTGTTCCGGTCTGTCATAGAGATGCATTAGTCTTATTTTATCCAGGATTCACTTATTCCTATGTGTCATCTTATTTTGCTCTGTATTTGGGTGTATTCGTGATTCTTTGAGTACTCCTATTTATGTGTCTATGCTTGTGAAAGATTCTATTATTGTTGATTGTATGTATCGGTCGTGTTTGGTTGTTCTTAGTGGTTTTGAGACCAGAGCTGATTTATTATTCCTCAGTATGGTAGACTTTGATATTATTTTGGGCATGGACTGGTTGTCGCTCTATTATGTTAATCTTGATTGTCACACCAAGACCGTGACACTAGCTATGCTAGAATTACCACAGTTATAGTGGAGAGGTGCCTTAGATAATACTCCTAGCAGAGTTATTTCATTTTTAAAGGCTCGACAAATAGTTGGGAAGGTGTGTGATATGTGTTTAGCTTATGTTGGATATGTTAGTATTGATACTCCTATTGTTGAGTCAGTTCCGGTAGTGAGAGATTATCAAGATGTATTTCCAGTAGATCTTCCGGGTACGTCACCCAACAGGGATATCAACTTTGGTATTGATATGTTACTAGGAACTCAACCCATATCTATTACTCCATATCGTATGGCTCTACCTGAGTTGAAGAAGTTAAAGGAGCAGTTACAGGGGTTACTTGATAAGGGATTGATTTGGCCCAGTGTATTGCCTTGGGGCACCCCAGTCTTGTTTGTGAAGAAGAAGGATAGTTCTATGCGCATATGTATTGATTATTGCCAATTGAACAAAATTATAGTGAAGAATATGCATCTATTGCCATGTATTGATGACCTATTTGATCAGCTTCAGGGTGCTAGAGTGTTTTCCATGATAGACTTGCGTTTAGGCTATCATCAGTTGAAGATTCAGGAGCCAGATATCCCAAAGACTGCTTTCAGGACTCGGTATGGTCACTACAAGTTTCTTGTGATGCCATTTGGGCTGACCAACGCCCCAGCAGCATTCATGAACTTGATGCACAATGTATTTCGGCCATATCTTGACTCATTTGTCATTATGTTTTTTGACGACATTTTTGTATACTCTCGCAGACAGGAGGATCATGAGAAGCACCTGAGTAATATTGATAATAGGCGAAATCTGGGTGATTTAGCGATTGTTTATGCTTCTGCTTGAGTACATTCAAATGTCATATTATGGATAATTGATGGAAAAACATGCTCTACTCAAAATATGTATACCTTGCAGGATGAGAGCCTAATGATGCTTTCAAGAGGAGATTGGAATGATTTATGAGCAAGAATAATCCCTAGGAGTCGAGTGTGTGCAAGGACGAGACGAACTAAATGGACAAAAATTGATCTACTGAATCGCGCGAACTATCGCGCGAAGTTTTAAAACTTCGCGCAATAGTTCGCGAATGTTTCTGCCTGAAAGCCAAGAGAAGTGCGCGAACTATCGCGCAAACTATAGTTCGCGCGATACTTCGCGCGGGTCCTATCCGGAGGAAACTTTATTTAGGGGTAAACTCAGAATTCTTTCTAAAATCCCACTTAACTTACATAAAGCAAGAACTCCATTATGGAGAGGATCAGATTTTAAGGGGATTAAGTACAAAAGTACTATTCATCCTTGAGAGAGAAAGAGAAGGAGGAGCTTCATCTTGGAGCAAGAAGGAGAAGAAGAACATCTTAGAGAAGGATTTAAAGAGTTCTTTCAAACTTTCTTCTTGTTGCTTGTTAATATTATGTTTAAAACTTTTATTGTTGATTTTTGTATGATTATGAGTAGCTAAATACTCAAGTATTCTTGGGTCATGGATGTTAGATGATCTTGTTGTTTGAAGCTTAGATTGAAGATCTTGAATCTATCGTTATTGGTTGCTTATTTGATTCTGCTTTTAATTATTTTACTGCATAGCTAACAGTGAAATATTATTTACGAATCTTGAGTTAAACTTGAAAAAGGAAATTCTTGGTTGCATATAGAATCAAATAGAGCAAGATCCGGATCCTGGGCATCGGGTGAAAGATTCGCAATTAAGATAGAACTATACTTAATTGCCTTGCTTGGTTGAAAAATAGGAGTTGTAAATGCATTCTTGCTAATATTAATACCATAGACATATAGGTATTAGTTTAACTTGAATAGATGCATAAGAACTCGAAAGATTCGTATGAATATTATTAACCCTATAATCAATAACCCGGATAATTCAATAAATCAATCTTAAGCTAAAATAGTAGCATGATCTCTAGCAAGTCCATGACCCTGGAATATCTTTACCAAAATTGTTATCAAAATATTGTGTAATTGGTGTAGTAATTTTGTGTTGAATTATTGTGCAATTATTAAGTAAGTTGTAAATTGGTTCTTTATATATTTTGTGATAATTTAGCTTGAATTGATAATTGTTTGAGTCTACATCAGTCGATAAGTTGATCACAATTCCTCGTGGGAACGATACTCTACTTACTACTATATTACTTGTCGATCGCGTGCACTTGCGTGAGTGTTTTGGTCGCAACAAGTTTTTGGCGCCGTTGCCGGGGAATTGAAATTAGCTACTTGACTATTTTAAGATTTTATTAGCTGTTAATAAAAACCTAAATTTTCCATCTACTTTGTTTGTGTTGCGCAGGCTCTTCTCTTGAATGCGGAGGAGTAGAAGCACAAATAATCTCTTCCCTTTTGATCCTGAAATTGAACGAACAATTCATAGAACAAGGAAGGAGTGGGAAGCTAGAAACAAAACAGAAAGAGAGTTGGACATTCAAGTTCAATCACAGCCAACAGTGATGGCAGGTAATCAAGAATGTGCGGTGATAGAAGCAGCAAGGCCAAACCTTGCTAATATGACTCAGGCCATTGTGAAGCCTGAAATCACCGGTCACTTTGAGCTTAAACAGTACATAGTGCAGCTGATACAGTCCACTGGGCAATATGTTGGACTATCTCATGAAGACCCACAAAGGCACATTCAAAATGTTTTGGAAATAACGGATACTTACAATTATCCAAATGTTTCCAAGGATTATGTTAGGCTGACCTTATTTCCCTTTTCATTATTGGGGGATGCTAGAGAATGGTTGCAAAAAGAGCCAGCTAATTCAATCCACAATTGGGATGATTTAGCAAAGAAATTCCTAATCAAGTTTTTTCCCACCAAAAAGACAAAGTTTTTACGGAGTCAGATTCTTGGTTTTCAACAACGGGATGGTGAAACTCTTCGCCAAGCCTGGGAAAGATACAAGAAACTCCTTCGGGATTGTCCTCATCATTGTCAAACTGATGAAGTACTGGGCCATACTTTTGTTATGGATTGGACGAAACTTCCAAAATGAATCTTGATTCAGCTTGTGGAGGTAGTTGCATGGCAAAACCATATAGTGAAATACAACTTCTGCTAAATAACTTTACTGCTAATGATCATAATTGGCAAGGTGAAGGAGAACCAAGGAGAGCAATGAAACAGAAGCAGGGTTACTTGAACTGGATGACATTTCCGCCATGAGAGCAGATTTAGCAAAATTGGCAAATCAAATGACCAGGCAGAAGAATCCGGAATCTATTTATTATGTGGGGCAACAAAGCAGAGGTCTGATGAACCAACAGGCACAATATGGGAACACTTACAATGCAAATTGGAGGAATCATCCTAATTTTTCTTGGGGTGGAAATCAATCAAATCAGAATCAATATAGACCCCAAGGAAATTTTAATCAACCTCAAAGGCCACCACAATAGGCAGAAGAAAGTACAAATGATTTATTAAAAAAATTGTTGCAAGACAATTAGCAACTCAGAACGGACTTCAGAAATCTTGAAAGGCAAATGGGACAACTGGCTGCAAATCAAAATACTAGACCTACAGGGGCACTTCCTGGCGATACAGAGAAAAATCCTCAAGTGAGTGCAATTACACTTAGAACAGGAAGGGAGTTAGAAGAAGTTTCATCAAAGAAAAAGAACAAGCAAATACCTGAAGGTGAATTGATTCCCAAATCAACACAAGAGGAAAAGAAAGATGATACAATTCCAGCACCTGTAAACATTCCAAGGCCACCACCACCATTTCCACAAAGGTTATAGAGAAAGAATGACGATCGCATGTTCAACAAATTTCTCTCTATGTTGAGTCAGATTCAATTGAATATTCCGTTGGTAGATGCGATTCGTGATATTCCAAAATATGCCAAATACATAAAAGACATTGTGGCTAACAAGAGGAGACTGACTGAATTTGAAACAGTTGCACTTACTGAAGAGTGCACTTCAAGGGTCCAAAATAAGCTTCCTCAAAAGCTGAAGGACCCTGGCAGTTTTACTATCCCTGTGAGAATAGGTAATGTTGATGTAGGCCATGCACTTTGTGATTTGGGAGCAAGCATAAATCTGATGCCATTGTCTCTGTACAAACAATTGGGTTTGGGAGCTCCAAAACTCACCACAGTGATGTTGCAACTAGCAGACAGGTCCATAGCTTACCCGGAAGGGGTGATAGAAGATGTGCTACTGAAAATTGGGAAATTTATTTTCCCAGCTGATTTCATTATCTTGGATTTTCAGGCCGATGAAAAAGTTCCTATTATATTGGGAAGACCTCTCTTGGCTACAGTTGATGCTATAATTAAAGTAAGAGAAGGAAAAATGATCATGATAGTTGACAATGAGGAAGCTGTTTTCAATGTATATAAAGCAATTCAACTGCCGCGGCAGTATGAAGAATTATCTATGATATCTGTCATGAATATTGATGAACAACTTGTCACCTCAAGTGTATATTTGCAGGATTCTTTAGAAAAAGCAATTTTGTTGATTGAGAGTTTGGAGTTTAATGATGAGGTTGAGGAGATGAAACATACTTTGAATGCAACATGTGAATATATAAAAGGTTTTAATCCCTTTGAACCTTTGAACAGGTCAGATGGTCCTCCTCTGAAGCCCTCAGTTGAAGAAGCTCCCAAATTGGAATTAAAGCCTTTACCTTCTCATCTTCATTATGCTTATTTGGGTAGTTCTGAAATGTTACCTGTTATTATTTCGGCTAACTTGTCTGAATTGCAGGAGGAGAAATTGTTAAGAGTACTACGTGAGCATAAAAAAGCAATTGGATGGACAATGTCCGACATAAGAGGTATTAGTCCAGCTTTTTGCATGCATAAAATTCTCATGGAGGAAGAGCACAAGCCAAGCATAGAACAACAACGCCGCCTAAATCCGAACATGAAAGAGGTGGTAAGAAAAGAAGTGATTAAATGGCTTGATGCAGGTATTGTATTTCCAATATCTGATAGCAAATGGGTAAGTCCAGTCCAATGTGTTCCAAAGAAAGGAGGAATGACCGTAGTAACAAATGAAAATAATGATTTGATTCCCATTAGAACTGTTACTGGGTGGAGGATTTGTATAGATTATAGAAAGTTGAATAATGCCACCCGAAAAGACCATTTTCCCCTTCCCTTCATTGACCAAATGCTCGATAGGTTAGCCGGGCAGGAATACTACTGTTTTTTGGATGGTTACTCGGGATATAATCAAATTGTTATAGCCCCAGAAGACCAAGAAAAGACCACATTTACATGCCCCTATGGGACATATGCATTTAAAAGAATGTCATTTGGTCTTTGCAATGCACCTGCGACTTTTTAAAGGTGTATGATGGCTATTTTCACTGATATGGTTGAAAGATTTGTGGAAGTATTTATGGATGATTTTTCTGTATTTGGATGTTCTTTTGATGAATGTTTAATGAATCTTGATAAGGTCCTTGATAGGTGTGAAGAAACAAATTTGGTACTAAATTGGGAAAAATGTCATTTCATGGTACGTGAAGGCATAGTCTTAGGGCATAAAGTGTCCAAGAATGGATTGCAGGTAGATAGAGCAAAGGTGGAAGCAATTGAAAAATTACCTCCACCAACATCAGTTAGAGGCATTCGCAGTTTCTTAGGCCATGCGGGTTTTTACCGTCGTTTCATCAAGGATTTTTCAAAAATCTCATCTCCTTTGTGCAGGCTTCTTGAGAAAGATACATCTTTCAAGTTTGATGATGCTTGTCTGAAAGAATTTGATGAGCTGAAACGAAGATTAGTTACTGCACCGATTATCATTTCTCCATATTGGAAACTTCCATTTGAATTGATGTGTGATGCAAGTGATATAGCCATTGGAGCTGTTTTGGGGCAGCGGAAGGAGAAAATATTTTGTTCCATTCACTATGCGAGTAGAACTCTTAATTCATCTCAAATGAATTACATTGTTACTGAAAAAGAGTTGCTCGCAGTAGTATGGGAATTTGATAAGTTTAGATCCTATCTAGTGGGGACAAAAGTCATAGTTTACACAGATCACTCCGCTATAAGGTATTTATTTGCAAAGAAAGATGCCAAGCCAAGATTAATTCGATGGTTTCTTCTTTTGCAGGAATTTGATTTGGAGATTCGAGATCGAAAGGGAACAGAGAATCAGGTTGCAGATCATTTATCCAGGCTGGAAAATAGAGGCCATGTCACTGAAGGAGAATCAATCAAAGAAACATTCCCTGACGAACATTTGCTAGCTATCACTTCGGATGAAACCCCGTGGTATGCTGATTATGTGAATTTCTTTGCAAGCGGGGTGACTCCACCAGAATTCACAACTGACCATAGAAGAAGGTTCTTACATGATGTGAGATTCTACATGTGGGACGAGCCTTTTCTATACAAGCAATGCGCAAATCAATTGGTAAGGAGGTGTGTCCCTGAGGAGGAGATGAATGCAATATTGCAGGACTGTCATTCTTCTCTTTATGGAGGTCATCATGGTGGAACCAGAACTGCACAAAAGGTTTTACAATCACGTTTTTACTGGCCAAAATTATTTAAAGATGCACAGGCTTTTGTTAAAAATTGTGACAGGTGCCAAAGAACTGGAACGATCACGAAGAAGACGAGATGCCTTTACAAAATATTTTGGCAGTATAGCTTTTTAATGTCTAGGGAATAGATTTTATGGGACCATTTCCGTATTCTAATGGGCAAAAATATATTTTGGTCGCAGTGGACTATGTGTCTAAGTGGGTTGAGGCCATTGCTCTTCCTACTAATGATGCAAAGGTAGTGGTGAGATTTGTGAAAAAGCACATTTTCACACGCTTTGGAACTCCGAGGGTATTGATAAGTGATGGAGGAACACACTTTTGCAACAAATTATTGAAAAATGTTCTAGCAAAATATGGTGTAAGACACAAGGTTGCTACTGCATATCACCCTCAAACGAGTGGTCAAGTTGAAGTGTCAAACAGGGAGGTGAAACAGATTTTGGAGAAAATTGTGAGCGCGAATAGGAAAGATTGGTCCGGTAAGTTAGAAGATGCATTATGGGCTTACCGAACTGCATACAAGACTCCAATAGGTACTTCTCCATACAAGTTGGTTTATGGAAAAGCATGTCATTTGCCTGTTGAGATAGAACATAAAGCTTATTGGGCAATCAAAAAGCTAAATATGAATATGGACTTAGCTGGAGAAAAAAGACTGCTACAACTCAATGAACTTGATGAGTTTAGATTGCATGCTTATGAAAATGCCAAGTTATACAAAGAAAAGACCAAGAAGTGGCACGACAAACACATCCAACATCGTGAGTTTGAGCCGGGTCAAGAAGTTCTCTTGTTCAACTCAAGGCTAAAGCTTTTTCCTGGAAAGCTTAAGTCCCGTTGGGCAGGCCCTTTTCTGGTAGTAAGTGTAACTCCTCATGGAACAGTTGAATTGCGAAACATTAATTCAACAGGCACGTTCTTGGTAAATGGTCAACAAATTAAACACTATTGGGTCGGTGACATTAAACGTCACAAAAGCTCAATAGATTTAATTGATGTATAATGCAATAGAGCGTCGTGCCGCGACGTAAAACAGGGCACTGGTTGGGAGGCAACCCAACGATTGCGGTAGTTGTGAATATATAATTTTCTTTTTAGGAACTAATAAATGCAGGTGAACGAGGGCAGAAGATAAAAAAAAAACCTTAGTTCAGGTCTCACTAAAATGCGCGAACTATATAGTTTGCGCGATAGTTCCGCAACATTCTGCCTGAGAGTGCTAAAACGCGCGAACTATCGCGCAAACTATATAGTTCACGCGATACTTCGCACACCATTCTGCCTGAGAAAATTAAAACGCGCGAACTATATAGTTCGCGCGATAGTTCGCGCGTTTCAGACTAGCTTATAAGACCTGAAATTTCAGGCGTTTTATTTTCTATTTTGGGTTTGTTTTATTTTGTTGCTTCTTTCATTTTAGTGAGATAAATAGATAATACCCCTTCCCCTTCCATTAAAACCAAACCCAAAACCCCCAAAACACAACCATCTTTTCAAGCATTCATCTCATATCTCAAAATACTTAGGGTTTCTTCCCTAAAACCATTAGCAGCTTCACCCCACCTCACGAATTCTAACAAGGTATGAACTCTAGTTTAGTTTTCTTTAGTTTTTTTTTTATATGTTGCGCGTGATTTTCTTTTGCCATTTTTAAATTTTAAATTTCTTGTTGAATGTTAAGCTATTAATATAGTTGTATCTTGTTATTTAGGTTTCAACCTTGGTAAAATATATTGTGGGTTTAGTTTGTTGTAAGTGTGGGGTGCGTAGTACTTAAATGGGGTGATGAATGAACTTTTTTGGGAAGCCATTGTTGCAAGACCATTAGAAAAACACTGTGAAAGCTTACTGCCCACAAGGTGTTTGTGGAAAAGCCTCAATGAGCATGATTATGTAGTTATGACCAATTTTGCGTGTGAAGTCTGAGTAACCGCAGCAAGTCATAATTGTTTTGTTGGGCTGAGTTAATATGTCCACATTTTGCAGGTATTATGGCACCAACGAAAAAGCGCCTAGCCACAGGTCCATCATCAAGCCGCCAAAGGGCTGCTCCAGCGCGCTCTTATGATAGCACCAAATTTGTCTCCCTTGAGGCTCATAATCGTTTCATAGCAAAGGCGGTTAAGAAGGCAATTGCTGAAAGGGGCATCCACATTAACAAGGTCAAGGAACGATGCCCCCACATGTTCAATGAGTTGATGGAGCGAGGGTTGCAAGCTTTCATTGACGAGCCAGGGGAGGCTAATGAAATGGTGGTACGAGAATTTTATGCCAATCTACCCGAGCACGTCCACCAGGTGGTCACAGTGCGCCAGAAAGAGGTAGATGCCTCCATTGAGGCGATACGCGCAGCTTATCAACTGCCCAGCCCTTTGCCTGAAAATTCAGACTTCTATGAATATGGGCGTCATCCAACCGATACCAAGTGGGAACGCTTCTTTAATGAAATTTGTAAACCAGGGAAAATGGTAGAATGGTTAGAATTTGGAGAGAAGTTTCATTCAGCCGCCTTAACTCAAGAGGCAAAGTGCTGGTTGTATGTGATCAACAGTCGACTTATTCCCTCCACAAATACTACAGAGGTGAATGGACCCCGGGCTGCGTTGATTTGGTGTTTCATCAAAAGCCTTCCCTTCGACATGGTCAAAGTGATACATGACGAGATGTTCATCAGATGTCCCCAACGCCAGTATGGTTTCTTTTTCCCTTATTTGGTGACTAGACTTTGCAGGAATGTGCAGGTGCCTGAAAACATTCGTGTGGATGGGCTGGTAAGAAAAAGCCACAAGATAAGACCTGGCCCGACCACCAGCGAGGCAGCCCCAGCAACAGAGATAAGTAGAGAGAATGAAAGTGGTTGGAACGCTTCGGAGGAGGAAGAGCATATGGATGTGGAGGGAGAAGTACTGGCTCAAGCACCCAGGAGATCAGCTGCAACACTCTCACGCACAGCATCCTCTTCAAGAAGTGTCAGAGTATCCCGATCCACCACATTAGAACAAGAGGTGGCTGAGATACGCACTTCTATCCATGATTTGAATACTCGTGTGGAAACAATAGCTGACCGACAAGTCAAGTCGGAAAAGAAGTTCATGGGTTGGCTGCGAGCTTTGGGGCGTGCATGCAACGTGAATCCCGAAACTGTGTCTGATCAAGAGTGACTCCTCAGGGAAGTACTTCTGTTTCATCTCTTGTTTATAACGAAAGACATGGGGACATGTCTCGCTTTAAGTGTGGGGTGGAAAGGAGGAAAGGAGGGTAGTAATTATTAGTAATAATTATAGGTTGTTTAAATTGTTTCGGATTATTGTTTTGTTTTGGAGGTGTGGTACAATATATAATATTTTGGGATTGCGTGATTATTTCACTTTTGTTTTAAAATGTTTTGGTGATCTAGTGTTGTTAGTAATTGTAGTATTGTTGGAGTAATTGTTCTTGAAGAGTATAAATTTTTTTTATTTTTTTTATTTTTGGATGTTATATTGGCGCGGCCTGATGACGGATTCTTTTAGATAAGGAGTTCTTGAGGGACTGAGCTTATTGAAAACAACAAAAAGATTTTCGTTTTTATTTTTAATATATTTTATTTTTAGGAAGTATAACAAATTCCCCTTGATTTTTCTTTAAGCCACGGTTCTTTTCCAAGGGTTTATGTTGAACCGAGCATATGTAGTGGGTCTAAAATTTTTTTTTTTTAGGAGTTTTTAGTTCCAAGAATGATTTTTTTTTTAAAATGCAAGCTATAGAAGAGAACCCATAGCGTTGACACACATGAACACAATAGAACCTAAAGTGTAACGCTTAGTCTTAATTGTTGAATCTCACTGAAAGTGCCTTAATTTGTATGTTTGTACTGAATTGAATGCTCGTAATGGAGTGTCTGGATGAGCTGATCTGGAATAAGTCATATGCCATGTGTGGTGAGTATTTGTGTAGTCCATGTATTGTACTTGTGTCTAGAACTTGCCCGGTATGTGAGTTGAAGCGAAATTTGAGGTGATGCTTGGTTTGAAAAATGATGTTAGGCTCTCTTTGACCTTTTTTTGAGCTTAATTGCTTATCACAAATAAAATTTGTCCCTAGTTAACCCTTTTGAGCCTTTAGACTTTTGTTTGACACCCGCATTACAAGTCTATACCCTTTTGTTCTTAATTGACATTGTCTTGATCCTTTTACCTCTTAAAGCACTTTAATTGTGAGAAGAGCGCTGAAAGAAGTAAGAAGGAAATAAGTGTGGGGTGGCTTTTGAGTGGAACCAATAAAAGGATGAAAGGGGCACTTATGTTGTAAACGAATACACCACTAGCAGAAATTGAGTGACAAGAAAAATCACATTGTGTTTTGCTCTAGCTAGTGAGAATGAATTAATAGAGTGCTTAAAGAAGAAGGGTGTATTTTTGGGATGATATTGTGTATAAATGAGAAGTGGGTTGAAGAATTTATGCTGAAAATTGCTCGTGTGATGTGTTAAAGTGCTTAGGGGTTGAGTCACTATTCCTAAATACATTCTACCCGTCCCTTAGCCCACATTACAACCATGAAAACGTTCTAATTGATTTTGGATTGAGCTAGCCTACATTAGTAGAGATTTACATTAAGGGCAAGCTTATGGTACTAATTGCATGCATGTGACTTTTTTTGTGAGAGTGAGTGATTTCCTTGATATATGTGAATATATGAATTAAATGTGATGGATTGAACTCAGTTTTTGTTGATATAATTGTGAGGGCATATGATTCGTGACAGAAAAGAAAGTCTTGACTTCTATATAGAGTACTTTGAGGAAGTGTGAATATTGCATGGCACTTGAGAGTCAACTTTGAGGCTAGGATTTTTCACTGCTAAGTGTAATGCATTTACATTGTTCTAGGTGTAAGACGTTAAGGGAAGGAGTTGAGTAAAGAATTCTCTAGTTGATTGCTCGAGGACTAGCAATGAATTAAGTGTGGGGTATTGATAATAGGTGAAATCTGAGTGATTTAGCGATTGTTTATGCTTCTGCTTGAGTATATTCAAATGTCATATTATGGATAATTGATGGAAAAATATGCTCTAATCAAAATATGTATACCTTGCAGGATGAGAGCCTAATGATGCTTTCAAGAGGAGATTGGAATGATTTATGAGCAAGAATAATCCCTAGGAGTCGAGTGTGTGCAAGGACGAGACAAAAATCGAGCTACTGAATCGCGCGAACTATCGCGCGAAGTTTTAAAACTTCGCGCAATAGTTCGCGAATGTTTCTGCCTGAAAGCCAAGAGAAGTGCGCGAACTATCGCGCGAACTATAGTTCGCGCGATACTTTGCGCGGGTCCTATCCGGAGGAAACTTTATTTAGGGGTAAACTCGGAATTCTTTCTAAAATCCCACTTAACTTACATAAAGCAAGAACTCCATTATGGAGAGGATCAGATTTTAAGGGGATTAAGTGCAAAACTACTATTCATCCTTGAGAGAGAAAGAGAAGGAGGAGCTTCATCTTGGAGCTAAGAAGGAGAAGAAGAACATCTTGGAGAAGGATTTAAAGAGTTCTTTCAAACTTTCTTCTTGTTGCTTGTTAATATTATGTTTAAAAATTTTATTGTTGATTTTTGTATGATTATGAGTAGCTAAATACTCAAGTATTCTTGGGTCATGGATGTTAGATGATCTTGTTGTTTGAAGCTTAGATTGAAGATCTTGAATCTATCGTTATGGGTTGTTTATTTGATTCTACTTTTAATTATTTTACTGCGTAGCTAACAGTGAAATATTATTTACGAATCTTGAGTTAAACTTGAAAAAGGAAATTCTTGGTTGCATATAGAATCAAATAGAGCAAGATCTTGATCCTGGGCATCGGGTGAAAGATTCGCAATTAAGATAGAACTATACTTAATTGCCTTGCTTGGTTGAAAAATAGGAGTTGTAAATGCATTCTTGCTAATATTAATACCATAGACATATAGGTATTAGTTTAACTTGAATAGATGCATAAGAACTCGAAAGATTCTTCTGAATATTATTAACCCTATAATCAATAACCCGGATAATTCAATAAATCAATCTCAAGCTAAAATAGTAGCATGATCTTTAGCAAGTCCATGACCCTGGAATATCTTTACCAAAATTGTTATCAAAATATTGTGTAATTGGTGTAGTAATTTTGTGTTGAATTATTGTGCAATTATTAAGTAAGTTGTAAATTGGTTCTTTATATATTTTGTGATAATTTAGCTTGAATTGATAATTGTTTGAGTCTACATCAGTCGATAAGTTGATCACAATTCCTCGTGGGAACGATACTCTACTTACTACTATATTACTTGTCGATCACGTGCACTTGCGTGAGTGTTTTGGTCGCAACAAATATGTTCCAGACCTTGAGAGAAAAGAAGTTATATGTGAAGTTTTCAAAATGTGAGTTCTAGCTAGATTCAGTAGCATTTTTTGGTCATATAGTGTCGAGTGAGGGCATCAAGGTAGAACCGAAGAAGGTTGGAGTAGTGTAGAGTTGACCCAAACTGTCCTCAGCTACGGAGATTCAGAATTTTCTTGGTTTGGCGGTGTATTACAATCGATTTGTAGAGGGGTTCTCATCTAATACAGCACCTATGACCAGGCTGACCCAGAAGGGTGATCCTTTCAGTTGGATAGAGGAGTGTGAGGAGATCTTTCAAAAGATCAAAAGTGTTTTGACTACAGCCCCAATATTGGTATTGCCTACAGGTTTGGGGTCTTATACTGTATATTATGATGCGTCGCGTGTTGGTCACGATGCGGTGTTGATGTAGGACGGTAGGGTGATTGTCTACACATCTAGACAGTTGAAGATGCATGAGAAGAACCATCATGTCCAAGACCTTGAGTTAGCAACTATTTTTCATGCCTTGAAGATATGACGGCATTATTTGTACGATGTCCCTTGTGAGATCTACACCGATCACTGAAGTCTGCAGCATCTATTCAAACAGAAGGATCTTAACTTGCATTAGCGGAGTTGGTTAGAGATGCTTAAGGATTATGATATAACTATTCTATATTATCTCGGGAAGGCCAATATGGTGGCCGATGCCTTGAGTCATAGGGCAGAGAGTTTGGGCAGTCTAGCATATCTACCAGTAGCAAAAAGGCCTTTGTCACTATATGTTTAGGCTTTGGCAAACCAGTTTGTTAGGTTGGATGTATCTAAGCTGAGTCGAGTTTTGGATTGTGTGCTTTCTCGGTATTCTCTTTATAATTGTTTCAGGGAGCATCAGTATGATGACCCCCATCTCCTTGTCCTTAAGGACATGGTTCAGCATGGTGATTCCAAGGAGGTCACTATTGGAGATGACGATACGTTGAGGATGCAAGGTAGGCTATATGTGCCTAATGTAGATTGATTGTGTGAGTTGATTCTTTGGGAGGCTCACAGTCCGTGGTACTTCATTCATCCAGGTGCCGTGAAGATGTATCAGGACTTGAGGCAGCATTATTGGTGGAGGAGAATGAAGAAAGACATAGTAGAGTATGTAACTCGATGCCTAAATTTCCAGCAGGTGAAGTACGAGCATCATCGACCAGGTAGATTGCTTCAAAATCTAGAGATTTTGGAGTGGGAATAAGAGCGGATCAGTATGGATTTTGTTGTTAGGCTTACACAGAACTAGAGGAAGTTCGATGCAGTTTGGGTGATTGTGGATAGGTTGACCAAGTCAGCTGATTTCATTCTAGTGGTGACTACTTATTCTTCTGAGCACCTGGCTCGAGTTTATATTCGCGAGATTTTCAGGCTTCATGGCGTGCCAGTATCCATCATCTTTGACCGGGGTACATATTTTACATCACGGTTCTGGAGGGCCGTATAGCATGAGTTAGGTACTCAGGTTGAGTTGAGCATAAAATTTTAACCTCAGACGGACGGGCATTCCGAGCGCACTATTCAGATACTGAAGGATATGCTCTATGCATGTGTGATAGAGTTTGGGGGTTCTTGGGTTATGCTCTTGCCACTTTTGGAGTTTGCCTACAATAGCAGCTTCCAGTCGAGCATTCAGATTACTCCATATGAGGCTTTATATGGTAAATAGTGTCGGTCTCCAGTGGTTTGGTTCGAGCTGGGCAATGCTAGGCTATTGGGTACAAACTTGATTCAGGATCTTTGGTAAAAGTTATATTGACTCAGGATTGACTTCATACAGCCTAGTCCAGAAAGAAGAGTTATATGGATCAGAAGGTTCGCGATGTTGCATTCATGGTTAGGGAGCGAGTCTTGCTGCGGGTTTCGTCCATGAAGGGTTTTATTAGGTTCGGGAAGAAGGGCAAGTTGAGCCCATGGTTTATTGGCCCATTCGAGTTGTTGCGGTGAGTTGGGGAGGTTGCTTATGAGCATGCGTTGCCTCCTAGTCTATCGGGAGTTCATCTAGTATTTATGTTTCTATGTTTTGGAAGTATCACGACAATCTGTCTCATGTGTTAGATTTCAGCTCAGTCCGGTTGGACAAGGATTTGTCTTATGTTGAGGAGCCGGTAGCCATCTTGGATAGGCAGGTTTGAAGGTTGAGGTCGAAAAGCATTGCTTCAGTGCAGGTTCAGTGGCATGGCCAGCCATTCGAGGAGGCGACTTGGGAGACCGAGCATGATATGCGTAGCCGTTATTCTCATCTTTTCACCACTTCAGGTATGTCTCTATACTCGTCCGAGGACGAACATTTGTTTTAAGAGGGGGAGGATGTAACGACCCGGCCGTTTGTTTTGAGAGTAAGAGCCATGATACCCTATTTATTGCTTCTTCCGTTTCGTTTTATGGTTACTTGACTTGCTGGGGTGCTTGGTGTCGGGTTCGAGAGAGTTTAAGAGTGAAATAGGACACATAGTCCATAAATTTGAAGTTTAAGTTGTAAGAGTTGACCGTAATTTGACTTGTATGAAGACGACTCCGAAATGGGGTTTCATCGGTTCCAATAGCTCCGTATGATGATTTTTGTCTTAGGAGTGTGCCCGAAAGTTGATTTGAAGGTCCGTAGGTCATTTTGGTGTTAATTAGTGATAACTGGAAATTGGTGAAATTTTTGGGAAGTTTGACTGGGAGTGGACTTTTTGATATCGGGCCAGATTCTGATTTCGGAAGTTGGAGTAGTGTGAACAACTGATTTTTTACCACACCCAAATTCTATACTATTTTAGTGTAAATATTTCTTTAGGTCTAATCTTGATGTTATAAAGTTTTATCTTACTCTTCATAGATTTTATTCGATTTAATTTTAAAAACAATTCACATTCTTAAAGTATATATCTTATTTTTTATTTACAAAAAAATTCATTAAATAAAGTAGTTAAACTATACCATGTCCTCCAATAATTTCAATCCGTATTTTTTTTAACTTCACAATAATCTCAAACTTAGGCAAATAATTTATATATGTTATAAGGCTTTAAGAGCGCTCTTAATTAAACGAATCATCGTAATTATGGATATGTTCACATGACAAAATTACAAGTTTCAAAATTAAAACCAAGGTAGGCGTTCATACAACTTTGGCAAAACAATCTTAATAAATATATAAATATATATCTCGAATATAAAAGATAAAAAAAATGAATTACTCTAAAATGCTAGAAAAACTTTAGATGTACTTTAAATATTAGCCCATGTGTTCATACCCGAACCTTGAATTGATATGCATAAGTAATAAAGTTCATGTGCGCATTCTCACGTTTTGATGCCTTTAAATTTAAAATAATTATATTTTAACTATGTGTACATCCCGTACATCGGTATAACATCTACCTTAAAAGAAATACCTTGTGTGCATGCTGCATTTAGGTAAAAATAATCGATAAAATATAATAAATTAAATGAAGTGGTAATAGAAAAGTCATAATTAATAAAATACAAGAATAGCCAAAAATTGATTTAAACCTTACATCAGTCAATAAAGTGACCGTTCTAGAGCCACGGGACTCGAGTGGTGCCTTACGCCTTCCCTTCGGTCAACAGAATTGCTTACTCAGTCTTCTGTTTTCGTAGACCATAAATTAGGAGTCAAATCTTCCTTTTGTTAAGGGATTCAAGATAAAAGGTGACTTGGAACACCAAAACTCAATTCCGAGTGGCGACTCCAAATAATAAATAATCTCTTTTCAAAATGTTACTTTAATTGGAAAAACTCTTCTAACTCAACCTTGTAATAGGGTTGTGGGAAAAAAGAGGTGTAGCAACTCTGGCGACTCCACTGGAGAACAATTAATAAGAATTCGAGCTTTCTTATTGATTCTTGTTTGGCTTTTATCATGTTTTGTATATTATTGTGTTTAGAAGCCCAATAAGCTATTTGTCGCTTATTTACCACTTTAATATTTATTTGAACTATCATATAAATTGTATCCTCTCTCGCACTCCTCTAAGTCTTCTGATACGTAGTTATGTTTTGTTTGCCTATCAGTATCATAAAATTTATGTCTTGAGATAAATCCAGTTAGCCTACCAGTTTCTGCTGAAGGATTTAGTCACATATGTTTAGGCGGGAGAGCCGTTAGCTAGCCAGTGTTATTCTACTACTAGTGACGCTTGACGCTCCTCAGCTCTGGTTATCCGCCTGGGTAAGCCACGTCTATATACCATCTCCTTTAGGATTTGAAAACATAGAAAAACAAGACAGAAGCAATGAATATCCCTAGTAGGCTACACTTTATTTGCATCATGTGCATTGGACTTAGCGGGACTCGGCACAGGGGACGGGCCTTTCTAGGACAGGTATCAATTTTTCAGACCAACATGTTCATCCTTCTGTACTAAATGTAACATTGTTTGGTAGGCTTTACTCAAATGTTGATTGGCTTTAGGATATATTGATTGAACGAAGGAGAAAGAAAGAGAAAATTTCTCCCAAGTTTTCATAAAGTAACCAATCTTTTTTAATAAAATTTTGAAGGGTTTTGGTGTGTAAAATTTACAATTTAAAAAATAGTTTTCTTTTAGTTGTTTCAACTGAACTACGCGGGTCTGATTCTCACCGGATGTGAGATACGTAGGCAACCTTCATCGGGTCCAGCCCCCAATTTTCAAAAATTTAAAAATATTTTTTTAATTTCTTCTCAAAATTAAAAATTATTTTCTTTGTCTCCAAAATTTTTTCTTTCAAAAATTAAAAAGAAAATTTAAAATTTAAAAATATTTTCTTTTTTCTCTAGAAGTCTTTTCTTTCATAAATTCAAAGTAAAAGTTCAAAATCCAAAAATATGTTTTTTCTTCTTTAGAAGTCTTTCTTTCGAAAATTTAAAAAAAAAAACAAAAAAATTCAAAATCCAAAAAATATTTTCTTTCTTCTTTAGAAGTCTTTCTTTAAAAAATTCTCACAAAAAGAGTTAGTTTATTTACATTATTCCTGATCTCCCTGAACTACATAATGATCTAATTCATGGGGCATCATGATACGTAGGCAATACCCATCGGATGCAATCATAGCTATAAATAAACTGAGTGAAAAACAAACAAAAAAACAAAATTATTTCATGTTCTTTTTCAAGTGGTTGGTTTTGTTGGTACTATGATGATGCATATGTCGTGGCACCACCTTACTATGCGGTGATGAATGCGTAACCTTAGACACAGCCGCAACATTATACACATAACCGAGCTCCACCTCCCAGAAATGCCCGTCCCTACCTAGCTCGATATAATCCCCAACAAAATATTCCCCAATACAATCCTCATCCAAGAGAGCCTCCCAGAAGGAACCAATTCACCCCTATTGGTGAATCATATTCAAATTTGTTCCAAAAGCTAACCATGTAAGGTCTGCTGCAACCAATGGCCCTGAAGTGGCCGAACCCCGAGTCCCCCTCGCACCAAGCTGATTCCAAATGCGAATACCACTCTGGAGAAGTGGGACACGATACTGAGGACTTTTGGACTCTCAAAAGAGCAGTGGAGGACCTCATTGAGGTCAAGGAAATAGTTAGGCAGGAAGAGACCCATAATGTGACGAACAATCCTTAGCCTGCTCACAACAATGGGCTAGTTGTTGGAATGATCGATGATAATGGGGAATTTTATTCGGCTTTGAAATCCATGGTAGCCATTGCTGCAATAGAAAAGAAACCTAAAAATGGGCGCCAAATTTGAAACTTTCCCTATTAGACGGGAGTCTTGGTAGCGGTCTTGCTATCTTTTCTGCATTTCTGGTTATTTCAGGGTGTAATCCGAATGCTTTTACTTCACTATCTTACTTTATGATGTAAACCCTTATATATTTTTATATATAAAATTCAAATAAATGAAATCAATAATTCATCATCCATGAATGTTTTTTTCTTAATCTTGTCACTTTTCTTATTCTCGTTTTAGTTCTGTTAATGCAGATTTTAATAACATGACATGCTTGCGGACTTCATGCCCAGATCTTAAAATGCTGTCAGACTTCGAAATAATGAGTCAAAAAGTAGGATGTGTAGAAGATAAGGCTTGTAAGAAAACAAACAAAGAATTGGAATGAAGTTGAGATTCCCTCTCTTCGGATCATTGTTGAAGCCGAGATTGAGGATGAAAAATGGGTCAAAACCTATTTGGAACAATTGACTGTGAGTGATAAAAAGAGATTGGATGCAATTTGAAGGGGGCAGCTGTACCAACAAAGAATGGCTCGTGGAAACAAGAAAGTGCGACCTGGGAAGGTTGAAGTGGGGCAACTCGTACAGAAATGCATCCTCTTGCATCAAGAAAAAGCTAAAGGAATGTTTTCTACAAATTGGAAAGGTCCGTGCATTGTAACAAAGAGTGTTGCTGGAAGGGGAGCATTTTATTTGGGAGACATCGAAGGAAAAGAAATATCCCCGATATAACTATCTATACAGATGTAATCAAAAGGTACTATGTTTAATTCATTACGTGGTGTTAACATTCTCTAATTGGGATGACGAAGGCTTTCTTTCTCGCTACCCAAACACCATTAACCCTTTTGCAAACCCTTTGAGTTGGTTCCCTCTCTTTGATTACCCTCATTGGAACCTGGAAGTTATTATTAAAAAAATGAAAATAAAAAGAATGAAAAAGAAAACAAAGAAAAAAAAGAAAAAAAGAAAAGAAGCAAAAGAAAAAAACAGAAAAAAACAAAAATCAAAATAAGTTCAAGTTAATTGACTTACGTCCGAACTGATTCCGAAAGGATACATAGGCAGCCTCACTCCGGGGTTCGGTCACACCAAACAAAAAATCCACATTCCCCAAAAATGAAAACTGGGGCAGATGTTACAATGGTTCGGCGATGGTTTCTCTGAAAGGTTCCAAAGTTGTAATTCAATCCAAATTCTCTTTACCCAAATCTTTTCAAGTCCTTCCGATCAATCGGCAAGAATGTTCAAGAATTGGACGATACATTACTTGGATCAGATGCAACCAAATGAGAGAAATAAAATGAGAGAGTCCAATTGGTGAAAACTCTCATGGGCACTGTAGGGTGATCGTGAGTAGAGAAAATAAAAATGAGAAAGTCTTATTAGTGAAAATCCGCAAAGGGCACTATAAGATGATGGCGAGAAGAGAAATGAGAGAGATCAGCTAGTGAAAACCCGCAAATGGCACTGTTGATTGAAAAGAGGATCCACGCAGCCATGGCATCAACACAATCATGATCAAGGTTTCCCGCTTTCAAGTCAAAAATTGTGATGAGTTTATGAGAATCAGACGGTTTATACAGATCAGGCATCCAGTCCAAAAGGCATGCCATGTTCATTGAAGTCTGCATGTACTCCTAGATAAGTCCATATTTCTGTTTCCCAAAAGGGATACCTCTTGTTTTAAACTCATTCTCTATTCCACTGTTTGTTTTTTTAATCCCTTTCGGTCTAACTTTGTTCCAAAAATAAGGCAAAGAAAAGACGGCATGACCGATTTACAGGGTTCTCGTTTGAAACGAGCTGATATATTCAAAAGGCGCCCAGCCTCGACAAGGGCATCAAGTCGACCCCGACTAGACATGATTTGCCAATGCTTTGAAATGGAAAATTTTGGAAGAAGTCAAAAGCAAAATGCTCACAAAGGCAACATAAAGTTGAAAAAGGTTAAGTACCACCATGGCAAAGTTTGGAAAAGCTAAAGGTTCTCCAGAGTCAGAAATGCAGTTGGTATTCATGAAATAATCAGTTGTAGTTGAAATCATTAAAGAAGATGAGCCAAGGTCAAGAGATTGAAATAATCAAGGCCAAAAACCGACCTCAATTTGAAAACTAACAAATCTTTCTTTGTTCAGAATAGGAACAGAACAAATTTTAAGAAACAGTTGGTGAAAAGACAAACACCACCAAGTGAAGTTCTCAAATCCTTGATTTTTTTCCAATATACATGTAAACATGTTATTTTTAGCTTCATTATATGGAATCAATACCCTATATTCAATAAAGGGTACTACATCCCCTGGATGCATTTCTTTCTGCCTACATAGGGTACGACATTCTCTAATAGAATCTTAAAGAGCCAAGAGCCTCACCTTATTGCCAACACAGGGTATTACATTCCCTGATTGCACTTCTTATTGCTAACATAGGGTACGACATCCCCTAGTAGCATCTAGAGGGCCTCTGGTTTTATTTTATTGCCAACATAGGGTACAACATTTCCTAGTAGCATTTCAGAGCGCTATCAGCCTCATCTTACTGCCAACATAAGGTACTACATCCCCTAGTTGTGTTACTTTCTACCAATATAGGGTACGTTATTTCCAACACAAGGTACTACATCATCTGGTCGCATTATTTGCTGCCTACATAGGGTACGACATTTTCTAGTAGAATTTTAGAGAGCCAAGAGCCTCACCTTATTGCCAACACAGGGTACTACATCCCCTGGCTGTATTACTTTCTGCCAACATAGGGTACGACATTCCCTAGTGGCATCTTAGAGTGCCACAAGCCTTATTTTATTGCTAACATAGGGTACGACTTTCCCTATTAGCATCTCAAAGTGCCACGAGCCTCATTTTACTGCCAACATAGGGTACTGCATCCCCTTGGCTGCATTGTGTTTGGCTAAGATAGGGTACGACATTCCCTAGTAGCATCTCAGAGTGCCACGAGCCTCATCTTATTTCCAACACAGGGTACTACATCCCCGGGTTGCATTACTTTCTGCCAACATAGGGTGCGACATTCCCTAGTAGTGTCTTAGAGTGCTTCGAGCCTCATCTTATTTCCAACACAAGGTACTACCTCCCCTGGCTACATTACTTTTTGCCAACATAGGGTATGACATTCCCTAGTAGCGTTTTAGAGTGCCTCGAGCCTCATCTTATTTCCAAAATAGGGTACTACATCCCCTGGCTGCATTACTTTCTACCAACATAGGGTAAGACATTCCCTAGTAGCATCCTATAGGTTTTTCTGCAAAGTATGGATTGGATGTGCAAAATATAAGATTCCAGCTCTCGCCAGAGAAAGTGGAACGTTTAATCTCAATACTAGCCGAACCAACTTTGACATAATGCATGTAGAGACATGGGATTTAAGAATCCATCTTCCTATCACCTGATCATGAAACAAGCCTTTGAGAATATTTCATAGTCTGTTGCATCAAGAGCGTCAAGTTTCAGTCTGAAGTCAATGGGAGAAGCAACTCAAGAATCAGACAAGACTCCAGATGGCATTTAGGTAGGAATTTTGTAACTCTTAGATTTCAAGATATGTAATTTTCTTTTTATTTTGTTGTAATAGTAGGAAACGCGGATCGGAACCTCGACGAAACTTCGCTCGATTCTCCATCTAAGCATATTGTATTAGTTTTATTCTAGTTGAACTACACGTGACCTAATTTCCTTATAACCCGGGATATGTAGGCTGCCTAAAACCAAGGCTCGATCGCATCTTTTTCTTTTATCTTTTTTTTTTAAAAATAATAATGAGGTCAAAAATCAGTCACCTTGTTCATTTTCTTTGCCTGAAAACTCTTCATGTTTCCAAGCATAGAGGGGCATGCTGTGAACAATGGATTTTTGACCACGCCCAAATTCTATATTATTTTAGTGTAAATATTTCATTAGGTCTAATCTTGATGTTATAAATTTTTATCTTACTCTTAATAGATTTTATTCGATTTAATTTTAAAAAAATTCACATTCTTAAAGTATAGATCTTATCTTTTTTTATTTACAAAAAAAAACTCATTAAATAAAGTAGTTAAACTATACCATGTCCTCCAATAATTTCAATCCGCATCTTTTTTAACTTCACAATAGTCTCAAACTTAGGCAAATAATTTATATATGTTATAAGGCTTTAAGAGCGCTCTTAAAGCCTTATAAACGAATCATCTTAATTGTGGATACATCCACATGACAAAATTACAAGTTTCAAAATTAAAACCAAGGTATGCGTTCATATAACTTTGGCAAAACAATCTTAATAAATATATAAATATATATCTCGAATCTAAAAGAGAAAAAAAATACTCTAAAATACTAGAAAAACTTTAGATATACTTTAAATATTAGCCCATGTGTTCATACCCGAACCTTGGATTGATATGCTTAAGTAATTAAGGTTCATGTGTGCATTCCTGTGTTTCGATGCCTTTAAATTTAAAATAATTATATTTTAACCATGTGTACATTCCGTACCTTGGTATAACATCTACCTTCAAAAAAATACTTTGTGTGCATACCATATCTAGGTAAAAGTAATCAATAAAATATAGTAAATTAAATGAATTGGTAATAAAAAAGTCATAATCAATAAAATACAAGAATAGCCAAAAATGACCATGCTAGAACTACGGGACTCGACGGGTGCCTTACACCTTCCTCTCGGTCAACAGAATTCCTTACTCTGTCTTCTATTTTTGTAGACCATAAATTAGGAGTCAAACCTTCCTTTTTATAAGGGATTCAAGATAAAAGGTGACTTGGAACACCAAAACTCAATTTCAAGTGGCGACTCCAAATAATAAATAATCCCTTTTCAAAATGTCACTTTAATTGGAAAAACTCTTCTAACTCAACCTTGTAATAGGGTTGTGGGGAAAAAAAGGTGTGTCAAGTAGGTCTGTAATGTCAAATGTGACTTGTGTGCAAAATTTGAAATCAATCGGGCGTGATTTGATAGCTTCCGGTATCTGTTGTAGAAGTTGGAATTTCCTTAGTTCATTAAGCTTTAATTGGCAAGCGATTTGTGTTTGTGATGTAGTTTATGTGATCTGAAGGCTCGAATAAATTCGTATCGTGTCTTAGGACTTGTTATAGTGTTTGGTTGAGCTCCCGGGGCCTAGGGGAGATTTCGGATGGTTAACGGATCGAGTTTGAAACTTAAAGAATGGCTGAAGTGCACTAGTTTTGGCACAATCGCACCTGTGCAAGTTTGAACGCAGGTGCGAGCTCACAGAAGCATTAGGGCGAGCACAGAAGTGGGCCTAATGAGGATGGCCAGTGGTCGCAAGAGCGACGAGGAGGTCGCAGAAGCGGAGTCGCTCCTGTGGAAGGATGATCGCAGAAGCGAAGTGTGAGGGAACTGAGTTGGTCAGGTTCTCCGTATAAGAGGATGAGTGGGCGCACAAACGCTTCCGTAGATGCTGATTTTGGTGCGTAGGTGCAAAGTTTGGGAGCATAAGTGAGCTCCACAGATGTGGAGCTTTCACCACAGAGGCGGTATCGCAGAAGTGCAATTTTTGTCCGCAAAAGCGGAAAGTGCTGGGTAGAATGTCTAAAATCGAGGGTTTGCCATTTTCTTCATATTTTGAGATAGAGAACACAGATTGAGGCGAGATTTTGGGAAATTTTCAGAGGAAACATTTGGGTACGGATTCTTGACTCATTTTTTATTATATTCCACTAATCTATTATTAATTTCTCCATTTAATTAAGGATTTGGGTTGAGAAATTGGGGGAAAAAAGGTGTAAAGTCATTAGACCAAATTTTGATGTTTCAATCAAGGTTTTGGTATCATAATTGAGTAATTTTGGCATGGGTGGACTCATGGTTGAAGGAGTGTTCGGATTTTGACCCACTTCAAAGATGTGGGCCCGGGTCGACTTTTTGGGACAACTTTCTAATTTCTTGTTAAATCATAATTTCATTATTCAGATTAGTTTCTTATAGTTATATTTATAGTATGTAATTGCTTTTGGCTAGATTTGAGCCGTTCGGAGTCGGAAATTCGAGGGAAAGGCATTCTTATTGATTGATTGAGCGAGGTTTGAGGTAAGTGACTTGTCTATCTTGTGAGGGAGAAATTCCCTTAGTATTTGGTATTGTTATAACAATTTGTGATATGTGAGTGTACGCGAAGTGACGAGTGCATATACGGGCTAAATGTTGAAATTCCGATCTTTGCTAAGTCGTTTCTTTTTATATGCCTTAATTGAGTTATTCTAGCACATGTAGTCATCATGTTTAGTCTAATTTCACATATCTACATGCCTCATCTCGTAAATTATAATTTGTACAACATGCTTAGTTAAATTACCAGTTTCCTTAGTTTCCATGTTCGTTCTTTAACTGTAGGATTCCCTGCTTGTAATATCGTTGTTTCATTTACTACACGTTGACTTTCGTGATTCTTGTTGAGATGACTGTTTGGTTGTGGCACGAGATTTCTTCCATGCAGAGTGTTATTGGCACGAGGTTTCTTCCGTGCAGAGTGTGATTGGCACGAGGTTTCTTCCAGGCGGAGTGTTATTGGCAAGAGGTTTCTTCCGTACGGAGTGTTATTGGCACGAGGTTCCTTCCATGTAGAGTATATTGTCATGAGGTTTCTTCCGTGTAGAGTATATTGTCATGAGGTTTCTTCCGTGTGGAGTGTTATCGGCATGAAGTTTCTGTCGTGCGTAGTGTTACTGTGGCACGAAATTTCTACCATGCGGTTAGTGTTTTCCCCTATTTGCTGTGTTGTTTGTTGTTGTTGCTCCGTACTTGTAAGACGTTCGTTTCCTTACGTGTTGTAATTGTCTTCTTGTGTTCCTATGCTGTTGCTTTTCCGTACATTCTTACTGTTTTATTAACTTGCCATTCCTTTTATCATTTCATCTTCTACATTATTTCTTATATTACAGTAGGGCCCTGACCTAACCTCGTCACTACTCTATCGAGGTTAGGCTTGGCACTTACTAGGTACCGTTGTGGTGTACTCATACTACGCTTCTGCATATATTTTTGTGCAGACCCAGGTACATCTTATCAGCCTCGATAGTAGAGCGTTAGCCTGCTGTTTGGAACTTCAAGGTATATCTGCTAGCGTCCGCAGACCTCGGAGTCCTCCCCTATCTTTATTGTATTGTCTTTTCTTTATTCTCTTAGATTCTTATGTATAGAGATATTTAGTACTTCCTTAGAGCTTGTGGCTTATAACTACCGTATTTTGGGAGTTGTTCTTATTCTGAGTTGTAGATTTACTTGTACCTGTCGAGCGACAGTTTTCGATTATATATATATTTGTTGATGCTGAGATTTAGTCGTTATTTCAGTTATTCCGCACATTTGTTAGGCTTACCTAGGCTTAAGACTAGGTGCCTTCATGACATCTTACGGAGGGAAATTTGGGTCGTGCTAGCACAACTACCTTCTTCTGCAAAAATTTCCACCAACTCCTTAATGTATTGCACAACTCAAATAAGTCTGTACCACGGTGAGATTGCGAGCTTTGGCTACATAAAACCTCCAATCTTTGGCAAGCTTTTACGGGGCCTTACACATATACTAATTCTCACTAAAAATCCCTTTTTAAAAAATACTTTTGAAAAAAAAATATTTCTCAAAATAAGCTAATTTTAGAAGCCGGGTCATTTTCAAGACAGAAACATGCTATAAGTTCCATTTAGGTTTTAGTTAAATATATTATTTTTTGTTAAAAGAGTTAAGAAATTAATGTTTAATGCACGTCAAAAATTAGATGTATTAGCTCTGACACTACAATTCCTACAACTGTTCCTGTGAATAGAGTATATATAATGTAGAAGTTTTTTCTTGAAAGCAAAAAAAGATAATATTATATTACTAACACAAACATTACACAGTTCTTACATAGTCCCTTAGGACATTTTCATTGCCAAACTTGGCTAGTTTTTCACAAATAGCAGAAGTAACAAACTTTGATCTAATACTATAACCATGCTTATCCTTTAGCAATTGAGGTTCAACAAAACAAGGTGTACGTGCATGGTGAACACATTTAGGAACTTTGAAATTTTTTACTGCTTTCTTCGCCAAGAGGTGGGCTATCACATTTCCTTCCCTGAAGTTATGCCTCAGGATTGGGTGTTTCAACTGGTGCATTAACAACCTGCATTCAAAAATTAGATTGTAAAAGTTAGGGTTATTTTCATTAAGCAATAACATGGTATCCGTTGAGTCTGTCTCTTTTTCGATATTAGGAAGATCAAGTTGTTGAGCAATCTTTAATCCTTCATGTAGAGCCATTAGCTCACAGTGCATGACTGAAGATGCGTAAGTTGATCTGCAGTACCCAAAAATCCAGTCGCCATTTTTGTTTCTGAAAACTTCCCCCAGTCCAGCTTCTAGAGTAGACTTGGAGAAGACTCCATCAATATTTAATTTAATTGTATTTTCGGGAGGTTTATTCCATCTGATCTCAATTTCTTGTTCTCCTTGAAGTAATTCTTTTCTGTGAAGAAGTTGTATTCCCAGGATTGATGGAGGATATCCGTGTGATAGACCTTGTTACTAAGGTTATTTATATTATTATTGTTTCTATTTTTCCATATATTCCAAATGGCAAAAGGGAGAACGATTTTCCAATTATTTGAATGGAGGCTTTTTTGAATAAAAATATCTTTTAATCTCAATAGCCAGTGTTTACCATCTTTTAAATATAGATTTGTGATGCCCAATTTCTCCCAACATGATTGAGTGATAGGGCAGTCCAGGAAGATATGTTCAGCATTTTTCACATTAATTCTACAAATGGTGTAAGCCTTATTAATGTTCATACCAATGTGGGATAAAAAAGCTCTGCAAGGTATATGATTATACATACATTTCCAGAAGGAGAACTTGATTTTGTTTGAGCACTGAAAATCCCAAATCCACTCAAAATCTAATTTAGGAGGGGTAAAAGGATTTTTGAGGGAGTAGCATGATTTAATAGTGAAAAGACCACTAGAGGTAATGCCCCATGTCATAGTATCTTTTTAATAAACTTATTAGGTAAAGGGGTAGCCATAATATTTTTCATAAGGGTCATAGGAATATCAAAGGAGATATTAGAGAGGTTCCAACTGCCGTCTTTTATAATATCCTTAATGGGGATATTAAGATCCTTTTTATCTATTGGACCATATAAATTTTTTCTCAGAGAAATGGAGTCATGGATTCAGTTTGAAGATCAAATGTTCATATTAGAATTTGAGTGAGGATGCCATAAGATACCATTATTGCATAAATTCCATCCCTTAAGGATGGATTTCCAAATAAAAGAAAAGGCATTGGTTGTTATTTTATTGGCATATTTATAGGAGATGAGTTGAGTCAAAGGAGTATTTGAATTTTGTAATAGCCTCCACGAAAGACCTGTTAGTAAGGCAATATTTTTGGAGGAAGCTTTTTGGATACCAAGGCCTCCTTCCCGCTTACTCTTGGTGACGAGATTCCAATTCACTAAATGGAGGTTTTTAGTAGAGCTAGTACTCCCCCAAATGAAATTCCTTTGAATCTTGTCAATTTGCTTTAGTATTTTATTTGGAAGATAAGTGTATTTAGGAAGGGATGGAATTTAGAGTGCTAGTTGTAAGAGTTGCACGACCGGCTATATTTAGAAAAAAACATTTTCAGTGAGACATTTTTCTATGAAGCTTGTCAATTATGAATTCGAAATCTCTTGGTTTTGGACTATGGTTCAAAATTAGGAAGCCTAGGTATTTTCCAAAATCATGTGTAACTTTCATTCCAAAGAGGTTCGAGAAGTAGGAGGAGGTTTGTGGTGGACTGAAGTTTGGGAGGATAATTTTGGACTTAGTGTAGTTGATGGATAAACCTAATTGGGAGCAGAAAAAAATCCATACTAGCCTTAATACAATGACTGGTTTTTTTGTTTGTCTTACCCATTAGGGTTATATCATCTGCAAATAGGATATAGGAAAAGAAAGGGCCTTTTTGAGAGATTTTAATGGGATCCCAATTTAAAATGTCTGTTTGATAATTGATGAGTTTTGATAGTAACTTTATGCAAAGGATGAATATATAGGGTGATAGGGGGTAACCTAGATGGATACCCCTACTAGGACTAAAGAATTCAGCAGTTGCCCCGTTAACCAGGATTCCCATAGAGCTGGTAGTGATGCAACGCATAATTAATTTACTGATTTTTGGGGGGAAATTGAAGAATCTAAGAGTTCTGTAGACAAAAGACCACTCTAATCTATCGAAAGCCTTTTCCAGGTCAATTTTAATAAGCATATCAGGGGTAGATTTTTTATATTTACGAAGATTATTCATAATTTCTTGGACAATAATCGCATTGTCACTAGCTCTCCTATTTTTAGTGAAGCTAGATTGGAGAGGGCTAATGAGATAGGTTAAGAAAGGCTTTATCCTGTTTGCAATAATTTTTGTAATAATTTTATAGGAAATATTGCAAAGACCAATTGGTCTAACATTTTTTAGGTCATTTGCATTGGCAAATTTAGGGATTAGAGAAATATAGGTTTCGTTTATACCACTAGGTAGAGTTTGAGTATCAAAAACCCTGTGACAATAGGACTCTATTGAGTTATTGATGATGCGCCAGTATTTTTAATAAAAAAAGGTGGATTCCATCCGTCCAGGTGCTTTAAAGGGTTTGAATGAAAAAATAGCATTTGTGATTTCCTCTTTTGTTAGAACCTTATCAAGGCTAGCTAAATCAATTTTATTTTGGCTTGATGGATCCCCTAGGGTGTCCTTCCTATGTGACGAGGTTTTTGAAGTTGTAAAAGCATTCCTAAAGAAGTCAAAAGTATGGCTTAAGATGGAAGGGAGGGTCAGTGATCCAATCACCATTGTTGTTTTTAAAATACATGATGGCATTACGACGCTTACGATTAGAGGCCATAACATGGTAGAACCTTGTTTTTGCATCTCCATCATTTAACCAAGAGATTCTTGATCGTAATTTCCAAAAATCTTGCTCCATTTTCAAGATATTATTTTATTCTAATTGTAGCTTAGATTCTAGGTCTTGCAGGAAGAAACTTTTATGGTAAGAGGGAGAGGTTTGAATTCCATTTAGCCGGGCTAGAAGGATTTTTTTCTTTTTGAAGATGTCGCCAAATGTTTCATTTTTCCAGTCTACTACCATGTTTTTAAAAAAAGTGTGAGCTTCTATTAAACACTTGTTGGACTAACAATTTTTAACTATGTTGATAAAATTCGGATGCCTATACCAAATAGTCTCAAGTCTAAATGGTTTATTTGAGAAATTGATATTACTAGGATTTAATACAACTAATAACGGGCTATGGTCGGAGTGCGTTCTGGGCAAATGAGTGACCATAGCTTTTGGAAAAAGAGATAGCCAATCATTATTAACAAAAATTCTATCTAATCTTTCCATTATAAGGCCTCTATACTTTTTCTATTATTGGTCCAAGTATATTTACAACTTTTATATCCTAGGTCTAAGAGATTGCATTTGTTGATTCTAAAGGGTGTTACTTCTTCTACGGTTTATAGGATTCCCTCCAAACTTATCATTTGCACAAAATATATCATTAAAATCTCCCCCTAGGAGCCAAGGCTTGGAGTTATTTAAATGAATTTGTTATATATTATTCCAAAGTGTACATCTTTTCCCTAAGCTAGTACTCGCAAAAACTGAAGAAAATAACCAAATAGAGTTGAAGGGAGTTACCTCTATATTGGAATGGATTTCTTGATTCCTCCTAACAAAATCATGCACTTTAACTATGCTGCCATCCCACATGATGACCACCCCCCCTCCCTCCCCCCCTCGCTTGGCCCTCAGCTGACACCTCAACCATATCTGTGAAGGGAAAATCATTAAGAAGGGTGGTATGGTCTTCCATACGAGTTTCTAAAAGGTAACAATGCAGGGTTTGTGTGTATCAACCATCTTCCTAAAATTGATACGAAAGTTGTCATTGTTGCCATTGCGAATGTTCCAAATGATAATACTAGTAGGCCTATACATCATTGATACATGATTGTTGATTGAGTTGTTCTCCATTCTTGCATGGAGCATTGGGTTCCTCCTCATGGATGGAAATAGTATCATTGCATAGTTCCCAACCGTGGGATCTTGAGGGGGTCTGATGTCCATTGAGAACTTGTATAATGGAGGGGGCAACTGAGCACATATCTCTTCTCTTGCATCTCCCTAAAGAGATAGACCTTTACATCGTTTAGACTTGAGAATTCTATTATCTCTTCCGACCCTAGTAAGTTGATTTCTTCTACATTCTCTAGTAGAGGCTCTACGTGTTCTTGCACATTGGGATTCACTACTTGTGGAGGTGGATTGTTTGCTGACGGGGCTACTTGGGCTTGGTTCTGTTAAAAATGGGGGGCTGTTGCCCATGGCATGAAGATTGGGTTCAAGTTTTGAATCTCCCCTGGAGAAAAGAGAGGGAAATCCAGATTCATGTTCTGAGGTTGGAGAGGGTTGAAGTGGTGAGGGAGATTCCACTGGTTCCTCATGGCTTGGGCTTGTTGATCATTCAAGTTGGGTGCCAAAGGTTGAAGTATATTGTTTAGCCAAACATGGTTGTGGTAATTGCTCATAGCCATGTGCATTTCCTCGCTGACAAGTTGTGCTAGGAAGTGGGAGTTTTGGAGGATGATCACAGGATCCTGACCATCTAGTATCATGTTGAATGATACTGCATGACCCATCAATGCATGTTCTATCACGAAAGAGGTTGGTGATCTTAAGGGAGTGGTAGTTGGATGAAGAACACTATTTGGTTTCCCTGTGGGTTGTTCACATTTGGGGTGGGTTTGTCATTGAGTGAGCTCTTTGATGTTTTAGGATTTGGACAAGGCTGTATCTCCTTTGTTGAGATAGTAGAATTCTTGGCATTTTGATTACTTAGAGGATGATTTATATTGTTTGTGATGAGTTGTACAGAGGGAGATAAAAGGGTTTCAGTAGTAGTATGGCTATCTAGGGTGCCAATGATTGGGTCTATTTGCATGCTTTCTTTACATGCAGGAGAATAGATTATAAGGGGATTTGGTGCATCAGTAGAGATAGGCACGTGGTGATCGTTATTGTCCATTTGGATAGAAGGTGGGGGCATGCGGGACAAGTGTTATGGGGGCCTGGTCTCTTGTCATGCAGTGGTTAGTGGAAAAATTAGTAGTGATATGAAGGTTTAGAGGAAGTTTTCCGAAAAAAAAATCTATTGGATTTTGGGTAATATTGTTTTAGTAGCCCTGTTATCTATCATGATTTGATTAGTAACGTTATTTTGGGCTTGCATGTTATTTAAGTTAGTGATCTCCATGTCAGCCACGTTGTGATTAGGAGAGCTAGGTAAGGACACATTGACATCATTTAACTTAGAAGAATTATTAGGATTTTGTAAATAGTTTTCCGTTTTTTTATTTCTGTGGGCGGAATAATCAAGGTGGAAAATTTGTTATTGCAGTCCACAAGATTATCTTGAGAAGAATAGAAAGCATTGTGTATAGATTTACTGTTATTCAACGATTAAGGGGTAGGGGAAGAGTACTTACCTGGCATTGGATGAAAAGATTTTGCTTGAATATCTGGGTTTTGTTTTTTTCCAGAGTTTCTCCCATTGGTCCTTTTCTTCTTTGGGAACTTAACCGTTTATCATGTTAGCTCATTTACTACATTGTCGTTGCTCACCTCTTTAGGTATAGCACCATTAATTCCCATAGAGTGGTTTGATGGCAGAGATGTTTTGGCATAGAAACACTTCAATGCAATGTGGCATAATCTTCCACATTGCTTGCTTAGGGTATTCTCCCCCTCATATTGGATGATTTATTTATGATGGCCAATGTTGATGAAAGGAATTACTGGAACTTCTAGAGGAAGCTCTATGTATAATTTGGCATGGCGACCCTTTAGAGTGGAAGAGGTGTACGCATTAACCTTTAGCAATTTACCAATGACGTTTTCAGTTTTTGTCAAGATGATACCATCATAAAACTCAGTTGGTAACTGGGGAAGACATATCTAAATGGCTGTGAGAGAGCTTTTGACTTCTGTTGCCACAAAGTTTGGCTTTCATCTTTGAATAGAAAGGAAATGATTGAATATAAACCATGGGCTAGGATTTAAAACTTTAGTCATGTGTTCTTCACATTTTAATTTGGCTATGTAGTAGTCTGCTCCCAAATCAATGAAGGAGAAATTGTCTATAATTTTCCAGGCTTTCTGGATTTTTTTTTTTAGAATATGGTGCTGAATTTTCTTACCAACTAGCTTGATAATGAGAGAATATTTCCGGGGTTGATATATACGTGCTTGATCTTCCTTTGTGAGTTGAATTGTATTGTCATCTATCATCATTTGGCAGTTTGACATAGCAATAGATTTTTGGACCTTGGTTGTAGTATCCATAATTGTAGGGGTCTTAGTAATAGTTAGGGAATGCTGTACTCCCTCGATCAGTTTTTCGTTTAAGCTTTTAATTTCTTCTTTTTGGGTGGTAATGCCCTTATCTGGTGGTTTAGTGGGAATATGGCGGTTGATGTTTGTAGCCATTTTATCTATTGAATTTAGAAGATGAAGGTGTTCTGTAGGTTAGTGAGAAGGTAGAGTTTCTCTCTCCGAGAAGTAAAAGTTTTCTTTACTATATAATGTAGAAGGTTAGCTGCTTTGTTTTCTTTCTAACAATAAAGGAAGTAGGCGATTCAAATCCCACGTGAAATGAAGTAAACTTCTAAAGTGGATATGTTTTGTTTTGGTTAATGTTAATCTTAATGGTATTAATATTGGTTTTGTGGTTTTGTATATAGTTTAAAGTATTTCACACAAGTCCGTTAAACATGAGGTTCAAATTTCACAACAGGTGGTACATCACTGTTTGTTCACCTTTCTCCTATCGTATTTGTCTATCCACATCCCAAACAAATTAGAAAGAGTGGTGGGTTTGGTAGGAGGGAAGTTTTAGTTTTTGAGAGGTAGGGGTGGGGGGTGGGGGGAGGGGGACGAGATAATGTGAGGAAGAGATGAAATAATTTGATACAAAAATTGACTCACACGTGGGAAGATGGTGGGCAAATGAAAACGTGACGGAATAATGTATTTAGAAGAATGTGGAATATTTGACTTGGCGGCTGGAATATTTGTAGGGCGCGTGCCTTATAGAGAAGCCCACATAAGTGGTCCCAAAGATAAAAGGGTGTTAATGGAGTTCCACGTAGAATAGCCCCGTTTTATAATAGAAGTAATAAAATACTAATCGTTATGTTGTTTCAATTTATGTGAATCTATTTTCTTTTTTATCCGTTTTAAAAAGAATGATTCTTTTTTAAATTTGGTAACAATTTAGTTTAAACTTACAATTCAACTCTTAATGAGAAGCTTTTATAACTAAACAAATACTTTGGACCACTTTTTGATTTGTTTAAGACCATAAATTCTAATTTTTTTTTTAAACTCTATGCCCAATCAAACAGGTTCATATAAATTGAAACGAAAAGAATACACAACTAGGCTTCCTAAACTAAAGCACCCAAAGCCGCAAGCCTTGACGCTCAACGCTAATATTGAGAGCGTCGCGCCGTCACCCGCTCGGTGAGTATAATGGGAAACAGCAAACCCAGCCCACAATATTTTCCAACATTCTAACCTTATTACTTTATTCATCTAGTTATCACAAAAGTAGGTAATATGAAACAAGGCTTGTGTCCTGAGCATAGAGTTGCCTTCTTCATGATGTGCTTTATATTATCCCCGATGTGATTTTTTTTGATACAAGGTCGAATCTAGTGAAGCCCTAGTATAATTATTGGATACCGAATGATGAACTAAAAAAATAATATATTCTCTCCGTTTCCATTTATGTGAACCTGTTTGACTGGCATAAAGTTTAAAAAAATGAAGACTTTTGGAATTTGTGGTCGGGCCCAGAATATTTGTCTGATTATAAAAGCTTCTCATTAAAGGTAGAATTGTAAGTTTAAGCTAAATTGTTACCAAATTTAGAAAGAGGGTCATTCTTTTTTAAACGAACCAAAAAAGAAATAGGTTCACATAAACTGGAACAGAGGAAGTAAATAATAATACGAATGTCGACGGTATTCGAACTTCTTGAAGACCAAATTGGGAGGTTTTATTTCCAATGATATTACAAATATTATTTTAATTATCGAACTTTTCAATAAAAAATATATAAATTTATATGAGATTTGTAAATATGATCTTGGCAGAATACATAGACAGACACTTAAACTATCAAAGAGTTCACTTGAACCTCAACTCAGCCATTTTCCACCGAAACACTTTTACTATACTTTTACTACACCAGTTTAACACGTCCGACCTGAGCTTATAAAAAAATTTGACGCGTTTGATTACGCGCTTCCAGCATGGATAATCTAACCAATTAAAAATTGACACATTTTTTACAATGACACATATATTATTTTACCGGTTAAAACCAAACATATTTACTCTATTCCTAATTATAACCCTCTTTACACATTCCTAAAACAACAAACGACCAAAAAAAGCCCCAAGTCCCAAATTTGATTCCAGTAAAATCCGCCCAAAGCGATGCATGCCCATTGATTTTGCTTCGTTTTCGTTTGTTATTGAGTAGTAATTATTGCCATAGGTAAATATCTGTTCGATTTGTTTCATTTTGTCCAAATATGTGATTGAAGAACGATCATCAGTATATTGTTGGTGCTGAGTTGTTGAAGTGTTGCTTGATTTCAAACTTGAAGTGCTGAAAGGGTAAGTCTTTTTAGTGTCTGTATTGTAGTCATTTTAGTGGTGGGCTTCTGTGGGAGTTGGGACTGATTTGGGACCACAATTAGGGTTTTTTTTAAAGAAATTGGGGAATATTAAAATAGTGATGTCAGACTTTATTGCTGTTAATTTTCACCATGGTGGTAATTTTACCCTTGACCATGACTCGAAATATGTGGAGGAACAGGAGGTGTTAATAGCTGATATTGATAAAGACCATTTTTCTATTCCAGAACTATTATATTACACTAAAAAAATGGGATATGCCAAAGTGGGTGGCTTCTATTAAAAAGACCCGAAAACTCAGAATTTTGTTTATGTGGATAATGATGCACAATTATTGAATATTGTGTCTAACCTTGAAAATGGAGACGAGTTACAATTGTATATTAAACATATTGTTCTAGACCCTGAGGTAGTGGATGATGTGCCTCCTACTAGACTTATTGGTGGTCCAGAAATAGGTTTAAGTGAAGTGAATGGTGCATCTGGGGAAACAAACACAAAAGAGAGGGAAAAGGTTGCTGCTGAAACTGAAATTAGGGAAAATGTTGTTGATGAAAGTGAAGTGAGGGAATAGGTTGCTGCTGAAACAGAAGAGAGGGAAGAGGTTGCTGCTGAAAGTAAAGTGGGGGAAGATGATGTTACAGACCTTGATGGTATTATTTCAGATCTGGACAGTAGTAGTGACTTAGAGTTTGATGTTGTACCAGAAGAAGATGATAGTGATGCTGATGAAGAGTTGATAGCTGTTAGGAATGAAAAGAGAACCAAGCTAAAGGCTAGAAGAAGGAAAAAACCAACTGTTCATGTAAAAGTACCTCTAGGAGAAGGAAAAATTGATAGAGGCTTTGAAGACATTGGCAAGTACAAGGCAGACAAATATGCTGGTAAATTATGCAGGGATGAGGACTATGTTGATAGTTCTGATATAGGTAGTGATGATTCTGATGATGAGCTAGATGTGGAAGCTGAAATTAGTGTTGATTTGCCAAGTAGAAGGAAGAGTACAAAGTTAAGATATGATCCAGATTGTGTTGTGGCTATTTTTGAACTTGGCATGATATTTGAGAATGTCAAACAATTTAGGAAGGCAGTGACTGACTATGCTATTGAATACCATGTACAACTAAAACTCAGACCTAATGAGGCAACTAGGGTGAGGGTGAAATATAAATCAAAAATTTGCGAGTGGGAGTTATTTGCAAGTCTTGACAGGGACTCAGGGAATTTTATAGTTAAGAAGTATCATTCTATTCACAAGTGCAATCCAATGAACAAAAACAAACTTGTAATTCTAAATATATTGCTGACAAATTCAGAGATATGATTGTGAGCACGTGATTTTTGCCTCACGAAAAACTACTCCAAAATAAATCAAAAAATAAAATAAATTTCTTTTACTGTGCAATTTTTGAATTTGCGTGGTGTTTGATAAATATTTGTCTTATATCCGTAAATGTTTACGTTGTCATAATAAAATGAAAAATAAAATAAAATACATGTTGCATGCATATAGGATTTAATTATGCATTTAATAATTGATTCAAAAAATAAAATCACAAAAAATATGTATTTATTCTAATTTTAATATTTCACTGGGTGATTAATGTTTTGACTATGTGTTAAATAATTGTTATAAAGTAATTAATATTTTGTGTAAGGTTAAAAAATTGTTTTATAATTTTTATTAGGATTTTTTATAATTAAAAATAAAATTAGAAAATATATATAAGTTTTGAAAGGAAATTCGGACCTGGATTAAAATCCAGGCCCAAATCAAGTTACCCCCCCCCCCCACAGCCCAATCCAAACAGCCCAGGTCCGGTCCAGTCCAAAAGAGTCAAAACGACAGCGTTTGGTCGTAGTTCATCATGGACCGTTGGATCAAATCCAATCAACGGATGGCATCTCATCACCCTTACCCGGAACTCTCTACCTGACCCATTGACCCGACTTAGCCAACCCTGGCATTAAACCAAACGACATCGTTTGGTTTAATGAACTGATCCTGGCCCTTCATTCTACTTAATCTAACGGTTAGTATCAATTCACCTTCCCCCTATATAAATCCCAAACCCTTGCCCCGGCCCCCCTAACTAAACCCCCCCTCTCCACTGTTCATCATCATCTTCCTCAGACCCACCCCTAACCCTAGCCGCCCTAGAATCCCACCGCCTGAAACCCGGCGGCAACAACGCCGCCGGTCACCAAAATAACACCCTAGAACCCCTTGAACATCCTCTACACCGATCTGACTTTAGTTTCCTTCGAATCAGACCCCAACTCTTCGAATATTAAATCGAAGGTGGGTCTGAAAACTCAAACCTTTCCAATGGCTCTCAAATTAACACCACAGCTTCTCCTAAATTCCCTCACCAAGGATCTGTTAGTTGCATGGTTCGAATCATACTGGAACTACTTGAATCTTCATTTGAAGATTCGAGTACAACCTGACCATATCCCAATCTACTTCAAACTCACACCAGTTACCCCCCTGACCTCCCTCGTGCCTAGAGCATCTTTGTTTTCCCTCGAATCTAACCAGAAATGATTAGGTCCCAAATCGAACCTTCAGGAACCCTAGAAATACCAAACTTCTGGATTTTGTCCAAATTGATTAAAAGATTGAGGTTTAATCGACCTTAGTCGAAGTATTTTCAGTGGAAAATACTTCGACTAAGGTCTGTTTGATTTCAAACAAAGTCCGAATCCAAGTTGAGTCCAAGTCGGAATAAAATTGAAGGATTCAAAGGTATTTTTTTCTGTTTCTTATGAGTATTCTACATGTATTCTTGTTTGTTTAATAACCTGTTAATTTTTCATGTTTTTATTTTGATTAATTCTGTCATCTTTGTCTCCTACCCGGCTACTTAATCCAAATATGAATTATTTCTGTTGGTTGTGATTGTTTACAATGTGTGTAATCGACTCGATTAAGTTCGTCGATTAGTTATATTACGAATTTTTCATTTCTGAAAATACTGATTGAAACAGTCTGCTTCTACTGTTTTAGACTGATTATGGACAAATGTTGTAAATAGTCAACTGATTAATACTCGTCAATTAAATCGTGTTTGTTTGCAAATCAGTGAATCAAAATGAATGCTGTGTATATGTTGATTTCTGAATCAGTGAGTTTCAGGGCATTGTAAGTATATTGACAATGCTCCTGTGTTTGTTTGATTTTTGTTCAAATTTAAAGTTCAGTTTGAATTATTATGCTGAACTCAGTGTAATATTATTGTAATGTTAAGTTTGAATTCAAGTTTACAAAAAGTAAGGTCAAATACAATAGTGTTAGGAGGTTAATAGGATTGGTTATAGTTGTAAATCAGAAGGATAATTAAGTTTATACAGATTATAGAATCTGTTTTGCAGTAGGTTCTGATTTTTCAGTAATAACATTAGGATTTCAGGGGGTACTATTGGGATTGAAATAATGTGATAGTGTGCTGATAATGGAGTGTTAATGGCTATTAGTTAATGATACTAATGGGGAACAAGGGATAATGGGCTGCTGAAAAACAGGATAATAGCACTCAATAGGATTTAAAGTATTCAAAAGTAGTTTTAATGGAAACTTTTTGATTTTAAAAGGAGAAAAGGGTCCAAGAAGCACTAAAAGAGTATAGGACCAGCCCTGTATAAGGACCATATTTAAGACAGAAAAACACACTGATAGAGAGAGGGGCAGAAACCAGATTTTAACACACACAGAGAGACATATACACAGAGGGAAACAGAGAAAAAAAAATCTGGACAGAAATTAAGAGAGGAAAAACACACAGAAGCAGAAACAAAAATCTGAAAAGAAAGAAGAAAAAAAAAACAGAAAATAGAACACTCATATACACATAGAGTCTGAAACAGAGAATATAGAAGAAGGAAAGAAAATCAGAAACATATCTTTCCTTGAATCTATCCGGGTCTGCTTGTTGATATTGTTGGGTTTAAAAATCTGAATTCTTTTTAAGAAGTCTTGCTACTGTGCATCTGGGTTCCTCGGGTCCTGTTTGTTGCTCAAATCTGCTGAATTATTTGGCATTTTCTGCTGATTTTGTTACTGCTGCAACTGCTGAAACTTACTTCTCCTACCTTCATTTCCAGGTACTTATCTTTTAGATTCTATGTTGGAAAAGATTCAGCATGACAAATCAATGAAGCTTGAATTGCAATTCTGTTTTCCATTTGTCCAAGTTCATTAGTCTAAATTTCATTTTTTGTTAGTTAACTAGTAGTAAATTAAATTTGATAGCTATGAGTTAATTGTCTTATTTTGAAATTCATATAAAGCTTTGTAATAATGTTAGCCATTCCGAAATCTCATTAGTTTAGTCATATTTGAACTGTCAAGGTAGGAAACATGGCGTAAAGTTGGCCATTATTTAAATTTTATGGTGTTGTTAGCTAAGTAAAGAATAATGTAGAAATATCAAGAAACTACATTACTAAGATGGTATTGGTGGTATTTTTTAAATAGACGCGTGTATAATCATTGGCGAAAGGTGATACAATATAGTTTGTTACGATGTTTACAACATATAGTCAGGTTGCATGTAAGGCAATATTATTGAATCGATTTGCATAATAATTCCCTTTCTTATCAACTTGATGCTTATCTACCATCGTAAATAAATTAATCAAAATAATTTCGCCCATTAGATTAAAATGAGTATATGAAAAATAAGATGAGATGTACAAAAACAAATTGCAACACTTTATATCAATGGTAATTAGAAATAGAATTTGCACTAAATAAAAATAATAAAAATTCTTCAAAAAGTATTTCTTCCCTTCATAAATCATTTTTGTTAGTTTCATATGCAATTCATTCTTTGACATCATATGTATGTTGTATTTGCTAAAAATCATATTTTATTATTTTCTTCGAATTTGAATAGTGTGGATGAACATAATTAATACTCGGAAATTATAGTCAACGGGCAATACTTAATAAATTGTGAATTTTTTTAAGAATTTAAAGGCATCCCCTAAAATATGAATTTTATAGGAATTTCATATAAAAAATGTGTAGATATAATAAACAAGTTTGTGGAAAATCCATAATATTATTACAAAAATTTTACACAATTAGGGATGCGTTCGCGTACCCTGATTATATTTTTAAAAGCAAATTCGGATTATGCGTACGCGCAATTTCGAGCGAATATTTAAGAAAAGGATTTTTTTTCCAAGGATGTTAAAATAATTTCATATAACCCGAGATGTGCAGTTCATTATCTAAATAAAAAGGGTGATGATGTTCCTGATTTTATTTTTAATTTTCGAATATATATTTTTTATAAAAACTATAACATGGACAATTTTATTGTGTACACGTACGCGTGGCACAATCCCCGGTAATTATAAAAAAATATATAATACGAATATACGTGCGCGTAATTCGTCCATATAATTGTAAACAATAAGTAAAAAGCAGCAGTAAAATCATGCAATAAAAACGTATTTAGTAAAATCAAGATAATTAAGCCAATAATAAGAACAGTTAAGCGACCGTGCTAGAACCACGGAATTCGGAAATGCCTAACACCTTCTTCCGGATTAACAGAATTCCTTACTCAGGATTTCTGGTTCGCAGAATAATAAACAGAGTCATATTCTCCTCGATTCAGGGATTAAAAAATTGGTGACTTGGGACGCCTTAAAATTCCCAGGTGTCGACTCTGAAATATGATTAAATAAATCCCGTTTCGACTGTCCTTTAATTGGAGAAAACTCCCTTGTACCCTCGCGGGGGCGGAAAAAGGAGGTGCGACAGCTCTGGCGACTCTGCTGGAGAACAACTTGTTATAACCCAGAACCACTGGTTCAGGGTTTAAAGAATTCGAGCTTAAAATAACTGTGATAATTGGCTTTATTTACTATATGATTTTTTTTTAACTGTTTATATGCTTAACATGCTAATTTTTTTTTACCGCTTTAATATTATTTGAATTGTGAATATATACAACTGCTACGAAACCCCCTTCTTTCTGAGTCTTCTGAATTTATGGTGTACACGTGCGCGTGACCCACCTTTCTGTTAATGTCATACCAAATAAGACGGAGTTGGGACAAGTAACTAGGCCGGGTAGACTTTCGTGCTCCCGGTACGTTGCCCCCGCTTCGGGTCAAACTGTCCGTTTGGGTAAGCCAGGTTTAGAACAATCAACCTCAGGTTTTTACCTAGAATAACTCAGCCATGAACCGGATCCCTAGTAGGAACGTCTATTTGCATCATGTACATTTGGCCTTGGAGACTCAACACAGGGGTTGGGTCTGTCTAGGACAGGTGAACCCGAAATAAAAAGACCATCCTGATGCATCCTACTTGCTACTTGTGCATTCATTTGCCTCGAACATGCTTGTTGACCAGCTTAAATAAAATCATGGTGAGAACCGAGGAATAAAATGGGTTGTTTTAAAAGTTTCAAAGAAAAAGAAATAGTTTTAAATCTTGAAATAAAGGTGTTTAATAAATAAAAAATTGAAAATGATTTTTTTTTTTTTGCATATTTTCAAAATGAGTCTTGACTTTATTAAATTAAATTTCAGATACAAAATGAGCACCACACAAAACCCCCCATCCACGAATACAAAAGAGTTTCTATTTCAGCTTCAAATGTGGTGGTATGATTTAGGCGAAGATGGTCAAAAATGGGTCGTCAAGCATTTGGGAAATCTCACGGACATTATGAAAGTTAAACCCCGTGACGATCTGATTGCGGCGTTAGTAACTTTTTGGGACCCTGTTCACAATGTCTTTCGTTTCTCTGACTTCGAGCTTACTCCTACATTAGAGGAGATAGCTGGATATGCTGGTTTTGATGGAAGTCTAAGAAATCAAAGCTTGATATTCACAAAAGCTCCCTCGGTACATCGATTCTTCGGTCTTCTGAACATCAGCAGTCAAATCAAGAAGAGCAATGTCGTCAATGGATGTTGTTCCTTCAACTTTTTGTATTCAAGGTTCGGAAAGTCAAATGGGTTCGAAATTCATGAGAAAGGCCTTACTAACAAGCAAAACAAAGACACTTGGCAGATTCACCGTCGCTTTGCCTTCATTGTGGCTTTTCTAGGAATCATGATCTTCCCAAACAAAGAGCGGACAATTGATATTCGCACCGCAAAAGTTGTGCAAATCCTCACCACCAAAGAAAATCACACCCTTGTCCCCATCATTCTATCAGACGTTTATCGAGCTTTGACTTTATGTAAATCAAGAGCAAAAGTCTTCGAAGGATGCAAAATTTTGTTGCAAATGTGGTTGATGGAACATCTCCAACAACAACCCAAGATCATACAGTATGGGTCAAACAATGATAATTGCATCGAGATTTATGAGGAAAGAATAAAAAACTATCAGGCTCCAGAAGGAATAGAAGCATGGGTATCTCATCTAAGGGCTTTAACGGCAAATCAAATTGAATGGACTTTGGGATGGCTCCCGATGAGAGAAGTAATACACATGTCAACCTCAAATAGTTATCTACTACTATTGGGATTGAGAAGCATCCAGCCGTATGCGCCACTAAGAGTCCTAAGACAACTAGGGAGATATCAAGTAGTTCCTGATGATGAAGATTTGAGTATGCAAGTAATCGAATTACACCCAGAAGCCACTATTCCCGAGGCTCTACTTTAGCAGATGTGGAACGGGTGTCGATACTTGAAGAGTGATACTCAAGTCCCAGACACTACAAAGGGTGAGATAAATCCTGGATATGCAAGGTGGTTTGAAAAACGGTCTCGCTTGGATGATGTACCAGAGCCTGAGCTAAGAAGGCCAACAAAAAGACCCCATGTTCAAAATTTCAATGATAAAATCCAAGAGCGGTTGATCTGGGGAGAAAAGGAAAAAGGGTACAAAGCAACTATCCATGCCCTAAAAGAAAATCTGAGAAGCCTCAGTCTGGAGAAAGATTTGCAAGCACAAGAAGCCGAAGGCGAGAAGAAGAGTCTAGCTTGTGAGAATGAAAAACTTCATGCTCGATTCCAAAAAATGAAAAGAGTTTCTGAAACACCAAAGAGAAGCTGGAAGGATAAAAAAACCATCGCCACTCTTTTTGAAAGAATGCAAGATTATGATTCCATTCTTACGGAAAACGAAAGGGCGTTGAGCAAAGCAAAGGAAAGGATCCAACAATTAAACGAAGAAGCCAGATCTAATAAGGAACGCCAAGATAGGCAATCCGAAAAAGACAGGGCACAATTCAAGAAGGAAAAAGACCATTGGATACGATCAGAAAACCAGCTTCGTGCACAACTAGAAGAGGCAAGAAGATGCAACAGAGAACATCAACAAACAGACCTCGACAGGGAAAGAGCGCAAGCAAGATTAGAGCGGGCCAGACTCCGAGCTCTATTAGAATCAGCTCTAGATCGTGAAAACCGTGTCAGAGATATAGCCACCACTCGCCAGCAGCAATTGCAGGACCAAGACCAACGTCTCCAAGGTTTCAGGGCACAAATCCACGACCTGACGGTCTACACATCTCAAAGTTATGTAAACTGCCAAGGAATGGATTATGAAAGGTTTACAGAACATGCACCCACTTTTGCCCGTCATCTAGCATTGTAATTGGAAAGGATGTATCGTACGCTGGGAGGTCATCCAGGTCAAGCTCCACATTGAGCAAATAGTCTAATAATATACAACACAAGTGGAAAGTGGGGCACGTTGTGAGATGTTAAGAATTGTATCTTTTATTTTGATTTAAGTGTGTGTGTTTCAAGCCATTTTCTTAAAGTTTTCAAATGTAATTCCATCTTTGTGTAATGAATAAAAGTGATTGCCTTTAGTCCGAACTACGCAAGGTCTGATTCATGTAAGGGCATGATACGTAGGCAATCTCTAAGATTCGACCACCACAATAAAAGATATATATAATAAATAAAAGTGAATAACAATAAAAATTTCAAGAAAGCTGGGACGACACAGGCAGCCGAGCAAATGCATAATAGAAAGGTATTATTTGTCTAGGAGCATTGCATCTCAACGTGTGATTATATATGTGTTAAACTCTCAAAACTAACAAGTTTGTTCATTTCCAGAATTCATTTCCAGTTACTTTCTCTAAAGAGTATACTGGCATATTATCACTATCACACAAGATCAAAAGGACCAATACCCGAAAGTATGTCTATCCCAGATGTTGACACAGGTATGGAGCTAGAGGAGATGGATGTCGGGAAAATGAAAGAAGAGATGTTTAAACTCAAGCAGCAAATGGCTGAGATGTACCAAGCCTGGTCTACAGGACAGTTACCCCCATCTTACCCAAATAACCCTGCTCCATCAATGACCCAAACACAGGATAATATTACCACTGAATTATCCCCAAATTTCCCCATTTACCAGCATTACCGAGGCACCACCTCTCAGACACCACAGTCTCCACCTCCGAAACCAGTTCCGTACTTTCCTCCACCTATGACTCCTGTTTTCGTAGCACCTCCCCCTGCTACATTTCACAAATCTCCTAGAGAGCCTACATTCCAGGCCCAGGACAACCAATATTACCCCCCGGAACCCACCCTCAAAACCTCCGAAATTAATTCAACCGCTCCTCGTTTTGATCTCCCAACCGAAATTGACAAGCCAGCCAAAAATGCTGAACAAGAAGAGATGTTCAGGAAGGTCAAGAGTTTAGAACAATCATTCAGATACATGCGAGGATTAGGTGGGCAAGTCAGTGTAGCATACAAAGATTTGTGCTTATTCCCCAATGTACAATTACTAGTTGGCTTCAAGATGCCCAAATTTGACCTATACAACAGGCACGGCGACCCAGTAGCCCACTTAAGGGGTTTCTGTAGCAAGATGCGAGGAGCTGGGGGAAAGGATGAATTATTGATGGCTTACTTCAGTCAAAGTTTAAGCGGATTAGCTTTGGAGTGGTATACACGCCAGGACCATGGGAGATGGTACACCTGGGATGACCTGGCACAGGCATTCGCATACCATTTCCAATACAATCTGGAAATCATCCCAGATCGATTATCTTTGACAAAATTTGAGAAGAAACACAATGAAAGTTTCAGAGAGTATGGTTTTCGGTGGAGAGAACAGGCAGCAAGAGTGGATCCTCCTATGAAGGAGAGCGAAATGGTAGACTACTTCCTCCAAGCCTTGGAACCGACTTACTATGCCCACTTGGTTTCAGCGGTAGGAAAATCATTCAACGAAGTGGTGAAGATGGGAGGTATGGTGGAAGAAGGCCTCAAAACAAATAAAATTATGAGCTATTCAGCAATTAAGGCGACTACTCAAGCAATTCAAGGCGGGGTAGGAGGAATCGGAAGAAAGAAGAGAGAGGAAGCAGCGGTAGTTGATTCAGGAATTTGGTCGGGACCCAGAGGTTTACCGCTTTACTATAATCAACAACGACCTCGCCAATCAGCTTACCACCATGATTTATCCCAACACTACTATCACCTTTCAGAGCCTCATTTTTCTATTAACCATGCTCAAGCATACAATCAGCCACCTGTTCACACCAATTGGCGTGCTCCCGCCACACCAATTACTTACCCACGAGCCTATCCCGGACCAGGTTTCAAGCCTAGGCCAGCATTCAGGGGAGAAAGGGAACAGAAAAAGAAAACTTACACTCCATTAGGAGAGTCTTACACTAGTCTGTTCCACAGGCTGAGACAACTAGACATGCTAAGACCAATACAATCCAAGCTACCCAATCCTCCTCCAAAGAATCTGGATTACACCATTAGCTGTGAATATTGCTCCGGTGCACCAGGCCATGATACGGAGAAATGCTGGCATTTGAAAAATGCAATACAAGAGCTGATTGATACTAATAAAATCGAGGTTCAAACCCCCGAAGCCCCAAATATCAATAGAAATCCAATGCCAGCCCATCAAGAGGCTAATATGATAGAAATCATACAAGCTGATGGGGAGACAAAGAAGCCGTCACAAACTGTCATGATGATCAAGTCTCATGAAGCCAAGCCAGATAAGTAGTTAACAGAGGAGAAGCCGGTATCTAAGAAGAACAAAAATGGTGATGGACCATCTATGATAATCGAGGAAGGATCATCGAGCAAAGTTGCCGCAAAACAAGAAAGGCCGAAAGTGATAGTACCAGGGGTTGCTAACAAACCCATTGTATTCGTGGAAGGAGCCCGTACAGATCGGGTTATTATCACACCTGTAACCCATCTGCCAGTCATCAACAAGAAAGCCATCCCATGGAACTATGAACGGGTGACCGTAATGTACAAGGGAAAAGAAGTCAAGGAAGAAGTGTGTGAAGTGCAAGGCTTGACTCGTTCGGGAAGATGTTTTACGCCCGAACAGTTAAGAAAAACTAAAAACAATCCAACACCAATAAAGAGAGCTGTGACGGAAGAAGAGGCGGAAGAGTTTTTAAGAAAAATGAAACTCCATGATTATTCTGTTGTGGATCAATTAAAGAAGACGCCCGCTCAAATTTCATTGTTGTCATTACTGATCCATTCAGAGGAGCACCGTCTGGCTTTGATGAAAATCCTGAATGAAGCTCATGTTCCTGAAAAGATCTCTGTAAATCATTTGGGAAAAATAGCCAACAGAATCTTTGAGACAAACAGAATTACATTTGCTGATGATGAATTACCTGTGGAAGGTACCGAGCACAACAGAGCTCTTTACCTCACCGTGAAATGTGAAAACTCCGTAGTAACCCGGGTATTGGTTGACAATGGGTCAAGTGCAAACATATGCCCTCTCTCCACTTTAAGCAAATTAAAAATTAAAGAGGAGAGGATCCAGAAGAATAGTATCTGCGTACGGGGGTTTGACGGTGGAAGCAGAGATTCATTTGGCGACATAGTGTTGGAACTAACTATAGGGCCAGTTGAATTCACAATGGAATTCCAAGTGTTGGACATAACTGTTTCTTACAACTTGTTGTTGGGTCGACCATGGATCCATGCTGCTAAAGCAGTCCCGTCAACACTACATCAGGCTGTCAAGTTTGAATGGGATCATTAAGAAATAGTTGTGCATGGAGAAGAAAGTTTAAATGCTCACAGCAGTACCATTGTACCGGTCGAGGGAACAGAAAATGACCAGGGACCATGGGTATACCAAGTGTCCGACACAGTGTCGATAGAGAAAATTCCAGAGGGGAAATACCTTCCGAATCCAAAGATATCCTCTGCATCAGTCATGGTAGCTTATGAAATATTAAAGAATGGCTTTATACCCGGCAAAGGTCTGGGCTTATCTTTGCAAGGAATTATACAACCAGTATCTCTCCCCGAGAACTGGGGAACATTCAGTTTAGGGTTCATACCCACTGCCAATGACGTGATAAGGGCCAGGAAGTTGAATCACCAAGCATGGGTTCTTCCAAAACCAGTCCCATGTTTGTCAAAGTCTTTTGTCAAGACCGGTGCTAAAAATCGCCCGATAACAACAATTCCTAAATCCCGGGTCAATCTTGAGAAAGAATTAATTGAAAGATTCGAGAAATTGTTTGATAATGTGAATATGTTGGAAAGCGGAGAAGGGTGTAGCAACGCAGAAGTTCAATTCGTTGGGCCAGAAACAAAGCTTAATAATTGGAAAGCCACTCCTCTCCCCATTCGAAAGGAGTCTTGGTAGTTTATTTTGATTTTCTTTCAGTTTGTTTGGGTTACTTCAGGGTTGTAATCCCAAAGCTTATCTTACAGTTTGTTTGAAGTGTGCAAAACCTTGTTATCTTTCATCATCCAATAAAAAGCAGTTTCCTTTTTATTATCATTCCTGATAGTTTTCTTTTCTTTTTCTTCTTTCCTGTACAGTTCCTTTTACGCTGGCTCTAGTGATATGGCATGCATGAGGAATCCTCAGCCCAGTCTTAAAAATCATTCTGGTTCCGAAGTAATAATTCAAGAAATATATTGTGATTATGAATCAGAATATGATGAAGATGAGGTTTTTGAAGAGATTAGTAAAGAGTTAATTCACTTTGAGGAAAAAATCAAACCTAACTTGAGTGATACCGAGGACATCAATATAGGGGACACGAGTAATATTCAGGAAACTAAAATAAGTGTCCATCTCGAACCAAAGATCCGAGAAGAGTTAATTAAAGCACTCATAGAATTCAAAGATGTTTTTGCATGGTCGTATGACGACATGCCGGGCCTGAGCACTGATTTAGTGGTTCACAAATTGCCCACCGATCCAACGGTGCCTCCTGTCAAGCAAAGGCTGAGAAAATTCAAGCCCGATATGAGTGTGAGAATTAAGGAAGAAATCACCAAACAATTGGAAGCAAAGGTCATTCGAGTCACTCGATATCCTGTTTGGTTGGCTAATGTCGTTCCTGTGCCAAAGAAAGACGGCAAAATTAGAGTATGCGTCGACTATCGCAATCTCAACAAAGCAAGTCCAAAGGATAATTTCCCATTACCCATTATCCATATTTTGATCGACAATTGTGCCAAGCATGATATAGGGTCTTTCGTGGATTGTTATGCCGGGTATCATCAAATTCTAATGGATGAAGAAGATGCAGAAAAGACGGCATTCATCACACCATGGGGAACTTATTACTACCGGGTAATGCCATTCGGTTTAAAGAACGCCGGAGCAACCTATATGAGAGCAATGACCACAGTGTTTCATGATATGATACACAAGGAGATTGAGGTATACGTGGACGATGTGATTATAAAATCAAAGCATCAGGCCGACCACGTTGGGGATTTGAGGAAGTTCTTCTTAAGACTTCGCAGGTACAACCTCAAGCTTAACCCTGCCAAGTGCGCATTTGGAGTTCCATCTGGAAAGTTTGTTGGGATTCATAGTCAGTCGACGAGGCATCGAGCTAGACCCATCAAAGATCAAAGCCATCCAAGAACTGCCACCTCCAAGAAACAAAACTGAAGTAATGAGTTTGTTGGGAAGGTTAAATTACATCAGCAGGTTTATTGCTCAGCTCACAACAACCTGTGAGCCAATTTTCAAATTGTTAAAAAAGGATGCCGCGGTCAAATGGACCGATGAGTGTCAAGAAGCGTTCGATAAAATAAAAGGGTACTTGTCAAACCCACCCGTGTTGGTCCCGCCAGAGCCAGGAAAACCTTTGATTCTTTACTTGACGGTCTTGGAAAATTCATTTGGTTGTGTATTGGGGCAACATGACCTCACTGGCAGAAAAGAACAGGCCATCTACTACCTTAGCAAGAAGTTCACAGCTTATGAGGTTAAGTATACTCATCTGGAGAAGACATGTTGCGCCCTAACATGGGTAGCTCAAAAATTGAAACACTATTTGTCATCCTACACTACTTACCTCATTTCTCGGTTGGATCCATTGAAATACATTTTTCAAAAGCCTATGCCAACGGGAAGACTTGCAAAGTGGGAGATATTGCTCACAGAATTTGACATCATCTATGTGACTCGAACTGCAATGAAGGCTCAAGCACTGGCCGATCATTTAGCTGAAAACCAGGTCGATGAGGAATATGAGCCGTTGAAAACTTATTTTCCTGATGAAGAAACAATGCATATCGATGAGATGGAGCGAATTGAAAAACGTGGCTGGAAACTTTTCTTTGATGGAGCCGCTAACATGAAAGGAGTCGGGATAGGAGCTGTAATCATTTCTGAAACAGGGCATCACTATCCTGTTACGGCTCAATTGCGATTTTATTGCACCAATAATATGGCTGAATATGAAGCTTGCATTTTGGGGTTAAGGCTAGCCGCCGACATGGGTATCCGAGAAATCTTAGTCATGGGAGATTCGGATCTTTTGGTACATCAAATTCAAGGAGAATGGGAAACCCGAGACTTGAAGCTCATACCATACCGACAATGTCTACATGATCTTTGTCAGCGGTTTCAATCAGTGGAATTCCAACATATTCCAAGAATCCATAATGAGGTTGCCGACGCATTGGTTACCCTGGCATCAATGTTGCACCATCCGGACAAAGCTTATGTAGATCCGATACATATTCAAGTCCACGATCAGCACGCTTATTGCAATATGGTTGAAGAAGAATTTGATGGTGAACCATGGTTCCACGACATCAAGGAGTATATCAGGATGAGGATATATCCCGCACAAGCCACAGGAGATCAAAAGAGGACCATTAGGCGATTGTCAAATGGATTCTTCTTAAGCGGAGGAGTTTTGTATAAAAGAACACTAGATCTTGGATTATTAAGATGCATAGAAGCCAGACAAGCTACAACTGTCATGTCTGAAGTACATTCAGGAGTTTGCGGACCCCACATGAGTGGATATGTGTTGGCAAAGAAAATCCTCCGAGCTGGTTACTATTGGCTTACCATGGAGCAAGATTGTATCAGTTTTGTGCGCAAGTGTCATCAATGCCAAATACACGGAGATTTGATTCATTCTCCACCATCCGAGTTGCACACAATGTCGGCACCATGGCCCTTCGTTGCCTGGGGCATGGATGTGATTGGACCAATTGAGCCGGCAGCATCCAATGGGCACAGGTTCATTCTGGTAGCTATTGATTATTTTACCAAATGGGTTGAGGCCAAGACATTTAAATCAGTGACCAAGAAAGCTGTGGTCGATTTTGTCCACTCAAATATCATATGTCGATTCGGAATCCCAAAAGTGATCATCACAGATAACGGTGCTAATCTTAACAGCAACTTAATGAAGGAAGTATGTCAACAGTTTAAGATTACACATCGCAACTCTACCCCATATCGGCCTAAGGCGAATGGAGCAGTCGAGGCAGCCAACAAAAACATAAAGAAGATACTTCGGAAAATGGTAGAAGGATCAAAACAATGGCATGAAAAATTACCATTTGCATTATTGGGATACCGCACTACTATTCGCACTTCAGTAGGAGCAACTCCTTATTTGTTGGTATATGGCACTGAAGCAGTAATTCCTGCAGAAGTTGAGATTCCTTCCCTTCGGATCATCGCCGAAGCAAAGATTGATGATGATGAATGGGTCAAAACCCATCTAGAACAGTTAAACTTGATTGATGAAAAATGATTGACCGCAGTATGCCATGGTCAATTATATCAAAGAAGAATAGAAAGAGCATACAACAAAAAGGTGCGTCCCCGGAAGTTTGAAGTAGGTCAGCATGTGCTGAAACGTATTCTTCCACATCAGGTTGAAGCAAAAGGCAAATTTGCCCCGAATTGGCAAGGACCATTCATTGTGACCAGAGTATTATCGAATGGTGCACTATGTTTAACAGATATTGAAGGCAAATGCATAGACATGGCAATCAATTCTGACGCGGTAAAGAGATATTATGCATAACTTTTTGAATGATTGTATTTAGCATTGTTTCGAAGATTGGAATGACAAAGGCAATTTATTCTGCTATCCAAACACTATACCATTTGCTTCCCCTTTGAGTCATATTTGTTTCTTTCCTACCCTCTCTTGGAATCAATGAAATTCAAATTAAAAAAAAAACATCACTATTATTTGGTGAACTACGTTTGACCTGATTCCTCAAAGAAGGATACGTAGGCGCCTCACGGCTCGGTCATAGGGTGCACAATATACATAATGTGCCCAAAAAGAAACATTAAGAGACCTCAATCAAGAAACTGGGGCATGAATTGTATTGGAAATAAGAAAAGATTCCAAGAGTTGTAATTTTAAACCCATACCAAAGCTATTTAGCTTTTAATACCTTTTCCATTTCTAACCCCATACCAAAAAGACCTTTCGACCAATCTTAGAAAAATGCTGAGTCAAGCAAATGAAGATGGTTCATAACACTCTGGTATAAACAAGAAAAGAAAGTAAAAATGAGAGAGTCTTATAGGTGAAAACCCACACGGGCACCATAAGGCGACGAAAGTTGAGAGAAAGTAAAATGAGAGAGTCTTATTGGTGAAAACCTTCGTAGGCACCATAAGGCGAAAAGGAAGTAAGAAATGAACAAATGAGGAAGGTTTATTGGTAAAAACTCTTTGAGATATTGCAAGTCCAACAGGTCTGTAAAATGAAAAATGAAGTTCGATTACGGAAATTTTGGGGAAAACAAAAATGAGACAATTGAAAGGAGATTGATTAAAAGAATGGGTTGATTAATCCAAATTGCATACCATGATCATTGGCGCCAGTGACTCCAATCAGATAAGTCCTTTATTCCTTCGTCAACGATCATCCAAATTTGGATTTTTTCTTTTCATTCTATAATTGTCGAAATCAGCGTGTTTCGTCACTAATAATCTTACTTTTCTAAAGCTTTGAGATAAGTTTTATTACAAACAAATAAGAAGGGATGTCAAGGTATACTACCAAGATTCAAGATTACATGATGCAAAATACGGCCATGAAAGGCGGGAGATAAAAAATAATAAGATATGGGTGTAAGAAAAATGGAATCAAAAGCGGATCAGCAATGTTAGGAGAACATATGATTACAATTAAAAGGGTTTGAAGGAAAACATACAGAGGGGAATCCTATAGTTAAGGATCAATTACAAGGACAAATAGTCTTTCAACCATTTCAAGGCAACAAAACAAGACAGAGAGAGCCCCACCGTCGGCGAGAATGCCCAGTTAAACCTCCTGTTTTAAAACTAATAAAGTTTTCTTTGATTTAAAACAGGGGCAAAAACAACATTTGTGTCAGGCGTCCACCTGGAGAATGAGGACAAAGAGTTGAAGAAGTCAGGCGTCCACCTGGAGAATGAGGATAAGAATTAAAGAAATCAGGCGTCCACCTGGAGAATGAGGATGAGAAAAGAAGAAATCAGGCATCGACCTGGAGAATGAGGATGGAGAAGTTAAAAAGAAGTCAGGCGTCCACCTGGAGAATGAGGATAAGAATTGAAGAAGTCAGGCGTCCACCTGGAGAATAAGGATGAGAATTGAAAAAAAATCAGGCGTCCACCTGGAGAATGAGGATGAGAATTAAAGAAGTCAGGCGTCCACCTGGAGAATGAGGATAAGAATTGAAGAAGTCAGGCGTCCACCTGGAGAATGAGGATGAGAATTGAAAAAGTCAGGCGTCCACCTGGAGAATGAGGATAAGAATTGAAGAAGTCAGGCGTCCACCTGGAGAATAAGGATGAGAATTGAAGAAATCAGGCATCCACCTGGAGAATGAGGATGAGAATTAAAGAAATCAGGCGTCCACCTGGAGAATGAGGATGGAGAAGTTAAAAAGAAGTCAGGCGTCCACCTGGAGAATGAGGATAAGAATTAAAGAAGTCAGGCGTCCACCTGGAGAATGAGGATGAGAATTAAAGAAGTCAGGCGTCCACCTGGAGAATGAGGATGAGAAAAGAAGAAGTCAGGCGTCCACCTGGAGAATGAGGATGAGAATTAAAGAAGTCAGGCGTCCACCTGGAGAATGAGGATGAGAAAAGAAGAAGTCAGGCGTCCACCTGGAGAATGAGGATGAGAATTAAAGAAATCAGGCGTCCACCTGGAGAATGAGGATGAGAATTGAAGAAATCAGGCGTCCACCTGGAGAATGAGGATGGAGAAGTTAAAAAGAAGTCAGGCATCCACCTGGAGAATGAGGATAAGAATTGAAGAAGTCAGGCGTCCACCTGGAGAATGAGGATGAGAATTGAAAAAAAATCAGGCGTCCACCTGGAGAATGAGGATGAGAATTAAAGAAGTCAGGCGTCCACCTGGAGAATGAGGATAAGAATTGAAGAAGTCAGGCGTCCACCTGGAGAATGAGGATGAGAATTGAAAAAGTCAGGCGTCCACCTAGAGAATGAGGATAAGAATTGAAGAAGTCAGGCGTCCACCTGGAGAATGAGGATGAGAATTGAAGAAATCAGGCGTCCACCTGGAGGATGAGGATGAGAATTAGAAGAAGTCAGGCGTCCACCTGGAGAAGGAGGATGAGAATTAAAGAAGTCAGGCGTCCACCTGGAGAACGAGGATGAAGAAGTTAAAAAGAAGTCAGGCGTCCACCTGGAGAATGAGGATGAAGAAGTTAAAAAGAAGTCAGGCGTCCACCTGGAGAATGAGGATGAAGAAAGAAAAGAAGCAGTCAAGGCACCCACCTGGAGAACGAGGGAATGCAATTGAAGTGTTGAAATCAAAAGCCCGCTCATATGATAAAGGAGCACATTTAGAATCAATAAAACAGAGGAGTCCAACAAAATCCCCAGCAAGAAACAACAAGAGTCCCAAAAGAAAATACGGGACACAATGAAAAGTAATACGGAATAAGCCAAAAGCCCAAGAGTCACCAAGATATCAAGACAACAAGAAACGCAAGGGCATGATCTAGATAAGATTTTTATAATTCCTGTACCATAATCTAGTTTTTTGTATTACCTTTGAAGTAAGGTGTAATAAGGAGGTCAGCAAGCAGTAAAAACAGCACGAAGCAGCATTAACATCACAATCCCATGGTAGTCCCAGCTACCCAAAACTGCCCGAACTACATTGACCTGATTCCTTTATAGCCAAGGATATGTAGGAAACCTTTGAAGCAGAGGTTCGGTCAATTCTTTCAAAAAATGCTTCCCACGGAGTATTTGAACGGGCAAAAATCGCTCGTATCCGCTCACTTTATCTTTGCACAAAAACTCTTCGAGTTTCCGCACAAAGAGGGGTAACTGTGAGCACGTGATTTTTGCCTCACGAAAAACTACTCCAAAATAAATCAAAAAATAAAATAAATTTCTTTTACTGTGCAATTTTTGAATTTGCGTGGTGTTTGTTAAATATTTGTCTTATATCCGTAAATGTTTACGTTGTCATAATAAAATGAAAAATAAAATAAAATACATGTTGCATGCATATAGGATTTAATTATGCATTTAATAATTGATTCAAAAATAAAATCACAAAAAATATGTGTTTATTCTAATTTTAATATTTCACTGGGTGATTAATGTTTTGACTATGTGTTAAATAATTGTTATAAAGTAATTAATATTTTGTGTAAGGTTAAAAAATTGTTTTATAGTTTTTATTAGGATTTTTTATAATTAAAAATAAAATTAGAAAATATATATAAGTTGTGAAAGGAAATTCGGACCTGGATTAAAATCCAGGCCCAAATCAAGTTACCCCCCCCCCCACAGCCCAATCCAAACAGCCCAGGTCCGGTCCAGTCCAAAAGAGTCAAAACAACAGCGTTTGGTCGTAGTTCATCATGGACCGTTGGATCAAATCCAATCAACGGATGAGATCTCATCACCCTTACCCGGAACTCTCTACCCGACCCATTGACCTGACTCAGCCAACCCTGGCATTAAACCAAACGACATCGTTTGGTTTAATGAACTGATCCTGGCCCTTCATTCTACTTAATCTAACAGTTAGTATCAATTCACCTTCCCCCTATATAAATCCCAAACCCTTGCCCCGGCCCCCCTAACTAAACCCCCCCTCTCCACTGTTCATCATCATCTTCCTCAGACCCACCCCTAACCCTAGCCGCCCTAGAATCCCACCGCCTGAAACCCGGCGGCAACAACGCCGCCGGTCACCAAAATAACACCCTAGAACCCCCTGAACATCCTCTACACCGATCTGACTTTAGTTTCCTTCGAATCAGACCCCAACTCTTCGAATATTAAATCGAAGGTGGGTCTGAAAACTCAAACCTTTCCAATGGCTCTCAAATTAACACCACAGCTTCTCCTAAATTCCCTCACCAAGGATCTGTTAGTTGCATGGTTCGAATCATACTGGAACTACTCGAATCTTCATTTGAAGATTCGAGTACAACCTGACCTTATCCCAACCTACTTCAAACTCAAACCAGTTACCCCCCTGACCTCCCTCGTGCCTAGAACATCTTTGTTTTCCCTCGAATCTAACCAGAAATGATTAGGTCCCAAATCGAACCTTCAGGAACCCTAGAAATACCAAACTTCTGGATTTTGTCCAAATTGATTAAAAGATTGAGGTTTAATCGACCTTAGTCGAAGTATTTTCAGTGGAAAATACTTCGACTAAGGTCTGTTTGATTTCAAACAAAGTCCGAATCCAAGTTGAGTCCAAGTCGGAATAAAATTGAAGGATTCAAAGGTATTTTTTTTTCTGTTTCTTATGAGTATTCTACATGTATTCTTGTTTGTTTAATAACCTGTTAATTTTTCATGTTTTTATTTTGATTAATTCTGTCATCTTTGTCTCCTACCCGGCTACTTAATCCAAATATGAATTATTTCTGTTGGTTGTGATTGTTTACAATGTGTGTAATCGACTCGATTAAGTTCGTCGATTAGTTATATTACGAATTTTTCATTTCTGAAAATGCTGATTGAAACAGTCTGCTTCTACTGTTTTAGACTGAATATGGACAAATGTTGTAAATAGTCAACTGATTAATACTCGTCAATTAAATCGTGTTTGTTTGCAAATCAGTGAATCAAAATGAATGCTGTGTATATGTTGATTTCTGAATCAGTGAGTTTCAGGGCATTGTCAGTATATTGACAATGCTCCTGTGTTTGTTTGATTTTTGTTCAAATTTAAAGTTCAGTTTGAATTATTATGCTGAACTCAGTGTAATATTGTTGTAATGTTAAGTTTGAATTCAAGTTTACAAAAGTTGGTCAAATACAATTGTGTTAGGAGGTTAATAGGATTGGTTATAGCTGTAAATCAGAAGGATAATTAAGTTTATACAGATTATAGAATCTGTTTTGCAGTAGGTTCTGATTTTTCAGTAATAACATTAGGATTTCAGGGGGTACTATTGGGATTGAAATAATGTGATAGTGTGCTGATAATGGAGTGTTAATGGCTATTAGTTAATGATACTAATGGGGAACAAGGGATAATGGGCTGCTGAAAAACAGGATAATAGCACTCAATAGGATTTAAAGTATTAAAAGAAGAAGGGGGTCCGGGCAGCACTTAAAAAGAGGGGGGCAGACCTGTATAAGATAGAAGGGATTGGGACTGATTTAAGGACCAGATTTAAGACAGAAAAACACACTGATAGAGAGAGGGGCAGAAACCAGATTTTAACAAACACAGAGAGACATATACACAGAGGGAAACAGAGAAAAAAAAAATCTGGACAGAAATTAAGAGTGGAAAAACACACAGAAGCAGAAACAAAAATCTGAAAAGAAAGAAGAAAAAAAAAACAGAAAATAGAACACTCATATACACATAGAGTCTGAAACAGAGAATATAGAAGAAGGAAAGAAAATCAGAAACATATCTTTCCTTGAATCTATCCGGGTCTACTTGTTGATATTGCTGGGTTTAAAAATCTGAATTCTTTTTAAGAAGTCTTGCTACTGTGCATCTGGGTTCCTCGGGTCCTGTTTGTTGCTCAAATCTGCTAAATTATTTGGCATTTTCTGCTGATTTTGTTACTGCTGCAACTGCTGAAACTTACTTCTCCTACCTTCATTTCCAGGTACTTATCTTTTAGATTCTATGTTGGAAAAGATTCAGCATGACAAATCAATGAAGCTTGAATTGCAATTCTGTTTTCCATTTGTCCAAGTTCATTAGTCTAAATTTCATTTTTTGTTAGTTAACTAGTAGTAAATTAAATTTGATAGCTATGACTTAATTGTCTTATTTTGAAATTCATATAAAGCTTTGTAATAATGTTAACCATTCCGAAATCTCATTAGTTTAGTCATATTTGAACTGTCAAGGTAGGAAACATGGCGTAAAGTTGGCCATTATTTAAATTTTATGGTGTTGTTAGCTAAGTAAAGAATAATGTAGAAATATCAAGAAACTACATTACTAAGATGGTATTGGTGGTATTTTTTAAATAGACGCGTGTATAACCATTGGCGAAAGGTGATACAATATAGTTTGTTACGATGTTTACAACATATAGTCAGGTTGCATGTAAGGCAATATTATTGAATCGATTTGCATAATAATTCCCTTTCTTATCAACTTGATGCTTATCTACCATCGTAAATAAATTAATCAAAATAATTTCGCCCATTAGATTAAAATGAGTATATGAAAAATAAGATGAGATGTACAAAAACAAATTGCAACACTTTATATCAATGGTAATTAGAAATAGAATTTGCACTAAATAAAAATAATAAAAATTCTTCAAAAAGTATTTCTTCCCTTCATAAATCATTTTTGTTAGTTTCATATGCAATTCATTCTTTGACATCATATGTATGTTGTATTTGCTAAAAATCATATTTTATTCTTTTCTTCGAATTTGAATAGTGTGGATGAACATAATTAATACTCGAAAATTATAGTCAACGGGCAATACTTAATAAATTGTGAATTCTTTTAAGAATTTAAAGGCATCCCCTAAAATATGAATTTTACAGGAATTTCATATAAAAATTGTGTAGATATAATAAACAAGTTTGTGGAAAATCCATAATATTATTACAAAAATTTTACACAATTAGGGATGCGTTCGCGTACCCTGATTATATTTTTAAAAGCAAATTCGGATTATGCGTACACGCAATTTCGAGCGAATATTTAAGAAAAGGATTTTTTTTTTCAAGGATGTTAAAATAATTTCATATAACCCGAGGTGTGCAGTTCATTATCTAAATAAAAAGGGTGATGATGTTCCTGATTTTATTTTTAATTTTCGAATATATATTTTTTATAAAAACTATAACATGGACAATTTTATTGTGTACACGTACGCGTGGCACAATCCCCGGTAATTATAAAAAAATATATAATACGAATATACGTGCGCGTAATTCGTCCATATAATTGTAAACAATAAGTAAAAAGCAGCAGTAAAATCATGCAATAAAAACGTATTTAGTAAAATCAAGATAATTAAGCCAATAATAAAAACAGTTAAGCGACCATGCTAGAACCACGAAATTCGGAAATGCCTAACACCTTCTTCCGGATTAACAGAATTCCTTACTCAGGATTTCTGGTTCGCAGAATAATAAACAGAGTCATATTCTCCTCGATTCAGGGATTAAAAAATTGGTGACTTGGGACGCCTTAAAATTCCCAGGTGTCGACTCTGAAATATGATTAAATAAATCCCGTTTCGACTGTCCTTTAATTGGAGAAAACTCCCTTGTACCCTCGCGGGGGCGGAAAAAGGAGGTGCGACAATGATCACATCTCAGCCCTATATTAGGATCTGGGAAATACAAGAATTGGTTAGAGACAAATTGGGTTTATATGTTGGTAGAACCATCTGTTACAGGGCAAAACAGATAGTGCTTAGGATATTTTTCACCTTTTTATTCACTTAAATGCCAACTTATATACGTACTTTCTGGAATTTTTAGGGTGGAATGTGACAGTCTACTCAAGCAACTCAACAAAGCCAAGGAAGTCAAGCAACTCAAGAATCTACAGCAACTAATAAGGGCAGTGGCAGAGGAGGGGGAAAGAGTACTAATACAAGCATAACCAGTGGAAAGGAAGGGGAAACAACACTAGTTTTGGCAGGGGTGCATTTCCAAATGCACCTCCACCAACTGCTCCTAGAAAACTTACTGTTGGGGTTAAAAGAACAAGAGGAAGATGTGCTGAATCTGCAACACCATCTGATGGACATAAGAGGTCAAGAAATGTTGGTTTTAGATGTTACACCAACCCTACAACTTGAATGACTACCATTAATGTAAGGACTATCTATTCACCCACCCCATTTTGTTATTACTACCATTTGTTAAAACGGATCTATGCACCCTTTATGTCAATTTCAGCCAGGTAGTTCGGGTAAAAGAGTTGTATCATATGGGACCAAGGTTGTAAAAGATACTAGTGTAGTCAATATCGATCTTGGATTTAAACCTCCCGGCCTTAAGTTTAAAGGAAGAAATGCTATAACTACTTCCTAGCTACAACAACTAAGTGAAAACAAGAGAAGCCAAATTGGAACTTCAGCAGCTACCTCTTCAGTTGCAAGTCCAGCCCCTCCAGCGCCATAGTTGTGTTAGGATTGTGCTATTTTGGATTTCAGTTCATATATTTGCTAAGTATCCAAACTTGGGATTGATTATTTTGTATTTTTTGGGCCAGTTCATGTATTTTGATAGTTGTTTGGAATTGTTGAAAACATTTTAGCTGGAATGTAATTTAAATGCGTTGGTAGCATTCTGTTTAATGCCTCTGTTTAAACACTTTAGCTAGTAACATAAAAGTGCAGAAAATGTGTAGAAAAATTGCATTCAGTTTAAACAAATGCATTCAGTTGGTAACATCAAACTGCAGAAAAATTGAACCAATACATAAAAACTGCAGAAAAGTTTTCACCTAGGCATAACCAATTGCATAAAATTGCAGAAGTTGTTTCATTTCATTGAAGTAAGGCCGCATGCCACAATTATATCCAAAAACACTAGATACACCCAAAATATATCTACCACCACTACAAACTGCCCACAAAATACTTCAACCACCAGCAAAATCACATCAACTTCAATGACTAACGACACAGTAACAGACCCAAATAATCAGCATCGTTATTGTAATAGAAGCCAATTTCTTCCTCCTTGTTCTTGCTCGAGCCCTTTCTTCTTCAAAAGCTTTGACCCTGTTCAGTAAACCCCAAATAACCCTATTCGCTTGGCTAGAAAACTCGTCGTCAACCCACTTAAAATAATTACATCCACCTTTGTCCTTCAAAAAAATTAATTCAAACTAAAATCAGCCCAAAAATAATAGGACTAAAAATTAATTAATTGTAGTTAATTATCATTTACCTTTTCAATTTTGCATCCATAGAACCTCCTTCCAGGATTAGATGGAGTCCATGAAGTTTTCAACTGACATTCATGACCACACCGACATGAATCGACTCTTGCTTTGAGAGACATAATAGAGAGCTTATTAAGCCAAGATTCGAACACAATTTGGAGAGAAGAATATAAATTTTAAACAAAATCAAGAAAAAGGTGAAGAAATAGGGCTGGATTTTGGGGGAATGGTGAAGAATTAGGGCTGGTAAGAGGGAGGAGGGTCTAATTATATTATTGGAGAAAGGAGGGATGTTACCGTTTATTGTACAGTTAATGGTCTTTTTGTCAGCATATTTATGTTGTTCATGCGCTCAAATGTAGTGATATTCACGTTATTTGCCATGTCAGTCGGACGTGTTAAACTGGTGCAGCAAAAGTATAGTAGAAGTGTTTCAGTGGAAAATGGATGAGTTGAGGTGTTCAAGTGAACTTTCTTTGATAGTTTAAGTGTCTGTCTATGTATTCTGCCTATGATCTTTGTAGAGGTAATTCCTTTTATTCAAGTTGAAAGTTGACACATAGGAAAATCATTTGCTCAACCAAATTATTGTTGTGTTTGATGTACTGGTATTTTGTTCGATTCTTTCTCTCCTGAATTTTTTCTTAGATAAAAGTAATAGGAAAAGGTCAAATGTAATTTGCTCATTTATTATATGAAATTAATCATTTTATTTTAGTCTCATTTTTTCCGGCATTAGAAAAAAATAATTTGTTTTGCCCTTGGCCTATAATTGTAAGGCCGTGTAAAAGTTCGCGAGTGATCTAAGGCTATATAAAGCTATGAACAAGCTAAGATGACTAAAAGGTAGTAGGATAAGTATAGCTCATTGCGGTATGGATTTGTGGACCCCACAGTGCGTCGCGAAGTGAGTAGAAGAATTGGCATGGAATGACGATTTTGCGATCAACTATACTGACCACAAATCAGCTTCGTTGACTGCAAAGTTATTGCAGATAGGGTCAAGCGAGCCAGATTTTGAGGGTATTTTTGAGGTAGAATATGTGGACCGCATAATTGTTTCGCGGACCGCTAATCCATCTCGAAAATACTCGGGTCACATAGGAAAATTTTGAAGGATGATTTGTGGTCGGATATGCGAACTATAGAACAGTTATGTAGACCGCAGCTCCACCGCTTATCGTTTAGTTCACTTCGAAAATATGGAGGGCCTTTCCGTGATCTATTTCGCAGACCACAGAATTGTTTTGCGGCTCATTTTGTGACCGTAAATCTGTCTCGGGGGAGTATTTTTGGAAACATTTACCCGGTTCTGTTTTTAATAAGGGGCATAAGGACAAATTTTGGAAGAGATTTCTCTATTTTGATAGGGTAAAACACTCTAGAGAGAGGGAAGAGCTCCAACATTCCTACACTTCAAGTTCTATGTCATGCCCCAACTTTGGGGAGCGCGATCGGTATTCAACCGAGATATCCTAGTCATGCAAGCGTACTTGATGACTTCTACCCCACCTTACCGGTGAATAAAGTGAGGATGCATGCCATTCATTAGACAACGAGAGGATTTCATGACCATACCAATTTCATTACCATTAGTTACTTCATTTACAATTCCAAAAATAATACAATACACATTGGTAGATTAGAAGTGGAAACATGTGATAAATATACAACATTTCTAATTTGATTTTTCAAAATCAAGCTACAACCCACACTATGTCTATGGATCCTCTAATGGATACAAAAGAGTAATGTGATGGTGCCAATAACACGGCCTCAACTATACCTCAATACACTATACATAAAACATACTTGAATACATTCCCGAAGAAGGGCACAATACGAGAGGAGCAAATGAAACACATTCTGAGCATATAATTTTCGACACAATACTTATTTGGTATAATTGAATATATTTGGAATGGCTCGGAACATGGGAATTAGAAACTTGGGCAAATCATACTTGAATCTTATGAGAACATCCTCGAATTCGACCCTACAAGAGAAGTTTAGCCAACATACCTCGCTTGAGCTTTACTTAGGTTACTAAATGTCCAAATACCCCTAGTAATTTCAATCTATAGGAATATGATAAAATCGAATCAAAATTAGAAGGATTCTCATGATATAATTCTCTTGGGAATTTCGTCAAACACCTGTCATGCAAGAGCGAATACAAGGCTTCTACAATAATAATCCCTTCCTCCCTCAATCAATTTCAATAAGAATTTACTCGGAATAGTTTAATAACCTCACATACTACCTCCTATTGGTATATGAATGGCTTATCTCCAACCCCACAACATACTTAAACTCATAACAATTGCATGAAGGCTGAAGACAAAGTCTTACCCATATAGTTGATGGTCTTGTGAGGGATTCCCTTGAATCTTCAAGATTGGGGCAATGAATGATGATCAAAGCACTTGGGGATTCCTCCTCTCCCTCTAATACAGTTCCCTCTCTCTAAAATAACAGTTTAAACAAGCCAAAATAACCCCAAAGTCATTTTATAATAAATGGGGTCGAGTTTTAAAATTATAAGATGGACCCTCTGAACTCAACTCTATGATCGAAGAGTTGACCACATAACATGTATGCGACCCACGAAGTGGACCGAAAAATGGTCCTAAAAACTAGGCTATTCGGGATAGGTCTGCGGCTGGTCTGCGGTCTGCAAACCAGTTATGTGGTCGCATAATACACTGCGAAATCTCCCTCCAAAATTTTCTAACACAGAGTCTATGATGAATGTGTGGCCCATAAAACGATTTTGCATTCACATAATTGACCGCAAAATGACCTCCAAAATTGGCTTTGTTCCTATTGTACTCTACGACGAATCTGTGATCCGTGGAGTGGTTATGCAGCCTCATAATGGATCACAAAAATACCATATTCTACAAAAATCATTCTTTCAACTCCTCAATGCATTGCACTACCGCATTATACCCTTCATCGGGGAAACCTTCATGAATACCCAATCATCATCTTTGAACTCCAAATCCTTGCGCATCATATCTGAATAAGACTTTTGACAACTCTGAGTAGTTTTCAACTGTTCCTTAATGATCTTAACCTTTTCCATAGCCTTATGCACGAGGTCTAGGCCTATCAACTCCGCTTCCCCAATCTCTAACAACCCAATATGAGATCTACATCTCCTACCATATAGAGCCTCAAACGGTGCCATTTGAATTCTAGCATGGTAACTATTGTTGTAGGCAAATTCAATGAGTGAAAATCGATCATCCTAGCTACCTTTGAACTCAAGACCACAAGCGTGCAACATATCCTTGAGAGTCTGAATAGTCTGCTCTGCATGCCCGACGGTCTGTGGATGGAAGGTTGTACTAAAATTCACATGAATGCCCAAACCTTGCTAAAATTTCTTCCAAAAATTAGCTATGAACTGTGCCCCTCGATCTGAGATGATAGAAAATAGAGTGCTGTGCAACCTGACTATTTCCTTGATATACAACTAGCATACTATTCTACTATGTTAGTAGCTTGAACAAGTAAGAAGTGTGTTGATTACGCGAGTCGGTCCACAATCACCCAAATGTGTCGAACTTGTGAGGCGTGTGAGGTAGTCCCATCACAAAGTCCATATTTATCATCTCCCACTTCCACATTAGAATTTCTATGTTCTTTTCCAACATGTTCTTTGCCAACCCACCAGGCCTTTGGTGCTCAACCTTCACTTGTTGACAATTTAGACATCTTGCCACAAAGTCTGCTACATTCCTCTTTATATCATTCCACCAGTAGACTTCCATAAGATCATGGTACATCTTTGTAGAGCCTGGGTGCATGGAATACTTGGAATTGTAAGCCTCGATCATGATTGTTTCCCGGAGACCATCTAAATTAGGAGCACATAATCACCCTTGGTACCTTAGTGTACCATCATCCATGCCAAGAGAAAAATCTATGGTCTTGTGTTTATGAATACCATCCTTCAACTTCACCACCAATGGATCGTCGTATTGCTTCTTCTTGATTTCCACAACAAGTGAGATTTAGCCCTATTTTGCACAACCACCCCTCTTTCACCAGAGTCCGCAAGACGAACTCCAAAACTATCCAACCGGTGAATTTCCTTGCCTAACGACCTTCGATATGCCTCAAAGTGAGCTAAACTACCCATGGATTTTTGGCTAAGAGTGTCCGCCATGAGATTAGACTTCCCCGGATGATATAGAATATCGATGGCGTAGTCTTTGAGCAACTCAAGCCATCTTCTATGCCTCAGATTCAATTCCTTCTGCTTAAAAATATATTGAAGGTTTTTATAGTCCGTGAATATATCCACATGGACCCTATACAAATAATGACGCCAAATCTTAAGTGCAAACGCCATCGCCGCAAGCTCTAAGTCCTGTGTTGGATAGTTCTTCTCATGATTCTTGAGTTTCCTAAAAGCATAGGTAATCACCTTGACATGTTGCATCAATATACACCCTAGTCTGATTCTTGAAGCATCATAATATACCACTAACCCATCTCCGATAAGGTCAACACTGGAGCCGTAGTCAATCTTGTCTTCAATTCTTGGAAGCTTCTTTTCATAAGCATTTGACCATTGGAATTTAACCGCCTTCTATGTTAGTTTAGTGAATGGGGAGGAAAGAGTAGAGAACCCCTCCACAAACCTCTTGTAATACGCAGTTAAACCTAAGAAACTGTAAACCTCTGTTGCAGTTGTAGGTCTAGGCCAATTCTTCATAGCTGCTATCTTCTGAAGATCAACCTTGATTCCTTCATTGGAGATTACACGACCCATGAATGTGACAGATTCAAGCCAAAATTCACACTTTGAAAACTTCGCATGCAACTTGTGCTGATACAAAGTCTGCAAAACTGTCCTAAGATGATCGTCATGGTCCTCCTGACTTTGTGAATATACAAGAATGTACACTATCACGAAAGAGTCAAGAAAAGGTTTAAAGACTCGGTTCATGAGGTCCATGAAAGCTGTTAGCGCATTTGTTAGCCCAAAATACATCACCAAAAATTCAAAGTGCCCATACCGAGTCCTGAAAGCTATTTTCGGAATATCCTGCTCCTTGATCTTCAATTGGTGATACCCCAATCTTAGGTCAGTCTTGGAGAAATACTTAGCACCCTGCAATTGATCGAACAAGTCATCTATCATTGGAAGTGGGTATTTATTCTTGATTGTGACTTTGTTAAGCTTCCGATAGTCAATACACATTCTCAATGACCCATATTTCTTCCTTACTAAGAAAACTGGTGCACCCCAAGGCAACACTTGGCCGGATAAAACCCTTCTCTAGCAAATCCTTCAACTGTTCCTTTAGCTCCTTAATTTGTTCTATCGGTGCCATTCTATAGGGAGGAATAGATATAGGCTGCATGCTTGGCATCTTATCGATCCCAAAATCAATCTCCCTATCTGGTGGGATCCCAGGGATCTCATTAGGAAAGACCTCTAGAAATTCATTCATAATCGGTATAGACTCAAGTGTAGGTACCTCAGCATCGGTGTCCGTAACCCGGACCAAATGGTAAATACATCCCTTTTTGATAATATTTGTTGCTTTAAGGTAAGAAATAAACCTACCCTTCGTTACTACATCATCCCCTTTCCACTCAATAATTGGGTCATTTGGAAATTCAAACCTAACGGTTCTGGTTGGCAAACAAGCTTGGCAAAACATGAATAAAGCCAGTCCATCCCCATTATCACATCAAAAATCAACCATCCCCAATTCAATGAGATCAGCCATGGTTTCTCGACCATGCACCGTGACAATAAACCCGCGTGGACATTATAGACTCACCAACTGGAGTAGATAGTGAGAACGACTCATGAAGCTGTTCCAGTTGTATTCTGAACTCTAGAGCAATATAAGGAGTGACATATGACAAAGTGGAACCAGGATGTACGAGAGCAAAAACATCATGAGATTGGACAATCAATATACCTGTGAAAACATCCGCAGCCGCCTCTAAACTCTAGCGACCCCTCATAGCATAGAAATGGCTGGGTCCTCCCAAATTTTATGCACTACCCCTAGCTACACCAGGCCATGTGGGTAATAGAGTGCCTTGAGCTGGATGAGGTGTTGTGGATGTAGTAGCTGCAAAACTAGCTGGTTGTGTCGTACCCCTGCCCAAACTCTAGCGGGGCAAATAGCAATCCCTCTGAATGTGACCTCCAAAACCGCCCTAAAAGCATGTGGGTAGGTCTATGTAGCAGGCCCCAAAATACATCTTCCCATACCTAGGGAATGGGGGCCTCCGTTGTTGCTAGAATCTCCATCCAAGTTGACCCTGCTGGTAGGATCCCCTATTGCCCTGACTAAGCCTGAAACGACTCCACTACTGTTGACCAGGCCTTGATAGTGGTGCACTGACTGAAGACTGGCCAAAGGAGTGGGATGGCCTAAATGACCCTCTCTTAAACATATATCTTCCACCACTACTACCACTAGAAGAATAACTGAAGTTACTAGTAGACCGAGCTTTATTTCTACCCTCTCGCTCCATCATATTCTTCAATTTGCGGGTCTATGTGGCATGAGAAAATTCCACCATATTCCCATAGTTCATATAAGAGTTTAAGTCAACTATAACGACCTCATTAATAACTAAAGGGCTAAGGCCTTGCACAAACCGGCGCACTCAAGTCTCCATAGTGGGCAAAATGTAAATGGCATACTTGGATAGGCGCGCGAATCTCATATGGTAATCCCACACACTCATGCTATATTGTTTCAAGCTCTCAAACTCGGCATCTCGGGCTGCTCTAGTCTCGGCAGGCCAGAAATGATCAATGAAGGCATCAACAAACTCACTCTACTTTATCCGAGGGCTCCCCTCCTCGCGGGACTGCTCCCACAGTTCAAACCAAGAATAGGCCACCTCATTAAGGCGATAGGAGGACAACTCCACTGTATCCCTCTCAATGGCACACATAACTCAAAGAGACTTGTGCATCTCATCAATAAAGTCATGGGGATCCTCATCGGGTCCAATGCCCGTGAATACTGGAGGATCGAACTGCAGAAACATGTTTACCCTGGAGCTAGTAGAATCCCTTGACTGGCTATTAGAAGTAGGTGCAACATTCACTCTCTAGACCTAGGAAGCCACTATCTGAGCTAACATTTGTATGGTTCCCTTAAGGTCCTCAACATAAACATTGGGATCAGAAGTTGGGACTGGTGGTGGAACCGGAGTATCTGCTGGAAGTGGAACTGCTGCACCCTTGGTAGGAGTATTGGTGTAGTCTGAGCAGGAGGAGTAGGATCAGACAGTGTTGTGGCTGGGATATTATCCACACCCCTCAGGTGCTCACCTGTATCAAAGGGTATAGGATCAAATGCCACTCCTAGGGTGGCATTGACTCCTTGACCAGTTCTTGACTTCTTCTTAGGCATCATGTTGTAATGCCCCATACAATTTCACCTAAAATCCAAGGTTTCGTGGTGCCAAGCTTGCCTCAGTATTGACTTTTTGGGTTGAACAATGCGTTGGGGAGTTGAAGTCGATTTTTGATAGAGTAGGGCATCTTTTGCGGTCCATTCTACGGTTGTAGAACTGGTCTGTGGACCACAGATCCACCGTAGAGTGAAGCAGAGATTTGGGCAAATTTTGGATAGTATTTTGAGGTCAATTATGCAGTAGCATTATCGTTTTACGGGCCACACACAACTCGCAGAAGTCAACATGAGAAATTTCGAAAGGAGGTTCTGCGGTCCTTTCTGAGACCACAGAATTGGTCTGCGGACCGCAGATCTGTCACATACCTTATCAGAAATGTCCAGTTCTGGAGTACCATTATGCGGTCCATTTTGCAGACCGAAGAAGTGTTATGCGACCACAGATCTGTATCGGGGCTTCATATTTTCTAATTTTGTAACCTGACCCTATTTAAATATATAGTCATTAAAGACCATTTGTAAGGTAAAAATCTTATACTTTGAGAGTATGGAAATGCTCTAGAGTGATAAAGGGTGCCTAATCTAATTATTCATCAATTCTTGCTCGAGGCTTGAAGAATTCACAAGAAAACTAACTAGGTCTTCATCCTAGAGGTAAGATTCCACTCCCTAGCCCTCAATTTCGGGATTCAATTGGAAATAGGTAATGAGAAAAAGCAATTCTTGGGTGTGGGAGTTGTTCATTATGCATGTATGTACCATTAAGGGTAGTGGTAAAATTGTTGAGCTCATTTGGGTAAACTTTGGGTAGTAGGATGAAGGAATCCACCAGAGGAGGACCTTGAAACCTTAATACACACCTAGTGTTTGATAAAATGCTCAAATGATCTGGAACCATGAACTCCTTCCTAATTTGTGTTCAATTTTGTTATATTTTTAAATATATCAAAGTGGCTAAGATTTTAGAATATTGTAGTAATTTAAAGAAGCTCAAAGTGAGGTATGTTGGCTAAACTCCTCTTTTAGAATTGAACATTGCAATGTCCTTGTAATTCCCGTGTTCTCATTATAAATTTATTCTTCTGAATAAGCCCCGTGTCAAAAGATATATGTGTTCAATATGTATTCTAAATGTTCTTGCTAAGTTGTGCTATGAGTTGAGAATGTGATTTAACAATGGGCTGTGTATTAATATGTCATGACTTAAAAACGCGACTATAATGAAAGCTATCATGTCGAATTGTGTAAGAAATCACATGTGCATAAGAACCTTAATTTCTCAAATGTGTACTTAAAGTCTTGAATAGAAATGTTTGTTGTTGACAATCCATGATGATGTTTTAAAGTAAAAATGTAAGCATGAAATATGAAATACGGCCAATGTGCCAAGAATGATATTACATTTTGGGGCCATTAGTGCCAATGGAAGAAAGAGGCGTGTAAAGGATTATGAAATGAGTGGTAAATCCCTCTAAATAATAAATATTTTGGGAGTATCGTCTGGTCATCGAGGAAGGGTAGGTGTAAATAACCTAACCCAAAACTACACATGCCGGTGTAGGAATGATTGAGGGGTAAACCCCCGTGTTAACGTGATGAGGTTTTTCCCCCTTATATGGGATGAGATTGATGTGTTGAGATGTTTATCCTTAAATGGGATAAGATTATTGCTAGGGAGATGTGATGTGATGTTGATCCACATGGCATTATGGTGTAACAGCTTAGCCGATCGGGCTATGATTGGACTACGTGCTAAAAACACGGTGGTGTATCGGCGTTAAAGATCTCCCAACTTAAAAGATTGAAATTTACCTTGCACCTAACTTGACACCTTGTTATTATTTGAGTCTCTTATTGATTTCATGTATCCATCTCCATTTATTGTTACTCGTTCTATTGAGAGGGTGTTTAGTCACACATACTAGTACTACTCCATATGTACTAACATCCCTTTTACCGGAGCTACTGCTTCTTTAATGGATGCAGGTGGTTCCATAGCAGGTGGTGTTGATAAGTGATAGTAGCACACCCTCTCCTCAGTTAACCTGGTGCGCCCCATTTCGTCTCACGGTCATGTATCTCTTGTCCTTGTACATAGTATTTTGAGGTATAACCGGGGCCTTGTTGCCGACACTATCGTAGCACTCTTTTGTTTATGTTAGAGGTTCCGTAGACATAGTGTAGGTGGTATTTAGTTTTGGGAAAGTTATCAAAAAGTGTTGTAATTGTATCTTATGTACCACTTCAACTACAAATGTATAGAACGCTATTTTGGAGACTTGCTAATTGTCACGCCCAAACTCGGGGAGCGCGACCGGTGCTCAGCCGAGTGGACCGATCGAGCAAGCTTGTTAGACACTTTCTACGCCACTCGCTTACGATCAAGAGAAGGCACGTTTCCATTAGTTAAATAGTAGAAGGATTATATATATATAAACATTACTAATTCATTTCATTTTACTACATCATTGTTAAGTTCCAAAATACATACATTTTACGATTTAGTGGAACAAGAGTCCAAAACATAACATAATCTGACTGACCTTTCTAGCACCCACACACAACCCACATAATGTCTACGGAGCCTCTAAAGATACAAAAGAGTGTAAAGATAGTGCCGGCGACAAGGCTGTCACGACCCAAACTGATGGACCGCGACGGGCACCCGGTACCTTACTCAACCGAGTACCAACATAACGTATCTTTCTTATTACATCATCATATACACGTGAGTTACGGGCCTAATAGGCCAAAATAATCAATTATAAACTCAAAATATAGGCCAACAAGGTCGTATAATCTTTTACGTACACAACATATGTCTATAAACCTCCAAGAGTACATAAATGTCATAAAGGTCAGGACAGAGTCCCACCATACCAAACAATACACGTTTAAATCATACTAACCAAACAAGCAACTCCGAGGTAAATGGAGTGCATCAACATCTTCTGCTGAGCTGATAGCCTACTTGGAGGGCTCTCGACCTGTCTATCAGGACCTGCCGGCATGAAACGCGGTATCCCCAGGAAAAAGGGATGTCAGTACAAAAAATGTACCGAGTATGTAAGACACATAAATAAGTACATAACAGACATAAAAGAAACATAGAGTAGTTGACTGAACCTGTAAGTCTGGATAACTCTGTAAATCATAAATTACTTATAGTGTCATGCATATGCGTATGAATGTGATGTCGTGCATAGGTACATGTTTTATAACATCATCAGCCTCTAAGGGCATTCCATCATATCATCTCGGCCACTGTGGGCAAAATATCAACGTATACCAGCTGATCAGGTGGTGGTGCATATATAACGCCATAACTTTTTCCCATATTCTATTTACATATATATATATATATATATGCGTATATAACACCGTTTGAATCATAATTCAGCCACTGTAGGCAACATCATCATCATATACTAGTTGATCAGGTGGTGGTGCGTATATAATGCCGTAACCTTTTCCCATATCCCATATACATATATTTACATATATACGCGTATATAACGCCGTTTGAATCATATTTCAGCCACTGTGGGCAATATCATCATCATATACCAGCTGATCAGGGGTTGGTGCATATATAACGCCGTAACCTTTTTCTCATATCCCATATACATATATTTACATATATACGCGTATATAACGTCATCTGGTCATGGGTCAATGCACATATATAAATGAGTGAAATGCATGAAAGATACATAATAATCTCGATATTCCTTCCAGATAAACCTTTCCAACTGCGTATTATTCTGAGACCCATGAATAGAAGATAATAATAATTCTCATGGGGAATCAAGAATATAGACACCCTTACTATTTCTATGAATAGAGTAATTTATAGAAACTGTGTATTTGCTCATTTCTTCAGTATAATTTGGACCATGTCAAAAGAAAGAAGGGAGGGCCTTAATATACCTGGAGTAGGGAAAAATTCGTATAATATTTCTTGGAAATGATTGCACCGTACTCCTTTTGCACCGTAAAAATCTTTACGTTGGAAGCCTTCATGAACTAAATTTATCTTCTATTCCTAACATATTCCAGACTAAGAAAAATGGTATAAATTTCTTGTTCTTGGATATGAACGTCCCCAATGTAAATGGGAAACAAGACATTTCTCTAAGTTTCTCTTGTTGTGTTTTCTAAAGTAAATGATGGAACAAAGGTTTATATTAAGTCTTACCTTTTTAAGTTTTTATTATTCTTGGTTAGCCACCTAGACTAACATGGCTCTTAGTCATCTTTTTTTGCTAGCTTGATGTCTGCCACATTTTTGTGGGGAAAAGGATTAATCTTATCCAAATACGTCCCCAATTAATTAGGTAATGTCCCGTTACCCGGTAATTAATTAATTACCCGTAAAATTGAGAATTATTCCTACTTACTTAAAATATTACTCACTTTTTACATACCTTATACACCTTACTATTATGGTCATGTGGTACCTTGAATGGTACTAGTCCATAAATACCGAGTATTGTAGCTCAGACCGTTTTTATCCCAAAATGTCCAACTTCGACAAAACTCATTTCCTTCGATTCGTTTACCCTTTCACCTTCACTAATTTACTTATTCCTTGTTTGAAATAGTATAATACTTATAATTCCAAAATAATCTCATTCCCGAGCTTACGTTGATTAACTTACGATGAAACATCAATGTACAAAAATGCGGGACGTAACATCTCACTTCCAAGCTCTCATTAATTAATTTATTTATGGCGTATTTTTATGTACAAAGATACGGGGTCTAACATCATTCCCCCCTTTGGAACATTCGTCCTTGAATGTTGACCGATGCGCTTATCATTCTCATATCCCATAGCTCTTGCGAATAATTTAGTACTCATCTTGCCATCTAGGCAACTGTTCTGCGAATAAGTCCAAAGGCCAGGGCATTCCCCCCTTTTGGCCCCTTTTTCACACCATGTCTCATGGTCAGAATTCTTCCAATCTTGCACTGTTGCTACCTTTTGTCATGCAGCCTGTATGACTTTTTCCTTGTATGTGAGCCTATTCGACTCTTGTCTCCTTTTTCCTCTAGCTTTTAGCCAATCTCTAGGCTTCACTTTGAACATATATAGAATTATGACAAACTGTCCCTCTGGGTGTCTATAGATATGTTTGAAGTTCTTCCATCGGCACTTTGCTGAACTTACGATTATTGTTATATCTTGTCTCATTGACCTGGTTATCTATTCATATGATTTTACTACATCTACGTAGGTCATACTATTCTATAACTCTTATCTCGATTTCTCATTAAGGAGGTCTGCTACCAAATTCCAGGTAATTTTCATTTCTTATCGCATAAGTCTAAATCTATGTCCTCTAATGCTTCCACATTACCGTTTATCTTAAGAATGATGGCCTAATCTCCTCTCATATTTTATAACTTTTATCTATCCATTGTTGATTTACCTCAATTTTGATCAATAATCCACCCCTGATAACTTAACCTTTTCTGTAATACTACCGCTAGGATTCACGTTTTATCGGGGAACATCTTAAATGATTAGATTGATCCACCTGGGCGATACCATACATTCATAAGCGTATCTTACCGCATCCCAATGTGATTCACCTTGCGTGGGTATTTTAATCCTGTCCAATTCATGAGATCCTTTTCTTTTCTAAACTTTGTCAGATCATTACTCAATCGAAGGCCCAAACGTCATCCGTTATCTATCACAATTACACCCTTATTATACTATTAGGACAGCATTCCATTTCTTCTAGATGATACTTATGAAGAGTAACTTCTTTGAGTCTATTCAGGCTATACTGAGCTTACTATAACATAGAGAAACCATTATCTCTCTTGTTTTCATGGACTTAATCCTGAGGACTTATCCATTCTCGTCACCTTTTCACTTGCCTTTTCTCATCCTTACTCATGTTTTCTTAAAATTTTGTCGCTCTACCATACTTTAGCTTTCGACCTATAAATATCCATTTATAATACTCGCAACTTTCCTTCGACTTGCTTGCACTATAGATTTCCTTATGTTATTCTGGAACGTCAAGCGATACATCACATCGTCTCCAACTCTTCTCTACTCTCTTAACTAGATCTCTTCGTACTTAGAAACCACAGGTTGGAAGACATGTCATTGATGATACCTCTATCATTCCCGGTTATTGGGTCCCCGTGCTTATAGCCTTTTATTTGAAGTATGAACTATTCACAACTTTTTGCATTTTGAGTATCTTGTATGTTGTTCACTTTTACCTCACTTACTTAAAATCTCGTATCATATCTTCTATTTCTTTCATAACCTCCCTTCCACCTAGGTGTAATTCACGTCCATAACTTGAAGCTCTATTATAATACTCGCACCTCTGGTACATACACAATCCTGTGGGAGCTTCGTACTAACTTCTTATGAGGCTGATACTTCTTCTAACTGCTTCTTTGTAGAGCCATTATAGATTATGGTTGTTGTGTCATTTCTCCTGAACATCTGATATTAAGAGTGACTCTGTCATGTTCTCAAGCACAACTTCTATAAATTTTCTAGGTCCAATATTCAGACTCCTGATTTACTTGGGTGATGTAATCCTTTAGTTTCCTCTTCCTTCTGATCAGCCTTCATGTAGGCTTAAGCTATCTTCCAATCTATGGCAAATGGTATCAGTTGTTACCTTAGCCTTTCATGGGCTTTATGGAATATCCATGATACAATCTTCTAACAATTCAATCCTTTATATATGCCCTAGGCTTAATTCTTTCTTTTAACTTATACCGGAGCCTTCTATGGATGTGTGATTGTCAACAAATATGTTGCCCGGATAATGCTCCAAAATCTTGAGTGTATCCATAACGTACTAACTTTGGATCGTTGATCGAATAATTCCTTTCGTTACATCTCAGCTTTCTTTAAACATGTGCAATTACTTTTCCTAGTCTTTCTGCCCCTTGTTGCGTGCATACTTAACTCATCCTAGTTCCCATACATGCCAGAATTTTTGTGCACCTCATATAGTCTCGAATATTACCTTCGATCTTTTTTCCCATTCATTAGCCATGGTAGGTGACACTTTCTTTTGGAGTGCTTACAATGTTATTGTGAGACTGTTGTTACATGACCATTTCCTCTTTAGGTCATTGTGCTTAAGTTGAAGCCTTCTTCCTTATTTCCTCAACTAGTCTTTTGTTGTAGTACCTAGGGATAACCCTTGATCCTCGTAAAGTTGTGAGCTTATTATAGACCTTTTGATGTTCTTCCTTGCCTATAATTATCTGTAGTTGCTTATCTCTGTGCCCTTGTGCTTGTAGGGTTGTTTCTGAGATAAAATTCTGATTGCCTTCCCAGTGGCACTTTCTTTTATCCCCGTAACACTCATACGGTACCTTTAACTACCCCAACTCTTATTTGAATATAACCCAAGTATTATAATAACATTACTGCGAGGCTAAGTTCTCTATGTTGGGTTCTACTATGTTTATCTTACACGATCTGGTGACTCGTCTGTAACCTCCTGTTTAGTCATAACTGTCACACCTCTTTTTTCTACACCCGCGAGGGCGCAAGGCAATTTTTCCAATTAAAGGACAATCGAAACGGGATTTGTTTGTTTATTTCAGAGTCGCCACTTGGGAGATTTAGGGTGTCCCAAGTCACCAATTTTAATCCCGAATCGAGGAAAAGAATGACTCCGTATTACAGTCTGCGTACCAGAAACCCGGATAAGAAATTCTATTAACCCAGGAGAAGGTGTTAGGCATTCCCGAGTTCCGTGGTTCTAGCACGGTCGCTCAACTGTCATATTTGGCCTATTTATCTGATTTTATACAAATGTGAACTTATGTGCAAATTTTATCTTTTAAACTCTTTCATAATTATTATTATTAAGAATGTGAACATCGCTTAAAACATGTCTTTGGACTGCGTCACATAAAATGCACCCACAATCCGGAACACAGTTTATTCAACGTTTTGAGATTTTGGATTTGGGTCGCATGAAATGCACACCCAAGTTTAAGAAGATAGATTATTAAAGGCGCGCCTAAAATAACTAGCGTCTTGTCATTTTGGGGAAGGTAGTAAAAATTCGCTAAACGGCACATCCCGAATTCTAAATATTTTAATATATACCTACATTTAGAGGGCCCCGTAGCTTTGTACATTTTTGTTTGTCGAGGCTCGTCTCATTCTTATTTTTAAAAAAAGGAATTTGCAACGTCATGGACACGCATCTCGAACCACGTCACAATCAATGTACCCGTGATTAGAAACACATCTCGAATCCGTCGAGATTTGGATTTGGGTCACATAAATGTGCACCCGAATTTAAGAAGGTAAAATTATTAAATACGCGCTTAAAGAAGCTATCACGTTATTATTCCGGGAGGGTCGTGAGATTTGCTAAACGACCCACCTTGGAAACTGAATGCTTCGATATATAAATTTAACGAGGGCCCCGCAGCTTGTGCGTTTTTTATTTGTCGAGGCTCATCTCGTCCTTATTTTAAAAGGATATCCTATAGCAACTACGTTTTTTGTCGCATTTGTCTCTACTAATTGAAAACAGAGATAGTCCTAGTTAATTACATGCTTGCAGGTTATTTATAGCAGGATTCAAAATGCTTTTACAGAATAGGAAAATGTGGCTACACGCACGGACTGCTGATCGAATCATTATGGGCCCAAATCCAGCTCATGCGAGATGGGCCAGACCTGGGCCACTGTTTATCTGATACGGACCTGCTTGGTCCGTTTCTACCTGGGCTCGACCCCCATGAGCTTGGGACCGTAAACTTATGTTCTTTGTTCTAAAGGTGTGGCTTATCAATAATTATAACAAAGCCATTTATCAAAAGGAGATGAACTTAGCTAGTAATGGATAGTTTCATGCTTGGCATGTCTTAAAGGATATGTTACACAATTAAACCAAGTCGGGGATACAACCTACTGCATTGGGAATATTTTTACCTAACAGCATACATATACAACTAACATTTAATCACCCTACATTGATATCTACTAGGCGTGTAAGCTACCTTCAGTATCCAAACGAAAATGTAAACTATTATACACTACATGACATTTAATACAACAGTCCATGTATAAAAAAACATCTGCAGATCTTCTCTTTTGCATTCATGCTCAAACTTTCAAGTTACATTGGTAGTATTAATTGTGTACCTGGTTGGGAAGACAAAAGAAGAAGGAAAGGATCAGTTGAGTAGTACACAGCAAACACAGCAGCAGTAGCAGTTAAACAGCAACAACCCGACAAACAAACAACCAGTCACAAGGATGAAGTTCATACGTTGGTCGAGCAACAAACAAATAATCCCAGAAAACAGGATAGTAAACGAAACCAGCCGAGAAAGGAACCAAAATGTTTTATGCAATAGCGACAGAAATTCAATAACCACCAAAGCTCAGCAAATAACCAGCACAGCTCCGACAATCAGTGAGACTAAAACTCAATCCACAACACACAGAAGCCCAGTGTAGTAACAACCACAGCAGAAGACACACAGATTTCTCTTAATGGAACAGTAACAGCCCCAGTTAGAACAACTGACTTGGCCAGAACAGCTTAACCAACTTAGTTCCTTGTGCAGTTTGGACAGTGTTTAGTTAAAGTGTTCTGAAAATTTCTTTCTGTTTTTCTTTTTCCCTCAAGACTAAAAGTCCAGCCCTTTTAAGTTCTGAAACAGCTTATTTATAAGCCAACAACCCAGTGCAGCTAAGCTGCCTGGATTCTGCCAATTACAGTCTGCCCATACCCCTTAGCTTCCCATGCCTAAAGGCATTTTCTTGGAATCCTTAATCAGCCTCCCATGCTCTGTCTCATTACTCTAATCAAGGGTTATGGGCTTAGTTAAGTATTCATTTAATTCCCATGCCCTTGTGTTTTGTTCCCCATTAATAGTATTTTAATTGACACTTGACAGCTTTATTCAATCTTGAACACTTAGTCAGATTTTCCAGTTCGAATCCCCCCTCCCACAGCTAACAAACCAAACTATAATCAGTCCAAACAAACCTTCACAAAAATCAGCCAGTAACTGGATGTGAAACTAACCTAAATCAGCCAGTTAGGTCGTTTGTTATTTAATACTGTGAAACTAACGTCCAACATGTGACGAGTCGACTTCGCGAGTTATAACATATGCTAATTAGTCGCTAATCAACTAAACTTAAAACAAAAATAAGCTGAGTGTTTCGAGCCTTGTTCGGACAACAATGGAACTTTACAAACATAATTAGTTGACGACGTTACTCAGGTCGACTATACAAGCTATCGTACGTAACAATTAAACGACTAATAAACATAGACTAAACAGGGTAACAATTTATTTCAAAACTCGGGACATTCAATTATACAGTTTATGAGACTTAACTAACCGACAATATCAATCAAAGCGACTAAGCATCTTATAACACTCAACTAACATTCAAGAAAAGAAATCGACCAAACAAAAGGGTCTTTGAAGACGGACAGAGAATAATCAAAACAAACTAAACAAAACCATAAACATATGCATAACATCTAAACAAAACACAAGAAAGGGCGATTACATCGGAAACTTACCTCAAACGAAAACATGTTTGGTTTTTAGGGCTCTTGAACTCAGATTTGGGATTTGCCAAGTTATGCTTGTATTTGACCGGAACCAAAGCTAGTTAAGGCCTGAGGGACGTTAGGGGAGTGACCAGGGTGAATATGGGGTGGTTTGGTATAGATCTAGGTTTGGTCTCGGATCTTCGAATGAAGATTCGAGAGGTTCGGGGAAGATTCGAGGTAACCTGAGTATGGATTTGGAGAGGGGGGGTCATGGTGGTTCAGGAGTGTTAAAGTCACGGCCAACGGCATCGTTGTCGCCGGCTTTCAGGCGAAGGGGTGGGGTGACGACTAGGGTTTGGGTGTTAGGGTTGGTCCCTTCTGAGAGAGACGAAGGAACGGGGGTGGGTGTTTGGATAGGGGGTGGGGTAAAAGGGTTGAGTTTATATATGCATTGAAGGTATAGATCCTGGCCGTTGGATCAAGTGAGATCTATGTCCAGGATCTATTCTCTTAGGAAGGACGACGTCATTTAGGCGTGTGGTGGGTTGGACCGGGTAAGGAAATGGGTCGGACCAGTTTAACGGGTCTGGGGGATGTGATCCTGGCCGTTGATTCGTTTGAGATCAACGGCCCAGCTTAGACGGAACAAAAACGACGCCGTTTGGACCGTGTCCAGGCAGCCTGTGCTTGGGCTGGATCGGTGTCCTGGACTTGGGCCTATTTCTTTTGGCCCAAAACGATTTCAGCATTCTTTCTTTTGTTTTTCTAGTTTTTAAACTAAATGAACTAAAAAAAATAATTAAAAATGAAATTAAAACAACCAATATTGTAACACTTTAACATAATTATCACACACATATGGAAATATTTAAGTAGGTTAAATCCCAACCTAGAATAAAAGATGCATATATATTTCTTTTGAATTTTCTTTTAATGACCGAATTATGGTTTAATGATATACATATTTTGTATTTTGTTTGATAATATTAAACGAAAAATGGACAGAACCACAAATGACTACCAACACGTGTCACGTGAAAAATCGAAAGATTGTACTGCGAGGACATTTGCCATTATTTTTGATTTCTTTTTGGAGTGATTGTCCGTGAAGCAAAAATCACGTGCTTACAGCTGCCCCTCTTTGCCCGAAGACACGAAGGGTTTTCGCGCAAAGATAAAGCGAGCGATTTTTGCTCGTCCGAGTACTCCGTGTGAAGCATTTTTTTGAAAAAAAAAGGATTTGACCGAACCTTTGCTTCCGAGGTTTCCTACATATCCTGGGGCTGAGCAAGAATCAGGTCAATGTAGTTCGGGAAAATTCTGGTAGCTGGGACTACCGTGTGACTGTAGTGTTTGCCGCTGTTGTATGCTGCTTATACGCTGCTGTAGGATGTTACCGCTTACCGATCTCCTTGTTACATTGTTCTAAAAGGGAAAAACAAGAAGCTAGGCTAGACTGTGGATCATAAGATCTCCTCCATCTTCAACTTGTTCTTGTCGCCTTGCTTTCTGGTCGGCTTGCGTTTTCCTCTGATGCTTTTATCTTGTGAACTTGAGGGATGGTACTGGCCTTTTGCTCTTCTGAGTACCGGTGTTCATCATTTTTCTTGGTCTGCTGGGGGACATGGCCTTCTTCATTAAGCTTTCCAATGATTTCTTTGGTGGTACAGCTTTCTTCATCAGATTTGTTATGCTGGGCCTGGTCTAATGTTCACAAGCCGCCTCTTTCAAAACGCGTCCTTTTGACTCGTGCGCCTGAGTTTGGCAACCTTCTGTTTCCCGATGCTGGGGATTTTTGTTGTTTCCTGCTGGGTATTCCTGCTGTAACCTTCTGTCTTTCAGTGGGGTTACTGCTCTCAAAACCTGAAATATTTAAACTAAAACATAAAATTATTCCTCTCGTTATACAGGTGGGCGCCTATTTAAACTAAGACTGAAAATTATTCCTCTCGTTATACAGGTGGGCGCCTATTTAAACTAAGACTGAAAATTATTCCTCTCGTTATACAGGTGGGAGCCTATTTAAACTAAGACATGAAAATTATTCCTCTCGTTATACAGGTGGGCGCCTATTTAAACTAAGACTGAAAATTATTCCTCTCGTTATACAGGTGGGTGCCTATTTAAACTAAGACATGAAAATTATTCCTCTCGTTATACAGGTGGGCGCCTATTTAAACTAAGACTGAAAATTATTCCTCTCGTTATACAGGTGGGTGCCTATTTAAACTAAGACATGAAAATTATTCCTCTCGTTATACAGGTGGGCGCCTATTTAAACTAAGACATGAAAATTATTCCTCTCGTTATACAGGTGGGCGCCTATTTAAACTAAGACTGAAAATTATTCCTCTCGTTATACAGGTGGGCGCCTATTTAAACTAAGACATGAAAATTATTCCTCTCGTTATACAGGTGGGCGCCTATTTAAACTAAGACATGAAAATTATTCCTCTCGTTATACAGGTGGGCGCCTATTTAAACTAAGACTGAAAATTATTCCTCTCGTTATACAGGTGGGCGCCTATTTAAACTAAGACTGAAAATTATTCCTCTCGTTATACAGGTGGGCGCCTATTTAAACTAAGACATGAAAATTATTCCTCTCGTTATACAGGTGGGCGCCTATTTAAACTAAGACATGAAAATTATTCCTCTCGTTATACAGGTGGGCGCCTATTTAAACTAAGACTGAAAATTATTCCTCTCGTTATACAGGTGGGCGCCTATTTAAACTAAGACATGAAAATTATTCCTCTCGTTATATAGGTGGGCGCCTATTTAAACTAAGACATGAAAATTATTCCTCTCGTTATACAGGTGGGCGCCTATTTAAACTAAGACTGAAAATTATTCCTCTCGTTATACAGGTGGGCACCTATTTGAACTAAGACATGAAAATTATTCCTCTCGTTATACAGGTGGGCGCCTATTTAAACTAAGACATGAAAATTATTCCTCTCGTTATACAGGTGGGCGCCTATTTAAACTAAGACATGAAAATTTGTTTTCTCGCTCCTCCGAGAAATTTTTGTGACAATGGCAGAAAATTTTCTGCCCCTGTTTTTGGGGACCTTTCTGGTATCGCGTTCCTCTGCCTTCATCGACCTTTATTTTCCTGCAGCAGACAGAAAGGTTTAATTAGTTTTAATCATGGTGGGTCAACGGTGACCTTCCCGTCGGGGGATGATTTTTCCCTTTTCTTTTCCTGGCTCTGTGCACCAACAACTGGTCGGTGGATGACGTCGCTTGCTGGGGTGGTTTTTCCATTTAACCCCCTTTCTGCTCCTCTTTTTAGGACATGCCGCGGGAGTCTGCTTTTAATCCCGAAATTACCCCTTTCAGGAGTTTACTTCCCCCGGAATTGTGGGGCATAGAATTGCATTTCCTGGGGATATCTTGCACTGGATTGATTTCCCTTGCTTGTGGCGTCTGACCACTTTGGACTGGTAGTAAACTTTTGAAAAATCTCACGAATTCTTAGAAAGAAAAACGAAAAAAAATAGAGAAAAGAAGAAAATCTTTCTGAACCAATACTTGGTGGAAAAAGGAAAAGAGAAAAACTTATCTGGACAACAGGACTGATCCTTGTGATCATGACGTGCACCATAGATTCCCGACCCAGTCTATTTGTATCAATCAACTTGTCTGATGACCTTACTTGCTGGGGATAAATGGGTGCCCATTCCTTTGTGAATGCGGACCTTTTCGTCGATCCATCTTGTCGCCTCATAGTGCCCTTCGAGGGGTTTTCACTAATGAGACTCTCTCTTTTCTCTCAGCTCCCGTCGCCTTACGGTGCCTGTGAAGGTTTTCACCAATAAGACTCTCTCATTTCTTATATCTCTTATCTTTCGTCGTCTCGTGGTGCCTGCGAAGGTTTTCACCGCCAAGACTCTCTCATTTTATTTCTTCACCGGAGAGTTGGAGTGTCGTTGATATGATCCTCTCTTTGGAAGTTCCTTTGGATTATCAATTCATTTCCAGTTTTATGATCTTTTCCTTCACTGGGGATCAGTGTATTATTCTCGACTTTATTTGCCTGACTTGGCAACTCTTGGATATTGATCGGGAGGTCTTCTGGACGTCGGCGTTGGTTTTGGTGTGGGGCTAAAGAAAGCTTATCAAAAAAGAAATAACTTTGATGGGTGATCATCTACAACTTTTGGAATCAAACCTTTTGTTGGACCTTTTAAAACATAACCTCTCCTCCAGTTTTCTTGCTTGGGGGATTTTATTTCTACTCTATGTTGAACTATGTGCGTTCGCACACTGTGCCTATTATGCGTACTTGTGTATACTATGCACACTATGTACACTATGACCGAGCCGTGAGGCGCCTACGTATCCTTTTTGAGGAATCAGGTCAAACGTAGTTCCCGCGGTTTTGTATTTCTTATGATTTTTATCTTCTTTTATTTTTCTTCCTTTTTTTTTCTCTTAAAATTTTTCTCTTCTTCTTCTTCCTCTTTTCATATCTTTTCCGTTAGTGATTCCAAAAGAGGGGTATGAAAGAATAACTTAAGGCTCAAAAGGGGAAAACAAGGGTAAAGGTGTTTGGATAGAAGAAAGAATTGCCTCCGTCATTTCATTATCCAATAAGTACCAAGTACAAACAAACGAACCGATAATTGCCATAATCAAAAGAAATTACGCGTAATATCTCTTGACTGCATCCGAATTGATAGCCATGTCAACACATCTTCCTTCGATATCCGCCAAACACAAAGCTCCATTGGACAATACTCTGGTTACGATATAAGGCCCTTGCCAATTTGGGGCGAACTTGCCTTTTGCCTTGACCTGGTGTGGGAGGATCTTCTTCAATACCTGCTGCCCTACTTCAAACCTCCTGGGACGTACCTTCTTATTATATGTTCTCGCCATTCTCTTTTGATATAGCTGACCATGGCACACTGCTGCCAATCTTTTCTCGTCTATCAAGCTCAACTGTTCCAATCGAGCTTTGACCCATTCATTGTCATCAATCTCGGCTTCAGCGACAATCCGGAGGGATGGAATTTCGACCTCCGCTGGTATTACAGCCTCAGTTCCGTACACCAACAAATAAGGAGTTGCACCTACGGAAGTCCGGACGGTAGTGCGGTAACCCAACAAAGCAAAGGGTAATCTCTCGTGCCATTGTCTAGATCCTTCCACCATCTTTCGCAGTATCTTCTTGATGTTCTTATTGGCTGCTTCGACCGCTCCATTCGCCTTGGGACGATATGGGGTGGAATTGCGGTGTGTAATCTTGAATTGTTGGCATACTTCTCTCATCAGGCTGCTGTTAAGATTCGCACCGTTATCCGTGATGATCACTTTTGGGATCCCAAATCTGCAGATGATATGGGAGTGCACAAAATCCACCACTGCCTTTTTAGTTACCGACTTGAAGGTTTTAGCCTCAACCCATTTGGTGAAGTAGTCAATGGTTACTAGAATGAACCTATGACCGTTGGATGCTGCTGGCTCGATAGGTCCAATGACATCCATGCCCCATGCCACAAACGGCCAGGGTGCTGACATCGTGTGTAACTCTGTTGGTGGGGAATGAATCAGATCTCCATGTATCTGAAACTAATGGCACTTTCTCACGAAAGAGATACAGTCATGCTCCATGGTAAGCCAATAATACCCTGCTCGAAGGATCTTCCTTGCCAATACATATCCGCTCATATGTGGCCCGCAAACTCCCGCGTGTACCTATGCCATAACCGTCGTGTCTTGACCGGCATCTATGCATCTCAACAATCCCAAATCTGGGGTTCTTTTGTACAAAACTCCTGCGCTGAGGAAGAAACCATTTGGCAAACGCCGAAGGGCTCTTTTTTGGTCTCCAGTAGCCCATTCCGGATATGTCCCCATTCTGAGGTATTCTTTGATATCATGAAACCAGGGTTCGCTATCTGCTTCCTCTTCTACGGCATTGCAATAAGCGTGCTGATCACGGACCTGGATGTGCAGAGGGTCAACATACATTTTGTCAGGGTGGTGAAACATTGATGCTAAGGTGGCCAATGAATCCGCAACCTCGTTATGAACTCTCGGGATATGTTTGAACTTTACTGATCGAAATCGTTTGCTCAGATCGTGCAAGCATTGTCGATATGGTATGAGTTTTAGATCCCGCGTTTCCCATTCACCCTGAATCTGATGTACCAAGAGGTCCGAGTCTCCCAAGACCAAGACGTCTTGGACATCCATGTCCGCAACCAATCGCAGACCCAAAATACAAGCTTCATACTCGGCCATATTGTTGGTGCAATAGAAGCGTAGCTGAGCCGTAACAGGGTGATGGCGTCCTATTTCAGAAATGAGTACTGCTCCTATTCCAACCCCTTTTGCATTCGCAGCTCCATCGAAGAAAAGCTTCCAACCCGGTTCCTCGGGTAACTCCAGCTCATTTGTATGCATTACCTCTTCGTCGGGAAAATACGTTCTTAAAGGCTCGTATTTTCCATCAACTGGATTCTCTGCCAAATGGTCGGCCAGTGCCTGGGCTTTCATGGCTGTCCTCGTCACATAGACGATATCGAACTCTGTGAGCAGAATTTGTCATTTTGCCAACCTCCCTGTGGGCATAGGTTTCTGAAAGATATACTTCAATGGGTCCAAACGGGATATGAGGTAAGTAGTATACGAGGACAGGTAGTGTTTCAACTTCTGAGCTACCCAAGTTAGGGCGCAACATGTTTTCTCGAGTTGAGTGTACTTGACTTCATATACTGTGAATTTCTTGCTAAGATAGTAGATGGCCTGCTCCTTCCTTCCTGTGTCATCATGTTGCCCCAGTACACAACCAAATGAATTTTCCAGGACCGTCAGATAAAGAATTAAGGGCTTCTCTGGCTTAGGCGGGACCAATACGGGTGGATTAGACAGATACCCTTTGATTTGGTCGAAAGCCTCTTGACACTCTGCCGTCCAACTTACCGCAGCATCCTTTCTCAACAGCCGAAATATGGGCTCACAAGTTGCTGTGAGTTGAGCGATGAACCTGCTGATGTAATTGAGTCTACCCAGCAAACTCATTACCTCTGTTTTGTTCTTTGGCAGTGGCAAATCTCGGATGGATTCGATTTTGGATGGGTCTAACTCAATCCCCCGTCGACTGACGATAAATCCTAACAGCTTTCCTGATGGAACCCTGAATGCGCATTTGGTCGGGTTAAGCTTGATATCATACCTTCGGAGTCTTTGGAAGAATCTCCTTAGGTCTGCTACATGGTCTTCCTGACGCCAAGACTTTATGATCACATCATCTACGTACACCTCAATTTCTTTGTGTATCATGTCGTGAAACACAGCAGTCATTGCTCGCATGTACGTTGCCCCGGCATTCTTCAGCCCAAATGGCATTACCCGATAGCAGTAAGTTCCCCATGGCGTGATAAATGCTGTCTTTTCCGCATCTTCCTCGTCCATTAGGATCTGATGATATCCCGCATGGCAATCCACAAAGGATCCGATCTCGCGCCCAGCGCAATTATCGATCAGGATATGAATGTTGGGCAACAGAAAATTGTCCTTGGGACTTGCTTTGTTGAGATTGCGGTAGTCGACGCACACCCTGATTTTCCCATCCTTCTTTGGAACTGGCACCACATTGGCCAACTACTCGGGGTATCGAGTGACCCGAATGACCTTCGCCTGCAACTGTTTAATCACCTCTTCTTTGATCTTTACACTCATTTCTGTTTTAAATTTCCTTAATTTTTGCTTGACCGGAGGGTATACCGGGTCAGTGGGCAATTTGTGGACCACTAAATTGGTGCTTAATCCCGGCATATCATCATATGACCATGCAAAAACATCTTTGAATTCCGTGAGGGTTTTGATCAATTCTTCCCTGACACTCGGCTCAATATGGATGCTGATCTTGGTTTCTCGGACATTATCAGCGTCTCCTAGATTCACAGCCTCAATGTCATTTAGGTTAGGTTTGGGTTTTTCTTCAAATTGGCGTAGTTCTCGGTTTATCTCTTCGAAGGCTTTATCTTTGTCATATTCAGATTCATCGTCACAAACGACCTCTTGTGTCATTAAGTCGGATTCAGATTGATTTATTAGACTAGGTCGACGATCCGCTGTGCATTCCATGTCATTAGAACCAGTAAAAAGAGAACTGTTTAGAAAGAAAAAGAACAAAACAAAATTAAAATGGGCAAAAGAAGAGAACTTTATTAAACTTGCGGGATAAAAGGGTTCACACTTTACAAAACAAAAGTAAAATTTGGATTACACCCTGAAATAATCCGAACAAAACAAAACAAACAAAACATAAATCAAAGCCTACTACCAAGACTCCCCTCGGACAGGAAGAGGAGTAACCGTCCAGTTGTTGGTTTTGGCCTCAGGCCCCACAAACTGTATCTCTGCTTTGCTGGAACCTTCTCCAACTTCTACCATACTGATATCAGCGAATAACCTCTCAAAACTCTGATTCGGGTCCCCATCTGTACCAATCAATGGTCCTAGAATCTTTGGGACTGGTGGCCCTTTGGCGCTTGCTCTAACAAAAGATCTTGAGAGACGTGGCACGGGTTTGGGAAAATACCAGACTTTCTTCTTCATTTTCCGCGCTTGCTTTACATCTACTGCGGTTGGTTTGAACCCCAATCCGAAAGTTTCCAGATTTTCAGGTAGGGAAACAGGCTGGACAATCCCCTGAAGCTCGACTCCCAGGCCTTTTCCCGGCACAAATCCATTACCCAGCATTTCTGAAACCATCATGACTGTCGCGGCAGCTATCCTAGGGTGCGGGATGCTTTCTCCCTCAGCAATTTTGTTTGCCGACCCTGTATCGAAAATTTGGTAGACCCAAGGACCTTTGTCATCATCGGTCTCTATGAAAGGTACAATGGCGCCACCCATGGTGCACGTCGTGTCCTCGCCGTGTAGTACGACCTCTTGTCTTTCCCACTCGAACTTCACCATCTGATGTAGGGTGGAGGGCACTGCTTTGGCTGCATGAATCCATGGTCGTCCTAACAGAAGGTTATAAGATACTATGGCGTCTAGCACTTGGAACTCCATGGTGAACAGGACTGGACCGATGGTCAATTCAAGTATAACATCCCCTACAGTGGCTGTTCCGTTTCCGTTAAATCCACGGACACAGATGCTATTCTTGCGGATCTTTCCGTGGTCGACCTTCAACTAGTTCAAAGTGGATAATGGGCAGATATTGGCACTTGAACCGTTATCCACCAATACCCGAGTAACTACCGAGTTTTCACATTTGGCAGTTAAGTAGAGAGCTTTATTATGCTCTGTACCTTCCATCGGCAAGTCATCATCTGAGAATGTTACCCTGTTCACCTCGAAAATCTTGTTGGCAATGGTTTCCAGGTGGTTCACAGAAATCTCGTTGGGCACATGAGCTTCGTTCAATATCTTCATCAAGGCCCGACGATGCTCCTCAAAATGGATCAGTAATGACAGCAGCGAGATCTGGGCCGGAGTCTTCCTCAACTGTTCGACCACGGAGTAGTCCTGCACTTTCATCTTTCTTAGGAACTCCTCAGCCTCTTTTCAGATACAGGTTTCTTGGTTGCAGTTGGGTTGGTTCTTCTTAACTCCACCGGAGCAAAACACCGCCCTGATCGAGTCAGCCCTTGCGCTTCGCAACTAACTTCCTCCACCTGTTTTTCTTTTGTACATCACTACTGCCTTCTCGTATTTCCAAGACACAACCTTGCTATCAATCATTGGCAGCTGGACTACGGGCTTTATGGTGACCAGATCTCTGTATACCCCCTTCAGCACAACGGCGGGTGTGGGCTTAGTCCCCAACTGGTTTGGCTCAGGTCTGCTTGTCTTGGCGGACGAGCTCTTTCCCAATATTACTACTGGCTTGACGCCTTCTCCCTGCGACTGTACCCCCACTCCTCCACTGGTTGATCCTTCTTTCGGAGCGGCCTGGATCATCATCACTGTTTGCGAGGGCTTTCTCAACTCTCCTCCCTCATACACCAACTCGATCATATGCGTCTCGTGGTGCGCCGGCAGTGGGTTCTGATTGATGTTAGGAGCCTCCGGTGTCTGGACCTCAATTTTGTTAGTGTCAATGAGGTCTTGTATTGCCTGCTTCAGCCTCCAACATTTTTCAGTTTCATGTCCCAGCATCCCTGAGCAATATTCACAGCTTATCGTCCTGTTCACATTTTGAGGCGGGGGGTTTTGCTCTCTGGGTTCGATAGGACTTACCAAACCCAACCGTCTCAATTTGTGGAATACGGCGGTATAGGACTCTCCCAGCTCGGTAAAGGCTCTATGTTTCTGTAGCCTATCATTTTTAGCAGCTTGACTCCCTCGAAAACCTGTCCCTGGAGGGTTCTTGTATGCTCTGGGTGGAGGGTAGGTATTTTGTGGTGGTGGGTAGGTATTATGTGGATCTGGGTATGTATTATGTGGAGCTGGGTATGTATTGTGGGGAGCTGGCGCACGCCATTGCGGGCGAACCGGAGGTTGGGTGTACGTCTGGGCTTGATGGACGGTGAAATGCGGTTCTTGGGATGGATAGTAGGGATGTGGTGGGTTGTATGGGTAGTTTGTCCTGTGAGGTCTGGGTTGGTTGTAGTGTGGCCTGCCAGACCCGGACCAACTGCTTGCCTCGACCGTGGCAACTTCTTCTTTCTTTCTTCTCAGCGCACCTCCCGTGCCGTTCTGAATATCCTGGGTCGTTGCCTTGAGTGCCGAGTAGTTCAGGTTTTTGTCAGACCTCAGACCCTCTTCTATCATGACCCCTATCTTGACCACCTCGTTGAAGGATTTTCCAACCGTTGTTACCAAGTGACCAAAGTAGGTTGGGTCCAATGTTTGTAAGAAATAGTCCACCATCTCTCCCTCTCTCATGGGAGGATCGACTCTGGCCGCTTGCTCTCTCCAGCAGAACCCGAACTCGCGAAAACTTTCCCCGGGTTTCTTCCCAGTCCTCAACAATGTGAGACGGTCAGGGACTATCTCGAGATTGTACTGGAAATGACCTGCGAAAGCCTGCGCCAGATCATCCCAAGTGTACCACCTACTGGAATCCTGCCTGGTATACCATTCTAGTGCAGATCCGCTCAGACTTTGGCCGAAATAAGCTATTAGCAGCTCATCTTTGCCGCCTGCCCCTCTCATTTTGCTACAGAATCCCCGCAAATGTGCCATGGGATCACCGTGCCCTTCATATAAATCAAACTTAGGCATCTTGAACCCAGCCGGGAGTTGGACGTCCGGGAAAGGGCATAGATATTTGTAAGCTATGCTGACTTGGTTGCCCAATCCGTGCAGGTTCCTGAAGGACTGCTCCAGGCTTTTGAACTTTCTCAATACCTCATCCTGTTCAATGGCTTTAACCGGCTTTTCAATCTCTGCCGGTACCTCCAAGTGCGGATTGTAGGCCTGTGGTTCGGGGGCATGGAATGTAGGCTCAGGGGGATAGTACTGCGTATCGTGAGCCTGAAACAATGGCTCACTGGTCGTTCTTTGCAGGGTGGCTGATGTGGGTCCCACAAAAGTGGGAATATTTGGTGTTGGGAGAGGTTGATGGGGTGGTGGAGCTTGGGAATCATGTGGGCTTATTTCCTGATGATAACGGGGATTCGGGAGGCTTGTTGAAGGGCCGGAGTGAGGGTATTCCGGCATGTGCCCCAGTGGCTCAGGGCTTTTTTGTGCTTTGGCTAGAGCCAGATGCATTGCATTCATCTCTAGTCCCATCCTTTCAATCTTTTCCATCGCCTCTTTTAACAACTGGCTCATCGGCCTTTCTTCCTCGTTACTATTCTCTGAAGTAGTCATGCTTGTTGCTACTGGTCCTTTGGATCTGGTTTGGTAAGAGTGTGTTGCCAGAATTCTTTAACAACTAACTGTCTGGATTCAGACAACAACAAACTTTGTTAGCGTTAGAGTTTAACCGATTTGATCATAACACATAGAGGATGCAATGCTCCTAGGCAGTTAACCGTTTCTACATGCTTTGCTTCAAACAACATGCGTCATCCCGGTTTGCTCATTTATCCCCTTTTTTATTATTTTATTTTATTTTTGTATTTTCTTTTCTTTCTTTATTAAAAGCGGTCGAATTTTATGGGGATTGCCTACGTATCACGTCCCCGCGCGAATCAGACCAGGCGTAGTTCTGCCACAAAGTAATGACACAAAAATTCTTCTGGAGTCACTTCATTTCATTATCAAAATTAGCTATTACACATTATTTCAAACAAAAGTAGCAACAGTACAGACCCCACAGTTTTTAACTTGGTTTGACTAAAAGAAAAGAAAACAACATATGGGAAAGCAACAAAGCCAAATAAACAGGACTCGACCAAAGACTAATTTTCCAACTTAGGGGCCCACGAGGCATCTTTCGGCCCTTTCGCGGCCCTAGGTGCAAGGTCTCTTTGCAAGCTCTTCAACTTGTTCATAACCCGGTGGACGCAGCCCATGATGGAAACAAGGAGGGTCTTCCGAGGTGTTCGCTCACATGCCAGGCATTTCATGTAGATGTAATGCCCGATTTCGTCAATCCTTCCTCGAATGTTTTCCCTTTCAATGAACAATTGCCTGATTTGTCGGTTCTTCAATCCCAGTGCCTGAGCATTGTCGGCAAGTCGATCCTGGAAAAACTCCATTTGTCTTTCCATGCAGGTCATTGCGTCGTAACAATGTCTTCTGTCGGCCTGGGTATCTCGTGCTTGTTTGATGATCCGATCATGTAGAGTGGAGTTCGTCTCTCTTAATATCCCGATGCTCATTTCATAATCCCTTATGACCTGTTGCAGACGCTGCCTTCGGGCCGTTGTACCTTTTGCCCATTTGACCTTCATCCTTGCTATGCAAGCTTCTGATTGTTCTAATTCTTCTTGGCTCTGGATGACCTGATTTCTCAAACTTGCTATCAATCTTTCGTCGGAGCGACGCTTCTGTCGGTCAATGTTATTCTTAATGGCTTGGCGAAGGCGGGCCTTCAGGGTCTGGTTCTCTTGGGCTAGCTTGTTTTTTTCAGCCTGCTCCTGGGCGACTTGCACGTTGTTTTCGAATAAAAGCCTTTCAACTTGCCGCTTTAGCTTCCCACTTTCAACCCGGTAACCTTCCTCCTTTGTGAGCCAGCCCTATTGTTCTTGTGATGACTCAACAAAATCTTGGAGGTGAGGCCGTTTAGTTGGCCGCTCTACAACGTTCTTCTTATTATGCCAAGCGAGATAGGCCGGCGAGACTTCACCCCTAGACACATCACCTACCCGAGTATTTGCCGTCAGGTACTGGCATTCACTCCATATGCAACGAACTGTCTTTTCAGGGAATTGGCCGTCACTGCTGACCTCGACTGCATAAGTGCTGAGATCTTCGTCCGGGTGTACCACCTGACACCTTCCTAACTGCCTCATCACCCTGTAAGGGGCATAAGGTTGAATACCTATGAGTCCCATTAAGAGGAAGTGAGGACCAGTGGCGGGCATGTATATAATTTCTTCCGCAGGGAGCCAACCCAAAGTCCAGTTTATTTGTTCTGCAGTGATGGCCCGGAGATAGGACGTCCATTCTTCGAACCCTTCTGGTAATCGGAAACCTGAAACCCTCAGGTTATAACCTTCGATGCAGTCCTTGTTTGTAGACATGTAGCGCATACACTGAGGATGGCGGCACAAGTGTTCGATCATCCACATCTGTAATAACAAGTTACACCCTTCGAAGAAATCTGCCCCGGCCTTACAAGCCGTGAGGGCTCGGTATATTTCCGACACTACCATAGGAGCAAGGATGCTTTTATCGTTGGTAATCAGGACTTTGACGATTCAAGCCACCTTCAGATCGATATTTCTGTCTTTTCGGGGAAACACCACAATGCCCAAAAATGCCACTATGAAAGCGAACCGCCTATGCTAATTCCATTTTGCCAGATTTCCTCTACTGCAGATGCCGCTTTCTGGATCATTGAATCCTCTTATGTATCCGTACCTCTGGTATATGAATCGCAGGGTAGAAAAACCTCTATCCAGTTCAGCGTATGGGACTCCCTTGCTTATTTTCAACAGATCCATGAATTTGTGTGAATTCACAGCTCTTAGGGCGATCAGGTATTTGTGTCTCAAACCTTCAGTGACGTCCATGTAACCTGCCACTTCTTCTAAGGTTGGGGTGAGTTCAAAATCCGAGAAGCGGAATACATTGTGGGCCGGATCCCAAAATGTAACCAAAGCCTTTATGATGTTGCATCGGGGCCTGACGTTCAATAAATTAACCAGACCTCCCAGGTGCAGTTTGATCTTGTCTTGCTCTGACTTTTCCAAATCCTCCCACCATAATCGCACCTCCAGAGGGATTTTGCCCCTAACTGTTACTGGCAGACTTGGACTTATGCTCATTCTGCAGGTTTAATGGGGTGATTAAGCAAAGATCCAAACTCATTTGACTCAAATACCAAATTGACACACCCTTCTTTCCTAGAAAAACGAAATTTGGTTGTTTCTGAAAAGTATGATGTCACCTTGATTATTTTAAAACTTTGTTCTTTTGGATCGTACCTATATAATTTGAAAATAAGTTGAGCCCGATGGGGGTTGCCTACGTATCTCGCACCCTGCGAGAATCAAACTGACGTAGTTCGGGCCTAAGCCGAATTTTGGAAACGCACTATTTCCTCTTCTGTTTGAAAATAAAACAAAGACTCTTTTTTTTTCTTACTTTCTAGAATAAATTAATAAGACACACATTTTTCTTCTTTTTTTTTTCAAAATTCTGGCAGAGTTTCAACTGTTTCTGGGTATTGGTTTTTTCAAAAATAAATAATTAACTCCCTAACCGTTATTCTCTCTCTTTTTTCACAACATTCCCGATATTCAAAATCCGGTCAGCATGCAAGCCTTGAAACAATTAAATGCATAAAGCAAACAGGATGTAGCAGGATGGTCTTTATTCTCAGGTTGCTTGTCCTAGACGGACCCAACCCCTGTGTTGAGTCCCCTAAGTCAAATGCACATGATGCAAATAAGCGTTCCTACTAGGGATCCGGCATGAAGTCATGTTATACTAAGCTGTAAAACCTAGGTGTTTGTTCTAGACCTGGCTTACCCGAGCGGACAACTCAAGCCAAGGATGGGAGCTGTGTACCGGTAACCAAAAGGCCATCCGATTTTGCAACTCCTCCGAATCCTCGTTCTATTTTGGTATATGACACTAACAGAAAGAAGCCACGACCAGCGTGCACTCCTCAAAGGTAAGAAGAGAAGGGTTTCGACACAGTTTATATACAGTTCAAATAATATCAAAACGGTAAAAGCATCATTTAGCACATTGAGCCCAAACATATAATAAAATCAGATAATAAATAAAGCCAAATAATAACAATTATTCTAAGCTCGAATTTCTAACCCTAAACCAGTGGTTCTGGGTCATCAAATCCCCAGCAGAGTCGCCAGAGCTGTCACACCTCCTTTTTCCGCACCCGCGAGGGCGCAAGGGAGTTTTTCCAATTAAAGGACAATCGAAACGGGATTTGTTTATTTTGGAGTCTGCGCACCAGAAACCCGGATAAGGAATTTTGTTAACCCGGGAGAAGGTGTTAGGCATTCCCGAGTTCCGTGGTTCTAGCACGGTCGCTCAACTGTCATATTCGGCTTATTTATCCGATTTTATTCAAATGTGAACTTATGTGCAAATTTTATCTTTTAAACGCTTTCATAATTATTTTTATTAAGAATGTGAACATCGCTTAAAATATGTCTTTGGACTGCGTCACATGAAATGCACCCACAATCCGGAACACAGTTTATTCGACGTTTTGAGATTTTGGATTTGGGTCGCATGAAATGCACACCCGAGTTTAAGAAGATAGATTATTAAAGGCGCGTCTAAAACAACTAGCGTCTTGTCATTTTGGGGAAGGTCGTAAAAATTTGCTAAACGGCACATCCTGAATTCTAAATATTTTAATATATACCTACATTTAGAGGGCCCCGCAGCTTTGTACATTTTTGTTTGTCGAGGCTCGTCTCATTCTTATTTAAAAAAAAGGAATTTGCAACATCATGGACACGCATCTCGAACCACGTCACAATCAATGTACCCGTGATTAGAAACACATCTCGAATCCGTCGAGATTTGGATTTGGGTCACATAAATGTGCACCCGAATTTAAGAAGGTAAAATTATTAAATACGCGCTTAAAGAAGCTATCACGTTATTATTCCGGGAGGGTCGTGAGATTTGCTAAACGACCCACCTTGGAAACTGAATGCTTCGATATATACATTTAATGAGGGCCCCGCAGCTTGTGCGTTTTTTATTTGTCGAGGCTCATCTCGTCCTTATTTTAAAAGGATATCCTATAGCAACTACGTTTCTTGTCGTGTTTGTCTCTACTAATTGAAAACAGAGATAGTCCTAGTTAATTACATGCTTGCAGGTTATTTATAGCAGGATTCAAAATGCTTTTACAGAATAGGAAAATGTGGCTACACGCACGGACTGCTGATCGAATCATTATGGGCCCAAATCCAGCTCATGTGAGATGGGCCAGACCTGGGCCACTGTTTATCTGATGTGGACCTGCTTGGTCCGTTTCTACCTGGGCTCGACCCCCATGAGGTTGGGACCGTAAACTTATATTCTTTGTTCTAAAGGTGTGGCTTATCAATAATTATAACAAAGCCATTTATCAAAAGGAGATGAACTTAGCTAGTAATGGATAGTTTCATGCTTGGCATGTATTAAAGGATATGTTACACAATTAAACCAAGTCTGGGATACAACCTACTGCATTGAGAATATTTTTACCTAACAGCATACATATACAACTAACATTTAATCACCCTACATTGATATCTACTAGGCGTGTAAGCTACCTTCAGTATCCAAACGAAAATGTAAACTATTATACACTACATGACATTTAATACAACAGTCCATGTATAAAAAACATCTGCAGATCTTCTCTTTTGCATTCATGCTCAAACTTTCAAGTTACATTGGTAGTATTAATTGTGTACTTGGTTGGGAAGACAAAAGAAGAAGGAAAGGATCAGTTGAGTAGTACACAGCAAACACAGCAGCAGCAGTTAAACAGCAACAACCCGACAAACAAACAACCAGTCACAAGGATGAAGTTCACACGTTGGTCGAGCAACAAACAAATAATCCCAGAAAACAGGATAGTAAACGAAACCAACCGAGAAAGGAACCAGAATGTTTTATGAAATAGCGACAGAAATTCAATAACCACCAAAGCTCAGCAAATAACCAGCACAGCTCCGACAATCAGTGAGACTAAAACTCAATCCACAACACACAGAAGCCCAGTGTAGTAACAACCACAGCAGAAGACACATAGATTTCTCTTAATGGAACAGTAACAGCCCCAGTTAGAACAACTGACTTGGCCAAAACAGCTTAACCAACTTAGTTCCTTGTGCAGTTTGGACAGTGTTTAGTTAAAGTGTTCTGAGAATTTCTTTCTGTTTTTCTTTTTCCCTCAAGACTAAAATTCCAGCCCTTTTAAGTTCTGAAACAGCTTATTTATAAGCCAACAACCCAGTGCAGCTAAGCTGCCTGGATTCTGCCAATTACAGTCTGCCCATACCCCTTAGCTTCCCATGCCTAAAGGCATTTTCTTGGAATCCTTAATCAGCCCCCATGCTCTGTCTCATTACTCTAATCAAGGGTTATGGGCTTAGTTAAGTATTCATTTAATTCTCATGCCCTTGTGTTTTGTTCCCCATTAATAGTATTTTAATTGACACTTGACAGCTTTATTCAATCCTGAACACTTAGTCAGATTTTCCAGTTCGAATCCCCCCTCCCACAGCTAAGAAACCAAACTATAATCAGTCCAAACAAACCTTCACAAAAATCAGCCAGTAACTGGATGTGAAACTAACCTAAATCAGCTAGTTAGGTCGTTTGTTATTTAATACTATGAAACTAACGTCAAACATGTGACGAGTCGACTTCGCGAGTTATAACATATGCTAATTAGTCGCTAATCAACTAAACTTAAAACAGAAACAAGCTGAGTGTTTCAAGCCTTGTTCGGACAACAATGGAACTTTACAAACATAATTAGTTGACGACGTTACTCAGGTCGACTATACAAGCTATCATACGTAACAATTAAATGACTAACAAACATAGACTAAACAGGGTAACAATTTATTTCAAAACTCGGGACATTCAATTATACAGTTTATGAGACTTAACTAACCGACAATATCAATCAAAACGACTAAGCATCTTATAACACTCAACTAACATTCAAGAAAAGAAATCGACCAAACAAAAGGGTCTTTGAAGACGGACAGAGAATAATCAAAACAAACTAAACAAAACCATAAACATATGCATAACATCTAAACAAAACACAAGAAAGGGCGATTACATCGGAAACTTACCTCAAACGAAAACCGGTTTGGTTTTTTAGGGCTCTTGAACTCAGATTTGGGATTTACCAAGTTATGCTTGTATTTGACCGGAACCAAAGCTAGTTAAGGCCTGAGGGACATTAGGGGAGTGACCAGGGTGAATATGGGGTGGTTTGGTGTAGATCTAGGTTTGGTCTCGGATCTTCGAATGAAGATTCGAGAGGTTCGGGGAAGATTCGAGGTAACCTGAGTGTGGATTTGGAGAGGGGGGGTCATGGTGGTTCAGGGGTGTTAAAGTCACGGCCAACGGCATCGTTGCCGCCAGCTTTCAGGCGAAGGGGTGGGGTGACGTCTAGGGTTTGGGTGTTAGGGTTGGTCCCTTCTGAGAGAGACGAAGGAACGGGGGGTGGGTGTTTGGATAGGGGGGCGGGGTAAAAGGGTTGAGTTTATAATGCATTGAAGGTATAGATCCTGGCCGTTGGATCAAGTGAGATCTATGGCCAGGATCTATTCTCTTAGGAAGGACGACGTCGTTTAGGCGTGTGGTGGGTTGGACCGGGTAAGGAAATGGGTCGGACCAGTTTAACGGGTCTAGGGGATGTGATCCTGGCCGTTGATTCGTTTGAGATCAACGGCCCAGCTTAGACGGGACAGAAACGACGCCGTTTGGACCATGTCCGGGCAGCCTGTGCTTGGGCTGGATCGGTGTCCTGGACTTGGGCCTATTTCTTTTGGCCCAAGACGATTTCAGCATTCTTTCTTTTGTTTTTCTAGTTTTTAAACTAAATTAACTAAAATAAAAATAAAAATAAATAACTAAAAATGAAATTAAAACAACCAATATTGTAACACTTTAACATAATTATCACACACATATGGAAATATTTAAGTAGGTTAAATCCCAACCTAGAATAAAAGATGCATATATATTTTTTTGAATTTTCTTTTAATGACCGAATTATGGTTTAATGACATACATATTTTGTATTTTGTTTGATAATATTAAACGAAAAATGGACAGAACCACAAATGACTACCAACACGTATCACGTGAAAAATCGAAAGATTGTACTGCGAGGCCATTTGCCATTATTTTTTATTTCTTTTTGGAGTGATTGTCCGTGAAGCAAAAATCACGTGCTTACAATAACTAAGATCTTCCTGACCAATTACTAACTACTCGTTGGCCCATTCTCATATCAATATTCCTCATAATCTTTCTTGGGTTATTTCCTTTGTCTTAACTTACGTCTCGCACTGGCTCCTTATTTATTAATAACAGCTCAGCAGGAAACTTTACTTCCTCTCCTTGACGTCGTGCTTGTACAATATTCTTGAATCATAACGTATCTGTAAGATTTGGATAAGTGACATCTCATTCCTCTTTCATTTATCGCATTCTTCCTTTACCATTCCATAGTCACTAAAACCACTTAATCCTGACTTAATGCCACATTACCCCATATTCCCCACTTTAGGGATGTACTAAGAGTTGAACCCGCGAGGATTTACATATAGATGTGTTACCTCTTTACCTTTGGCATCCTTTAACAGCATCAATGACCCTTACTTGCCTTGCAGTAATCCTTCTATACCAAGGATAGCAAAATTACTCACTCGCGATGGTGACACTTAGTGTAAATGGCACATATAGTCCCTTAAGCTTAACTTTGCTCACATTGCTTGCTTTAGGGAAGCGTTTTCCTAAGTTACCATTCTCTGAATTCATCATGGATCTTCTTCTGTTGTCTATTTTATCATCGCTGGAACACAATCTAAAATTATCATAATGCTAACTATTATCAAATCACTCAGTCTCTAATTTTTTTGTCCTGTTCACCAGTCCATACTGATTCTATTACTCTGGGGTCTAACTTTTCCTCTTGGTAATCGCGCTAGAGTTGCTAACTTACTTCTCGAAATGAGGACATGACTGTATGGCCTATACTCTTTTGTTATCTCAAAGCCTGTCATCTTTTGTCTTTTCCTTCACTTGAATGTAAACTTTGTAATACTGTCATCATTTGTTTGACCTACCGTTGTCATCCATGTATATCACATCTCACTCATAATGCTTCATTATCTCTCTTATTATCTCCCGCTAATTATCTATGTCTACTGCTTTACTCTGAAAACTCAAACAAAATATTCTTTTGCTTTTGGCTCCTCTTGCTCTATCCCTTGGCTCTTCCAGTTGCCTAACATTCTTTCTTTACTGGGGGCGGGAGCCACACTAAGGTAATATTTATTCCTTCAAGGCTTCCAGTGCTCATATCTAGCTTTAATATTTTAGGGTGCACCATCTAGGTATCTCACGAGAAGATCTATTAGCGCTTCTGTAATATCCTTCAGAAATATCAACTAAAGCAAACAATCCATTCACTATTTTGGGCGACTCTAACCCATCCGGATCGTGATATCCCGTCCTCTTCTTAATCTACACCTGTTAGCCTCCAATATGGTATAACTGAGATGGATGTGGCCAATTATACATACCTCTGCAACTATTGAGGGTAACTCATAATGCTTATATTTTTTTGTCGGAACTGTAATACTGATAATCTTCATTAACTGGGTGCCTCGTACCCTTCTTCATCTTGCTTGCTTTACTTATTGAAACTTGTATTTATCTTTTTAATCTCTCGTTGTCGTTCACCATAAATGTGGATACGCATTCTTTCCTTAAGATTTGTTATCAGGGAGCTTACACCTTTCAATATACCCATGATTTGTTAAAGACCTCACATTTACTTATCATAAGCAAGATGCAAAATTGAGTTCCTCTAAATCAACAATTCCACAGCTATATCTCTTATCGTTCGTCTTTCTGAATGTAGGCATCGTCTTATTACGAACAGAAGTTCGAGACTTGAATTCTTATAAGTAAGCTCTACCACATGATCTAGAGTAGGAAGAAAGAGTGACAGTCCTAAATGCCTTGTAGCCTCCTGCTTATAAGTGTGGTGCACTACACACCCTTAAACAAGACTCTACTAGACACGGCTTGTAGACTCCCTAAGACAGAACTGCTCTGATACCACTTTTGTCATGACCCAAACCGATGGGCTGCGAAGGGCACCTGATACCTTACTCAACTGAGTACCAACATAACGTATCTTTCTTATTACATCATCATATACATGTGACATACGGGCCTAATAGGCCAAAATAATCATTTATAAACTCAAAACATAGGACGACAAGGTCGTATAATCTTTCACGTACACGACATATGTCTACAAGCCTCTAAGAGTACATAAATGTCATAAAGATCAGGACAGAGTCCCACCATACAAAACAATACACGTCTAAATCATACTAACCAAACAAGCAACTCCGAGGCAAATGGAGCGCATCAACATCTTCCGCTGAGCTGATAGCCTACTTGGAGGGCTCTCGACCAGTCTATTGGGACCCGTGGGCATGAAATACAATATTCCCAGGCAAAAGGGACGTCAGTACAAAAAATGTACTGAGTATGTAAGACTCACAAATAATTATATAACAGACATGGAAGAAACATAGAGTATTTGACTCAACCTGTAAGTCTGGATAACTTTGTAAATCATAAATTACTTATAGTGTCATGCATATGCATATGAATGTCATGTCCTGCATAGGTACATGTTTCATAACATCATCAGCCTCTGAGGGCATTCCATCATATCATCTCAGCCACTGTGGGCAAAATCAATAATGTATACCAGCTAATCAGGTGGTGGTGCGTATATAACTCCATAACCTCTTCCCATATCCCATATACATATGCATACATATATACGCGTATATAACACCTTTGAATCATATTTCAGCCACTGTGGGAAATATCATCATCATATACCAGCTGATCAGGTAGTGGTGCATATAACGCCGTAATCTTTTCCCATATCCCATATACATATATTTACATATATACGCGCATAAACTTTTCCAACTACGTATTATTCTGAGACCCATGAACAGAAGATAATAATAATTCTCACGGGGAATCAAGAATATAGACACCCCTACTATTTCTATGAATAGAGTAATTTATAGAAACCGTGTATTTGCTCATTTCATCAGTATAATTTGGACCATGCCAAAAGAAAGAAGGGAGGGCCTTAACATACCTGGAGTAGGGGAAAATTCGTATAATATTTCTCGGAAACGATTGCACCCTACTCTTTCATGAACTGAATTTATCTTCTATTCCTAACGTATTCCAGACTAAGAACAATGGTAAATTTCTTGTTCTTGGATATGAAAATCCCCAATGAAAATAGGAAACAAGACTTTTCTCTATGTTTTGATTGTTGTGTTTTCTAAAGTAAATGATGGAAAAAAGGTTTATATTAAGTCTTACCTTTTTAAGTTTTAATTATTCTTGGTTAGCCACCTAGACTAACATGGCTCTTAGTCATCTTTTTTCGCTAGCTTGATAGCTGCCACATTTTTGTGGGAAAAAGGATTAATCTTATCCAAATACGTCCCCAATTAATTAGGTAATGTCCTGTTACCTGGTAATTAATCAATCACCCACAAAATTGAGAATTATTCCCACTTACTTAAAATATTACTCACTTTTTACATACCTTATACATCTCACTATTATGATTATGTGGTACCTTGTATGGTACTAGTCCATAAATACCAAGTATTATAGCTCGGACCGTTTTTATCCCAAAATGTCAAATTTCTACAAAACTCATTTTCTTCGATTCGCTTACCCTTTCACCTTCACTAATTTCTTATTCCTTGTTTGAAATAGCATATTACTTATAATTCCAAAATAATCTCATTCTCGAGCTTACGTTGATTAACTTACGATGAAACATCAATGTACAAAAATGTGGGACGTAACATCTCACTCCCGAGCTCTCATTAATTAATTTATTTATGGCGTATTTTCATGTACGAAAATATGGGGTCTAACAAAGGCCCCCGCTATGCCTCAAAAGTAACTACAACATAGCAAAAGATATAATACAGGACCCCGGAATGAAGTGGGGCTCACCGAGTCTGCTGGAAAGAGGATGCACCGCTAGTTGCGATCAACACTGCCTGATGTGGAATCACCTACATCTATTTAAAAATGTAGCACTCCGACAAGAAGGACGTTAGTAATGTTGAATAGTACTAGTATGTACAACTAAACACCATCTCATTAGAATGAACAATACTACAATAAGGAAGAAATCATGAAAATCAGTAAAAGCCTTAAACAACACCACAATATCAAATTACGAATCACATCAGCTTTCAATTAAATTTCCATAACTTTAGGTTGGGACATCTTTAATACTGATACACCATCATCCACAATACCACCACATTCTTACGTGGAGTCCGATCACGACCCGATCGGCTAGGTCGTCTCATTTGAGACATCAACCATAATGACAATTTTATTCTCAAATTCCAGTTTCAATTTCTAGCATAATTACCACCATGTGCGCGGCATGGTATCCGATCACGGTCCGATCGGATAGGCCACCTCGCCCGAGACATTACCATTTTCTAACAATCATCTAATTTCATACCTCTTTCATGTTTTTCAGTTCATCGACACTAGTGGCCACAATTGTTATATCATACTTGGCACTTGACTGCAATTCATAATTCAGTCCCTTTCCACATTCCTCATTATTATCATATCAACAGTAACAAGGCTTTTCATTCAAGATTTTGATTACACATGCGAGCAATTTACGGCCTAAGTCACATAGAGGCTTTTCACACAATTGGCATAACAATCTTTATTCGAATTTGACTTGAAGTCTAGGAATTTGTAGCACATATCCCACATTTTTAACACATCCTCAATCGATAAGTTGACATGATGAAAACATAGGAACATATTGCACATGTATTTATCAATGCAATCACATTCGGAACAACAATTCCTATAACGATCAATTTGGGACTTACACTGATTTCGTGAACACCAAGGGGTTCAATTCTAAGAAGAGGGGATTTTAGCCATACATACCTCAACAGAGCTTCCTTAAATTCTACTATATTTCAGAACCCTTAGTAACTTCAATTTATTTTAGGAATATAACAAGTTGAACCAAAAATTAGAAAAATGATTATGATTCTAGCTTATTTGAGAACATTATCAACCACTAGGTGTGCATTACTATTGTAATACCTTTTTGTGAAATATTCCATCATCCCACACCCCATTATTTACCATTTTTAACTCACAATCCTCCTACACTCTTTCATCACACATGCATGCAAGATAATAGCTCCCTTACCCAATGATGGTATTGCTAATTACTTAATTTTTTAGTAGAATTTCGAAATTAAGAGCTTGGACATAGATTCTTACCTTTAAGTTGAATACTTAGTGAATTTCCTTGTTAATCTTCAATGATTTAAGCAAGAATTGATGGGTAATAGGTTGACGAACACTTCCCCACTCTAAGCTCACTCTCTCACTCCAAAAGTATCAGATTTTACAAGAAAAATGATCCAAAGCGCTTATATAACCAGATTGGGTCGGGTTATAAAATCCCCAAAATAGAGCTCCAAAATAGGTTCTGCGGTCGCATATGGTTATGCGGTTCGCGAAATGATCGCGAAAAGTGGCCCTAGGAATTGGGCTGGTCTGCTTTACTCTGCGACCGTTATGTAGCCCGTAGACCTGTTCATTCTGCAGTCGCATAATGCACCACAGAACCTCCCTCCGCAAAGTCCAAGGATGATTACGCGACCAAAGTGCGGCCCGCAAAATGGTTATGTGGTCGCATAATTGGCCATAAAACTGACATCAAAATTGTCCAAAAAGACCGCTTCACTCTGCAGCCATTCTGCAGCTTGCAGAGTGATTATGCGGCCACATAATGGGCTACAAAAATGCCTACTTCTAAAAAAATATTTCCTTCAACTCCCTAGCATACTATTTAATCCAAAAGGTCTGAACCACGACTCGCTATTTCTACTACTATTAACCCCTACGCCTACTTCAGCATCACGAAATTTGGGGTTTTAGGAAAAACTTTACGGGGCCTTACACTAATGACATCACAAGTGGAAATGAACTAGTGTTATTCATATGACCTCTTACTGTATAATTAATTAAATGTATCTTTTATTTACTCATAGGTGAATTGGGTAGATAACATTGTGCAGGCTTGCTCTATCGGGGCATCTTGGTTGAACGCCGGTTGCACTCTCTGAGGTCATGGCGTGACATATATACAAAAAATAAAAACAACGCACGAGTTACAGAAGGAACAGTCTTATAATTAGCTCTATCGCACCATCTAGAACATCAAACAAGGGTGATATTCCTAAATGTCCAAGTAGCCTCCTCATAATAGATATGGCCGATAACATACCGATAAGAAAGACGACACTAGACACAGCTCCGATAGAACCTAAGACACTTTAAAACCTTTGGATCTAATACCAAGTTTGTCATGCCCCAATCTTAGAGAGAGCGACCGACACGCAACTGAGATATCCCAGTCAAGCAAGCCTACTTGATGCCTTCTACCTGACCTTACCCATGAATAAAGTGAAGATGCATACCATTCGTTAGACAACGAGAGGATTTCATGACAATACCAATTTCTTTACCATTAGTTACTTCATTTACAATTCCCAAAATAATAAATACATTACACATTGGTAGATTAGAAGTGGAAACATGTGATACATATACAACATTTCAAATTTGACTTTCCAAAATCAAGCTACAACCTACAATATGTCTATAGAGCCTCCAATAGTGCCAATGACAAGACCCCGACTATGCCTCAATGCACTATACATAAAATATAATTGAATATATTCCCGAAGGAGGGCCAAATATGAGAGGATCAAATGAAACACATTCTAAGCATACAATTTTCGACACAATGCTTATTTGTAATAATTGAATATATTAGGAATGGCTCGGAACATGGAAATTAGAAACTTGGGCCAATCATACTTGAATGTTACGAGAACATCATGGAATTTGACTCTACAACGCTTAGTCAACATACCTTGCTTGCGCTTTACTTGGGTTACTAGAACATCCAAATACTCCTAGTAATTTCAATCTATAGGAAGATGATAAAATCGAATCATAATTAGAAAGATTCTCATGATATAACTCTCTTGGGAATTTCGTCATACACCTATCATGCAAGATCGAATACAAGGCTTCTACAATGGTAATCCCTTCCTCCTTCAACCAATTTCAGCAGAATTTACCCGGTGTAGTTCAACAACTCCACATACTACCTCCTATTGGCACATGAATGTCCTATCTCCAACTCCACAACATACTTAAACTCATAACAATTGCATGAAGGCTTAAGACAAGGTCTTACTCGGATAGTTGATGGTCTAGTGAGGGATTCCCTTGAATCTTCAAGATTTGGGAAAGTAATGATGATAAAAGCACTTGGGGATTCCTCCTTTCCCTCTAAAGCACTTCCCTCGCTCTAAAATAGTCGTTTAAACCAGTCAAAATAACCCTAAAGCCGTTTTATATGAAATGGGGTCAGGTTTTAAAATCACAAAATGGACCCTCTAAACTCAACTCTGCGGTCGCAGAGTTGACCATAGAACAGGTATGCGGCCTACAAAGTGGACCAAAAAATGGTCCTAAAAACTAGGTTGTTCGGGATAGGTCTGTGGTAGGTCTGCGGTCCACAGACTAGTTATGCGGTCGCATAATACGCCGTGAATTCTTCCTCCAGAATTTTCTCATGCGGAGTCTGCGACGAATGTGTTGCCCACGAAACGATTTTATGGTCGCATAATCAATCACAAAGTGACCTCCACAATTGGCTTTGTTCCTGTTGTACTCTGCGGCGAATCTGCAATCCACATAGTGGTTATGCGGCCTTATAATGGATCATAGAAATGCGATGTTCTGCAAAAATCATTCTTTCAACTCCCCAACGCATTGCACTTTCGCATTATACCCTTCCGGGGAAACCTCTAAGAATACCCAATCATCCTCTTTGAACTCCAAATCCTCGTGCAACACATTTGAATAAAACTTCTGACGACTTTGAGCAGTTTTCAACTGTTCCTTAATGATCTTAACCTTCTCCACAACCTGATGTACGAGATATGGGCCTATCAACTCTACTTCCGCAATCTCAAACCACTTAATGGGAGATCTACATCGCATGCCATATAGAGCGTCAAACGGTTCCATCTGAATGCTAGCATGGTAATTGTTGTTGTAGTCAAATTCTATGAGGGAAAATGATCATCCCAGCTACCCTTGATGTCAAGAACACAAGTGTGCAACATATCCTCGAGCTTCTAAATAATCCAATATGCCTGCCCGTTGGTCTGTGGATGGAAGGTTGTACCAAGATTCAATTGAGTGCTCAAACATTGCTGAAATTTCTTCCAAAAATTAGCTTTGAATTTTGTCTCTCGATTTGAGATGATAGACACTGGAGTTCCATGCAACCTGACTATTTCCTTGATATATAACTATGGTATATTGTTCTGCTATGTCAGTAGCCTTGACAGGTAAGAATTGAGCTGATTTTGTTAGTCGGTCCACAATCACCCAAATCGAGTTGAACTTGCGAGGCGTGCAAGGTAGTCCCACCACAAAGTATTGATCATCTCCCACTTCCACATTGGTATTTTTATGTTTTGTTCCAACCCACCGGCCCTTTGGTGTTCGGCCTTAACTTGTTGACAATTTGGACATCTTATCACATAGTGTGTTGCATTCTTTTTCATATCATTCCACCAGTAGACTTACTTAAGATCATGGTACATCTTTGTAGAGCCTGGATGCACGGAATACCTAGAATTGTGAGCCTCGATTATGATTCTTTCCTGGAGACCATCTACATTAGGAACACAAAATATCCCTTGGTACCTTAGTTTACCATCATTTATGCCAAGAGAAAAATCCATGGTGATATGATTATGAATCCCATCCTTCAATTGCACCAACAACGGATCATCGTATTGCTTCTCCTTGACTTCTACAACAAGTGATGATTCAGCCCTATTTTGCATAGCCTCCCTCCCTCACTAGAGTCTGCATAACAAACTCCCAAACTAGATAAACGGTGAACTTCCTCAGCCAACGACCCTTGTGTGCCTCCAAGTGAGCCAAACTACCCATGGATTTCCGGTTAAGAGCGTCTGTCATGACATTAGCCTTCCCGAGATGATATAGAATATCGATACTGTAGTCCTTGGGCAACTCAATCAATCATCAAACATGTTAGCCTATCTCGGCACCACAAAACGCTGGGTCCTTGGTAAAAATTTATGGGGCCTTACATTCTAGCTTAATTCTTGGTAAAATTTTATGAGGCCTTACATTCTAGCTCAATTCTTGGAGATTCAACAAAGGAAACATACAAGGTGTTCTACTAACAAGACAAGGTCTCATACCTAGAAATGTTAAAAAATGAGAATATAGGTATAATCTTAGTGTTGGAGCTTATTAGATGGTGATTAGAAGCCATAATCTCTCAGTCTTGAAATTTGATGTTTGTGAAGAATAAGAAAACCAAATTGATGGGTTGAGAGTAAAACCTTTTGGTCATGCATGTGCTAATAGAGGTTATTGGTTGCATAAGAATGATTATAAGATGAATTGTTGGTATGGAAGTTGGTTATATGGTAAAGAAGTTCCATTATAGGAGGTTGTATATAAATATACATATTAAGTGTTTGACAAAATGCATAAATGACCTAAAAATATTAAAATTCTTACCAATTGAACATTGGTAATGTAGATTGATGTACTATAAGTAGTAGAACCAAGTAAGGATCCTAAGGAAGCTTTATTAAGGTACGTTTTTGTCAAGACCCAAAATCCCACCTCAAGGCTGTGATGGTGCCTAACTTAACTTGCTAAGAAAACCAACTCACAAACAATAAATAAAGTCCATTTTCATTATCTTAAAAAATATATACAATAAAAAAAGATAAAATAGTCCCAAAACAGTAATAGTATCTGATTAAACCTAAGAGCGGCCTAAGCCCGACCAATACAATACGCACTCAATACTAGGTGGCACAACTACACGAGCAACTACAGAAATGAGATCAAGTCTGTATACATGTCAAACTATCTGAAATACAAATAGATAGAGACATAAAAGAAACAATGACCCAGGAACTGCAAAGTAGATCCATCATATGCAACTCACCCTAAGTCTCTGTGAGAACTTCTAGCTCAATTAGAAAGCTCTGCTAGAACTCACCCGAGGATCTGCATAAAAAGATGTACAAAAGCATAGTATGAGTATACTACAATCAGTACCCAGTAAGTATCATGTCTAACCTCGAAAAAGCAGTAGCGAGTCTAGATGCTTCCGAATACTTACTCCTAAAGTTTAATAACAGAATTTAACAACTGAACAATAAGTAATATCATGAATAAAAAGAGTCACACATGCTTTTCTGTAACAAAAATAACCATAATGCTACTCAGATATCGAAATAAAAGATAACATGCTCAAATAAAGAAGTCGGGACTCCCGATTAACATATAAGGATGTCAATTAACATTTAGAAGTTAAATAAATATTTCTAAATGAGTTAATAATAATAATAATGCATATTGAATTGATACAATATCTTGGTACCCCGATACACATTTCATGTATCAATATAACCCGATACACAATCCATGTATCAACCTAGTACAATATCCATATACCGACCATGTGCAAATGGACCAAAGTAACATGGGTTATCACCTAACTCCGGAGTAGGATCCAAATCCAACCACAAAGAGAGGCAAAATAGTATTCCTCAAAAAACAATATCGATCTTCATGTCCAATATGCCATAATTGTATCTCATCTGCATGGTTGCACTTCGTACAAAATTCCTCAGTCTAAATCACATATCCATTATTCAAATTGTATGTGTATGCTAAAGAATTATAGATAAAAAGGGTAAAAAGACTTTATCACGGCCCCAATCTCCCTACGTAGGATGTCATGATGACACCTAGACTCCAAGACTAGGTAAGCCTAATATGCATGAATAAATAACTGATAAAATAAAAAAACTTCAATCTAACCAACCGGCTATCATAAAGTAATTCGTCAACACAACTGATAATAATTTCCAAAATCTGGTGAGACTGAGTCATAAGTTTTACACGAGTATAATGAAATATCCCTAATACATCAATATCTATAATAGGAGTATGCAACAGAAACTAAGATAGAGGATGACTCTGAGGTCTGTGAACGCCGACAGGTATACCTTGAAGTCTCTGAACCAAGCTCAACTCATGGATGCCTAGCCTGGTATGAAGTACCTAGATCTGTACAAAAAGACGAGCAGAAGCATAATATGAGTAAACCATAACGGCATCCAGTAAGTATCAAGCCTAACCTCAGTAGAGTAGTGATGAGGTCAGATCAAGACACCAAACTAACTTTATACAATAAATACAAAGCATTGGAAACTATTCCTAATAATAAAGTCACAATCTTTAAAGAAAATCAAAAAGTCAAACTCGGGCCCGCGTCTCGGATCCCGACCAAACTTATAAAATTCGAATACCCATTCAAACCATACTAAAATCATGCAATTCCGATCTTAAATCGACCTTCAAATCCTCAAAATATAGTTTATCAAGTTTTCACAAATTTCCCTAATTTTTCCAACTCAAAACACTAATTAAATGGTAAAAAAAATGATGGATTCATGTATAATAGCCAAATCCGAGTTAGAATCACTTACCATAATAAATTCCATGAAAATCTCGCTCAAAATCGCCCAAAACCGAGCTCTTTAAGTAAAAAGATGAAGAATAAAATAAAACCCTCGGTTTGCCCTATTTCTTCCCAGCAATTTTGCTTCTACGAGACTACAGCCGCAACTGTGGTTCCACAATTGCAGAAATTCCATCGCAGGTGTGGCTCTCACTTAAGCCTCTGAGATTCCGCTTCAACGGACACCAAAAGAGCATTTGTGCTCACGATTCTACTGCCAGTTGCTCGCTTCTGTGCGCCCTTATCGCTACCTACTCTGTACTACTAAAAAGTATGAAGAGAGGGTCGCAATGGCTTTTACCCGATTTGTAGGTCGGGATCGATTTCCGCAGGGAGCTAGAAATGGAGTCGAGTATCTATTTAGATTGGGACTGTGTAATTGTTCCAAATATCACTTCCAATCATTTTTGGTTTTTTTTAACAAACTACTATTATCAACTACTAATTATAATTGTAACTAGATTATGCTAAATGAGAATTGCTAAAGGTTGTATCTAATGGATAAAAATGCACTAGGGTAGTGACTTTCACCTAGGTGGCTAATTGACGGGTAATTGCTTCTAAGGCACGATTGAATTGATTGGAGAAATATGCTATAACCGTTGAATGATTTTACCCACTCTCACACCTCTCGGTAGAGAGAGTGATTTTGCCCAATTGACTTTCTCAAGACCAAAGTAGGCAAATTTGCTCAAGCAACTAGGGTTCAAGTTGGGTAATTACTCTCTCGAGGCTTAACCTTTTAATTGGGACTATCAATTCTCTTGAGTCCATCCCAATTCCTTGTTGGATCAATTTTGGAGACTTAGGCTCTCTTTCTCAAGAAGAGCCAAGTCAACTTAGCACAAACCAGTGTTTGCAACCACCAATTCATAAATTAAACCATAAAATTTACCCAAATAACAAACACCCATAGTCAATCTAGCCCTAAATCACAATACCCATCAGTTACCCACACTAGCGTTGAGCCACAACCCTAGCTAATGGGTTTATCTACTCATGCTTGAAGAGAAAAACAGAGAAATAAATGAAGATAAAGACATATTAATTAATTCCTAAAGTAAATACAAAGATTCAATGATAAAAACTAAGTAAAAATGCCCAAAATGACTACAAATGGTCTTCTCACAAGCGCATCTAATGTTTGATAATATCTGATAACCTAAAAATGGACAAAGATTTTATATATACTAAGCTGGAAAAATTGGACAAAAATGCCCCTGCGGGGTCAGTGCGGACCGCACAAAATGGATTGCAGCCGCACTAGGCTCTTGACTCTTCAATTTTATCTCTCTGAACTCAGGCTCCGCGGACCGCGCAAAATGGACCGCGGCCGCGGAGTCTTCTAATGCGGTCCGCACAAACATAACCGCGGACTGCGCAGCTTGAGCCTTGGCAATTTTCATCTCGCTGATCTTTGCCTCTGCGGACCGTACATAATGGTAGTGAGCCGCGGAGCCTTCAGTGCAGACCGCACAATTTCCACTGTGGCCGCACTGTTTTAAAACTTGATTTGCCAGTTCTCTGAATTTCCCTAGTGTGGACCGCACAAAGTGTAGTGCAGCCGCACTAGGCCTGTTTGTTCTGAGTTTGCCTTGTCTTTGGTACTTGTGTAGGTTTCACTCCTTTTGTGCCAATCTTTGACATCTTGTCACTTTATCGATCAAACCTGTAATCAAGCACAACTTATGAGCCTTTTGGGACTATTTTGTATCGATTTATAATCAAACCGTAAGCAAGAAAGAGCATGAAACACGTTAAAATCCCTAGTTATCAACTCCCCTAAACATAAGCATTTGCTTGTCCTCAAGCAAACAAAATAAGACCCACCCCTAAAAGGAAAATCCAAGAATTTTCAGCTATCCTAAAGTAACCTCAACAAGCATCAATTGGGACTAACAATTGCCCTCAATACGAATGAATCATTAACAACCTTTAACCTTTGAAAAAAAACATGGATCAAGTGTGACACAAGAGTATCAAGAGTTGACTCATTACATCAAAGAACTCTCTCAATTACTTTGGTCATTGTGGAACCAAAACTCACACATCCTCAACTCTCCCTAAGCAAACCTCACATTTTAGAATATTGGCACACAAACTGAGGTTAATGGGATTTCACTCATCTCTCTCAAGAAAAGGTCACAAGTCCGGCTCTAAGTACCATATGCTTGCCCCTTATGTAAGTATCCACTAATGTAAGCTTCATTCAACTCAAGATCATATAGGGCTTTTGTGGAGTCATTGTGAAGGCTTTTGGTTCAGGGTAGGAGATGTTTGGATATAAGTGGGTTCCATCTTCCGTTAAGCACTTCTTTTGATTCATTTGGCACAATTTTCTTGACTCTTTGAGTCATATCACTTCTTTCTAAGGGGTTAGAGGGACACATTGTCACTCTTTCTTATGCAATTCAAACCGTTTCTCTTTTTTCAACTTTCCACACCATTCATTCTTTTGCTTTTTTTAAATCCCTTTTTATTCTTTTTCTCATTGAGCATTCTTTTTGTCTTTTGTTTTTCTTTCTTTTTCATTGCCTTCCCCTTTTCTTCATTTTTGTACCTTTTACCACTTTGTTGCCACCCTCATCTCTCCCCCCAAACTTATACTTTTGTCATGTGCTCAAGGAAAGATCAGGCGCCAAGATGGGGTATCTTTAGGCTTGTCTCATGGTTCTTGAAAGAAAAAAGGTCTAAGGTTCAAAGGGTTAACTAGGGATCATATTATTGGTAGGATATGGAATTTTTCAAGCTATTATTTGAATCAAGGAGGGCCTATAATCACGTCTCAAGTCAAAATTCACTTAGGATTTCTCCTCAACAAACATTCGGGGGAAGTTCTAGACCAATGGCTCGGTACTTGGATTTGCAATTCAATTACTCACCACACAAGCTAAAGGATCGCTAAAGACATAGAGTCGGGGGCCCACAACAGCCTTAGATACGATTTGAGCAAACAGTGGTCCCAAAAAATCACTTGATGATAATCAGTCAACACAAGAGTCTCAAGGTCACGACTTTTACCATCCTAAACACAACATTTTGTCTTTGACCATGGGATCAAAGGCAAATGTGCTAGGCCCAAGTGAAGCTTTGCTTGAGGTATCCTTAACTATAAACTACTAAAAACAAAAAAAAATGGACTCAAACCCTTAAGAAGGTTGTCACGCCATCCATCATTGGGAAGAGCCGCTCGGTTCACACAACACTCCACCATTGGAAAGAACCGTGACATTAAGAAAACCAAAGGCTTATTGAAAATGTCCAAAACAAAACAAAAGCTACGAACATAAACAAGAAGCTAAAAACAAGATTTTGCGGAAAATAGAATGAATATATACAATAGGGAGTTTGATACAACGGGGGAATATATACAATGATGTAACTTTATATATAGACCCAAAGAAATATGAAAAATGCGATAAAAGTAACTAACTATCAAATTATATACAGACCAAATGTGAAAATCAAGAAGCATAAAATGAATCAATATATACAGTCATCCCAAAATGTAGGGCGCACCCCCTCAAATAAAAGCTAGCATTGGGGATAGAAAAAGGATATGAAAAGTCCCTAAGCCCTGTCGGTCTGCATAGGATCATGGATGGTCCCTGGGTCCTCTGTGTGCTCGGGAACCTCAGACTAGTTCCCGGTGTCCTGCTGCTCAGTTGCTGGGACCTGGGCCTGGACCTGGATAGGCACTGGATTTGGTACACCCTGTGGCTGACTGGAGGAAGCCTCCGGTGGGTTCGCCAACTGGATGATGGCATCATCTGCTCTAGGAATCTTCCTCCTCTTCGGAGGCCTCTGGGTCTACTCTGGCTGTGGATGAGCTGCTGAGATTAGGTCATCGAGCAACAGGTCCAAAGGCAGCTGGTCTACCTTCAGTCTATCTACATCTGCCCGCAGATCCTTCACGGACTCCTTGGAGGCCCGTGTCTTCCTAAGATTCTTATGCTCCCGAGCAAGCTCCTTGAGAGCCTTCCTGCGTGAATCGATTGCATTGGTCATGTCTCCTGAGTAGTGAGGATTTTCTTCTGGTTCTCAAGTATCTCTTTCAAAGCATCCTCTATCGATTGGGGCACCTGTGGGGCTGGAGGAGCCGACTGAGCCTCTATTGTGGTAGTCAATGTGGACAACTTGGATGAGGCAGTCTGCATCCAATTGTTTATACTCAGAAGGGCCTGGCTCAGCCGGTGGGCAGTGATGGGATGGGCCCAGGTAGATAGGATCTCCGGGCCTGCTGATGTGGAAGGTCCGGGAGGCATCTCAGTATGAGTGGAGGTAGGCTCAACTGGGGTTTCTACCACAACTGGCTCTTCAGACTAGCTAGTTGGGGCAGAAGTAGGGGCTTTGTAGTTCTTGTCCTTGGGTTTGTCATTCCCCTTCAAGATGTACCAGGAGAACGGGTTTGTTGCTTTGACCTTGATGTCATATGGCCTCTTGTCCACCTGCAAGTCTCGGAAGTACACCGTAAGGGTGTTGGGAAGGGATAGTTCTGGTCGCTCTCGGCACCCACTATAGAAATGATCCGGGACATCCCATTCCCCACATTGATGGGGTACCCCACCATAATAGAAGCAACCAAAACAGCTTGGTGGAGAGGAAGTGTCTGGTCATGGGTAGTAGGGTCTAACCGGCTGCACACAAATGTCTCCCAGCCCCTCGCCTCAACGTTTAGGGTCTTCCATAATATTTTGACCCCAACAGTCAACCACTCCAGAACGGTACCTGGGATTGCCAAGTACTGAGCTAACCATGGATAGACCTCCTCGCCCATCTCCAGCTTTACCATATAAAGAGACTCATCTTCCTCATTAAAACCGAGGTATTCGTTGAGCAACTTCCCGTCAAACAACACCTTGAGGTTCCAAACCTTAGTCACTTTGGAACCCTTTACGATGTGGGCTATATTACAGTAGAAATCTTTGACTAAGTGTTCATTGGCATCCACACAGTCATCTAAAAAGTGCTCCCAACCCACTCTCGTTCTGAACTGTCTATGCACGTCAGGGTTGTGGGGTAAAAGATCTCTGTCAATGAAACTTTGCCCCGGTATCAATTTTCTCACTGGCCACCACTCCCTAAATTTATGGTACGCCACCTGACTCACAAACCTATCCTCCAAAACTTCGGGTTTTCTAGTTCGGGCAATACCCCCAACCTGAGGCTCACCACTCTCAGCTACTTCCTCATCCCCTTGCACTTCCTTCTCACCTCCGTCTGCACCCTCCCCAGATAATGAAGCTGTGGGGGAGGTGGAGTATTCACCACTGCCAGCTGCTGAGCCCTCAGACGACTCAGTAGAAACATGCCCTGGTGCTTGGGCAGTGGGTGATGAGAGAGGGGTGTCATCTGTCAATCTTAAACTTGAGTAGAAATGTGTTGGTGCTGAGTCTGAGGAGATATCTTGGGAGGGCAGATACTCACTCCCCGATAGATCACAGGCTCTATCAGCTGCCTTAATTGCCTTTCTCATCTTCTTTATGTTTTGACGAGCCGAGGGAGTGAGTTTAACCAATCTCTGCTTCCCTCCCCGGGAGAAATCACCTCGGCCGGGTTGTTTTGAGCCTTTCCCTCATTGTTTAACCATTGTCTGTAAACACAAACATCTAACTTGTTAGTATCAATAGAAGTAGTGAAACATATGTGCATAATGAATTGCAGAACGTAAGCAGACAGTTGCAGAAACTGTCCAGTGTGGATTGCACAAAATGGAGTGCGGCCGCACTGGGACCACCATGGACCACACAAAAACAACCGCGGTCCGCACATGGGTGGGGCTCAGGATACCCAGCCTCTGAATCTGACCACTGCGAACCATACAAAAGGCTACTGCAGCCGCACTGGGCTAGTGCAAACTACACAAAATGCAGTGTGACCGCACTAGGCAAAAGTCATCTTGCAGAAGTTTATCACACGGTCCGCACAAAGTGGTACTACGGACCGCACTAGGGCATCGCGGTCTGCACAAACACGACCGTGGTCCGCGGAGGGTGCCGAGATATGGCACTGAGTTAGGGTTCCTAATTTTTGCTTTTTAGTTCAACCTTTTACCTAATTAGGGTCCCTACTCAATTACCCAGCACATTTTACTCACTAAGTCCAAAAGAATCATTTAAACTAAACTAACCTAAAAATTGAACTAATTATGGAAAGAAGAGGAAAAAAAATTCAGAAAAAATGAAAATTAAACAAAGTCACAAAATTAAACTAAGAAAAGTTGAGTGAAATATTACCAGATATAGAGATGGAATGAATCAACACAATGCAAACATGCTACTACGATCAAAGGAGAATTATGAACAGTGAATATGAGCTCTGAGGTTCAATTTCTTGAAAAGTGTAAAAGGGGGTCCCTGGGGTCTATTTATAGAAAAAACCCTGGGGCCCATTTTCACCTACCAGTATGACCGCACAAAATGGACAACGGTCCGCACTGGGCTGTTCAAATCAAACCTGATAAGGCAGGCCTCTACGGTCCGCAGAAAATGAATCGCGGTCGTAGAGCTTCACCGCGGACCGCACAAAATGCCATGCGGCCGCGATGGAAAACTTCAGAGAGTCCTCACATTGGTCACACCAGTGTGGACCGCACAAAATGTGGTGTGGCCGCACTGGCAACTTTAGAGACTTGTTCAATTTTTCCATCATGCCTTGTACTGCATCAACACAACCCTGTAACATCTCACAATTAGTGAGCCCAAAAGTCAATCCTATACTACAAATAAAATCAAAGAAAACAAGAAGAAAAAGACATGGGTTTCCTCCCAAGAAGCGTCTGATTTAACATCCCGGCACGACGCATGTTACCATCACATCATTTGAGATGAAGGAGCGCCACCACGTTGCTATCATCAAACTTTCCAAGATAATGCTTGACCTGGTGCCCATTAACTCTAAAAACTTCACCATTTTTGTTCTTTAGATCAAGAGCACCAAACGGGGTCACAAACACAACTTCAAATGGCCCACTACACTTTGATTTAAGCTTTCCCGAAAGCAGACGTAACCGACAATTGAACAAGAGAACCAAATAACCAACTTTGAACTCCTTTCCATGAGCATATTTGTCATGAATGTACTTCATCTTGTCCTTATACAAGGACGAACTGGAGTAGGCATGGAATCTAAATTCATCAAGTTCATTGAGTTATTCAACACGAAGATTAGCTGCAACATCCCATTCAAGGTTCAACTTCCTCAAAGCCCACATGGCCTTGTGCTCTAACTCAACCGGAAGATGGCATGCTTTCCCAAATACCAATCGATACGGAGACATCCCAATAGGAGTTTTGTAAGCCGTCTGATAAGCCCATAGAGCGTCATCCAACTTCTTCGACTAGTCGGTCCTATTTGCATTGACCATCTTTGACAAGATACTATTGATTTCTCTGTTGGAGACTTCCACTTGAACACTAGCTTGAGGATGATAAGGGGTCGAAACCATATGATTGACACCATACTTGAAAAGCAATGTGTCGAAAGCTTTATTGCAAAAGTGAGACCCCTCATCACTAATAATCGCACGAGGAGTGCCAAACCTTGTGAAAATGCTCTTTTTAAGAAATGCAACAACACTCCGGACTTCATTGCTAGGCAAAGCCATGGCTTCAACCCATTTGAGATATAGTCAACTGCCACGAGAATGTAAGTATTCCCACAAGAGCTAACAAATAGACCCATGAATACGATGCCCCAAATATCAAAGATATCCACTTCAAGAATGGTATTGAGAGGCATCTCATCCCTTTTTGAAATTCCGCCCGCTCTTTGACAATCGTCACACCTCTTCACAAAATCACCCGCATCTTTGAACAAGGTGGGACAATAGAATCCACAACTAAGGACTTTCGAGGCGATCCTCACCCCACCATGATGGCCACCATAGGGTGAAGAATGGAAAGCCTCTAAGATACTCAATTGTTCTTCCTCCGGGACACATCTACGAATCACACCATCTGTGCAAATCTTGAACAAGTATGGCTCATCCCAATAGAAATCCAAACTATCCCGCTTGAGCTTCTTCCTTTGGTTAGAAGAGAGCTCATACGAGATTACTCCAGTCACAAGGTAATTGGCAACATCGGCAAACCATGGCATATCATTCATTGACACCGCAAGGAGTTGTTTGTCGGGAAATGAATCATTGATCTCAAGGCCATAACAAGGCTCCACTCCTCCTCCAAACGGGATAAGTGGTCCGCCACTTAGTTCTCACTACCTTTCCGGTCCATAATTTCTAGATCAAACTCTTGAAGTAGTAACACCCATCGCATCAATCATGTTTTGGAGTCTTTCTTTGTCATCAAGTACCTAAGGGCGGCATGATCAGTGTGCACTATAACTTTGGCCCCCATAAGATATGGTCAAAACTTTTCCATCGCAAACACTATAGCCAACAACTCTTTTTCAGTGACTGTATAGTTCCTTTGAGCCTCATTCATGGTCTTGCTTGCATAGTACACCGGATAAAACATTTTGTTAACCCTTTGACCCAAAACAACCCCAACCGCCACGTCACTTGCATCACACATGAGCTCAAAAGGCAAGCTCCAATTTGGTGCGGTAATGATAGGGGTAGTGGTCAACTTAAGCTTGAGAAGCTCGAATACTTGCATACATCCCTCATCGAACACAAACTTTGTATCCTTTTCTAGCAACTTGCACAAGGGGTGTACCACTTTTGAAAAATGTTTTATAAACCTCCGGTAAAAACCCGCGTGCCCAAGAAAACTACTCACCCCTTTGACAGAAATGGGGGGAGGAAGCCTTGAAATCACCTCTATCTTGGCTTTGTCAACTTCAATTCCATGCTTTGAAATTTTGTGACCCAACACTATACCCTCTTCAACCATGAAATGGCATTTTTCCCAATTGAGTACGAGGTTTGTGTCTTCATATCGGGCAAATACTCTATCCAAATTTCTCAAATATTCTTCAAAGGAATCACCAACCACGCTGAAATCATCCATGAAGACCTCCAATATATCTTCCACCATGTCGGTGAAAATAGCCATCATGCATCTTTAGAATGTCGCCGGAGCACTACATAATCCGAATAACATCCGAGAGAAACCGAAGGTTCCATATGGACAAGTAAAGGTGGTCTTCTCTTGGTCCTCCAGGGCAATTAAGATTTGATTATACCCCGAGTACCCATCCAAAAAGCAATAAAAAAGCACGCCCCGCGAGACGATCAAGCATTTGGTCAAGGAATGGCAATGGGAAATGGTCCTTTCGGGTCACCATGTTTAGCTTCCGGTAGTCCATGCTTCCGAGTAGGAATACGTTCATTGTTGTCATTGGTCACCACAGTCATACCACCCTTCTTCGGTACACATTGCACCGGAGAAGTCCATGAGCTATCAGAAATGGGGTACACAACCACAACATCCAACCATTTGATCACCTCTTTCTTCACCACTTCTTGCATAGCCTCGTTCAATCTTCTTTGATGCTTCAAGGAAGGCTTTGCATCATCCTCCAAGATAATTTTATGCATACAAAATGCGGGGCTTATTCCCCAAATGTCAGCTAGAGTCCATCCAATTGCCTTTTTCCACTTTTTAAGCACCGCCGAAGTGGCCTTAACCTGCATGTTAGTAAGGCAAGAAGAAAGAATAACTGGTAAAGTAGAGTTTGAGCCCAAGAATTCATACTTGAGGTGTGGAGGAAGTGGTTTCAACTCCAACAATGGTGGCTCCTCAATTGATGGTTTTGTTGGTGGAGTTTTCCGGTTTTCAAGATCCAAAGACAATTTTCTAGGCTCATAGGAATAAGAGCCTATCTCATGTAAGGCATTCACGCACTCCACTCTACTTGCATACTCATTGACATCAAGATTTAATAGCACGACCTTAAGAGGATCCTCCACATTGATCATAGCACTTGTATCATCCACAATCACAACTGTGACAAGGTCTACAAATGAGCACACCTCAGTGCTATTAGGCTGCTTCATAGATTTACAAACATGGAAAACGACCTTTTCATCTCCCACTCGGAAAGTGAGCTCGCCCGCTTCAAAATCAACCAAAGCCTTCCCCGATGCAAGGAAAGGTCTGCCCAAGATAATAGAGACCTCATAGTCCATTTCACAATCCAAAATGACAAAGTCGGCCGGCAAAAAGAATTCTTCCACCCGGACAAGCACATCATCAATAATGCCCAAAGGTCGCTTCATCGATCGATCCGCCATTTGAAGTCTCATTGAGGTTGGCCTAGGTTGCTCGATACCCAAAGTTTTGAAAACCGAGTAGGGCACTAAATTGTTACTAGCTCCCAAGTCACATAGAGCCTTGGCAAAATCCGCACTCCGAATGGTGCAAGGAATGGTGAAAGCACCGGGATCTTCAAGCTTTGGGGCCATTGAATGCACTATAGCACTAACTTGGTGAGTCATCTTTATAGTTTCACAATCCATAGAACGCTTCTTTGTAACCAAGTCTTTCATGAATTTTAAACTGATTATCATTCTTGTGCTTCGCGAGCCTTTGAGGATAAGGTGGAGGTGGTCTTGGCAAAGAAGCCTTGGCTTTTGGCACAACCGGCTCTGGCATGTCAATTATGTGTTCCCTAGACGGGTTCACATCATTTTGGGTTTCCACCTCGACTTCTTCAATATCAATCCTCACTTCATTGTTCATATTTTCATCAACCACATCTTCAACTACCAAAGGGACTTCGTCATCTTGCAACTCAACATCATCATCCACGACTTGCTTTTGCTTAGAGGCATTCACATCACCGCCTCCCCCACTTCTTGTTGTGACCGCCATAACATGATTGTTCCCACCCTTTGGGTTCACTACCGTATCACTTGGTCGAGCACCCTTCGGGCGAGTATTCAATGACTGAGAGATTTGGCCTAATTGCACCTCCAAGTTTCGGATAGAGGTGTTGTGAGAAGCTAACTGTGCATCCGAATTCGCATTCCTCTTCTTCATCTGCTCGAACATCATTTCAATTCTGCTCAAATCATTACCAGAAGAACTAGGACCTTGAGAAGGGAAAGGGGTGGATTGTTCGGTTGTTGGTACATTGGGGGCCTTTGAAAGCCTTGCCCTCGGTTGCCTTGCTTTCCATTGTTTTTCCACCTGCCTTGATTGTTGTTGTTGCCCCAATTGTTGTTATTTCCATTCCAATTGACTTGGTTGTTGTTTTGATTACCCCAATTGTTGTTTTGGTTGTTGTTGTTCCAATTGCCTCCACTTTGTTGTTGATTGCCCCAATTTCCTTGGGGTCGCCATTGTTGGTTTGAAGAGTTGCCTCTATTGTCTTGATAGTTGTTGACATATTGTACCTCTTCACTTTGGTCATCATAACCATCATTTTGACACCCATCGTATTCATCAACAAATTGCTTAGAATTTCCTTGATTTTGTTGCCTCATTTGCCTTCTCTTGTTGACACCCTCCATGACATTCACTTGGCGAGGATTCTGAACTTGTTGCAATTGTGCCTTAGCCGATTGATTCATCATGGTAGTAAGCTCAGTTATCGTTTTCCCGTGATCATGTAATTCCTTGTGCAAATGGATAACCATAGGGTGACTTTGAGGCACATTTGCTCTACTCTGTCATGCTGAAGAAGTGTGTCATTTCATTAAGTACATCACATGCCTCCTCATAAGAAAGCTTCATAAAATTTCCCCCGGTAAATTGGTTAACAATGCATTGATTTGTAGTATTTATGCCCCGGTAGAAGGTTTGTTGGATCATGGCCTCGGTCATGTCATTATTTGGGCACTCCTTCACCATCGTTCTATACCACTCCCAAATTTCATGCAAAGGTTCCGTTGGCTCTTGCTTGAAGGCCAATATCTCATCCCAAAGTGTCGCCATATGACTCGGTGAGATGAATTTGGCAATAAACTTATCCGCCAACTCATCCCAAGTTGTGATGAAATGATTGGGGAGTCTCTCGAGCCAGTCTAATGCCTTCCCCCGAAGTGAGAACGGGAAAAGTCTCAATCTCAGCGCATCCTCGGATACATTCGTCTACTTGCTCCCCCAACATGTATCTACGAACCTCTTGAGATGTTTGTAGGCATTTTGTTTGTAGGCATTTTGAAGTACCCACACTGCTCAAGTAAGGTCAACATCACATTGGTTATCTGAAAGTTGCCTGCCCGGATTCGGGGTGGGACAATAGCACTTGCGTAGCCCTGGTTCGGTAATACTCTGGGAGCCACTCTTGGATGAACCGGGGGAGGGTCTCGAATATTGTTATTTGGATTATCATTGGCATTCCGGCCTCTCCATTGACCTTGAGGTGCAAGAGGCACCTCATCTTGCGCAATATCATTTACCTCCTCCCCTGCTATCATGTTTCCAAGAGGGTCATTAGCATTGTTTAAAGCCATGTTGGTACCTGAGTAATTGTTGATACCCAATTTTTTCCTATATATTTTTATACTCAAAATACTTTCAAAATAGCATATGTATGCATATACAAGCATGCCCAAAGGCTTTGGTATTTTCCCAAATTTTTAAAGATTTTTAAAACCAATTTATGGCCTATTTTGCACTATAAAAACCCATAATTATTCCCAAAACTTGTCATTTTGGCGAATAATTTATTTTATTCTCGCATTTACATAAAATATAATTTACATGATTTTTGCATAATTTTACAAGTCGATTTGGTATTTTTAAACTAAAATTGCATGAAATTGCAATTTTAGCCTATTTCTCGATTTAATAGCATTCGTAATCACAAAATCATTTCTAATATTTTTAAATTAATACTTATGCATTTATTATTAACTCTGTATTTTTAATTTGATTTTTAAACACTATTTACTATTTTTTATAAAATCAAAATGGGGAAAATTGGCTATTTAAATTGCAGTCCCTTTTTATTTCAATTGTAGCCCAAATTGCACACTCAATTTCAACACCAATCCAACCTAATTCCGACCCAATTTCATTAATTACCCGACCCACACCCTATTAATATATAACCCGCTCGGATCCCCATTTTAAATCGTGGCCGTTGATTATTTAGATCAACGGTCCACGTTAGCCCCTTCCTTAATTAAACCCACAAGACCCCTAACCCTAAATCATTTACACAAATGAGCCGCCCTTGTATCCCCTCGTCTCTCAAAACTCTCTCAACCACCCTCTGAAACCCTAGCCCTCTCCGCTGATCTCCGACCTCGTTCCACCGGAAATCATGGCTTCCCAGGCCCTGTGTAATCTATATCTACCCCCACGTACCTCTATACTCCTTTTGCTCGAGGTTTCAGAGTCCGACCTTGAAGACCTTGACTCAGAATCTCTCCGATTCAGTTTCTATGGCCATTCCCGGCTCATCTCCGGCGAGTCCTAGCCCTATGAGTCCATCTCCGACTCAGGACCAGCCCGTTCCAGGCCTTTCTCATTTTTCTAGGGTTTTCTCTGAAACCCTAAGCCTTCGAGGTTTTCTTTGTTTCTCTCTAAGATCTACTTCAGATCCGTGCTATTTTCTAGGATTTTTAAGTATTTTTCACATCTTTTCGATTTTTTGTTTTCAAAACTGTTCATCTTCTCAAAACTTAGGGTTTCTGTGATTTCTACTTGTTCTAATGTGATTTCTCGCATTATTTGGCTTTGCTGTAATTCCTAAATGTTTTCACTATGATTTCTGCGTATTTTTCTTTATTGTAATTTCTCCTAGGGTTTCCGAGTAATTTCTTTACTGTATTTTTCTTTACTTAGGTTTCCATGAATATTTGTGTTCTTTGGACCTCCTGAGTTTTTTTTGCCTGATTTTATATGCTTTCGACTCTACACTTGACTTGTGGAAGAAACCCTAGATTTTGGAGAATTTTTTCAAACTACTTGTGTGCGATTGTTTGCTGCCTGCCTGATTTCAAAACCCTAATTCTCCAAACCCATCTCATGTTTCTGATTCTTGCTAAGCTTTGCAAGAGCTTTTTATTCCTCACATATCTATATTCTTCTATTTTGATCACATCACTACACTGTTTGTTTAATCTTAGCCCTGCATGTTTAAGTTTATGCATCTTTTATAGTCAAACATTTTCCTTTCAAAATAACCCTAATTTTGGTGGTTGATTTCCTATGAATCTATTTTGATTCTTTCTTTTTGACTGATTTGGACCTATTCTCTGACTGAATTCAATACTGAGCTCGAATCCCTAATTCCTTGATTTACTATGTGATTAGTGATTCTATTCTTGCCTTATTTGCTTAAAACCGTGTATCTTTCAAAACTTTATATGTATTTACCCTTTATTTTACAATTTATTCTTGATTCTTCTTTCCATAAATGAAACTCTGTTTTATTACCTTAAGTCTGATTCCTTAATTAAAGGAAGTCCTTTCCCTAATTGATTATGACTTGATACTAAGTTATTTTCTTGCCTTACTTACTGCTTACTTTCAAACTATAAAAACCCCCACCCCTTTTATTTCAAAAAAAAAGGAGGAACAACTGCAGGTTCACACTCACTAAACTCTTTCTTCTCTTCTCTGCTCTTCTCTGCTACTTGTTCTGATTGGGTTTAGCCGGCTGAAAGCCAAGGCTAAGCTATAGGATTCTATCTGCCCTACTTGCTTTACTGTTTGAGTTTGCAACTGGTATGTCCATGATTTAAATACCATCTCCAAACTACGTGTTTATTTACCCTTTTCATATGTCTGTTTATGTTCGACTTTCTTACATGATGTAGTTAAACTTCAACATGTTACATCCCTACCCCATATTCCCATGTCTTTGATTCTGTTATGCTTGTGTAAGTACTTTCCTGTACATCCCTTTCCCCAAGTCCCCGTGGCTTAACTCTGTTTGTTGGTACAAATGTTTTCATATCAATCCCTTTCCCTGAACCCCCTTTGTGTGTGAGTATTGTTTAGACTAGGGTGGCACTCTATTGCCATCCCTAGTTTAGAACCAGGTTGCTCTACACCTATACTCAAATCAGTCGCATTCCCTTAGCCCTGTTATGTGTTGAGCTTGACTCAAGTCTGGTGGTGTCCTAATCACCATATAGGCCTAAGTCTAACTTTCTAAAGTTTGCTCTCTTATTTGCTTGAACCAAGTAAAGGATTAGGGGTGTGCCAGTCCCATCCATGGCTAGGTATGACCACCCTTTGCTTTGGTCTCCTCTAATCCCCTCACTTTTACAATTATTCTTAGTTCTTTATGTCCTACCCCCTATGGTAAGCCACTCTTTGGGACCCTAGAGTTCCCTTTGAACTTGGATGCCTAAGGGTTGGTAATTCCACACATTGCACTATTCTACTCAATCTTTAAGGTGTAAGCATTGCCTGGGCTTCTTGAAAGCCGTTGGAACTTTGAAACACTCTAAGAGAAGGCCTTGGAATCTGGAGCCCGGATTTGGTAAAATACATGTGTTGGACATTAAGGTTGCTTTGGGCTTCCTCGGGTCCGTTTTAGTTTTGATGTATTTATTTTTTAGTTTTTCCCTTCCACTTTTGTAATAACTTTGTAATATTAGTAAAAGGGCGTGGGAGGGGTTTATGTTGTTTGCATCAGTCAATGAGTAGAAATCATGCCTATAGGACTTCAATATTGCAAATCATCTAGAAATCATGCCTATAGGACCTTAACGTTGCAAATCACTTAGAAACCATGCCTATAGGGTTTAATATTGCATACCATTCAGAAATCATGCCTATAGGATTTTGTATTGCAAGCATGATAGAAATCATGTCTATAGGAACTGCATATGCGTTAGGCAAACTGTAGGATAATTACGCTCATCTTTTACCAATGCTTTAACAACCCCCTTTAAAAATCGAAACGTAGATGTCATGCCTATAGGATTAATTGCAACTCGCTTGATCCGTTTAAGTAACAGCAGTCTGTCAATTGGTTCTTAACGTTCTTTAAGTAATGTTTTCAACAAAACTCTTTTGTAAACCATGTGTGCTTTCAAACTCTACAAATCTGCATTCTTTTCCATGAACAGTTTTTTTTTCTTAAATAGTTCTGCCTAAGCATTTTAATCAGTCCCTGAAACTGCCTTTAAAACAATTCTGCAACCAAATCCTTTTCTCAAAAATATTCCTGCCTTCAAAATTCTTGCATAACTCTTTTGCTTTTTCACTCAAACAGTTTGATGCTTTCGAAATCTGTACTTTCCTTTAAAATTCTTCTGCATCTGATTACCTCTTCTGAAATCAGTATTTTCTAAATCATTCGCCTAAAATACTTTTGATTTCTAACAAACCGGACCCGATGGGCTCAAATTAGACTTATTATCCAACTCTATATGTTAAACTAATTTGTCCACTGTCAGTTTTAATCTTAGGACCAAATCAATAACTGTAAGACATGCTAAAATAATTGCTATGTGATTTATGGGGTTTGTGTGAGCCTTTTGAGTATTTGTTTTATTTCCCACTTATCTGCTATTTGTTTTGATTGACGCCTAGTATTTTATCCTTTTGAAACTCCATATACGCCTCTACCCCTTTCTTTCCTTTAGGATTAAAAGTCAAAACACCCCGGGACTAATAGCTTGGGACGGGTACTAGCATGCAATAAGCAAAACGAGACTAATCGCGTTTAATACCTTGACGGGGTGGGAAGGGTAGAATATGGAGATGATGACCGATGCGCTAATATCACGTGCGACCCCTCTTCTGAGGAGTGATTGCTGGATATTGCATTGAAGTGATCCATATTATATTTAAACCTAGGACCCCTTTTCTCCTTCTTTAGTTATTGATGTTTTCTTAAATTAATGTTTCTTCAACTAAGCTTTCTCCTTTTAAAATCACTTGTGTCTTTCTTCTTTCAAAATTTTTCAACTTGTTATGTGCAAACTTTGCTTGTTTATTCCTACTCTTCTTAAAGTCATAATTAAGCACGGTCGGGAACCACACTAGTGGATCTTGAGGGGTGTCTAACACCTTCCCCTCGAGATAATCTCATGCCCTTACCCGAACTCTGGTTTATCTTTCAAAAAAATCTTATCTTCTTTAAAAGTGTCCTAATGCACTATAATCATTAGGTGGCGACTCTTCAAATTCCATAACCCGTTTCCTCGGAAGGAAATAAGAGTTGTTTTGTCCATAATGTCGTAAACCCGATTTTGCTCTTTAGGAAAAAGGGAGGCGTCGACAGCATGGCGACTCTGCTGGGGACATGCTTTAAGGCTTTTACCATTACGTTCTTTTTATGACTTTATTGCTTCTTTTATTACCTTTATTTCCTGTTTTTAATCATTTCTCCATGAATACTAACTTGACTCTTCGTGTTTTCTTTTCCTTTAATTGCTTTCCCCTTTACTGCTTTACCATTATCTCAATTCCATTTTCATTTTCGTGCATTCATTGTAATCTTTACTTTATGAACGTGAAAATACATGTAATTTGTTTCATTATTGTAATTGCATCTCTCAACATCATATCCCACTCGTGGCAAAACAAATCCTATAGCAACGCTTATAATGAGTGGTTGCGCCCTTCCGATATCATAACCCCTAAATGTGGCAAAGGCATATTTGCGGTAAAACCAGTCGATCAACGGTGTAGTCGACGGTTCCGCGCCTTTCCCTCTTGAGTTGTCCGCTCAAGGGTACCTTGTCTAGCACTTCAAAGTAGAAACCTTACTCTATTAAACTGTTCATGCATCATGGTCAAACTTAGCCGAGTCAGTTATGTTGTCCGCATAATGACTCATTAAGATAGCCTAAACCAAAGTCCATCAGGTTTCCTCGAAACCCAAACGGATACCTCCACGTTATGTGCATTTATTTGGAGAACTAAATGCCCTTTTGCTAATTATTGATTTAAATACTCGAGTCCGGTGGGGGTTAAGGGCCTAACATTTTGTTTTGCAGAAAATGAGGCACGAGGTCCCCAGATTCGGTATGGTATCCAACATCCACCCAAGGTTGCTAAGCTGGTGGGAAGATCTTCATGGTAGTGATCAAACCCTCGTCCGCAAGTACTTAGGAAATTTAACCTCACTTCTGGAAATCCAACCCAATAACAAGATCATTGAGGCTGCCACTTTGTTTTGGGATGGTGATCGATCAGTGTTCCGTTTCGGAGACTTGGAAATGACCCATCTGCTAGAAGAGATAGGGGGCCTAGCTGGTATCCCTTGGGAAACTCTGGGTTTGCTTATGCTGGAGAATCGCAAAAGTAGAGGCTTTCTTAAGATAATGGGACTCAAGAAAACCCCCGACCTTTCTTGCTTGAAGGACTCCTACATACCCTTCGACTTCTTATATGAGAGGTATGGCCACAGAAAGTCCTATCGCACCTACATGGACGAATTCGCCCTCACCTCTTTGGGGCATATACATAGAAGGGTGTTCGTGTTCATGTTTTGCTTCTTAGGCATGATAATTTTCCCTATGAAGAAGGATAGGATCCACACTAGACTAGCCATGGTGACCAAGACCTTAATGGAAGGAATTGACGGGCAGTCTTTCAGCATAGTACCTATGATCATCGCTGAATCTATCGAGCCTTGGGAAAATGTCAACAAGGGGCTCCGCACTTCGAGGGTTGTAATCTGATACTTCAACTTTGGCTTATAGAACACCTTCAGAAAGGCGACTACAGATAGGAAATCATACGCAGGGATTGGGATGACCACATCGCCTTTCATCACCCAAAGCGAATGAACTTCACACCCAACATGTCTGCTCAGCCAGAGGACACCAGTGGATGGGTAGAGCTGTTCGAGAATCTAAAAGTAGAGCAAATTCAGTGGATGTTCAAGTGGTTCCCAACAGGGGAGTTCATTATTCGTTCCCGAGATGCACCATTCCTCATACTCATTGGCCTGAGGGGAACTCACCCTTACTTCCCCCTCCGAGTCATGAGGCAAGCCGGAAGGAAATAAATCATACCCAGGATAGAGAAAATGAGTCATTTCAGGGCTGACTTTCAAGATGATGATAACCCGCACAGGTGTCATGCTCAGCATATGTGGCACTGCAAGCTCATTTTAGGGAAGGAGTCTATTGAACCAGACAGGTATCATGCCGGGTGTGTGCCGCACTACACAGGTTGGCTAGAAGATGATCACATTAGTTTGGGTCACCCGGGGTTTGTCCATGGTCATAAGCTTATCGATGAAAAGACTGCAGCAAAGGTTAAATACAATCAACTGCGCATAAGGATGCGAGAATGCGAGAACGAACATCGGGAAATACAGGAAGCCCACGAGATGCTGATCAACGAGTGGAAGGATATGGCTGTCAACGGCAACAACCGGCTGGTGTATCTGGAATGAGGCTTAGTGGAACTGGAAGGTAAATTTCTGAAGAGGATCGACGATTGTCACAATGCTGAGGGTAATGAAGGTGGGCACCTGGCCCCAGCTTACTTGCTGCTGGGACTGCGCGAGCTGGTGCAGCTGTACGAGGGAGGCAAGAGTACCGAATCTGGGGAAGGTCCTTCTGGGACCAAGTAGTAGGACTCTTATTTTCTGCTTTCATAATGTAATAAGGACATTGGCCATTAGTGATATTTTTATCATTCAGTTGTTTTAAGACTCGTCTTGTTTTTATCAATATAATGAGGCATTTAGCATTATAAGTTCTCCAAATTTAATTTGTCGCTAGGCTTACCTCGGGCACAATGAGGCACCCAAGTTAGGAAGCGATTTATATTTCAGCACAATGTGTTTAAATATTGCAATATTATTTATCAGAATCCGCGCTAACATTTTACCTTTTTGTTTGTTTTTCTTTTATTATTTTTATTCCCCTCCCCAAAGGTTAGTTCGCGCATTCTATCACCATCAACGTACTCAACAAGATCCAAGGGTCCTCCACCTCCTCCTCCTCCAAGTCCTACCAGAAACAGGAACAAAGGAAAAATGGGAGATACAAGTGCTAGAAAGGAAATCGAGGAAACCTCTCAGAACGCTTCAATCACTAAGGAAACTGCTGCTCATCTTGAGCAAACTTTGCTGAGATTTCAAGAAGGATTGGAACAAGTTCGAAACCTGGCAAGTCTGTCAATCACTCTTGCCGCTGCTGATGCCAACAACCAGAACCATACTACACCACCAGCACAACCCGCTCATGCCCAAGCCTGCAACACCTGGAACAACACTCCACTGCACGTTCCTGAAACACAAAATACCACAAAAGACCATAAAACTCCAATCTTTATGGACACCATGCTACATTACAGTTAGCCAATCGCCAGTGCAATCGAGACAGATGACAAGAGCTCCCTCATTCAGAATTTGGCCACTGAGATCAAGAAGTTGACTAGCCGGGTCCAAGATTTCGAAGGTAACAAAAGTGTTGAAGGGTTAAATTACGAAGATCTCTGTGTTCAGCCAGATGTTGAGCTCCTGGAAGGGTACAAACCTCCCAAGTTCGAACTATTCGATGGTACAGGTGATCCCAGGGTCCACATCAGAATGTATTGTGATAAGCTGGTAGGAGTCGGAAGGGACGAGAAGATTCGCATGAAGCTGTTCATGAGGAGTTTGAAGGGTGATGCTTTATCATGGTATATTAGCCAGGATGCAAAGAAATGGACTAGTTGGGTGAACATGGCATCTGACTTTATGGATCGGTTTAGGTTCAACAATGAGAACGCACCAGATGTGTTCTATATCCAGAATCTCAAGAAGAAGCCCACAGAGACCTTTCGCGAGTATGCTACTCGTTGGAGGTCAGAAGCTGCTAAGGTCAGACCGGCCTTGGAGGAAGAACAAATGAACAGGTTCTTCGTCCGTGCTCAGGATCCGCAGTACTACAAGAGGCTGATGCTAATAGAGGGCCAAAAGTTCTCCGACATCATCAAGTTGGGAGAAATAATCGAAGAAGGCATCAAAAATGGTATGGTCACTAACCTTGAGGCATTGCAAGCTACCAACAAGGATTTACAGTCTGGTGGCTCATCAAAGAAAAAGGATGTGAATTCTGTGATGGCTGCGCAAAGAAACAACTCCCCTATGAAGTACCAAACCTATCCCTCAACTCCACTCACATATCAACCTACCCTAAATTACCAAGCACCATCACCCACCTACCAAATTCCATCACTTGCTCCACCACCTACGTATGAACCCGCTTCACACAGATATTCCCAACCCGCACCTATATACCAAGCATATAACTCCCAACCTTCTCACTACCCATCACCTCCTACCCGTCAAAACTTCCCTCGACCTAGACCAAACTTCGACCGCAAACCTCCCAGACAATATACCGCCATAGCCGAGCCAATTGACCAATTATATCAAAAACTCAAGGCAGCTGGTTATGTTACCCCTATCCCAGTCGTAACTCCAGAAAATCCTTCCTAGTGGATCAACCCAAACAAGACTTACGCATACCATTCCGGGATGAAGGGCCATTTTATCGACGAGTGTCGCTCGTTGAAAGACAAGATTCAGAACCTGATTGACAACAAGATCATTATAGCAAAGGAGCTCGCTCCTAATGTCCGCAACAACCCTCTGCCTGACCATGAGGGTAGAGGCATCCACATGATCGAGATCGAAGATGATTAGGACCCCAAGAGGTCAATCGGGTTGATAGCTGAAGGAGACGAGCCTAAGAAGCCAATAGTTACTCTCAATCCCATTGTTGTCTAGATTCAGCCCTCTGAGGGCGATGTGGTAAATGTGTTCGTACCACTTGAGTTTGAAGCACCACCTTCAAAGGCGCCAAAACCAATTGAGTTTGAGTTCGGAGTTCCAAGGGCGCCTATGCCGTTTGAAGTTACTGTGTTACCTCCTAAGGCACCAATTCCAGTCTCCATGACAGACGTAACCCCATTCAAGACAAATGTTATACCTTGGGATTACACCGCTGAGGCTAGAAGGAAGGGAAAGACATATACTGGGGAAGCGATTGTCGCACAGGGCATGACCAGGACAGGCAGGGTATACAACCCGGAACACTTGGCTGAGTCCAGCAAGCAGGCCTCCGGGTGGGCTGTTGAAACTGGACCCGATAACCTTTGGAGGAAGGTACAGGCCAAAGAGTACTCGGTCGTCGAGCAACTGAACAAAACGCCAGCTCAGATTTCTATTCTGGCTCTTCTACAAAGCTCAGAGGCACATAAAATGCCCTAATAAAAGTACTGAGTGAAGCTTATGTTCCCAGCAACATAACAGGAGGCGAAATAGCAAACATGGTGGGGCAGGTACTGGAAAGCCATAAGATCACCTTTCATGAAGATGTATTACCGCCAGAAGGGCTTGGTCACAACAAAGCGTTGCACATCACTGCGCAATACGAGGATCACTTTGTCACCAGGATTCTAGTCGATGGGGGATCTAGTCTTAACATTTGTCTGTTGGTAACTCTCAGGACATTGGGTAAGGGATTGCACGAGATCAAAGACGGGGCTATCAATATCAAAGCTTTTGATGGATCTCAGAGGTCCACCATTGGAGAAATTAGCTTATGCCTGCAGATGGGACCCACCTGGTTCGATGTCGAGTTCCAAGTCATTGACGTACCAGCGTCCTACAATTTGTTGCTTGGACGACCCTGGATCCACGTTGCTGGGGCTGTGGCGTCAACTTTGCATCAGGCTATAAAATTTGAATGGAATCATCAGGAAGTAATCATTCATGGCGACGGTAGCAACCCTATATATAGTCGCCAGACCATCCCGATGATCGGAGGTAGAAGGAAAATCGGTGGAGAAACATACCATCACATCGAGCGAGTCAACGCCATAGACAAAGACAAGTGGTGGGATAACAAAATTGAGAGCATCCTGAATTGGAGCAGGTATGAACCCGGAAAAGGACTTGGCAAGAACCTGCAGGGTATCACCAAACCTATCAAGCTGAAGAAGCACGGTACCACTTTTGGCCTAGGGTATGAGTACACTTGGGAGGAGTTCAACCACTGGTCACCCCCATGGCGCGGACCATACCATCCGCTGGAGCACCCTATACCTCAGTTGGAGCAGGTTGTTCAGCCAGCCGACCCTTTGTACGGATCAGAGGAAGACGAGGCACTAGCAGCAATAAAGAACTTGTTTCTGGAAGATGATATGGATTGTTGTGTTATCTTCGAGGAGGGAGTGGAGGAAGGCCCTTCCATTCAAGCTATGAACCAAGGAGAGCACCTAGCCAATTGGTCAATCAGGACCACCAGTGCCCGGAGAGCCTTAGGGTAGCAAGGCTAAACGACGCATATGCATCACACTTTACTTTAGTTGATTTTACTTCTCCGCATTGTCTTTACTTTTGAAAAGAGCTCCAATGTTTTAAACGATTATAAAAAAGCATTTTCAAGTTTATCTTTACGTTTCGCTCTCATTTATTTTCTCTACCATTTACTTTATTTTACACAGCATTACTATTACATATCTTGATGATGAACCAACGACTGTGACTTGCAACGAGACAGTGCGACAAAGGGATATAGACTCAGAAGAGGATGAGATACCAGAAGAGGTTGTCGGGGAGGTCAAGAATTTCGAGAACAGGCCCAAGTCTAAATTAGACGAAACTGAGGTCATCAATTTGGGGAACGCAGAAAATGTCAAGGAAACACGTATCAGCGTACACTTGTCACCATCAGAAAAGGAAGAATACACAGAGTTTTTGAAAGAATATGAGGATATATTCGCTTGGTCGTATGATGATATGACCGGTCTCAGCACATCCATCGTGGCTCACAAGCTGCCGACAGATCCGGCATGCCTACCAGTCAAACAGAAACTCAGAAAGTTCAAGCCAGACATGAGTTTGAAAATCAAAGAAGAGGTCACCAAGCAAGTCAAAGCCAGGGTTCTCAGAGTAGTGGAGTATCCAACATGGTTAGCCAACGTTGTGCCGGTACCGAAGAAGGATGGGAAGGTTAGAGTCTATATCGACTACCGGGATTTCAACCGGGCCAGTCCTAAGGACGATTTCCCTTTACCAAATATACACATACTGATTGATAACTGCGCCAAACATGAGATCCAGTCATTCGTCGATTGTTTTGCTAGATACCATCAGATATGGATGGATGAAGAAGATGCAGAGAAAACGGCATTCATCACGCCGTGGGGAATGTACTGTTACAGAGTGATGCCGTTCGGTTTAAAGAATGTTGGTGCTACCTACATGAGAGCCATGACCACAATCTTTCATGATATGATACATAAAAAGATCGAGGTGTATGTGGACGACGTCATCATTAAATCCAGGAAAGGTGCAGATCACATGGGAGATTTGAGAAAATTCTTCAACAGACTGAGGAGATACAACTTAAAACTGAATCCCGCCAAGTGTGCATTCGGGCTCCCAGCCAGAAAGTTATTGGGTTTCGTTGTGAGTCGCCGGGGAATAGAATTGGACCCGTCAAAGGTCAAATCCATTCAAGAGTTACCACCGCCAAAGAACAAGAAAGATGTAATGAGTTTTCTGGGAAGGCTCAACTATATCAGCCGATTCATAGCTCAGTCCACTGTCATTTGTGAACCCATCTTCAAGATGCTAAAGAAGGATGCCGCCACTAAATGGACTAATGTTGTCAAAAGGCCTTCGACAGAATCAAGGAATACTTGTCGACACCGCCAGTCTTGGTTCTACCCGAGCCAGGGAGACCCCTATTGCTTTATCTTGCAGTGTTGGATGGGGCATTTGGTTGTGTTTTGGGACAACATGACGAGACGGGAAGAAAGGAACAAGCCATCTATTACCTCAGCAAGAAGTTTACCCCGTACGAGGCTCGGTATTCCTTATTAGAGCGCACTTGTTGCGCCCTAACCTAGGTGGCTCAGAAATTGAGACACTATTTCTGTGCTTACACCACTTATCCATATCCAGGATGGATCCATTGAAGTATATCTTTCAGAAGCCCATGCCTACCGGTAAGCTCGCCAAGTGGCATATACTGTTAAGTGAATTTGACATCGTTTATGTTACCCAGAAGGCAGTCAAAGGACAAGCCTTGGCAGATAACCTCGCCGAGAATCCTTTAGGAGGAGAATACGAACCTCTAAGGACGTATTTTCCTGATGAGGAGATAGCCTTCATAGGAGAAGACATTGCAGAATCCTATGACGGTTGGAGGACGTTTTTCGACGGAGCCGCAAATTTCAAAGGAGTTGGCATAGGAGCAGTCTTGGTATCAAAAATCGGTCAGCATTACCCGGTATCCGCCAAGCTCAGGTTCCCATGCACCAACAACATGGCCAAATATGAAGCCTGCATTCTAGGGATTAAACTGGCCATTGATATGAACGTTCAGGAGTTACTAGTAATCGGAGACTCGGACCTACTCATACGTCAGGTTCGAGAAGAATGGGCAACCAAGAATCCCAAGATACTCCCTTATCTGCATCACATACAGGAATTGAGAAAGAGGTTCAAGAAGACGGAATTCTAGCATATTCCCAGGGTACAGAATGAGTTCACCGATGCATTGGCCACTTTGTCATCTATGATTCAGCATCCAGATACAAACTTTATTGACCCCATCCAGGTCAAGATTCACGACCAACCAGCTTATTGTGCTCACGTCGAAGAAGAAGCCGACGGGAAACCTTGGTTCCACGATATCAGAAAATACCTGACAACAGGAGAGTACCCAGAGCTTGCCAATGCTACTCAGAAACGGACACTTCGGAGATTATCCAACAACTTCTTTCACAGCGGGGGAATCCTGTATAGGAGGACTCCCGATATGGGATTATTAAGATGTGTCGAGGCAAGAGAAGCAACCAAACTATTGGAGGAAGTGCACGCAAGGACCTGTGGACCGCATATGAATGGTTTCGTCTTGGCAAAGAAGATATTCCGAGTAGGATATTTTTGGATGACTATGGAAGCAGACTGCATCCAGTACGTCCGGAGATGCCACCATTGTCAAATATATGCAGATATGATAAAGGTACCTCCAAACGAGCTTACTGCAACAAGCTCACCATGGCCGTTCGCCGCTTGGGGAATGGATGTCATTGGACCAATTGAACCAGCCGCATCAAATGGGCACAGGTTCATCCTAGTGGCAATTGATTACTTTACTAAATGGGTTGAAGCAGCATCATACAAGGCAGTCACCAAGAAAGTAGTAGCAGATTTCGTCCGAGATCGTATGGTTTGTCGGTTCGGGGTTTCGTAATCAATCATCACTGACAACGGTTCTAATCTTAACAGCGATCTGATGAAGGCAATGTGTGAAACATTCAAGATTAAACACAAGAACTCTACGGCTTACAGACCTCAAATGAATGGAGCTGTAGAAGCAGCTAATAAGAACATCAAGAAGATACTAAGGAAGACGATCGAAAAGCACAAACAGTGGCATGAGAAGTTGTCATTCGCCTTACTGGGTTATTGTACCACGGTCCGCACATCAACTAGGGCCACTCCCTACATGCTGGTTTATGGTACAGAGGCGGTCATCCCCGCCGAGGTAGAAATTCCTTCCTTAAGGGTCATACAAGAAGCAGAATTAGATGATGCAGAATGGGTCAAGAGTCGCTACGAGCAGTTAGCCCTCATAGACAGAAAAAGAATGAACACTGTTTGTCATGGTCAATTATATCAGAACAGAATGTCCAGAGCCTTCAACAAGAGAGTCAAGCCAAAGAAGTTTACACCAGGACAGCTGGTGTTGAAGAAGATATTTCCATATCAAGATGAAGCCAAAGGGAAATTCTCTCCTAATTGGCAGGGTCTGTATATGGTGCATCGTGTTCTAACCGGAAGAGCCCTTATTCTCACGGAAATGGACGGAGAAGTCTGGCCGAAGCCTATCAACGCAGACGCAGTGAAGCGATACTACATTTGATCATATGTTTTTCCTTCATGATGTATTTTGAACTACGCCTGACCTGATTCTCGTTTAAGAGGGGATACGTAGGCAGCCCTATGGGTTCGGTCATACTTTAATAAAAATCCCATTTTTCCCCGCTATGGGAACTGGGGCAGAATTTTGAGGAGGACCCTCAAAATTCCGAAGCCAGTTTGTCAGCTTTCGCATCAGCACCAACCCAGAATTTTGAGGAGGACCCTCAAAATTCTGGAGCCAATCCGCGTTCGATCGTGCAGCACAGCCGTCAACAACGCCAGCCCAGTAAACTGGGGTAGAATTTTTGAGGAGGACATCAAAATTCCGGAGCAAGCGAGTTTGCCGTGTCTTGAACCACGTTGCAGTGGTTGGTTCATCCCGAAATAAAATTATTCTTTTTACCTATATATACATGCACTTGCCTATATTCACTAGCTCATGCCCGAATATCATTTGGATCGCATCGTTTAGCAACGCTGCCCCAATGATACGCAACAGTAAGAGCCGGAGGATACGAACTAACCTCCCCCTATAAAACTCACAATTTTTCTTTGGATGCAGGAATTCAGGCAACGAATCAATGTATATTTGCTCTTCAAAATCAAAAACCCTCCAGAGGGTCACTATCCACATTCGACACTCCCCAGTAGTCTTAATAGTGCAAACCGCCCACCAGAATTCAGGCCGCAAAAGCAAAACGCACCCACTCTTTAGAGTCGAAACTCTCAAAGCAATCACTCATTTCGCAAAAGTCTACTATCTACACCCAGCATTTCCCAGCAGTCATGATAGCGCAATCATCTATCAGCTAAGAGAACTTACTACTATCGTTTCTTTACATTTCTGCATTGCATAAGGCTACTTGCTGCCTTTCGAGACTAAGCTCTGTCTCCATCTGCATTTTGCATAAGGCTACTCTCTACCTTTCGGGGTTAAGCTCTACCTCTATATTGCATAAGGCTAGCTATCTGCCTTTCGAGACTAAGCTCTGTCTCCATCCGTATTTTTCATAAGGCTACTCTCTGCCTTTCGAGGTTAAGCTCTACCTCCATATTGCATAAGGCTAGCTATCTGCCTTCCGAGACTAAGCTCTGTCTCCATTTGCATTTCTGCATAAGGCTACTCTCTGCCTTCTGAGGTTAAGCTCTACCTCCATATTGCATAAGGCTATCTATCTGCCTTCCGAGACTAAGCTCTGTCTCCATCTGCATTTTGCATAAGGCTACTCTCTGCCTTTCGAGGTTAAGCTCTACCTCCATATTGCATAAGGCTAGCTATCTGCCTTCCAAGACTAAGCTCTGTCTCCATACGCATTTTGCATAAGGCTACACTCTACCTTCCGAGGTTAAGCTCTACCTCCATATTGCATAAGGCTATCTATCTGCCTTTCGAGACTAAGCTCTGTCTCCATCCTGCATGGCTGAAATATCGCCACTTTATTTAAATTCTCGCTTCGGCTGAAATATCGCCTCCCGCTTTTTTAAATTCTCGCCTTGGCTGAAAAATCGCCACCTTTGCATTCATTCGGCTGAAAGATTGCCACCTTCTCATGGGCTGAAAAATTTCCAACTTATTCAAAGGCGTCATAGTTCGGAGGCACCATCTGCATAGCCCGAGAACATCATTTCATGGCCTGTGAATCTTTATTTTATGTGCTTCATGTCCCAGGACATCATAGTCTGAGGACGTCATCCTAACCGTCCAAAGACAACATTCATGGTCCAATGGGAACTTGCATCACGTTTAAATTACGCAAATATATATGCACATCACGCACTTGCAGGTATTCCGGCTGGCTCACGGCTGTCTCAGCGATCCCGCTCCAGTTCTCCGCAGCCTGTCCGATTCCAAGCACCCTCTCAAACCTGACCGTCGCGACCGTTCGTTTAAATTTCCATCGGCATATTCCGTCAATGGTTCCTGAACTACATGTGGCCTGATTCTTGTAAAACCAGGGATATGTAAGCAGCTCAGAAACCAGAGCACGGTCAAAAATTCTTTTACAATCGCCGTTTCCGGTCAAAATTGGCCATCTTGTCTTTACCCGACAACTCTTTCATCCTCCTCGGGTAAAGAGGGGCAGCTGTTAATACCCAATTTTTCCCTATGTATTTTTATACTCACAATACTTTCAAAATAGCATATGTATGCATATACAAGCACGCCCAAAGGCTTTGGTATTTTCCCAAATTTTTAAAGATTTTTAAAACCAATTTATGGCCTATTTTACACTATAAAAACCAATAATTATTTCCAAAATTTGTCATTTTGGCGAATAATTTATTTTATTCTCTCATTTACACAAAATATAATTTACATGATTTTTGCATAATTTTACAAGTCCATTTGGTATTTTTAAACTAAAATTGCATGAAATTGCAATTTTAGCCTATTTCTCGATTTAATAGCATTCGTAATCACAAAATCATTTCTAATATTTTTAAATTAATACTTATGCATTGCTTATTAACTCGGTATTTTTAATTTGATTTTTAAACACTATTTACTATTTTTATAAAATCAAAACGGGGAAAATTGGCTATTTAAATTGCAGTCCTTTTTTATTTCAATTGTAGCCCAAATTACACCCTCAATTTCAACTCCAATCCAACCCAATTCTGACCCAATTTTATTAATTACCCGACCCACACCCTATTAATATAACCCGCCCGGATCCCCATTTTAAATCGTGGTCGTTGATTATTTAGATCAACGGTCCACGTTATCCCCTTCCTTAATTAAACCCACAAGACCCCTAACCCTAATTCATTTACACAAATGAGCCGCCCTTGTATCCCCTCGTCTCTCAAAATGCTCTCAACCACCCTTTGTAACCCTAGCCCTCTCCCCTGATCTCCGACCTCGTTCCACCGGAAATCATGGCTTCCCAGGCCCTGTGTAACCTATATCTACCCCCACGTACCTCTATTCTCCTTTTGCTCGAGGTTTCAGAGTCCGACCTTGAAGACTTTGACTCAGAATCTCTCCGATTCAGTTTCTATGGCCATTCCCGGCTCATCTCCGGCGAGTCCTAGCCCTGTGAGTCCATCTCCGACTCAGGACCAGCCCGTTCCAGGCCTTTCTCATTTTTCTAGGGTTTTCTCTGAAACCCTAAGTCTTCGAGGTTTTCTTTGTTTCTCTCTAAGATCTACTTCAGATCCGTGCACATCTTTTCGATTTTTTGTTTTCAAAACTGTTCATCTTCTCAAAACTTAGGGTTTCTGTGATTTCTACTTGTTCTACTATGATTTCTCGCATTATTTGTCTTTGCTGTAATTCCTAAATGTTTTCACTATGATTTCTGCGTATTTTTCTTTATTGTAATTCCTCCTAGGGTTTCCAAGTAATTTCTTTACTGTATTTTTCTTTACTTAGGTTTCCATGAATGTTTGTGTTCTCTGGACCTCCTGAGTTTATTTTTTGCCTGATTTTATATGCTTTCGACTCTACACTTGACTTGTGGAAGAAACCCTAGATTTTCGAATTTTTTCAAACTACTTGTGTGCGATTGTTTGCTGCCTGCCTGATATCAAAACCCTAATTCTCCAAACACATCTCATGTTTCTGATTCTTGCTAAACTTTGCAAGACCTTTTTATTCCTCGCATATCTATGTTCTTCTATTTTGATCACATGACTACACTATTTGTTTAATCTTAGCCCTGCATGTTTAAGTTTATGCATCTTTTATAGTCAAACATTTTTCTTTCAAAATAACCCTAATTTTGGGGGTTGATTTCCTATGAATCTATTTTGATTCTTTCTTTTTGACTGATTTGGACCTATTCTCTGACTGAATTCAATACTGAGCTCGAATCCCTAATTCCTTGATTTACTATGTGATTAGTGATTCTATTCTTGCCTTATTTGCTTAAAACCGTGTATCTTTCAAAACTTTATATGTATTTACCCTTTATTTTACAATTTATTCTTGATTCTTCTTTCTATAAATGAAACTCTGTTTTATTACCTTAAGTCCAATTCCTTAATTAAAGGAAGTCCTTTCCCTAATTGATTATGACTTGATACTAAGTTATTTTCTTGCCTTACTTATTGCTTACTTTCAAAGTATAAAAACCCCCACCCCTTTTATTTCAAAAAAAAAGGAGGAACAATTGCAAGTTCACACTCACTAAACTCTTTCTTCTCTTCTCTGCTCTTCTCTGCTACTTGTTCTGATTGGGTTTAGCCGGCTGAAAGCCAAGGCTATGCTATAGGATTCTATCTGCCCTACTTGCTTTACTGTTTGAGTTTGCAACTGGTATGTCCATGATTTAAATACCATCTCCAAAATGCGTGTTTATTTACCCTTTTCATATGTCTGTTTATGTTCGACTTTCTTACATTATGCAGTTAAACTTCAGCATGTTACATCCCAAACCCATATTCCCATGTCTTTGATTCTGTTATGCTTGTGTAAGTACTTTCCTGTACATCCCTTTCCCCAAGTCCCCGTGGCTTAACTCTGTTTGTTGGTACAAATGTTTTCATATCAATCCCTTTCCCTGAACCCCCTTTGTGTGTGAGTATTGTTTAGACTAGGGTGGCACTCTATTACCATCCCTAGTTTAGAACCAGGTTGCTCTAAACCTATACTCAAATAAGTCCCATTCCCTTAACCATGTTATGTGTTGAGCTTGACTCAAGTCTGGTGGTGTCCTAATCACCATACAGGCCTAAGTCTGACTTTCTAAAGTTTGCTCTCTTATTTGCTTGAACCAAGTAAAGGATTAGGGGTGTGCCAGTCCCATCCATGGCTAGGTATGACCACCCTTTGCTTTGGTCTCCTCTAATCCCCTCACTTTTACACTTATTCTTAGTTCTTTAAGTCCTACCCCCCTATGGTAAGCCACGCTTTGGGACCCTAGAGTTCCCTCTGAACTTGGATGCCTAAGGGCTGGTAATTCCACACATTGCACTATTCTACTCAATCTTTAGGGTGTAATCATTGCCCGGGCTTCCTGAAAGCCCTTGGAACTTTGAAACACTCTAAGAGAAGGCCTTGGAATCTGGAGCCCAGATTTGGTAAAATACATGTGTTGGACATTAAGGTTGCTTTGGGCTTCCTCGGGTCCGTTTTAGTTTTAATGTATTTATTTTTTAGTCTTTCCCTTCCACTTTTGTAATAACTTTGTAATATTAGTAAAAGGGTGTGGGAGGGGTTTATGTTGTTTGCATCAGTCAATGAGTAGAAATCATGCCTATAGGACTTCAATATTGCAAATCATCTAGAAATCATGCCTATAGGACCTTAACGTTGCAAATCACTTAGAAATCATGCCTATAGGGTTTAATATTGCATACTATTCATAAATCATGCCTATAGGATTTTGTATTGCAAGCATGATAGAAATCATGTCTATAGGAACTGCATATGCGTTAGGCAAACTGTAGGATAATTACGCTCATCTTTTACCAATGCTTTAACAACCCCCTTTAAAAATCGAAACGTAGATGTCATGCCTATAGGATTAATTGCAACTCGCTTGATCCGTTTAAGTAACATCAGTCTGTCAATTGGTTCTTAACGTTCTTTAAGTCATATTTTCAACAAAACTCTTTTGTAAACCATGTGGGCTTTCAAACTCTACAAATCTGCATTCTTTTCCATGAACAGTTTTTTTTTCTTAAATAGTTCTGCCTAAGCATTTTAATCATTCCCTGAAACTGCCTTTAATACAATTCTGCAACCAAATCCTTTTCTCAAAAATATTCCTGCCTTCAAAATTCTTGCATAACTCTTTTGCTTTTTCACTCAAACAGTTTAATGCTTTCGAAATCTATACTTTCCTTTAAAATTCTTCTGCATCTGATTACTTCTTCTGAAATCAGTATTTTCTAAATCATTCGCCTAAAATACTTTTGATTTCTAACAAACCGGACCCGAGGGGCTCAAAGTAGACTTATTATCCAACTCTATGTGTTAAACTAATCTGTCCACTATCAGTTTTAATCTTAAGACCAAATCAGTAATTGTAAGACATGCTAAAATAATTGTTATGTGATTTATGGGGTTTGTGTGAGACTTTTGAGTATTTGTTTTATTTCCCACTTATCTGCTATTTGTTTTGATTGACGCCTAGTATTTTATCCTTTTGAAACTCCATATACGCCTCTACCCCTTTCTTTCCTTTAGGATTGGAAGTCCAAACACCCCAGGACTAATAGGTCGGGACGGGTACTAGCATGCAATAAGCAAAACGAGACTAATCGCGTTTAATACCTTGACGGGGTGGGAAGGGTAGAATATGGAGATGATGACCGATGCGCTAATATCACGTGCGACCCCTCTTCTGAGGAGTGATTGCTGGATATTGCATTGAAGTGATCCATATTATATTTAAACCTAGGACCCCTTTTCTCCTTCTTTAGTTATTGATGTTTTCTTAAATTAATGTTTCTTCAACTAAGCTTTCTCCTTTTAAAATCACTTGTGTCTTTCTTCTTTCAAAATTTTTCAACTTGTTATGTGCAAACTTTGCTTGTTTATTCCTACTCTTCTTAAAGTCATAATTAAGCACGGTCGGGAACCACACTAATGGATCTTGAGGGGTGCCTAACACCTTCCCCTCGAGATAATCTTAAGCCCTTACCCGAACTCTGGTTTATCTTTCAAAAAAATCTTATCTTCTTTAAAAGTGTCCTAATGCACTATAATCATTAGGTGACGACTCTTCAAATTCCATAACCCGATTCCTCGAAAGGGAATAAGAGTTGTTTTGTCCATAATGTCGTAAACCCGATTTCGCTCTTTAGGAAAAAGGGGGGCGTCGACAGTAATGACACAAACAAGTAAGTAACAAAGAAGGAAAGAAGAACAATACGCAAAACTAACTAAATAGATAGCCAAAACCGTTAGCTCCCCGGCAACAGCGCCAAAACGTGACCGCTACCTACTCCGCACTACTAAAAAGTAGGAAGAGAGGGTCGCAATAGCTTTTACCCGATTTGTGGGTCGGGATCGTTTTCCACAGGGAGCTAGAAATGGATTCGAGTATCTATTTAGATTGGGATTGTGTAATTGTTCCAACTATCACTTCCAATCATTTTTGGTTTTTCTTCAACAAACTACTATTATCAACTACTAATTATAATTGTAACTAGATTATGCTAAATGAGAATTGCTAAAAGTTGTATCTAATGGATAAAAAGGCACTAGGGTAGTGACTTTCATGTAGGTGGCTAATTGACGTGTAATTGCTTCTAAGGCATGATTGACTTGATTGGAGAAATATGCTATAACCATTTCACGATTTTATCCACTCTCACAACTCTTGGTAGATAGAGTGATTTTGCCCAACTGACTTTCTCAAGACCAAATGGGGAGGCAAATTTGCTCAAGCAACTAGGGTTCAAGTCGGGTAATTTCTCTCTCGAGGTTTAACCCTTTAATTGGGACTATCAATTCTCTTGAGTCCATCCCAATTCCTTGTTGGATTAATTTTGGAGACTTAGGTTCTCTTTCTCAAGAAGAGCCAAGTCAACTTAGCACAAACCAGTGTTTGTAACCACCAATTCATAAATTAAACCATAAAATTGACCCAAATAACAAACACCCATAGTCAATCTAACCTTAAATCACAACACCCATCAATTACCCACACTAGGGTTGAGCCACAACCCTAGCTAATGGGTTTAGCTACTCATGCTTGAAGAGAAAAACAGAGAAATAGATGAAGATAAAGACATATTAATTAATTGCTAAAGTAAATACAAAGATTCATTGATAAAAACTAAGTAAAAATTCCCAAAATGGCTATAGATGGTCTTCTCACGAGCGCAGCTAATGTTTGATAATATCTGATAACCTAAAAATGGACAAAGATTCTATTTATACTAAGCTGGAAAAACTGAACAAAAATGCCCCTGCGGGGTCAGTGCGGACCGAACAAAATGGACTACGGCCGCACTATGCTCTTGACTCTTCAATTTCATCTCTCTGAACTCAGGCTCCGCGGACCGCGCAAAATGGACCGCGGCCGCGGAGTCTGCTAATGCGGTCTGCATAAACATGACCACGGACTGCGCAGCTTGAGCCTTGGCAATTTTCATCTCTCTGATCTTCGCTTCTGCGGACCGCACATAATGGTAGTGCAGCCGCGGAGCTTTCAGTGCGGACCGCACAATTTCCACTACGGTCGCACTGTTTTAACTTGATTTGCCAGTTCTCTGAATCTCCTTAGCGTGGACCGCACAAAGTGTAGTGCGGCCGCACTAGGTCTGTTTGTTCTGAGTTTGCCTTGTCTTTGGTACTTGTGCAGGTTTCACTCCTTTTGAGTCGATCTTTGACATCTTATTACTTTGTCGATCAAACATGCAATCAAGCACAACTTATGAGCCTTTTGGGACTATTTTGTAACAATTTATAATCAAAATGTAAGCAAGAAAGAGCATGAAACACGTTAAAATCCCTAGTTATCACGCCCACTTGTATGAAGCCAATCCTGGATCAACTTGACCTTCTCCGAGGCATCTCAAACCAAATTCGTGCCTAATAACTTTGCCTCTCCCAGCTCAAACAAACCAACTAGAGAATGACACTGTCTCCCATATAGGGCCTCATAAGGAGCCATTTGAATACTCGATTGGTAGATGTTGTTGTAGGCAAACTACGCAAGCGGCAAGAAACCCCAAACTCCATAACACAGGCACGAAGCATATCTTCCAATATTTGAATGGTGCGTTCGGAGTGTTTGTGCATCTGAGGGTAGAATGATGTACTCAACTTAACTAGTGTGCCTAACTCATGCTGTACAGCTCTCCAAAAACACGATGTAAACTGTGTCTAAGTCAGAGATGATGGATATCGGCATGCCATGAAGACGGAAAATCTCGCGAATATAGATCCTCTGAAGAATGCGTAGTTACTACCGGAATGAAATGAGCCGACTTGGTCAACCTGTCCACAATCACCCATACTGCATCAATTTTCTTTTGAGCCCGTGGGAGCCCAACAAAGAAGTCCATGGTAACATGCTCCCATTTTCACTCAGGAATCTCAAGTCTCTGAAGCAACCCACCTAGCTTATGGTGCTCAAACTTCACCTGCTAACAATTTAGGCACCAAGCTACATACTCCTCTTCCTCAAATCCTGATACATCTTAGCGGCACTTGGATGAATGGAGTACCACGAACTGTGGGCCTCCTAAAGAATCAACTCACGTAACCCATCCACATTGGGCATACATAATCGGCCCTGCATCCGCAACACATCGTCATCTTTGATAGAAACTTCCATGGCATCGCCTTAATGTACCATGTCCTTAAGGACAAACAAATGGGGTTCATCAAATTGACGCTCTCTAATGCGATCATACAAAGAAGACCGAGAAACCACGCAAGCCAGAACACGACTGGGCTCCAAAACATCCAATCTAACAAACTGTTGGGCAAGGCTTGGACATCCAATGCAAATGGCCTCTTAACTGCTAGTAGATATGCTAAATTGACCAAGCTCTCTGTCTTTCGACTCAAGGCATCAACTACCACATTGGACTTCTCGGGAAGATATTGAATAATGATATCATAGCCCTTAAGAAACTCTAACCATCTTCGCTGCCGCAAGTTAAGATCCTTCTATTTGAACAGATGTTGTAGATTCAGGTGGTCAGTATAGACCTTATAAGGGACACCATACAAATAGTGTCGCCAAATCTTCAAGGCATGAACAATAGCCACTAATTCCAAGTCATGGACAGGATAATTCTTCTCATGAACTTTCAACTGTCTAGACGCATAGGCAATCACCCTACTGCCTTGCATCAATACCTCGCCTAGGACAATACGTGGTGCATCACAGTACAAAGTGTATGACCCTGAACCTGTCGGCAACACCAACACTAGGCTATAGTCAAAGCAATCTTAAGATTTTGAAAGCTTGCCTCTCACTCCTCGGACCTTCTAAAAGGAGTACCCTTCTAGAATAATATGGTCATATGTGTAGTAATAGAAGAGAACCCTCTATGAAATGATGGCAATACCCGGCCAAACCAAGAAAACTTTGGATCTCAATAGTTGTAGACGGTTTGTGCCAATTTTGCAATGCTTCAATCTTCTTCGGATCTACCTTGATCCTCTCACTCGACACCACATGACAAAAAATGCCACCAAATCAAACCAGAATTCACGCTTTGAAAATTTTGTGTACAACATCTTTTTCGTCAAGGTCTGGAGCACAATTCTCAAATGTTGATCATGATCCTCCCAGCTATGGGAGTATACCAAGATGTCATCAATAAACACAATGATGAATCAATCGAGATAAGGCTGGGATACACTATTCACCATATGCATGAATGTTGCTGGGGTGTGGCTAGCCCAAATGACATCACAAGGAACTCATAGTGATCATACCGAGTCCTAAAAGCATTCTTCAGAATATCCAGATCCTGAGTCTTTAGTTGATGATAACACGACCACAAATCAATCTTGGATAACATTTTGGAACCTTGTAGATGATTAAATAAGTCTTCAATGTACGGAAATGGATACATGTTCTTCACTGTAACCTTGTTCAACTGTCGATAATCAATACACGTGTGCATAGAACCATCTTTTTTCTTCACAAACATAACTGGAGCACCCCAAGATGACACACTAGGCTGAATGAAACCCTTATCAAGCAAATCCTGCAACTACTCCTATAACACCTTCAACTCCGTTGGGGCCATACGATATGGTGGAATAGAAATGGGTTGAGTTCCCGACAATAATTCAATACCAAAATTGATATCCCTATCGGATGGCATGCTAGAAGATCTGCCAGAAATACATATGGATAGTCTCTCACTACTAAACCGGACGCAAAGGTATGAGTATCAACACTGACATCTCTCACAAAGGCTAGATATGCATCACAACCCTTCTCAACCATCCGTTGTGCGTTAAGGAAGGACACAACCCTGCTAGGAACGTAATCCAAAGAACCTTTCCACTCCAACCACAATAAACCTAGCACAGCCAAATTCACAATCTTGGTATGACAACAAGTCCATTCCCAAAATAACATTAAAGTCTACAATACTGAGCAACAATAGATCAACTCTGGTTTCAAAACCAAAAAATAACAACTAAACACGATCGATACACATAGACAACAAGAATAGAATCTCCCACAAGCGTGAACACATAAATAGGAGAACTCAAAGAATCATGAGATATACCTAAATATGGAGCAAAGTAAGATGATACATATGAGTAAGTGGAGTTTGGATCAAATAAGAGTGATGCATCTCTATGACAAACCTGAACGATACATATGATAACTACGTCTGATGCAACCATCTCCGTCCTACCCGAAAAAGGATAACATCTGGCCTGGCCTACCCTCTAAGGTGACCCTTACCTGCCTTACCTCCACCCCTAGTTGGTTGTGAAGGTAGAGTGACAACTGGAGAAATCACCATGGCTTGAGAAGTCTGGGGACCCTGTAGAATATGTAGAGCCTGAGTAGTCGGCGAAGGTGAACCTTCCTTAGTCCGGGGTAGTCCCTCACCATATGAGAGGTATCACCACACTCAAAACAATATCTTAGAGGATGTGTCTACTAAAACTAGTTCGGGCCTGGTCGGCTGGACTGACTACTGAAAGTACCCCGTGCAGAAGGTGTACTAGACAGTGGCAGTGCATAATGGGCAATCGCAAACATGGAAGTAGTCGGTGCACCACTAGAAGCAGGAAGTACTAAATAAACTAGATGGCTCAAAAATCCTCTACCATGACGGGCTACAACTGGGGCACGGGCACCACTATATCCGTTAGAATCTCTAGGCCTCTTGGCCTTCTTGTCGTCTCTCTCCTGGCCTGTATACCCTTCAATCTTTGTGCGATCTCTACAACCTGCTGATATGGGGTATCTGTGTCCAACTCTCAAGCCATTATGAATCTAATACCCTTGTTGATCCCCTCGATATATCGACAAACTCGCTCGGGGACTATGGAAATCAAGGCAGGTGCATATCTGGACAACTCACTGAATCTGACAGCATACTCTGACACTATGATGGTACCCTGGCTCAGCTGCTCAAGCTTAGCATGCCATGTATCCTGAAGTCTATAGGTAACAAACTCTCTCATGAAATAACATCTTCAAAACCTAAGCCCATGTGAGTGAAGTTGAATTAGTTGTGCTACCCTCCTCGTAAACCCGCCACCATAATATGCCGGTACCGACAGTTAGAATATAGTAAAAGCAACTCTGCTTGTCTCCAAAATACCCATGGTGTAGAGAATATGGTGGAACTTCTCCAGAAAACCCTATGCATCCTCTGTAGCTAGGCTGCTAAAAGTAGGAGGGTGGTATTTCTTGTACCTCCCAAGTCTAACTACTCCTCCTTAGATGATGTTTCCCTAACCTCAGGCTGAACCAGAACAACCAGCCACACTAGTATAACCTCTAGGACCTGGTCAACATGTACACGTTACTCAAGGGTATGGGTCGTAGGAGTTTGAGCTCCTTCCCCAGCCTGACATATGGGTGGTGCAAGTGGAATTAACCCCGCCTGAGCTAGAGTACCAAACATGCTCAAGAGTTGTGTGAGGGTTTTCTGAAGTGCAAGGGTGGCAACAGGCACCTCAGGTGCCTGACCCTAATTGGAGCTACTGGTGGATCCTTTGTCGTAGCTCGGGTAGGTACTCTAGCTGCACCACATTCCTCTCCTTGGCCTTTGCCCCGGCCTCGACTTTTCGCAGCTCTAGCAGGGGGCATAAGTGTCTGATCGTCGAATCTAGTAGTGCGTTTCCTCACCATCTGTATGAGAATAGAAAGACAAATATTCAAAATTACAAGTCAACAAATTTGCATGATAAGGAATCAATGAGTTTCCATAGCCTCTCGAAGATAAGTACAAACGTCCCTGTACCGATCCAGGAGACTCTACTAAACCTCCTTATGAATCGTAATACCTATGAACCTTGACCTCTGATACTAACTTGTCAAAAACCCAATCTCCCTCCGTAGGATGTCATGATGGAACCTAGTCTCTAAGACTAGGTAATCCTAATATACATGAAGAAATAACATACAAAATAAAAGAACTTCAATCTAACCAACCGACTATCATAAAGTAATTCGTCAACATAACTGACAATACTCCAAAAATCTTGTGAGACTGAGTCATAAGCTCTACACGACTATACTGAAATATCCCTAATACATCAATATCTATAATAGGAGTACTCAATAGAAACTAAGATAAAGGATGACTCTGAGACCTGCGAACGCCGGTAGGTATACCTTGAAGTCTTCGATCCACGCTCAACTCACGGATGCCTAGCCTATTATTAAGTACCTAGACGTGCACAAAAAGATGTGGAAAAGTGTACTATAAGTAAACCATAATGGAACCCAGTAAGTATCAAGTCTAACCTTAGTAGAATAGTGACAAGGTCAGATCAAGACACCTATTGGAATAAACAAAGAAGCTGAACAAATATGGTACAATATAATAATGGACATAAAGAAATGAAACAATGAATAAATACATCAAGATAAGCTATACAGAAAGTTAAGGCAATAAAGGCATTAAGGGAGGAAAACACATAATAAGAACACCAAAGAAAATATGCAAACAAAACACAAGTGATGAAAATGAAAGATAACAATAAGAATCGTGTCTGAGGTACAACCTCGTATCTCATTTCACAATCACAATCACAATCTTTCCTTATATCACTACGGGAGCCTTACATTTAGTCTGAAAATCATTTTTTCTGAAATAGCTACCCGCATTTTAGCCCACCTTATCACATTGCGTGGCTTCAAGTAGTTCCCCTGCTTGCAACACGTGTATCAAGACCACCTTATCTCACCTAATGCATATCAACCCATATCCTTATACCATCGCATGTGTAACAATATCACAACATATCACAAATCGCACCTCAAGTGCCTAATACCACAACTTGCCAAAGAAGTTAACAATAAAAATATTTCCACAATAAATAGCCCATGCTCAACCACAATATGTACAAGAGTCTCAACAATAGTAATCGAACGTCAATAACTCAACAAGAATGGTATTTCAACAATTTACAACTTTGCCTCAATGTGATCACAACTTTCACAACATCAACTCCAAAACCCAACAATAAGATATTTCAAAAAAATAACAACTTCATGTAAGGTAACTCAACAGTTAAATATTTAACAAGGCAATGAGAAAATAGTAACTTCAAGTAAGCATGTAAGGGAAACTAACGAGTAAGAGATGAGACAAGTATTAACAATATCGAGTGAAGCATGTAAAATATATTAACGATGATGAAAATAACATGTTATTACGATTCAATTAAAGGCATGAATAGAATCTACATAGCTTAAACTGGTCAATTACCACATTTAGCCCGTGTACCCACTCGTCCCCTTGCGTACATGGATTTCACGTACCACAATTAACACAAAACAATACCAATCCTAAGGGGTAATTCCCTCAAACAAAGTTATGCAAGACACTTACCTCAAAACACGCTAACTCAATCCACTAGTAAGCCTTTTCTGCAAATATCCAACTCTGAACGGCTCGAGTCTAGCCAAAATAACTTTATACCATAAATATAAAGCATAGAAAATTATTACAAATAATAAAGTTACAATCTGTAAGGAATATCAAAAAGTCGACCCCGGGCATGTGTCTTCAAACCCGACTAAACTTATAAAATCGGAACACCTATTCAATAACGTTTCCAACCATACTAAAATTACTCAATTTCAATCTCTAATCAACCTTCAAATCCTCAAAATATAGTCTATGAAGTTTTTATAAATTTCCCCAATATTTCTAACTCAAAACACTAATTAAATGGTAAAAACAATGATGTATTCATGTATAATAGCCAAACCTATAAATTCCTTGAAAATCTCCCTCAAAATTGCCCAAAACCGAGCTCTCAAAAATATCCAATCTCACAAGTCTATCTACCAAGGCTTAAACACCCATAGCCAAAGGCCTCTCCACAACTAGAATGAATGCCAAACTACCTATACTCTCTTCCTTCCTACTCAAGGTATCTGCCACCACATTCGCCTTACTAGATGATACAAAATAGTGATATCATAATCCTTAAGCAAGTCAAGCCATCTCCGTTGCCTCAAATTCATATCCTTCTACTTGAACAAGTATTGAAGACTATGATGATCTGTATACATCTCCCATTACACGCCTTATAAGTAATACCTCTAGTTCTTTAGTGCATCACAATCGCTGCCAACTCAAAATCATGAACTGGTAAATCTTCTCATAGGTCTTCAATTGTCGTGATTCATAAGAAATCACCATACCATTCGGCATCAACATTGTACCAAGACCAACACGTGAAGCATCAGAAAGCATCATGTATGGCCTTGAACCTATGGGCAACACCAATACAGGGGCTATAATCAAAGCAATCTTGAGCTTCTGGTAGCTCTCCTTACATCCATCGGACCATTTAAAAGGAACACCCTTCTAAGTCAACTTACTCAATGGAGTTGAATGGATAAAAACCCCTCTAAAACAACAATAGTAGCATGCCAAACCCAAAAAACTCCTGATCTCTATAGTTGTAGTAGTTGTAGGCCAACTTTGAACTGCTTCAATATTCTTGGGATCAACCTTAAAACCATTATAATACAACGTGACCCAAGAATGCAACTGAGTTCAACCAAAACTCACACTTAGAAAAGTTAGCATAAAGCTTCTTCTTTGTCATGGTATGAAGCACAATCCTCAAATGTTTCTCATGTTCCTCTCTACTGCAAGAGTAAACAAAGATGTCATTAATGAACACAATCACAAAAGTGTCCAAATAAGGCTTGAACACCCAGTTCATCAGATCCATGATATTGTTGGAGCATTAGTCAAACCAAATGGCATCACCAAGAACTTATAATGACCATAACGATCCTAAAGGTTGTCATTAGGATATCTGAAGCCCTAATCTTCACTTGGTGATAACCCAACCTCAAGTCAATCCTAAAGAAAACCTTTGCACCTTGAAGTTGATCAAACAAATCACAGTTACGAGGTAATGGATACTTGTACTTGATAGTAACCTTATTCAACTGCTTGTAATCAATGCATATTCTCATAGTACCACCTTCTTCTTCACAAACAACACTGGTGCACCCAAAGGAGAAACACTCGGTCAAATAAACCCTGTTTTAAGTAAATCTTGCAACAGCTCCTTTAACCTCTTCAACTTAGCTAGAGCCATGAAGTACAATAGAATAGATATAGGGTAAGTGCCTGGAAATAAGTCAATACCAAAATTAATATCCTTATTCGGTGGCATACCTAGCAAATGCATAGGGAACACCTCTAGAAACTTCCTCAGAAGTGGTACCAAAACCATAGGAGGAAACTCTGCACTAGATTCCCGGGAAAAAAAAATATAAGCAAAACATGCTATACACCTCTTCTTAACCATACAATGAGCCTTCAAAAATGAAGTTACCCTACCATTAGAATGACCAAGTGAACCCCTCCACTCTAATCTAGGAAACCCTAGCACAATTGAAGTTACTATCTTAGCATGACAATCCAAGATAGCATGATACATAGATAACCAATTCATACCCAAAATCACCTCACAATCCACCATGTCTAATAATAAAAGATCAATCATAATATTATATCCACTAATAGTAACCACACTAGACCATTATAACTAATCCACTATAGTAGAATATCCAACGGGCGTAGACATATAAGCAAAAACATCTAAAGTATCTTGTAATACACCTAAATATGATGCAAACTAAGATGACAATTACTAATAAGTAGATCCTCGATCAAACAATACCAAAGCATTTATATTACAGACTAAGACAATACTTGTAATGGCTACATCAGATACCACTACCTCAGGTCTATTAGGGAAAGTGTAACAACAAACTTGTCCTCCACCGTTCTGTCCTCCCTCTTTAGAACGACCTCTAAATTGCTGACCTTAACCTCTAGTTGGTTGGCCTCAACCCTTAAATGGCTTAGCAGGTTGTTTGGAAATTGGGGCTAGAATCATCAACGGATACCCTGCTAAGATATACCACTCTGAAGCTTGGGAAAATCCCTCTTTATATGCCTTGAATATCTATAGTCAAATCAAACTCTTTAATGGCGTGTTTGTTGGACCTTTTTTTTTCTTCCCAGTGAAAAGAACCATTGAAAGACCTTGCCCCCCAAGATGCACCATAAGAACCACATGAAGAAAGTGTATCGTATGACGACTGTCCTAAACGAGCACTCTGAAACCTATGGCTAACTGGAGCATCGCGAGAAGTTTAGAGTTCTAACTGAACTGGCATGCTAGGATGGCCTCTGCCATAATGTCTCTTGCTTCCAAAATATGCACCACTAAATCCTCTAGTACCACGAGGCTTCTTGGTCATTTTATCCTCTCCCTCTCCCACCTGCGGATGCTCTCCAACATTCTAGCAATATCGCTAACCTGGTGGAAGGTAGTCTTAATCTCAACCTCTTGTTCCATCCCATACCTGATTCGTAATTAAGACCCTCAACAAACCTCCACACCTTCTCCTTTTCGGAGGGAATTAGAAAAGATGCATGGCATTACAACTCTATGAACCTCATCTCATGTTCAGTGATGGTAATACCATCTTTGCGACATATGCTCAAACTAGTTATGAAAGTCGTCTCTCCTTTTGAATAGGATGAACTTCTAATAATAGAGAGTCAAAAACCGAGTCCAATTGAGAGGAAGTGACTTTGTTGGCCTGCTCTACTCATAAGTCTGCCACCACCTCTTGGTTGGTTATCTCAATTGAAAAGTAGTGAAACCAACTCTATTGGACTCCACAAGACCCAAATTGTACAAAATCTCATAACACCTATCTAAAAGTCCCAAGCATCAGTTGTGGGATCACCATCAAAACATGGAGATCCAACTTTTTCTGCTCATCAATAGAGATTACAGGCCTAACCTCAAGCCTAATTATAGTAATAGGCATAACATCTGCTCACTTGTACTTATGGGCCGCGACAGGCACCCGGTACTTTACTCAACCGAGTACCAACATAACGTATCTTTCTTATTACATCATCATATACACATGACATACGGGCCTAATAAGCCAACATGATCTTTTATAAACACAAAACATAGGACGACAAGGCCGCACAATCTTTCACGTACACGACATATGTCTACAAGCCTCTAAGAGTACATAAATGTCATAAAGGTTGGGACTGAGTCCCGTCATACCAAACAATACACGTCTAAATCATACTAACCAAACACGCAACTCCAAAGCAAATGGAGCGCACCAACATCTTCTACTGAGTTGATAGCCTACTTGGAGGGCTCTCGACCTGTCTATCTGGACCAGCAGGCATGAAACACAGCGTCCCCAGGCAAAAGGGACGTCAGTACGAATGATGTACTGAGTATGTAAGGTACATAAATAAGCACATAACAGACATGGAGGAAAGATAGAGTAATTGAATCCACCTGTAAATCATGAAATAATTATAGCATCATGCATGAATGTCATGTCGTGCATAGGTACATGTCTCATAACATCATCAGCCTCTGAGGGCATCCCATCATATCATCTTGGCCATTGTGGGCAAATCATCAACGTATATCAACTGATCAGGTGGTGGTGCGTATATAACGCCATAACCTTTTCTCATATCCCATATACATATACATACATATATATGTGTATATAACGTCGATTGAATCATATTTCAGCCACTGTGGGCAACATCATCATCCTATACCAGCTGATCAGGTGGTGGTGCATATATAACACCGTAACCTTTTTCCATATCCCATATACATATATTTACATATATACGCGTATATAACGCCATCTAGTCATGGGTCAATGCACATGTGTAAATGAGTGAAATGCATGAAAAATACATAATAATCTTAATATTCCTTCTGGATAAACTTTTTCAACTGCATATTATTATGAGACCCATGAACAGAAGATAATAATGCTCATGGGGAAACAAGAACATAGACACCCTTACTATTTCTATGAATAGAATAATTTATAGAAAACTGTGTATTTGCTCGTTTCATCAGTATAATTTGGACCATGCTAAAAGAAAGAAGGGATGACCTTAACATGGAGTAGGGAAAAATCTGTATAATATTCTTGGAAAAGGTTGCACTGTACTCCCTTAGAATCGCAATATCTCACGTTGCTAATGTGCTAAGAAATCTCGTTGGATTTTGGTGGAAGAATGAAAATCTTCACTGCCTCAGTGAACTTAATTTGCTAAAGAATAATTTGAAATTGATAAACATTGGATGATCATTGGCTGCTTCTATAGAGTCAAGAACCAAAATGACGGAGAAAACTTTTCTGTTTGATGAGAATGGCTATTTAAGCAAATCAGATGTTATAATATTTTCCTTTTCTTGTTATTTATTTCAAAGGGTTGTTGGAGAATGGAATGAACACCTATTAATATAAAATATAAAAGAAGTATGGAATAGCTTAATTCATCTAATCTCCATCACTTTTATGAACTCTTTATTTACGTTTAGGAAGTGTAGCTTTTGCCACCTTTCATGAAAACTTAAGAGTCACCAATTATATTTCAATAGATGCCACGTTTTTGGCTATTAATGCTATCCAAAAGTTATTAAGCTTATCCACAAATTCTTTAATTAATTAAACAATTTCCAATTACCCAATAATTAATCAATTACCCACATAATTTAGAATTATTCCCACTTACTTTAAATATTACTCACTTTTCACATACCTTATACACCTTACTATTATGGTCATGTGGTACCTTGTATGGTACTAGTCCATAAATATCGAGTATTTTAGCTCAAGCCGTATTTTATCCCAAAATACCAAATTTCAACGAAATTCATTTTCTTCGACTTGCTTCCCCTCTCACCTTCACGAATTTATTCATCACTTACAACCTTATAATCTCCAAATAATGTTTTCCTTGGACTGATGTCAATTACCTTACAACAAATTCAATGCACAATACTACAGGGTGCAACATCGTCACAACTTAACACTGCGAAGCGTAACATCACTGTAATGTAATACTGCAAGGCATAACATCATTGTAATATAATACTGGGGGACATAGTATTGACGTAATATTGCGGGGCGTAACACTACACCAACTGGTGGAGTAGTTTCAACTCTTGAAGTATGAAATGTAGTACTGGCCTAATCTGGAGTGTGAGTAGCTGGAGTATGGGCTCCCTCTTTGTTTACCATGAAAATGGTAACAACAATTAAATTTGTAAATGGGATTCTAAAAATACGTGATCTATTTTTATGCTAGTTGTTAGAGCTGATGATGCTAGGAATATGAAGTTTAATGATGAAATGCAAGCTAAAACGAGGTAGTAATCAAACCAAGAGGCCTGCTTCTAGGGTATAAGACCGGTCGATGGTGGATTTCGGGGTCGATATTCGAGTCGAGCTCGAGCTATCGGGGATAGTCGGGAATGGGATAACAGTTAGGTTATGATCAAACAAAGCTCTATATGGCCAAGTCCAAGCGATAAATAAAGAACAAGTAAGAAAGCGACAAATGCTAAAGTGGCCTCGAGCCAGTGAGAACGAGAAAGTTAGAAAGAAGAGAGAGAGAGAGAGAGAGAGAGAGAGAGAGAGAGAGAGAGAGAGAGAGAGAGAGAGAGAGAGAGAGAGTATTGCACTTGAGTAGAATAGTTGGAGCTCTATCGGCCCTTTACAAAATGGCATGGATTCCCCTTATATAGGAGAGGGGATACAATATAGTACATAGTGCATTAAATGCAAAGATACGGGGATGGGACGACTAGGCACGGTGCTAGCATTTGTTAATTCTAGCTGCTCGCTTCGGGGATCCCCCGTCCTTGGAACCTTCGTTAGGTCACGGACGAATTCCCTATCCTCAGAATCTTTGCTGGGTCACGGACGAACCTCGAAGGAAGGAGCTCGATCGTAATCCTTTAACCTCGAGGTGTTGATATGGCTCCCCGAATGCACCTTAGCGGCGAGAAATAGACCCCTCTAATTTCAACGCATACAGATAGTCTCCATGTTTCCTAGAGTGAAGTAATAGGAAACGATATTGAATCATCGTCTCGAGGTCATCATTGCCATGATGTCAACCATCTAAGAGCATTAAATTCCATGCATAGAGAACCGTGCAAGGCTGCCGTCAGATGCAGTAATCGAGAAAACCCATGAACTACCATCGGCTCGTCCTTTTTGCTTCCCTAGCGATTCTTATAAATGCACCGGTTGCAAGACACTTCTCATTTTCACCCCACTTACAAGCTCGCGAGACAGAATTTTGTATTTGACACTCTTTCATCTTTTCATAGAAGGATTTTTACCATTTACATAGCTTGGACTTCTAGGACGGTTCCCCAACGGGACAACATTGCATCGTCGTCCCGATCACCTAAGGAAGAAACCAGATCGATTCCCACTTTGGAACAATCTCCCCCACCTGATCTCGACACGTCAAGGGATTTCGATATTTATACTACCTCATCTATGCTGGGCCGGTATGAGCACGTGTCCCGATACGTTAGCGTTGTGACCGATATTAGCAAGGTGAGGGAGGACTAACGATGGAGCAAGATAGTGGAGGTGGAGATTCCCGGTCCCAACGATAATATTACTGACTTCAAAGCTGGCTTCCTTTATGTATACACTTACCCATTCACCCCGGGCCCTGATAAATCCATCGAGTCTCCTCCCCTGGAGATCGACCCGGTTATTCTTGACTTCTGCGATCGATACTGTCGCACCTCCTTTTTACAGCCCCGCGAGGGCGCGTAGGGAGTTTTCTCCAATTAAAGGACAGTCGAAACGGTATTTGTTTATTTGTTTCAGAGTCGCCACCTGGGAATTTTAAGGCGTCCCAAGTCACCAGTTTTAATCCCTGAATCGAGGAGAATATGGCTCTGTTTGTTATTGTGCGAACCAGAAATCCTGAGTAAGGAATTCTGTTAATCCGGAAGAAGGTGTTAGGCATTTCTGAATTCTGTGGTTCTAGCACGGTCGCTTAACTGTTCTTATTCTTGGCTTAATTATCTTGATTTACTAAATACCCTTTTTCTTGTTACCTGATTTTATTACCGCTTTCGTTTAGATTGTTTACAAATTAAAGATTTTCTTGAAACGAATCACGCGTACATATATTCGCCTTGTCTATTTATATAAACGCAAAGAATCGTGTCACGCATACGTGTACACAATAAGATTGACAATATTTTATTTTATTTTAAAATATCATACGTTCGAAATTTAAAATAAAATTAAGAACATCGTCACCCTTATATTTAAACAGTGAACTGCACATCTCGGGTTATATGAAATTATTTTAACATCCTTGGAGAAATCCCTTTTATTAAATATTCGCTCGAAGTTGCGCGAACGCATAATCCGAATTGCTTTTAGAAATATAATCAGGTTACGCGAACGTATCCATAATCACAAATATATTCTTGATGGTAATATAAATTTGTTTACAAATTATTTATTACATACATATTATTTTTTATGTGAAAAATCATGAGAAATCCCTATTTGAGATGCCCTTAAATTCTTTGAAAAGAATTCACAATTATTGAGTGTTGACCGCAAATTATATTTTCTCGCTTATAAATTATATTCCTCCAAGCCATTCGAATTTAAGGAGTAAAAATGAACAACGTGATTAATACTACCATTTATAGTGAATACAATATTTGCCTACTCAAATAAACAACATGTGAATTACGTATAAACATTGGGAAAGAATTGATGAAGAAAGGAAATGATATTTTCCAAGAATTTTCATTATTCTATTTGAGGTGAATATTATTTTTTATATTTTTTTTTAAAAAAATTGTTATAATCTACAAACCTAATTATCTTCTATATTACTTGTTTTTAATCCAAAGTTGTAATCATTTGGTTAATTTGTTTACGATGGTAGATAGGCATCAAGTTGGTAAAAAAAATTATTATTCGAATCGATTCAATAAAATTGCATTACATGCAACATAGATGTACGCCTGAACCGTTCATAATATTCTAACATTGTAACGAGCTATATCAACTTACCTTACTCATATGATTATATATATATACCCGTCATCATTCCATATATGAACATATAACTTATATCAATCTAAACAAAATCATATTTTTACAAGATATACTAATAATGTAATTTTTTGATACTTCCATTCTACTTTACATTTAGCTAAAAATATTACGGGATGTAATTAATGGCCCAATTTTATGCCATATTCCCTATTTTGACAATTCAAATATAACTATACTAATGAGATTTCGAAATGGATAACATTATTACAAAACTTTTATACGAATTTCAAAATAAGACAATTAACTTATAGCCATCGTGTCTAACTCACTACTAGTTAACCAACATGAAACAAAGCTGAAATTTAAACTAACGAACTTAAATGAATAAAAGACAGAATTACAATTCGAGCTTCATTTATTTGTCATGTTGAAAGCTTTGCATGACATGAGTTTACAGATATGTACCTGGAAATGAAGGTAGAAGAAGTATATTTCAGCAGTAGCAGTAGTAACAAAATCAGCAGAATACCAGTATTTCCACAGATTTGAGCAATAATACAGAACCCGAGAACCCAGACACAACGTAGAATGACTCTTTAAGAAATTTCAGACTTTAAACTCAACAATGGGATTTGAACAAATCCAGATAGATAAAACACAATATTTCTGATTTTTCAAGACTTAAGAGAAGGCGAACTGACTATTTCAATCTCAGAAATTCAACCTTAACAATAGCCTCTATTGTAGAAAACTGTTTTTTCCTGTTTCTGATTTTTTTTTATTTCTGTTTTCTTTCTTTTCTTGAATCAGATTTCTGTTTTCTGCTTCTGTTTGTGTTTTCCTCTCTTGAAAATCAGATCTGGTTTTTTTCTTCTTTAATAATCTGATCCTCAGTTCTTTTCTATCTTAAAATCAGATCTCCTTTAAAATCTCAATGTAAAAAAAATCTGGTTCCTCCCTCTTAAAAGCAGATATCAGTTTTCTTTCTTTTGAAATCTCTCTCTAAAATCTGATCTCCTTTAAAATCTGAGTCCCTGTATTTATACAGGTCTGCCCCTTTCCTTTTAGTGCTGCTTGGACCCCTTTCTTCTTTTAAAAATCAGAAATTCCCATTAAAAACTACTTTTACTACTTTAAATCACATTAAGTGATCTTTTCCTGATTTTCAGCATTCTCATTACCCTTTGTTTCCCATTATCTCATTAAGTAATAGCCATTATCACTCCACTATCAGCACACTACTATTATCACATTACCCTACTGTTTCTATCCCAGAAATACCCTTGAAAATCCCTTAATATTACTGTTATTACTGCCCCAGACCAAAGACTGCCTAAACCTTAACAGATTTATCTGAATTAAACTGTTTAGCAGCTAATAACCAATTCCTAAATCAAACAAACATTCTGTCTTTTCAATGATAGCTAATTGATCCAACACCCAATGTCTAATAGCTAATGGACAAAACTAAATTCAGATTGAACACTGAACTTGTATACGAACATATTAACAATACACAGAACTTAACAGAATAAAATCTGAATTGAAATTGAATTTAGCATAAATGCAGGGGCATTGTCAGTATATTGACACTGCCTGAAACCAACTGCTCAGAAATTAATACACAAATGTTTGATAAACTTTCTGACTTATTAAACAAGAACCAACTAATTAGCAAGAACTAATTAACTGATTACGACAACATGATAATAGTCAATCAAACATGTGAGCAGGTTATTACAATGCATTATCATAAACGGGAATTCATAATGTAACTAATCGACGAACTTAATCGAGTCGATTACACACATTGTAAACAAACATAACCAACAGAAACAATTCACTTATTTGACCAAGTAAGCGGGTATGAGACAGAATCACAGAATTAAACAAACAAAAATATGAAAAATTACACAGACAACTAAAGTAGGCAACAACAAATGTAGGAAACAAAAGAAATAGAAAAAATACCTCTGAATCTTTAATTTTACCCGGACTCAAACTCAACTTGGATTCGGACCCTTTTGAGGCTGAACAGACTTTATTCGAAGTATTCTCAATTGAGAATACCTCGATTAAAGTCTCTTAGACCTCAATCCTTCACTCGAATTGGAAAAATTCCAATATTGGAAAAATTTTAGGGTTTCAGATTCTTGGATCTTAAATTCGAACACTTCTGGGCAGATTCGAAGGGAACCAAAGATGACACAATGGTGAGGGAGGCCTAGGGGTCATTTGGTGTTATTTTGGAACAAATCTGAGTGAGTTCATGTTTGGTTCGAACCTTCAAAAGAAGATTCGAAGCACTCTAAGGTGATTCGAACCAAACCAACACCAGATCCATAGCTAGGGTAGTTAGGGGAAGCTACGGTGTTAATCTGGAAGTCATCGGAAAGTGTTGAGTTTTCAGACCAACCTTCGATTTAAGATTCGAAGAGTTGGGGCCTGATTTGAAGGAAACTAACACTAGATCTGTGAAGAGGGGTTTGTGTGGAGTCGAGGGTGTTCAGGTGGTGACCAACGGCGTTGTTGCCGCCGGGTTTCAGGCAATGGGGAATGAGGGCGGCTAGGGTTAGGGGTGTGTTTTTCCGGAGATGAAGATGAACAGTGGAGAGGGGGGTGTTTAGTTAGGGGGCCGGGGTAGGGATTTGGATTTATATAGGGATGGGGTGGATTGATCTCATCCGTTGGATCAATTAAGATGCACGGTTGAGATCAATTCATTTAACCAAACGATGTCGTTTGGTTAAATGTTGGGGTCAGGCTGGATCGGGGCAGTGGATCGGGTAGGAGGTTACGGGTAAGGGTTGTGAGATCTCAGCCGTTGGATGGATTTGATCCAACGGCCCTTGATGAAATACGACCAAACGTCGTCGTTTGGTATTAGCCTTGAATTGGACTGGACCTGGGGTTGTTTGGACTGGGCTGTGGGGAATTAATTTGTTTGAGCCTAGATTTCAGTCCAGGTCCGACTTTTTCACCTTTTTAAATTTATTTTATATTTCCTAATTTTAATCCTAATTATAAAATCCTAATTAAAATTATAAAACAATATTAATTACCTTTTTAACAACTATTTAACACATAGACAAAGCGTTAATCACACAGTGAAACATTAAAACTAGAACAAATGCATATTTTTGTGATTTTCTTTTAATTAACTCTTAAATGCATAATTAAATCCTAATTATGCATGCAACATGTGTTTTTTTTTATTTTATTTTTCATTTTAACAAACAAAGTAGACATTTACGGACATAACACCAATATTTAATAAACGCCATACAAATTCTAAAAATTTCACACTAAGCAAAAATTGTTTTATTATTTTTTTGAATTATTTTGGAGTAATTTTCGTGAGGCAAACATCACGTGCTCACAGCTGCCCCTCTTTGTGCGGAAACTTGAAGAGTTTTTGTGCAAAGATAAAGTGAGCGGATACGAGCGATTTTTGCCCGTTTAAATATTCCGTGGGAAGCATTTTTTGAAAGATTTGACTGAACCTCTGCTTCAAAGGTTTCCTACATATCCTTGGCTATAAAGGAATCAGGTCAATGTAGTTCGGGAAGTTTTGGGTAGCTGGGACTATCGTGGGACTGTGAAGTTACTGTTGTTTTGTGCTGCTTTTACTGCTTGCTGACCTCCTTATTACACCTTGCTTCAAAGGTAAAACAAAAGCTAAACTAGACTATGGTATATGAATTACAGAATCTTATCTAGATCATGCCCTTGCGTTTCTTGTTGTCTTGATGTCTTGGTGACTTTTGGACATCTTTTGCTTCTGACTTGTTCTGCATTTCCTTTCATTATGTCCCGTATTTCCTTTATTTGTTTGGGACTTCTTGTTGTTCTTGTTGGGGATTTGGTTGGAATCCTCTGCTTTATTGACTTTACGTGTTCTGCTTTCTCACATGGGCGGGCTTTTGACTTTACCCGTGATGTCAAACTATATTGCCATTCTGTTCTTCAGGTGGGCGCCTGACTGCTGATCCTTCAATTGTATTTCCTTATTCTCCAGGTGGATGCCTGATTGCCTTTTCGATCCTTCATCCTTGTTATCCAGGTGGACGCCTGACTTCTTCTTAATTTTTTTCATCCTCATTCTCCAGGTGGACGCCTGATTTCTTCTTTATTTCTTCATCCTCATTCTCCAGGTGGACGCCTGACTTCTTCTTAAATTCTTCATCCTCATTCTCCAGGTGGACGCCTGATTTCTTCTTTAATTTTTCATCCTCATTCTCCAGGTGGACGCCTGATTTCTCCTTTAATTCTTCATCCTCATTCTCCAGGTGGACGCCTGATTTCTTCTTCAATTCTTCATCCTCATTCTCCAGGTGGACGCCTGATTTCTTCTTTAATTCTTCATCCTCATTCTCCAGGTGGACGCCTGACTTCTTTTTAATTCTTCATCCTCATTCTTCAGGTGGACGCTTGACTTCTTTTTTATCTCTCATCCTCATTCTCCAGGTGGACGCCTGATTTCTTCTTTATTTCTTCATCCTCATTCTCCAGGTGGACGCCTGACTTCTTCTTAAATTCTTCATCCTCATTCTCCAGGTGGACGCCTGATTTCTTCTTTAATTTTTCATCCTCATTCTCCAGGTGGACGCCTGATTTCTCCTTTAATTCTTCATCCTCATTCTCCAGGTGGACGCCTGATTTCTTCTTCAATTCTTCATCCTCATTCTCCAGGTGGACGCCTGATTTCTTCTTTAATTCTTCATCCTCATTCTCCAGGTGGACGCCTGACTTCTTTTTAATTCTTCATCCTCATTCTTCAGGTGGACGCTTGACTTCTTTTTTATCTCTCATCCTCATTCTCCAGGTGGACGCCTGATTTCTTCTTAAATTCTTCATCCTCATTCTCCAGGTGGACGCCTGATTTCTTCTTTAATTTTTCATCCTCATTCTCCAGGTGGACGCCTGATTTCTCCTTTAATTCTTCATCCTCATTCTCCAGGTGGACGCCTGATTTCTTCTCCAATTCTTCATCCTCATTCTCCAGGTGGATGCCTGATTTCTTTTTTATTTCTCATCCTCATTCTCCAGGTGGATGCCTGACTTCTTCTTAAATTCTTTATCCTCATTCTCCAGGTGGACGCCTGATTTCTTCTTCAATTCTTCATCCTCATTCTCCATGTGGACGCTTGATTTCTTCTTCAATTTTTTCATCCTCATTCTCCAGGTGGATGCCTGACTTCTTCTTAAATTCTTCATCCTCATTCTCCAGGTGGACGCTTGACTTCTTCTTAAATTCTTCATCCTCATTCTCCAGGTGGACACCTGACTTCTTCTTAAATTCTTCATCCTCATTCTCCAGGCGGACGCCTAACTTCTTCTTAAATTCTATATCCTCATTCTCCAGGTGGACGCCTGACTTCTTCTTCAATTCTTCATCCTCATTCTCCAGGTGGACGCCTGACTTCTTCTTAAATTCTTCATCCTCATTCTCCAGGTGGACGCCTGACTTCTTCTTCAATTCTTCATCCTCATTCTCCAGGTGGACGCCTGACTTCTTCTTAAATTTTTTCATCGGGTGTTTCTTGACACAAATGTTGTTTTTGCCCCTGTTTTGAAATCAAAGAAAACTTCGTTAGTTTAAAACAGGGTGGTTAACTGGGGCATTCTTGCCGATGGTAGGGCTTCTCTTCGTCTTGTTTTATTGCCTTGGAATGGTTGAAAAGACTGTTCTGTCCTTGTAATTGATCCTTAACTATAGGATCCCCAACTGTATGTTTTCCTTCAAACCTTTTTAACCGTAATCATATGTCTCTCCTGACATTGCTGATCCGCTTTTGATTCCACTTTTCTTACACCCATATCTTATTATTTTTTATTACCTCCTGCCCATCATGGCCGTATTTTTGTCCTATGCAACCTTGAATTTTGGTAGTATACCTTGACATTCCTTCTTATTTGTTTGGAATAAAACTCATCTCAAAAGCTTTTAGAAGAGTAAGATTATTAGTGACGAAAACATGACGATTTCGACAACCTAAAATGAAAAGAAAAATCCAAATTTGGATGATTACTGGAGAAGGAATATAGGACTTATCTGATTGGAGTCACTGGCGCTAATGATCATGGTATGCATTTTGGATTAATCAACCCAGTCTTTTAATCAATCTCCTTTCAATTGTCTCATTTTATTTTCCCAAAATTTCCATAACCCAACTTCATCTTTTCATTTTACAGACCTGTTTGACGTGCAATATCTTAAAGGGTTTTCACCGACAAACCTTCCTTATTTGTTCATTTCTTAATTCCTTTTCGCCTTATGGTGCCTGCGAAGGTTTTCACCAATAAGACTCTCTCATTTTACTTTCTCTCATCTTCCGTCGTCTTACGGTGCCAATGTGGGTTTTCACCTATAAGACTCTCTCATTTTTACTTTCTTTTCTTGTTTGGACCAGAGTGTTATGAACCATCTTCATTTGCTTGACTCGGCATTTTTCTAAGATTGATCGAAAGGTCTTTTTGGTATGTGGTTGGAAATGGAAAGGTATCAAAAAGTTAAATAGTTTTGATATGGGTTTAAAATTACAACTCTTGGAATCTTTTTTTTATTTCTAATACAATTCCTGCCCCAGTTTCTTGATTGGGGTCTCTTGATGTTTCTTTTTGTGCACATTATGCATATCGTGCACCTTATGACCGAGCCGTGAGGCGCCTACGTATCCTTCTTTGAGGAATCAGGTCAAACGTAGTTCACTCCAATAATAGTGATTTTTTTTTATTGTTTGATTTTCATTGATTCCAAGGGAGGGTAGGAAAGAAACAAATGTGGCTCAAAGGGGAAACAAAAGGTATAGTGTTTGGATAGCAGAATAAATTGCCTTTTTCATTCCAATCTTCGAAATAATGCCGAATAAAAATATTTAATAATTATACCAAAAGATTATGCATAATATCTCTTTACCGCATCAGAATTGATAGCCATGTCTATGCATTTTCCTTCGATATCTGTTAAACATAGTGCACCATTCGATAATACTCTGGTCACAATGAATGGTCCTTGCCAATTCGGGGCAAATTTGCCTTTTGCCTCAACCTGATGTGGAAGAATACGTTTCAGCACATGTTGACCCACTTCAAACTTCCGGGGATGCACCTTTTTGTTGTATGCTCTTGCTATTCTTCTTTGATACAATTGGCCATGACATACTGCGGCCAATCGTTTTTCATCAATCAAGTTTAACTGTTCCAGACGGATTTTGACCCATTCATCATCATCAATCTTAGCTTCGGCGATGATCCGAAGGGAAGGAATTTCAACTTCTGCAGGAATTACTGCCTCAGTGCCATATACCAACGAATAAGGAGTTGCTCCTACTGAAGTGCGATTAGTAGTGCGATATCCCAATAACGCAAATGGTAGTTTTTCGTGCCATTGTCTTGAACTTTCTACCATTTTCCGAAGTATCTTCTTTATGTTTTTGTTGGCTGCCTCGACTGCTCCGTTCGCCTTGGGCCGATATGGGGTAGAGTTGCGATGTATAATCTTAAATTGTTGACATACTTCCCTCATCAAGTTACTGTTAAGATTAGCACCGTTATCTGTGATGACCACCTTTGGGATTCCGAATCGACATATGATATTTGAGTGAACAAAATCGACCACAGCTTTCTTGGTCACTGATTTGAATGTTTTGGCCTCAACCCATTTGGTAAAATAATCAATGGCTACCAGTATGAACCTGTGCCCATTGGATGCTGCCGGCTCAATTGGTCCAATCACATCCATGCCCCAAGCGACGAAGGGCCATGGTGCCGACATTGTGTGCAACTTGGATGGTGGAGAATGAATTAAATCCCCGTGTATCTGGCATTGATGACACTTGCGCACAAAACTGATACAATCTCGCTCCATGGTAAGCCAATAGTAACCAGCTCAGAGAATTTTCTTTGCCAATACATATCCACTCATGTGGGGTCCGCAAACTCCCGCATGCACTTCAGACATGACGGTCGTAGCTTGTCTGGCATCTATGCATCTTAACAATCCAAGGTCTGGTGTTCTTTTATACAAAACTCCTCCGCTCAAGAAGAATCCATTTGCCAATCGCCTAATGGTTCTCTTTTGATCCCCTGTGGCTTGTGCTGGATATATCCCCATTCTGATATATTCCTTGATGTCGTGGAACCATGGTTCACCGTCAAATTCCTCTTCAACCATATTGCAGTAAGCGTGCTGATCGTGGACTTGAATATGCAGTGGATCCACATAAGTTTTGTCCGGATGGTGCAACATTGATGCCAGGGTAGCCAATGCATCGGCAACCTCATTATGGATCCTTGGAATATGTTGGAACTCTACTGATTGAAACCACTGACAAAGATCATGTAGATATTGTCGGTATGGTATGAGCTTCAAGTCTCGGGTTTCCCATTCTCCTTGAATTTGATGTACCAGAAGATCTGACTCTCCCATGACTAAGATTTCCTGGACACCCGTGTCTGCGGCTAGCCTTAACCCCAAAATACAAGCTTCATATTCAGCCATATTATTGGTGCAATAAAATCGTAGTTGAGCCGCAACAGGATAGTGATGCCCTGTTTCAGAAATGATTACAGCTCCTATCCCGACTCCTTTCATGTTAGCGGCCCCATCAAAGAAAAGTTTCCAGCCAGGTTTTTCAATTTTCTCCATCTCATCGATATGCATTATTTCTTCATCGGGAAAATAGGTTTTCAATGGCTCTTACTCCTCGTCGACCGGGTTTTCAGCTAAATGATCGGCCAGTGCTTGGGCTTTCATTGCAGTCCGAGTCACATAGATGATGTCAAATTCTGTGAGCAATATCTGCCACTTTGCAAGTCTTCCCGTTGGCATAGGCTTTTGAAAAATATATTTCAACGGATCCAGACGCGAAATGAGGTAAGTAGTGTAGGACGACAAATAGTGTTTCAATTTTTGAGCTACCCACGTTAGGGCGCAACATGTCTTCTCCAGATGAGTATACTTAACCTCATAAGCTGTGAATTTATTGCTAAGGTAGTAGATGGCCTGTTCTTTTCTGCCGGTGAGGTCATGTTGCCCCAATACACAACCAAATGAATTTTCCAAAACCGTCAAGTAAAGAATTAGAGGTCTTCCTGGCTCTGGCGGGACCAACACGGGTGGGTTTGACAGATATCCTTTTATCTTATCAAACGCCTCCTGACACTCATCGGTCCATTTGACCGCGACATCTTTTTTCAACAATTTGAAAATAGGCTCACGGGTTGTTGTGAGCTGAGCAATAAACCTGCTGATGTAATTCAACCTCCCCAACAAACTCATTACTTCAGTTTTGTTCCTTGGAGGTGGCAATTCTTGGATGGCTTTGATTTTTGATGGGTCTAGCTCGATGCCTCGCCGACTGACTATGAATCCCAGCAACTTTCCAGATGGAACTCCAAATGCGCATTTGGCAGGGTTAAGCTTGAGGTTGTACCTGCGAAGTCTTAAGAAGAATTTCCTCAAATCCCCAACGTGGTCGGCCTGATGCTTTGATTTTATGATCACATCGTCCACGTATACCTCAATCTCCTTGTGTATCATATCATGAAACACTGTGGTCATCGCTCTCATGTAGGTTGCTCCGGCGTTCTTCAAACCGAATGGCATTACCCGGTAGCAATAAGTTCCCCATGGTGTGATGAATGCCGTCTTTTCTGCATCTTCTTCATCCATTAGAATTTGATGATACCCGGTATAACAATCCACGAAAGATCCTATCTCATGCTTGGCACAATTATCGATCAAAATATGGATATTTGGTAATGGGAAATTATCCTTCGGGCTTGCTTTGTTGAGATTGCGGTAGTCGACGCACACTTTAATTTTGCCGTCTTTCTTTGGTACAGGAATGATATTAGCTAACCAAACAGGATATCGAGTAACTCGAATGACCTTTGCTTCCAACTGTTTGGTGATTTCTTCCTTAATTCTCACACTCATATCAGGCTTGAATTTTCTCAGCCTCTGCTTGACAGGAGGCACCATTGGATCGGTGGGCAATTTGTGAACCACTAAATCAGTGCTCAAACCCGGCATGTCGTCATATGACCATGCAAAAACATCTTTGAATTCTATGAGTGCTTTAATTAACTCTTCTCGGATCCTTGGTTCGAGATGGACACTTATTTTAGTTTCCCGGATATTATTCGTGTCCCCTATATTGATGTCCTCGTATCACTCAGGTTAGGTTTGGTTTTTTCCTCAAAGTGAATTAACTCTTTACTAATCTCTTCAAAAATCTCATCTTCATCATATTCTGATTCATAATCACAATATATTTCTTGAATTATTATTTCGGAACCAGATTGATTTTTAAGACTGGGCTGAGGATTCCTCATGCATGCCATATCACTAGAGCCAGCGTAAAAAGAACTGTACAGAAAAAGAAGAAAAGGAAAAGAAAACTATCAGGAATGATAATGAAAAAGGAAACTGTATTTTATTGGATGATGAAAGATAATAAGGTTTGCACACTTCAAACAAACTGTAAGATAAGCATTGGGATTACAACCCTGAGGTAACCCAAACAAACTGAAGGAAAATCAAAATAAACTACCAAGACTCCTTTCGAATGGGGAGAGGAGTGGCTTTCCAATTATTAAGCTTTGTTTCTGGCCCAACGAATTGAACTTCTGCGTTGCTACAACCTTCCCCGCTTTCCACCATATTCACATCGTCAAACAATTTCTCGAATCTTTCAATTAATTCCTCCTTAGGATTGACCAGGGATTTAGGAAGTGTTGTTATCGGGCGATTTTTAGCATCGGTCTTGACAAAAGACTTTGATAGATGTGGGACTGGTTTTGGAAGAACCCATGCCTTTTGTTTCAGCTTTCTGGCCTTTCTCACGTCAGTGATAGTGGGTATGAATCCCAAACCAAATGTTCCCCAATTCTCGGGGAGAGATGCTGGTTGTATAATTCCTTGCAAAGATGAGCCCAGACCTTTGCCGGGTATAAAACCATTTTTTAACATTTCATAAGCTACCATGACTGATGCAGAGGTTATCTTTGGATTCGGAATGTACTTCCCCTCTGGAATTTTCTCTACCGACACTGTATCGGACACTTGGTATACCCATGGTCCCTGGTCATTTTCTATTCCCTCGACCGGTACAATGGCACTGCTGTGAGCATTTAAACTTTCTTCCCCATGCACAACTATTTCTTGATGATCCCATTCAAACTTGACCGCCTGATGTAGTGTTGACGGGACTGCTTTAGCAGCATGGATCCATGGTCGACCCAACAACAAATTATAAGAAACAGTTATGTCCAGTACTTGAAACTCCATCGTGAATTCAACCGGCCCTATTGTCAGTTCCAACACTATGTTGCCAAATGAATCTCTGCTTCCACCGTCAAACCCCCGTACGCAAATACTATTCTTCTGGATCCTTTCCTCTTTGATTTTTAATTTGCTTAAAGTGGAGAGAGGGCAGATGTTTGCACTTGACCGTTGTCAACTAATACCCGGGTTACTACTGAGTTTTCACATTTCACGGTGAGGTAAAGAGCTCTGTTGTGCTCAGTCCCTTCCACAGGCAATTCATCATCAGAAAATGTAATTCTGTTTGCCTCAAAGATTCTGTTGGCTATTCTTCCCAAATGATTTACAGAGATTTTATCGGGAACGTGAGCCTCATTCAGGATTTTCATCAAAGCCAGACGGTGCTCCTATGAATGGATCAGTAATGACAATAATGAAATTTGAGCGGGCGTCTTCTTCAGTTGATCCACAACAGAATAGTCATGGAGCTTCATTTTTCTTAAGAATTCTTCCGCTTCTTCTTCCGTCACAGCTTTCTTTATTGGTGTTGGATTATTTTTAGTTTTTCTTAACTCTTCGGGAGTAAAACATCTTCCCGAACGAGTCAAGCCTTGCACCTCATAGACTTCTTCCTTGACTTCTTTTCCCTTGTACATTACAGTCACCCGTTCATAGTTCCATGGAATGGCCTTGTTGTTGATCACTGGTAGCTGGGTTACAGGTTTGATAATAACCCGATCTATACGGGCTCCTTCCACGAATACAATGGGTTTGCTGGAAACCCCTGGTACTATCACTTTCGGCCTTTCTTGCTTTGTGGCTACTTTGCTCGAAGATCCCTTCTCGACTACCACAAATGGTTCATCACTATTTCTGTTCTGCTTAGGTACCGACTTCTCCTCTGTTAACTGCTTATCCGGCTTGGCTTCATGAGACCTGATCATCATGACGGTTCGTGACGGCTTCTTTGTCTCCCCATCAACCTGTACTATTTCTATCATATTAGCCTCCTGATGGGCTGGCATTGGATTTCTGTTGATATTGGGAGCTTTGGGGGTTTGAACCTCGATTTTATTAGTATAAATCAGCTCTTGTATTGCATTTTTTAAATGCCAGCATTTTTCCGTATCATGGCCTGGTGTACCGGAACAATACTCACAGCTAATGGTGTAGTCTAGACTCTTTGGAGGAGGATTGGGTAGCTTGGATTGTATTGGTCTTAGCATGTCCAGCTGTCTCAGCCTGTGGAACAGACTAGTGTAGGACTCTCCCAATGGAGTGTAGGTTTTTTTTTCTGTTCCCTTTCTCCCCTGAATGCTGGCCTAGGCCTGAAACCTGGTCCGGGATAGGCTCATGGGTAAGTACCTGGTATGACAGGAGCATGCCAGTTAGCGTGTGTCGGTGGATGATTGTATGCTTGTGTATGGTTGATGGAAAAATGAGGTTCCGAATGGTGATAGTAGTGTTGAGATGAATTGTGGTGGTGAGTTGATTGGTGAGGTCGATGTTGATTATAGTAAGGAAGTGATCCTCTGGATCCCGACCAAGTTCCTGAATCAACTACCGCTGCTTCTTCTCTTTTCTTTCTTCCGATTCCTCCTACCCCGCCTTGAATAGCTTGAGTAGTCGCTTTGATGGCCGAATAGCTCATGATTTTATTTGTCTTGAGGCCTTCTTCCACCATACCTCCCATCTTTACTACTTTGTTAAATGATTTACCTACCGCTGAAACCAAATGGGCATAGTAAGTTGGTTCCAAGGCTGGAAGGAAGTAGTCTACCATTTCACTCTCCTTCATAGGAGGATCCACTCTTGCTGCCTGTTCTCTCCACCGGAAGCCATACTCTCTGAAACTTTCATTGTGTTTTTTCTCAAATTTTGTCAAAGATAGTCGATCTGGGATGATTTCCAGATTGTATTGGAAATGGTATGCAAATGCCTGTGCCAGGTCATCCCAGGTGTACCATCTCCCATGGTCCTGGCGTGTATACCACTCCAAAGCTGATCCGCTTAAACTTTGACTGAAGTAAGCCATCAATAATTCGTCCTTTCCCCCAGCTCCTCGCATCTTGCTGCATAAACCCCTTAAGTGGGCTACTGGGTCGTCGTGCCCATTGTATAGGTCAAATTTAGGCAACTTGAAGCCAACTGGCAATTGCACATTTGGGAATAAGCATAAATCTTTATAGGCCACACTGACCTGTCCTCCTAACCCTCGCATGTCTCGGAATGATTGTTCTAGGCTTTTGACCTTTCTGAACATCTCTTCTTGTTCAGCATTTTTGACTGGTTTGTCAATTTCGGTTGGGAGGTCAAAACGAGGAGTAGTTGAATGGATTTTGGAGGCCTTGAAGGTGGGCTCCGGGGGTAATACTGATTGTCCTGGGCCTGGAATATGGGTTCACTAGGAGATTTGTGGAATGTAGCCGGGGGAGGTGCTACGGAAACAGGATTCACTGGTGGAGGAAAGTATGGAACTTGTTTAGGAGGGGGAGACTGCGGTGTCTGAGAGGTAGTGCCTCGGTAGTGTTGGTAGATGGGGAAATTTGGGGATAATTCAGTGGTAAGATTATCCTGAGTTTGGGCCATTGATGGAGCAGGGTTAGTTGGGTAAGATGGGGGTGACTTCCCTGTAGACCAGGCCTGGTACATCTCAGCCATTTGCTGCTTGAGTTTAAACATATCTTCTTTCATTTTCCCGACATCCATCTCCTCTATCTCAATACCTGTGTCAACATCTGGGATAGACATACTTTTGGGTATTGGTCCTTTTAATCTCGTGTGATAATGATAATATACCAGTATACTCTTTAGAGAAACTAACTGCTTGAATTCTGGAAAATGGACAAACTTGTTAGTTTTGAGAGTTTAACACATATATAATTACACGTTGAGATGCAATGTTCCTAGACAAATAACCCATTTCTATTATGCATTTGCTCGGCTGCTTGCGTCATCCCAGCTTTTCTTGGTCTTTTATTGTTGTTCACTCTTATTTTATTTTCTTATATACATTTTTTATTGTATTGTGGTCGAATCTTATAGAGATTGCCTACGTATCATGCCCCCGCATGAATTAGACCTTGCGTAGTTCGGACGTAAGGTAAACACTTTTATTTATTATACAAAGATGGAACAGACATTACATTTGAAAACCTTTATAAGAAAATGGTTTGAAACACACACACTCAAATCAAAATAAAAGATACAACTCTTAACATCTCACAACATGCCCCACTTTCCACTTTTGTTGTCAATCATTGGATTATCTGCTCAATGTGGGGCTTGACCTGGATGACCTCCCAGCGTACGATACATCCTTTCCAACTCCATTGCTAGATGACGGGCAAAAATGGGTGCATGCTCTGTAAACCTTTCATAATCCATTCCTTGGCAGTTTACATAACTTTGAGAGGTGTAGACCGCCAGGTCGTGGATTTGTGCCCTAAAATCTTGGAGACGTTGGTCTTGGTTCTGCAATTGCTGCTGGCGAGTGGTGGCTATATCTCTGACATGGTCTTCACGATCTAGAGCTGACTCTAATAGAGCTCGGAGTCTGGCCTGCTCTAATCTTGCCTGCACTCTTTCACTGTCGATGTCCGCTTGTTGATGTTCTCTGTTGTATCTTCTTGCCTCTTCTAGTTGTGCACGAAGTTGGTCTTCTGATCGTATCCAATGGTCTTTTTCCTTCTTGAATTGTGCCCTATCTTCTTCGGATTGCCTTACTTGGCGTTCCTTATTAGATCTGGCTTCTTCGTTTAATTTTTGGATTCTTTCTTTTGCTTTGCTCAACTCCCTTTCGTTTTTTAGCAAGAATGGAATCATAATCTTGCATTCTTTCAAAAATATTGGCGATGGTTTTTTGATCCTTCCAACTCCTCATTGGTGTTTTAGAAGCTTTTTTCATTTTTTGAAATCGAGCATGAAGATTTTCCTTCTCACAAGCTAGACTCTTCTTCTCGCCTTCGGCTTCTTGTGCTTGCAAATCTTTCTCCAGACTGAGGCTCCTCAGATTTTCCTTTAGGGCATGGATAGTTGCTTTGTACCCCTTTTCATTTTCTCCCCAAATCAACCGCTCTTGGATTTTATCATTAAAGTTTTGAACATGGGGTCTTTTTGTTGGCCTTCTTAGCTCGGGTTCTGGTACATCATCCACGCGAGACCGTTTCTCAAACCACCTTGCATACCCAGGATTTATTTCACCCCTTGTAGTGTCTGGGACATGAGTATCACTTTTCAAGTATCGACATCCATTCCACATCTGCTGAATTAGAGCCTCGGGAATAGTGGCTTCAGGGTGTAATTCGATTACTTGCATACTCAAATCTTCATCATCAGGAACTACTTGGTATCTCCCTAGTTGTCTTAGGACTCTTAGTGGCGCATTCGGCTGGATGCTTCTCAATCCCAATAGTAGCAAATAACTATTTGAGGTTGACATGTGTATCACTTCCCTCATCGGGAGCCATCCCAAAGTCCACTCAATTTGATTTGTCGTTAAAGCCCTTAGATGAGATACCCATGCTTCTATCCCTTCTGGGGACTTATAATCTTTTATTCTTTCCTCATAACTCTCGATGCAATTATCATTGCTTGGCCCATACTGTATGATCTTGGGCTGTTGTTGGAGATGTTCAATCACCCACATTTGCAACAAAATTTTGCATCCTTCGAAGACTTTTGCTCCTGATTTACATAAAGTCAACGCCCGATAAATGTCTGAGAGAATGATTGGGACAAAGGTGTGATTTTCCTTGGTAGTGAGGACCTGCACAACTTTCGCGGTGCGAATATCAATTGTTCGCTCTTTGTTTGGGAAGACCATGATTCCTAGAAAAGCTACTATGAAGGCGAAGCGACGGTGAATCTACCAGGTGTCTTTGTTTTGCTTGTTAGTAAGGCCTTTCTCGTGAATTTCAAATCCATCTGGCTTTCCGAACCTTGAATACAAGAAGTTGAAAGAACAACATCCGTTGATGACATTGCTTTTCCTGATTTGATTACTGATGTTCAGAAGACCGAAGAATCGATGTACCAAGGGAGCCTTTGTAAATATCAGGTTTTGATTTCTTAGACTTCCGTCAAAACCAGCATATCCAGCTATCTCCTCTAATGTAGGAGTAAGCTCGAAATCAGAGAAACGAAAGACATTGTGAACAGGGTCCCAAAAAGTTACTAACGCCGCAATCAGATCATCACGGGGTTTAACTTTCATAATATCCGTGAGATTTCCCAAATGCTTGACGACCCATTTTTGACCATCTTCGCCTAATTCATACCACCACATTTGAAGCTGAAATAGAAACTCGTCTGTATTCGTGGATGGGGGGTTTTGTGTGGTGCTCATTTTGTATCTGAAATTTAATTTTAATAAAGCCAAGACTCATTTTGAAAATATACACTAAAAAAATCATTTTCAATTTTTATTTATTAAACACTTTTTATTTCAAGATTTAAAACTATTTTTGGGAATTTCTTAAAACAACCCATTTTATTCCTCGGTCCTCACAATGATTTTGATTAAGCTGGTCAACAAGCAAATCCAAGGCAAATGAATGCACAGGTAACAAGTAGGATGCATCAGGATGGTCTTTTTATTTCGGGTTCACCTGTCCTAGACAGACCCAACCCCTGTGTTGAGTCTCCAAGGCCAAATGTACATGATGCAAATAGACGTTCCTACTAGGGATCCGGTACATGGCTGAGTTATTCTAGGTGAAAAACCTGAGGCATATTGTTCTAAACCTGGCTCACCCAAACGGACAGTTTGAGCCGAAGTGGGGGCAACGTACCGGGAGCACAAAAGTCTACCCGGCCTAGTTACTTGTCCCAACTTCGTCTTATTTGGTATGACATTTAACAGAAAGGTGGGCCACGCGCACGTGTGCACCATAAATTCAGAAGACTCAGAAAGAAGGGGGTTTCGTAGCAATTGTATATGCACAATTCAAATAATATTAAAGCAGTAAAAATATCATTTAGCATATTGGGCATATATCATGTAAAAATTAGATAATAAATAAAGCCAACTGTAACAGTTATTTTAAGCTCGAATTCTTAAACCCTGAACCAGTGGTTCTGGGTTACAGTTTTCATTTTTTTCCCCAGCAGAGTCGCCAGAGCTGTCACACCTCCTTTTTACCGCCCCGCGAGGGCGCGTAGGGAGTTTTCTCCAATTAAAGGACAGTCGAAACGGGATTTGTTTATTTGTTTCAGAGTCGCCACCTGGGAATTTGAAGGCGTCCCAAGTCACCAGTTTTAATCCCTGAATCGAGGAGAATATGACTCTGTTTGTTATTCTGCGAACCAGAAATCCTGAGTAAGGAATTCTGCTAATCCGGAAGAAGGTGTTAGGCATTTCCGAATTCCGTGGTTCTAGAACGGTCGCTTAACTGTTCTTATTCTTGGCTTAATTATCTTGATTTACTAAATACCCTTTTTCTTGTTACCTGATTTTATTACCGCTTTCGTTTAGATTGTTTACAAATTAAAGATTTTCTTGAAACGAATCACGCGTACGTATATTCGCCTTGTCTATTTTTATAAACGCAAAGAATCGTGTCACGCATACGTGTACACAATAAGATTGACAATATTTTTTTTTATTAAAAATATCATACGTTCGAAATTTAAAATAAAATTAAGAACATCGTCACCCTTATATTTAAACAGTGAACTGCACATCTCGGGTTATATGAAATTATTTTAACATCCTTGGAGAAATCCCTTTTATTAAATATTCGCTCGAAGTTGCGCGAACGCATAATCCGAATTGCTTTTAGAAATATAATCAGGTTACGCGAACGTATCTCTAATCACAAATATATTCTTGATGGTAATATAAATTTGTTTACAAATTATTTATTACATCCATATTATTTTTTATGTGAAAAATCATGAGAAATCCCTATTTGAGATGCCCTTAAATTCTTTGAAAAGAATTCACAATTATTGAGTGTTGACCGCAAATTATATTTTCTCGCGTATATATTATATTCCTCCAAGCCATTCGAATTTAAGGAGTAAAAATGAACAATGTGATTAATACTACCATTTATAGTGAATACAATATTTGCCTACTCAAATAAACAACATGTGAATTACGTATAAACATTGGGAAAGAATTGATGAAGAAAGGATATGATATTTTCCAAGAATTTTCATTATTCTATTTGAGGTGAATACTATTTTTTATATTTTTTTTTTAAAAAAAAATTGTTATAATCTACAAACCTAATTACCTTCTATATTACTTGTTTTTAATCCAAAGTTGTAATCATTTGGTTAATTTTTTTACGATGGTAGATAGGCATCAAGTTGGTAAAAAAAAATTATTATTCGAATCGATTCAATAAAATTGCATTACATGCAACATAGTTGTACGCCTGAACCGTTCATAATATTCTAACATCGTAACGAGCTATATCAACTCACCTTACTCATATGATTATATATATACCCGTCATCATGCCATATATGAACATATAACTTATATCAATCTAAACAAAATCATATTTTTTACAAGATATACTAATAATGTAATTTTTTGATACTTCCATTCTACTTTACATTTAGCTAAAAATATTACGGGATGTAATTAATGGCCCATTTTTATGCCATATTCCCTATTTTGACAATTCAAATATAACTATACTAATGAGATTTCGAAATGGATAACATTATTACAAAACTTTTATACGAATTTCAAAATAAGACAATTAACTTATAGCCATCGTGTCGAACTCACTACTAGTTAACCAACATGAAACAAAGCTGAAATTTAAACTAACGAACTTAAATGAATAAAAGACAGAATTACAATTCGAGCTTCATTTATTTGTCATGTTGAAAGCTTTGCATGACATGAGTTTACAGATATGTACCTGGAAATGAAGGTAGAAGAAGTAGATTTCAGCAGTAGCAGCAGTAACAAAATCAGCAGAATACCAGTATTTCCACAGATTTGAGCAATAATACAGAACCCGAGAACCCAGACACAACGTAGAATGACTCTTTAAGAAATTTCAGACTTTAAACTCAACAATGGGATTTGAACAAATCCAGACAGATAAAACACAATATTTCTGATTTTTCAAGACTTAAGAGAAGGCGAACTGACAATTTCAATCTCAGAAATTCAACCTTAACAATAGCCTCTATTGTAGAAAACTGTTTTTTCCTGCTTCTGATTTTTTTTTATTTCTGTTTTCTTTCTTTTCTTGAATCAGATTTCTGTTTTCTGCTTCTGTGTGTGTTTTCCTCTCTTAAAAATCAGATCTGGTTTTTTTCTTCTTTAATAATCTGATCCTCGGTTCTTTTCTATCTTAAAATCAGATCTCCTTTAAAATCTCAATATAAAAAAAATCTGGTTCCTCCCTCTTAAAAGCAGATATCAGTTTTCTTTCTTTTGAAATCTCTCTCTAAAATCTGATCTCCTTTAAAATCTGAGTCCCTGTATTTATACAGGTCTGCCCCTTTCCTTTTAGTGCTGCTTGGACCCCTTTCTTCTTTTAAAAATCAGAAATTCCCATTAAAAACTACTTTTACTACTTTAAATCACATTAAGTGATCTTTTCCTGATTTTCAGCATTCCCATTACCCTTTGTTTCCCATTATCTCATTAAGTAATAGCCATTATCACTCCACTATCAGCACACTACTATTATCACATTACCCTACTGTTTCTATCCCAGAAATACCCTTGAAAATCCCTTAATATTACTGTTATTACTGCCCCAGACCAAAGACTGCCTAAACCTTAACAGATTTATCTGAATTAAACTGTTTAGCAGCTAATAACCAATTCCTAAATCAAACAAACATTCTGTCTTTTCAATGATAGCTAATTGATCCAACACCCAATGTCTAATAGCTAATGGACAAAACTAAATTCAGATGGAACACTGAACTTGTATACGAACATATTAACAATACACAGAACTTAACAGAATAAAATCTGAATTGAAATTGAATTTAGCATAAATGCAGGGGCATTGTCAGTATATTGACACTGCCTGAAACCAACTGCTCAGAAATTAATACACAAATGTTTGATAAACTTTCTGACTTATTAAACAAGAACCAACTAATTAGCAAGAACTAATTAACTGATTACGACAACATGATAATAGTCAATCAAACAGGTGAGCAGGTTATTACAATGCATTATCATAAACGGGAATTCATAATGTAACTAATCGACGAACTTAATCGAGTCGATTACACACATTGTAAACAAACATAACCAACAGAAACAATTCACTTATTTGACCAAGTAAGCGGGTATGAGACAGAATCACAGAATTAAACAAACAAAAATATGAAAAATTACACAGACAACTAAAGTAGGCAACAACAAATGTAGGAAACAAAAGAAATAGAAAAAATACCTCTGAATCTTTAATTTTACCCGTACTCAAACTCAACTAGGATTCGGACCCTTTTGAGGCTGAACAGACTTTATTCGAAGTATTCTCAATTGAGAATACCTCGATTAAAGTCTCTTAGACCTCAATCCTTCACTCAAATTGGAAAAATTCCAATATTGGAAAAATTTTAGGGTTTCAGATTCTTGGATCTTAAATTCGAACACTTCTGGGCAGATTCGAAGGGAACCAAAGATGACACAATGGTGAGGGAGGCCTAGGGGTCATTTGGTGTTATTTTGGAACAAATCTGAGTGAGTTCATGTTTGGTTCGAACCTTCAAAAGAAGATTCGAAGCACTCTAAGGTGATTCGAACCAAACCAACACCAGATCCATAGCTAGGGTAGTTAGGGGAAGCTACGGTGTTAATCTGGAAGTCATCGGAAAGTGTTGAGTTTTCAGACCAACTTTCGATTTAAGATTCGAAGAGTTGGGGCCTGATTTGAAGGAAACTAACACTAGATCTGTGAAGAGGGGTTTGTGTGGAGTCGAGGGTGTTCAGGTGGTGACCAACGGCGTTGTTGCCGCCGGGTTTCAGGCAATGGGGAATAAGGGCGGCTAGGGTTAGGGGTGTGTTTTTCCGGAGATGAAGATGAACAGTGGAGAGGGGGGTGTTTAGTTAGGGGGCCGGGGTAGGGATTTGGATTTATATAGGGATGGGGTGGATTGATCTCATCCGTTGGATCAATTAAGATGCACGGTTGAGATCAATTCATTTAACCAAACGATGTCGTTTGGTTAAATGTTGGGGTCAGGCTGGATCGGGGCAGTGGATCGGGTAGGAGGTTACGGGTAAGGGTTGTGAGATCTCAGTCGTTGGATGGATTTGATCCAACGGCCTTTGATGAAATACGACCAAACGTCGTCGTTTGGTATTAGCCTTGAATTAGACCGGACCTGGGGTTGTTTGGACTGGGCTGTAGGGAATTAATTTGTTTGGGCCTGGATTTCAGTCCAGGTCCGACTTTTTCACCTTTTTAAATTTATTTTTAATCCTAATTATAAAATCCTAATTAAAATTATAAAACAATATTAATTACCTTTTTAACAACTATTTAACACATAGACAAAGCGTTAATCACACAGTGAAACATTAAAACTAGAACAAATGCATATTTTTGTGATTTTCTTTTAATTAACTCTTAAATGCATAATTAAATCCTAATTATGCATGCAACATGTGTTTTTGTTTTGTTTTTTTTTTCATTTTAACAAACAAAGTAGACATTTACGGACATAACACCAATATTTAATAAACGCCATACAAATTCTAAAAATTTCACACTAAGCAAAAATTGTTTTATTATTTTTTGGAATTATTTTGGAGTAATTTTCATGAGGCAAAAATCACGTGCTCACAGATACCGGGTGAGCTTGGTCAGATCTACCCTTCTTTTTGTAGGATAGTGTTGATGCTTAGACATTTCGCTGAAGGAGTTGAAGGTTAGTTTTTTACCCTTAATCATCTGATCGGAATGTACAACCCTCGACTGTATCGAGTCTTAATCAAGCTCTGCCATCGGTATAAAAAATCTTTTTTCACGAACGTCGATGAGGGAAAGGACCGAGGATGGATGAGCAGGTTTATCCGAGTGAGGACCTCGGATATTATCCCGGCCCAAAGGATACCCTTTTTGGAGTGGTGGAATGCCCGACGTAAGCAATTTTCCCTTTAGCCGCTTTTCGACTACTCTTATGTTTGACATAATAATCTCTTTGTGCTTTCTGCAGTCGCTGCTTGGAATTAAGAGGTGGTCCCAGATTTGTTGGGATGGATCGGGCGATTGAGCGAGAAATTCTTGTACCGCGTTCGGTCTTGGACCGGCTTGGCTAAGAAGCATTGGGTGGCCAAGAATCATGGTGAGGTTTTTACCGCCTATGCTTCATATTTTGTGTTTCCTTCTGAGCCCTTAGCGAAAGCGTATCGTGGTTATTATGATGGCGCAGGCCTTGGTGAGAATATGCAGATGAGGCCGCCCCCTAATAGTGAAGCATGGGCCTTGGAGCCTGGCACGAGCAAGAAGAGGAAAAGCAAGGCAGCCATTGTCCGTCCTGCGGCAAAGAAAACCAGGTCACTCGAGCGCCGAGCCACTGTCGGGACTACTGCTCTAACCTCGTCGAATCCTGATACTGAAGGAGAGGACGATGATGGAAGTCTGTTAAGGAGGAGAACAAGGTCAAGTGCAAGAGACTTGCAAGCGCCCCGGTCGGAGGCTGATGAGTCCGGAACGGCTGGCTCTAGTCGGGCTCGTGGGCCGGGGGTCCTTGAAGCGGACGTTGATGTAGCTTCGAATCACGCAGCCGGATTTGATGCGTCTTCTGCTAAGGCTACCGTTGGTGTCGATCCTAAGGGATCAGAGTTTGGGGCTTTCCAGGAACGTGGGTTGCCACCTGGAGAAATCGGCGAACTGAATGACTTCTTTTTGAACTTTCTGGTTTCATCAGGGGAACTGAGGGATGCCCATAGGATGATCGGTGCCATAGCTGGGACTCCTCCTAAGGGGGTAGACTTTATTGCCAACATTTTCGATGGCGTTATCAACAAAGCTGATCTCGATATTATTGGCGCCATTAAAAAGGTGGAGAAGTCCATGCAGCAGGTGGTAGTCATTCCTTGTGCATTTCTTTCGTCCTCAGGCATCAATCGTCGTCTTTCTAACTTTTCTGGTGTGCCGCAGTGTAAGGAGATGTACGACCATGCCATCCTCCGGTTTCGCGGGGAGATTTCTTATCATGAAAAAGAGCGTAAGAAAGTTATATCGAAGTTGTAGGATTCGGAGGCTCGCTCTGCCCGGGGAGATAAAGAGCTGGGAGAGCTTCGAGCAGCTTTGGAGACGGCTCTCCAAGAGAAGGCCAATCTTGTCATTCAGGTATTTTGCCTTGCTTGTACCCAATTTTTGACCCTGTATTTACACACGCTCCATATTCATATATTCATTGACTTGCCCTTCTCCCGTAGGTCAAGCAGAGTGGCTCGCAGATTAATCAGATGAATGCAGAGATCTCCGGGCTGAGAGAGCGAAACGAATTAGTGGTCGGGTAATTGGTGACATCCCGAGATCTTCTCACGGATACTCGCAGGGAGATTGCTGCTTTGGCCATGGCTAAGAATGAGGCCGAACGAGATGCTGCTACTTATTAGGAGGATGCGGCCACAGCGCATATAATGGCTCGAGATATATCCATCGCAGCTGAGTAGAAACTAATCCAAGCTATCGAGCATGCCAAAGCAGAGGCAAAGAGAGAGACCCTGGAGAAACTCAGGGCCATAGGCATCGACCTGTCAGCTGATCTTAAGGAGGCCCGTGTAGTGGAGGAAATATTGGCGCTTTTGATTGCCCTCGATAAGGGCGAAGACAATAGTGACGAGAAGTAGTCTCCGAGTCTCCCTTTTGCTTTGTATGCTGCCCCCTGGGAAATGGACAGTGTAAAGATGTTTTTTCTTTTTGTCAATGTATAAAAGGAGCTTTCATTCTGTCAACCCTTCTCCTTGCCTTTTTGCTTTTGCGTTCCAGCATCAGCTCTTCGGGGCCTTCTATCTTAACAAATCGGGGCCATGAAATTGGCCATGTCCTGTGGTTTAGTTGACATCTCCTCTCGAACCAATCTTTATGGCATCGGCGGTCTCCCGAGGTCCCGTAGTTTTCTAAGACATGTGGGAGCCAGAGTGATTCTGCTAGTACACTCCCCTAGGAGAGGGTGACGTTAACGCGGCCAGAATTAATTGGCCCTCTTGGGTAAGCGCGTAGTTGTCGCTTTACCTCTATATATTTTCTCATATGTCTCTTAAGTGGCGATTTTGTAGTTCTTGATAAGCCTATCTCTTCTGCAGAGCCTGACGCTTTGTGCTAGTCCTTTCGCTTCCCTGTTTTAGACAATTTTTGCATGGATCCTCATCTTCTTCCCCTATTCTACCGTGGTCATGGTTGCTGATTTGACACCTGATTATTGGTAGGAGAGGAGTCTCTCTTGTGCTCCACGTTTGGACGGTACCATCGGCTTGCCTTCGATGTCGAGAGAGCAAGGCTTGGGGTACCCTACCTCGAGGAGGGTTGTCGCACCAAGGAAACCTCCCAATGTTCGGGGCCATCGAGAGCATGTGTCAAGGATTATTTCATCGGTGAGGGAGGAAAACCTTGAGATGATCAGAAAAGAATGCGGATGGGGGGAAGACACAATTTTGCAAGTACCTTCCCCCGAGGAGAGTGTCATGACATATGTTGAGGTATTCTTGAGTGTGTATATTCATGTTCTTGCGCCGAGTTCCCCGCATTGGGTCGTTCTTGATTTCTATAGAAGATATCAAGTAACATTGGCGCATGTTCATCCCTTTCTTTGGAGAATAGTGTAGTCGATGAGATATTTTGTTGACAAGGCCTGGATAGAATTTACCCACAGCCACCTCGTGAGGTTGTACCGGCCATTGCGCTATCGGGGCCTGATTGCTCTTCAGCGTAGATCCACCCGAGCTCCTGTAATCGACAGCAAGGAGGATGAGGACCATGGATAGATGAATCGGTTCGTTCGAATCCGAACGACCGATGTTATCCCTGGAGAATTTTTGCTGTTTCCTGAGAAACAGAACTTCACACGTAAGTGCTTCATTTGAACTGCCTTTATCTCAACATGAGATTGGACCCGTTACGATATCTTTTTGTTCTTTGTTCATAGAAACTCATTGGTCACCCGGCAAGGTCCCTGATTTAGCCGGGTGGTCTCATAAGCTGGCAGCTTGCTCGATTTATGATAAGCACCGGTGGTGAGATCTATCAAAAATGAGATGGGAGGCGAAGCATCATGGTAGGTTCCTGGCATTCTACCCCCTAAGATATGGCTTACTTCTTGCTGGCTCATCTGATTTATCTACTGCAGGTGCTGGGAGTCCTTTCGAGGCGAGGTCGAGTCCTCGGGGGGAGGAAGAGAGGTTGCTAGCCCCGGGGTCAAGGAGTGCCGATAAAAGGAAAGATGCTCTGGGGTGCGAGAAGGCTTGTAGTGAGGCGACTTCTTCGCAGCGGTTAAGGGGGAGTGATTCGGTCGATCGTCAACCTTCCGGGAGTGGTACACCATCGAACATTGCTTCGGCTTTTGGCGAGGCTTAGCATTTTGGCCTTATGGTGAGTTTCGACTGCTGTAAGAATGTTCTGGCCCTGCGCTCCCCTTTTTTTTTATTTATCTGGCTTCCTTTCTCAGGCCTTTGACAGGCTTACAGCCGAACTGCTTTATTGTGAGGCTACATTACGGGAGGCTCGGGATAGGGGGAAATCCCTCAAGATTCTTTGTGTGGCAAAGTAAACCGAGCTCATCTCTTTACGGCGTGAGGTGGAACGGAGCCGGGCCCGGGAGGCCCTCTTAGAGAAACAGGCACCCTGCATTTCACGCTAGCCTGCATTCCCTTTTTGTCTTGTCGCCTTGATATTTTGATATTTCAGTTGAAGGATAAGGCAGATGAGCTGGAACAACTCTGGGGTGAGGTTGGCAAAGCCAAACACGAATTCACCAAGCTGTAGGCACATGTGAATGCCCATTTTGTTTCCAAAGAGAGGGCTCGGACCGGGGCTTCTGCTCTTGAGGCACAAATCCAGACCGTCCGTGCGAATGATTCTGCTCGGGCGAAGATGATCGCAAGACTCTCATCCGAGCTTTCATGGGTGAAAACCGAGGTGATGAATGTCCGGGACGAGGTTGTGATGAACAATACCAGGGCAGGATAGAAAATGGCGGCTTATTCAAGAAGCGTTGCTGCTAAAGTTGTGCTAAAGAAGACCCTCGATCGTGCAAACAATAACAAGTAGTATGTGAGGTGCAGATCCCGGAGGGAAATCCTCGAGGAGATTCATGCCAGGGGTTTTGATCTCACGGGGGAGATCGAGCAAGACAAAGTAGAGGAGTATGATTCCAAGTTCCTTCTGTCCGATGCTGAGGACGATGATGAGGAGACCACCGGGCCATAGTTGCCGAAAGGGGGGAACTTCTATTCCCTGCCTCCTTCATTGTGTATATAGCTTTCATTATATGTCGTAGGTTGAGATTTCGCTCCACCATCAATATGTAAAAATAAGAGGGGGGAACCCCTCAATTTGTATCTTCTGTATTTCCGCTCGTTAGGGTTTCATTGAGTCATTCGACCTTGGATTGGTAGAAACCTCCGAACTTGCAATATATCCCCGATATTTATTAGGCTGACGATAGCGGCTTTAATTTTTTTCCCTTAGGCTTGCGTGCTTTAACCGTCTTCGGGTTCAGTCTCCGAGTCGGGATTCGACTTGAGCTTAATTTACCCTCGGGTTTTGTGTTTGCATAGGCTGGTGATAGTGGCTCTTACGCCTTGGGTCGGAGCGACCTTCTATATATGTGGCCCTTAGGCATGTGTAGTTAACTATTTTGGATTCGGTCTCCGAATCGGGTTACGATTCGAGCTCATTTTAATCCTCAAGTTTTCAATTTCAAGATGGCGAGGCTCTTACGATGTTTGGTCGTTGAGACCTTTTAGTGTACGACCCGGAGGCTCGTTTGGCTGGCAACAATGGCTCTTACGCTTTTGCCCGTGGGCTTTTTATAGGCTTTATTTTTCACTCGTTAGGTCTTTTTGAAATGATTTTGCCTGACCCATCGTCGGTTTTGGAAGAATATCGATTTCAAGTCATTAGCAGCGATGTTCGAGCACCTTGGAAGGTTCTTAGCTCGTAGGCTGAGTAGCTCGAAGCCTTGTGAGTAGAAGCTGACATGGTCGAAGATCATTTGCCTATTGAGGGAAGCTTGTTTTAATCGGTTCTTTCCAAAGTATATTCAAAGTAGTGCCCTGAGATTTTGTTTAGCGACGGTCGGGGGTCCCCGAGTCGCATTAATTTGGCTGGATCAGCCATTTTGATCGTAGTCATATGCGTTTGGCCGGAGCCTATTTTCAATCCCGAGTGATAGTTTAGGCATCTACACCGAGGGTATGCCCTTTTGGGATTCTTACAAATATGACGTATAACCTAAACTTTGGGATTTTGAGTCTCATGCCTATTGAGGTCTTACAGTTTGTCATGCCTATTGAGGTCTTAAAGTTTTATCATGCTTGTTGAGGTCTTACAATTTGTGTTGCTATGTAGAATAGATCTGGTTATATTGAGTCTGCCCGCTCGGGGTCTTACGGCCTCGGGTTTTCCAGTATAAGGCAATTGGCGACAGTCTCCGAGTCATCGAGTTTGCTTAGGCTCGAAGGCCGTTATTCGTGAGCTCGGAGTTATCTTGCTGGGCCTTTATGAGACCGGAGTTTTGACCCTGGGGCCGTGCGGGTGCCAAATCGTTGACACTAAGTCTCCGAGTATTTAAGGATGCATTCAGTGGAGGGGCCCTTGCCGTGAGCATGTTGAAATCCTCTTTTCTGTAATACGAGATGCTGAAATATATTCTTCTTTGCTTGGCATAAATACATGCTATTTTGTTGTTGCGAGCTCGGCCCGCGCGGGCGCAGCTCCTTGGATTATTCGGTCTGGTGCATCATTTCCTATTGGGTCTCTGTTCGTCATTTCCTAGAGACGGTTGGTTGTAAAGAAAGTCTTGTGGTCTCTCTGAATCCTCCTTGACAAGTGCGTGGATGTTGCCTCGTTAAAAAACCCTATCGGTAAAAACCCGTTCCGAGATAAAAAACCGATCAAAGGAAAAGAGTGCAACGGACGCTTTGAAGCCTTAGGATCTTCGAGCCGGAGTGTTGTCTTGATTACTTTGGTCGTGGACCTGCACAAGAGTTATCGTGAAGTAGAAGATGGAAAGAGGGATGGGCGGTTATACCTTGGTGGCGATGGTGCTTCTCGAGTTCTGGCACTTTATTCGGCGGTTGCTAAGTGGTCCTTTATTTGAATGCGTCCAGGGAGACCATCAAAAAATCCTGTGGATGACATGTTGGGGCTCATCTACTTTTTTCCTTTTAGCTATTTCTCTTTCTCGCGATTGATTTTTAGCCCGGTTGCTGAGAAATTCCCAAAAGTGCCCGTTATCGAGCAATCGGGCCACTTCCTCTCGGAACTGCCTGCAATCTTCGGTTCGGTGCCCGTGCGAGTTTTGAAACTCGCTAATCAAATTGTAGTTCCTGTGGGAAGGATCCAAATGTATCGGTCTGAGCCATTTGGCATCTCTGATTTTGCTAATGGCGAACACAATGTCTGACACATCGATGTTGAAGCTATACTTGATATGCGGGGTGCCCTTGTTGGCCTTGCGTACCCGTCAAAGCCAACCTTGTTGCTGGGTCCCTGAGGGCTCTGTCCTAGGTTTACCAATCGGCCATTACGGGTCGGATTGTGCTTTGGAGTAATTCTCCGATCATCGGGGTATGGCTGGTACCTTTCTTTATTCGATCTTGACTCCTTCGCCAAGAGCCTGCTCCGGTATACTGAGCCTGAAGGGGTTCCCGGCTGGTCGTCCTCGACCTTGATCTTTAACTGGTACCGGTTGTGGACGTTCGACCAGGTTACGGTGGGATACTCGATCAGATTCTCTTTCAGCCGTCTTGATGCCACCGAGCTTCGTTCATTCAGGCCTTGAATGAAGGCCTGCACTACCCGGTCGTCGAAGACCAGGGGGAGCTCCATTCGTTCTGTCTGAAAACGAGACACGAATTCCCGCAGCATTACGTTCTCCCTTTGCTTAATCTTGAATATGTCAGACTGCCTTGTTGCTACCTTGATGGTGCCGGCATGCGCCCTTACGAAGGAGTCCGCCAGCATGGCGAACGAATCTATGGAGTTGGGAGCCAGGTTGTGGTACCACATCATGGCCCCCTTCGAGAGCATTTCTCCAAATTTCTTCAGCAGGACTGACTCGATCTCATTGTTCTTTATGTCATTGCCCTTCACCGCGCACGTGTAGGAGGTAACGTGTTCATTAGGGTCTGTGGTACCATTGTACTTAGGGGGTTCCGGCATTCTGAACTTCTTTGGAATGGGCTTCGGGGCCGCTTCCTCGAGGAACAGCCTCTGTATCTTCTTTGATCGGTGGTACCATTGTGCTTTGGGCTTCCTATCGGTCGTTGTGATGTATGCTTCCATCGGTATGGGAAGTTTCGTCGACTTGTTGTGCGTCCTGTGAATCCGCATATGCTAGAATCGGTCCGGGCGCGTTATCGGGATTCTGTGGCGGCGCTCCAGCGACCGGGACAGCCACGCCATTTTCCCCGTGGTATTCAAGGTTGTCGTTCTCGATTCTATTTACCGAGCCAGACATTTTGACCTGAAATCGAGAGATCTTGGACAAGAAAAAGTGTGAAAGGTAACTTACGTTTGTGCAATGAAACCAGCAAGAAAATAATCACTATTATTTTTAGCCCCCCGGTGGGCGCCAAATTATTTACCGTGAAAATGGTAACAACAATTAAATTTGTAAATGGAATTCTAAAAATACGTGATCTATTTTTATGCTAGTTGTTAGAGCAGATTATGCTAGGAATATGAAGTTTAATGATGAAATGCAAGCTAAAACGAGGTAGTAATCAAACCGAGAGGCCTGCTGCCGAGGTATAGGACCTGTCAATGGCGGACCTTGGGGTCGATATCCAGGTCGAGCACGAGCTATCGAGGATAGTCGGGAATGGGATAACAGTTAGGTTATGATCAAACAAAGCTCTATATGGCCAAGGCCAAGCGATAAATAAAGAACAAGTAAGAAAGCGACAAATGCTAAAGTGGCCTCAAGCCAGTGAGAACGAGCAAGTTAGAAAGAAGAGAGAGAGAGAGAGAGAGAGAGAGATATTAATGCACTTGAGTAGAATAGTTGGAGCTCTATCGGCCCTTTACAAAGTGTAATGGATTCCCCTTATATAGGAGAGGGGATACTATATAGTACATAGTGCATTAAATGCAAAGATACGGGGATGGGACGGCTAGGCACGATGCTAGTGTTTGCTGATTCTAGTTGCTCGCTTCGGGGATCCCCTTTTCTTGGAACCTTCGTTGGGTCGCGGAAAAATTCCCCATCCCCGGAATCTTTGCTGGGTCGTGGACAAACCTCGAAGGAAGGATCTCGATCATAATCCTGCAACCTCGAGGTGCTGATATGACTCCCCAAATGCACCTTAGCGGAGAGAAATAGACCCCTCTAATTTCACCGCATACACCCTTCAACCTGAGAAGTAGTTGGGATCACAGGAATTATCTTGACATGTGAAAACCCTCAAAGTAACTCAGAATCTGGACAATGATGTCCTAATGAACTGGAATAGCAATTAAACCCTCGGGAACCTGAGCTTGTCCCAGTAGAACAGCCCGATTTGGAACCTGGTCTACCACTGGAGCTATAGGTGGCTCCTTAGAAACGGATCTACTACGAGCTCGAGTAGCTGCAGTTCTCCACCTATTGCGGGTACTAAAGTACTTTCTCTGGCCTAAGCTCTAGCCCTTTCGAACCATTGCCTCTCTCGTCTCTGGCCTAGAGTACTAGCTCCTACTTGGCAGCTGCTAACACATGTGTTCTTACCATTTGTGAGAAAGTAGAAGAGCAAAGACTCTAACTTTTAGATGAAACAAAGTCGTACTATAGAGAAAGAAAGAAAGTGATGTCTCTTAAATGTCCCATAGCCTCTCGAAGCTAAGTTTATATATCTCCATACCGATCTTCAAGACTCTACCTGATAAGTTCATGATCCATAGAACCCGTGAACCTAGAGCTTTAATACAAACTTTGTCACGACCCAAAATCCCACCAATGATCATGATGGCATCTAATTCCATCCTACTAGGTAAACCAATACCAAAACATCAATCAAAATAAGTCAAATATAGGATCACTGTTGTCATGATATAAGTAAAATCTTGGAACATCAACCAAAGCAAAAAATACTACAACAATCTCCCAAAACCCAATAATACAAAGTCATAAGGTGCTAAGATGGAACACAACTGAGTTTCATAATATAGAAGTACTGTATGGAATAAGATAAACAATAAATAAGGTAAAAAGGGACTCCATAAGTTGCAAATCCAAGAGCAGCAGCTCACCAAAAAGTCTCCAATCATGTTCCTAGGCTCCTTCTTGAGAACCATATCACAAAGAATCTCATAAATATACTTTCCAATTTTGAAATTCAAAGACTTGTCTAGTCACTTTAAGTTCACCACATTCATTAATCTGTTGGAATATTTAAGGATGTGTATGTCTTTAAGTCTTTAAATTAAAATTTCCAACCATAGAAGAATTAGCAACATTAGCATAACTACCACTATCAATAATCAAAGAACACACTTGATTTATAATCTTACTGTATACGGTGAAATCGGAGGGATCTATTTTTCGCCACTAAGGAGCATTCAGGGAGTCATATCGGTATCTCGAGGCTGCAGGACTACGATCGAGCTCCCTACCCCGAGGTTCACCCACGACCCAATAAAGATTCCGAGGGTGGGGAACTCTCAAGGTGAGCAACCAGCATCAGCAGAGTCTAGCATCGTGCCTAGCCATCCCATCCCCATGTCTTTACATTTAATGCATTCTGTACATTATTGTATTCCATTTCCTATATAAAGGGAATCCACACTACTTTGTAAGGGGTTGTTGTTACTCCAATACACAAGATCAATAGTATCTCTCTCTCTCTCTCTTTCTTCTCTCTAACTTACCCGTTCTTACTCACCCGAGGACCCTCTTAGCATTTATCGCCTTCATACTTGTTCTTCATTTATTGCTTGATATTGGCCATAACGATCCCTCTTTAATTATATTCAAACTGTTATCCCATTCCCGACTATCCTCGATATCTTAAGCTCGAGCCGGATGTCGACCCCGAGGCCCCTCATCGACCAGACCGAAGCTCGGGTAGCAAGCCCCTTGGTTTGATTACTACCCCGTTTTAGCTTGTATTTCATCGTTAAACTTCATACTCTTAGCATCAACTGCTCTAATAGCTAACATAAAAATAGATCACGTATTTTTAGAATCCCATTTACAAATTTAATTGTTGTTACCATTTTCACTGTAAACAGTTTGGCGCCTACCGTGGGGCTAAAAATAATAGTGATTATTTTCTTGCTAGTTTCATTGCACAAACGCAAGTTATATTTCACACTTTTTCTTGTCCAATACCTCTTCATTTCTGGTCGAAATGTCTAGCTCGATTAACAGGGTCGAGAATGACTACCTCAAAAATCATGGCGAGAATGGTGTGGCTGTTCCAGTCATTGGCGCGCCACCGTAGAACCCCGATAACGCACATGGACCGATTCCAACGGATGTGGGTTTCCAAGACGTGCAGCAAGTCGACGAAACCTCACACACCGACGGAAGCATACAGCATGGTGACCAACTGGATGCCTAAAATACCCCGGCTCGGGAAGCACAGGAAGTTAGTCTTCATGATATTTTTGAAATGTTGCAGGCATAGCAGTTGGCTATCGCTCAATTGCAAAGTCATCCGAAGACTTCCAGCACAGTAGCGCCAGAAACTACTCCCCCAGCCAAATGGGTACCGGAAATGTCAAGCAAAGACAGATCGGTAGTCGATCCTGACATCATGAAAATGTTGGAGGACCTCACCAAAAGGATTGAGTCAGGCCAGAAAATGATAGCAGCCAACGATAAGAGGGTCGAAACTTATAACTTCAGAGTTGACCAAATCCCGGGCGTGCCCCCAGTCCTGAAAGGTGTAGATTCAGGGAAGTTCGTGCAACAGTCGTTCCCAGAGGAAGTGGCTCCGAAACACATTCTAAAGAAGTTCAGAATGCCAGAACTCCCAAAATACAATGGGACCTCGGATCCCAACGAACATGTCACTGCCTATACGTGCGCGGTGAAAGGCAATGACATAAAAACGATGAGATTGAGTCCGTCCTACTGAAGAAATTTGGAGAAATGCTCTCGAAGGGGGCCATGATGTGGTACCACAACCTAGCTCCCAACTCCATCAATTCATTCGCCATGATAGCGGACTCCTTCGTAAGGGCGCACGCCGGTGCCATCAAGGTAGCAACAAGGCAGTCCGATGTATTCAAGATTAAGCAGACGGAGAACAAAATGCTACGACAATTTGTGTCTTGTTTTCAGACAGAATGAATGGAACTACCCCCGGTCTCTGATGACTGGAAAGTGCAGGCCTTCACTCAAGGCCTAAATGGAGGCAGCTCGGTGGCATCGAGGCAGCTGAAAGAAAATCTGATCGAGTATCCCATCGTAACCTAGTCGGACGCCCACAACCGATACCAGTCAAAGATCAGGGTTCAGGACGACCAACTGGGAGCCCCTTCGGGCTTAGTATACCCGAAGGAGCCAAGATCGAATAAAGAGAGGTACCAGTCGTACCCCGATGATAAGAGAAACTCTCCAAAATGCAATCCGCCATGTAACGACTGATTAGTAAATCGAGGATAGAACCCTCGAGGACCCCTCAATAGATGGGACTTCGACGGGTACACAGGGCCAACAGGGGCACCCCGCCTATCAGAGCACAACTTCAACGTCAATATATCGGACATCATGTTCGCCGTTAGCAAAATCAGGGATGCCAGATGGCCCAGACCAGTACACTCAGATCCTTCCCAAAGGAACTACAATTTGATTTGCGAGTTTCACAACTAGCACGGGCACCGAGCTGAGGATTGCAGGCAACTTCGAGAGGAAGTGGCCCGACTGCTCGATAATGAGCACTTTTGGGAATTTCTCAGCAACCGGGCTAAAAACCAATCCTGAGAAAGAGAAACAGCCAAAAGGAATAAAGCAGACGAGCCCCAACACGTCGTCCACACAATTTTTTGATGATTGCCCAGACACATTCAAATAGAGGACCACATAGTAACCGCCAAACAAACGCCAAAACTCGAAAGCACCATCACCACCAAGGTATAATCACCTCTACCTCTTTCTATCTTCTACTTCACAATAACTCTTGTGTAGGCCAGTGACCAAGGCAATTGGAACGTCGCTCCGGCTCGAGGACTCTGAGGTTTCAAAGCATCTGTTGCACTCTTTTACTTTGATCAGATTTTTATCCTGAAACAGGTTTTTACCGGCAGGGTTTTTAACGAGGCAGTGTCCACGCACTTCCCGAGAAGGATTTAATAAGCCTACAGGACTTTCTTTGCAATCGGCCCCATTCCGGGAAATGACGAACGAGTCTCTAATAGGAAATGATGTACCTGGCCAAATGGTCGAACGAACTGTGTCCACATAACCCGGGCTTATGGCAACCCAACGGCATGTATTCACGTCAAGAAATCAAAGAATATCTTTCACCAAAAGTGTCTCGTACTCCGCAAGAAAGTTCAGCATGCTCACGGCAGGGGTCCCTCCATCGAATGCGTCCCAAAATAATCGGAGACTTAGCGTTAACAATTTGGCACCTTCACGACCCCAGGGTCGGAACTCCGGGCTTATAAGGCCCCAACAAGGCAATTTCGAGCTCACGAATAATGGCCTTCGAACCTAAGCAAACTCGATGACTCGGAGACTATCTCCAATCACCATACACTGGAAAACCTGAGGCTGTAAAACCCCGAGCGGGAAGACTCGGTCTAGCCAGATCTATTTTACATAGCAACCAAAACTGTAAGACCTCAACAGACATGACAAACTGTAAGACCTCAATAGGCATGACAAACTGTAAGACCTCAACAATCATGAAAACTGTAAGATCTCAACAGGCATGACAAACTGTAAGACCTCAACAGGCATGACAAACTGTAAGACCTCAACAGGCATGAAAATTTTGTAAGACCTTACTACATGAATAAAACTCAATCCCGAAGTTTAGGCTGTATGTTGCATTTGTAAGATTCCCGAATAGGCATACCCTCGGTGTAAATGCTTAAACTATCACTGCGGATCAAAAATGGCTCCGACCAAACACATATGACTACGGTCAAAACAGCTGCACCAGCCAAATTAATGCGACCAGGGGACACCCGACCGTTTCTAACAAAATCGCAAGCCATTACTTCGAAAAGAACTGATTAAAACAAGCTACCCTCAATAGGCAAACGAGCTTCAACCACGTCAGGTCCAAAACACAATTCTTCAAGCTACTCGATCTACGAGCTAAACCTTCTGAGGTGCTCGAACATTGCTGCTAACGACTTGAAATCGAGGTTCTTCCCGAACTGACAATGGGTCAGGCAAAATTATTTCAAAAAGACCTTAATGAGAGGAAAACAAAGCCTACAACATGCCCACAGGCAAAAGCATAAGAGTCATTGTCGCCAGCCAAATGAGCCTTAGGACCACACACTAAAAGGTCGCAATGACCAACAGCGTAAGAGCCACTGTCGCCAGCTTGAAAATTGAAAACTTGAGGATTAAAATGAGCTCGAGTCGTAACCCAATTCGGAGACCAGATCCAAAATTGTTAACTACACATGCCTAAAAGCATAGCATAAGTGTCAGCGTCACTAGCTCCACAAGCCTCAGGGCCACATACATAAAAGGTCACTCCGACCCAAGGCGTAAGAGCCATTGTCACCAGCCCATGCAGACGTAAAACTAGAGGGTAAATTGAGCTCGAGTCAGAGCCCGACTCGGAGACTAAACCCAAAAACAGTTAAAGTGTGTAAGCCCAAGGGAAAAAAAATAGAAGCCGTTGTTGCCGGCCTAATGAACATCAGGTCCATATTATAGGTTCGGAGATTTCTATCAATCCAAAGGTCGAATCGACCCGAATGAGATCCTAACGAACAAGAGTACAGAAGATACAAATTGCGGGGTTCCCCCTCTTATTTTCACATATTGGCAGTGGAGCATAATCTCAATCTATGACATATTATGAAAGCTATATACACAAAGAAGAAGGCAGGGAATAAATGTCCCCCCTTCGATAACTACGGCCCAGTGGCCCCCTCCTCACCGTCTTCAGCATCAGACAGAAGGAACCTGGCATCATACTCCTCCCCTTTGGCTTGCTCGATCTCCCCCAAGAGATCAAAGCCCCTGGCATGAATCTCCTTGAGGATTTCCCTCCGGGATCTGAACCTTGCATATTCCCTGCTATTGCTTGCACGATCAAGGGCCCTCTTCATATCAGCTTTAGCAATAGCAGTGCTCCTCGAATAGGCCGCCAATTTCTGTCCCACTCTGGTATCCCTCATTACAACCTCGGCCCGGACATTTACCACCTTGGTTTTTGCCTTCGAAAGCTCGGAGGAAAGCATGGTGAACATTTTCACCCGAGCAGAATCGTTTGCACGTACAGTCTGGATTTGTGCCTCAAGAGCAGAAGCCCCGGCCTAAGCCCTTTCTTTGGCCATAAAATGGGCACTCGCATGCGCATGCAGCTCGATGAATTCATGTTTGACTCAGCTAATCTTGCCCCAGAGTTGTCCCAGCTCATCTACCTTGTCTTTCAACTGAAACATTAAAATGTCAAGACGCCGAGATAGAAACAGGGTGCAAGCCAGCACAAAATACAGGGTACCTGTTTCTCCAGGCGGATCTCCCGGATCCAGCTCCAGTCCACCTCACGCCGTAAGGAGACGAGCTCGCTTTCCTTTGCTGCACAGAGAAGCTTGAGGAATTTCTCCCTATCCAAGGCCTCTCGCAATGGGGCCTCGCAACGAAGCAGCTCGGATTTAAGCCTGCCAAAGGCCTATGAAAGAAAGCCAGATAAAGAAAAAGAAGAGGAAAAAAGGAAAAGTGCGGGGCCAGAACACTCTTACAGTAGTCAAAAGTCACCATTAGGCCAAAACACTGAGCCTCACCGAAGGCCGAAGCAGCGTCCAATGGCGTACCCCTTACAGAAGGTTGTTGGTCGACCAAATCACGCCTTATTAACTACTGCAAAGGAGTCACCTCACTGCAATCCTTTTCGCACCCCGGAACATCTTTCTTTTTATCACCACTTCTTGATCCCGAGGCCAGCAATCTCTCTTTCTCCCCCAGGAGACAAGGCCTTACTTCGAAAGGACTCCCAGCAACTATGTCAGTTAAATCAAATAAACCGGCAAGAAAGGTGCCATTTCTTAGGAGGCAGAGCGCCAAGCACCTACCATGATGCTTCGCCTCCCATCTCCCTTTTGACAGATCTCGCCACCGGCGCCTATCATAAATCGAGCAAGTTGCCAGCTTATGAGACCACTCGGCTAAATTAGGGACCTCGCCAGATGACCAATGAGTTGCTACAAATAAAGAACAGAAAGATATTATTACGAAGGCAACCTTCGGTCGAAATGAAGATAGTTCATATGAGGCACTTACGTGTGAAGTTGCATTTCTCAGGAAATGGCAAAAATTCTCCAGTAATGACGTCGGTCATTCGGACCCGAATGAACCGATTCATCCATCCCTAGTCTGCATCCTCCTCATTGCCAACTACAGGAGCTCAGGTGGATCGATGTTGAATAGCAATCAGGCCCGAGTAGCACAATGGCCGATACAACCTTACGAGGTGGCTGAGGGTAAACTCTATCCCGGCCTTGTCGGCAAAATATCTCATCGCCTGCACTATTCTCCAAAGGGAGGGATGAACCTGCATTAGCGTTACTTGATATCTCCAACAGAAATCGAGCACGACCCAGTCGGGGGAACCCGGCACAAAAACATGAGTGTATACGCTCAAAAATCCCTCAACATATATTGTAACGCTCTCCTCGGGGGAAGGTACTTGCAAAATCACGCCTTCCCCCCATCTGCAATCTTTTCTGATCATCTCGAGGTCTTACTCCCCCACTGATGAAATGATCCTCAACACATGGTCTTGATGGCCTAGAATATTGGGAGGTTTCCCCGCCGTGACAGTTCTCCACAAGGCAGGGCACCCCGACCTTTGCTCTCCTAATGTCGGAGGCGAGCCACTGGCACCAACCGAATGCGGAACGCATGAGAGACTCCCCTCCACCTGATGATCGGACGTCGAAGCAGCAGCCATGGCTATGGCAAACTAAGGGCGGAAAAGGGGTAAGGATCTGAACAAACATTTTCTAAAATAGGGAAGCGGAAGGACTAGCACAAAGAGTCAGGCTCTGTAGAAGAGACAACCTCTTCAAAAATAGCAAGTTCGCCACTTAAGAGACAGATGAACAAATATATAGGGGCAAAGCAACAACAGCCCGCCTACCCAAGGGGCCCAATTAATTCTGGCCGCATTAACGTCACCCTCTCCTAGGGAAGCGTACTAGTGGAATCACCCCAGCCCCCACGTAACTCAAAAACTGCGGGACCTTGGGGAGCCCTCCGACATAACAAGCATCGGTCCGAGAGGAGCTGTCGATTTAATCCTGGGATATGGCCAGTTTCAGGGTCCCGGTTGATCCGAGAGCAGGCCCCGAAGGTCCGACGCCGAGTGGTAAAAACTAAAACGCAAAAACAAAGGGGCAAGGAGAAGGGCTGACAGAATGAAAACCCCTTTTCTACATTGTCAAAAAGAGAAATGTCTTTACACAATCCATTCCCCCGGGGGCCGCATACAAGGGGAAAGGGAAGGGATACAAAAATGACTTGGAGACTACTCCTCGTCACTATTATCTTTGCCTTTATCGGGGGCAACCAAAAGTGTCAGTTCTTCCTCCACTGCATGGTCCTCCTTGAGATCAGTTGACAGGTGGATACCTCTGGCTCCAAGTTCCTCTAGGGACTCTCTCCTCGCCTCCGCCTTAGCATGCTCAATACCTCGGGTTAGTTTCTGCTCAACTGCTATGGATATGTCACGAGCTATTTTATGCACTGTGGCCGCGTCCTCCTGATATGTAACAGCATTTTGTTCGACCTCGAACTTAGTTGCAGCCAAAGCAGCAATCTTCCTGCAAGCATCCTTGAGAAGATCCCAGGATGTTGCCAACTCCCCAGGCACTATTTAGTTTCACTCTCTCAGCCCGGAGATCTCCGCATTCAGTTGATTGATCTGTGAGCCACTCTGCTCGACCTACATAAGAAAGGTAATTCATATATATATATATATATATATATATATATATATATATATATATGAATACAGAATAAAAAGTCGGGCACGATCAAGGCAGAGTACCTGAGCAGTAAGATTGGCCTTCTCCCGGAGCACCGTTTCCAAAGCGGCCCGAATTTCTCCCAGTTTTTTCCCTCCCTGGGAAGAGCGAGCCTTTGAATCCTGCAGCTTCGAAGTGATTTTCTTACGCTCCTATTCATGATAATAAAGCTCCCCGCGGAGCCAAAGGATGGCATGATTGTACATCTCCTTGCACAACGGCATAGCAGAAAAGTTAGAAAGACGAAGAATGATGTTCGAGGACGAAAGAAATGCACGAAAAATGGCTATCACCTACTGCATGAACTTCTCCCCCGCTTTGACATCACCAGGAATATCGAGATCGGCTCTATGAATAACAACTTCAAAGATGTTGGTAATAGAGTCTCCATCTTTGAGAGGAATCCCCGTTGTGGCGCCGATCATCTTGTGACCATCCCGCAGTTCCCCTAACGAGACCAGGAAGCACGAAAGAAAGTCGTTCAGATCGCTGATTTCTCCAAGTGGCAACCCACATTCTTGGAAGGCTCCGAGCCCCAGCCCCTCAAGATCAATGCCAACGGTCCCCCCGGCGGAAGCTGCATCGAATCTAGCTGTGCGATTTGAAGCTACATCAACATCCTCTTCGAGGGTTCCAGGCTCACGAGCCCGACCGGATCTAGCCGTTCCGGACTCAGCAGCCTCCAACCGAGGTGACCGCAAGTCTCTCGCACTCGACCTCGTTCTCCTCTCTAGCGGGCATTTGTCATCATCCTCTCCCTTTGTATTAGGATTCGCCTCTAAGGTTGAAGTATCAGTCCTAGCAGCGGCTTGATGCTCGAGTGACCTGGTTTTCTTTGCCACTGGATGGACAACAGCTGCCCTACTTTTCCTCTTCTTACTCGTGTCGGGCTCCAAAGCCCCTGCTTCGCCACCAGGGGCGGCCTCATCTGCATATTCTCATCAAGAACTACACCAACGCAGTAACTGCAAGACGCTTTCGGTAAGGGCTCAGAAAGAAACACAAAATACAAGGCATAGGTGGTAAAGGAACCTCACCATGATTCTTAGCCACCCAACGCTTCTTGGCCAGGCTGGTCCAAGACCGAACGCGATATGGGAACTTCTCGTTCAACCGCCCGATCTATCCCGACAAATCTAGAACTGCCTCCGGGAGCTAAGCAATAGTTGCAGGAAGCACAAAGAGATCATTATTTCGAAAGGAAGAATAGTTGAAAAGTGGCTAAAGGAAAAATTACTTATGTCGGGTATTCCACCTCTCCAGAAAGGGCATCCTCTGGGTCGGGATGATGTTCGAGGTCTTTACTCGGATAAGCATGCTCATCCATCCTCGATCCTTTCCCTCGTTGATGCTCGAGAAAAAAGATTTTTTGGACCGATGGCGGAGCTTTATTAAACCTCGATACAATCAAGGGTTGTACATCCTGATTAGATGATTGAGGGTAAAGATCTCACTCCCAACCCCTTCTGTGAAATGTCAAAGCATCAACACTATCCTCCAACAAGAAGGGTAGCTCTGACCAAGCATCACTTGGTATCGGTCACAAAAATCAAGGATAATTGAGTCTATCTCTAGGGGAGAGGACTCGTAGAATTATCGGGAGCTAGGGTGAATAGGTAGGTGTATACGTGAAGGAAGCCGACCTTATAGTCAGTTATATTATCGTTGAGACTAAGAATCTCCACTCCCACTGCCTCGCTCCATCGGTAGTCTTTCCTCACCTTGCTAATATCGGTCACGACGCTAACATATCAAGACACATACTTGCACCGACCCGGTGTAGATGAAGTGGCATCGACATTAAAATCCTCTAACATGTCGAGATCAGGTGGGGTACATTGTTCCAAAGAGGGAATCCCTCTGGTTTCTTCCTTAGGTGTTCAGGATGATGATGCGGCGTCGTTCCGTCGGGGGAACCGTCCTAGAAGTCCTAGCCATGTCAATGGTAAAAATCCTTCTATAAAAAGATGAAAGAGTTTCAAATACAAAAAATTCTTACTCGTGATCTTGGAAATGGGGTAAAAGTGGGAAGTGTCAAGCAACTGATGCATTTATAGGAACCGCTAGGGAAGCGGAAAGGACGATCCAATGGCAGTTCGTGGGTTCCTCGATTACCGCATCTGACGGAGGCCTTGTACTGTTCTCTAGAACATGGCATTTTATGCTCTTAAACGATTGATGTCACGGCAATGATGACCTCGAGATGACAGTTCAAAATCGTTTCCCATTACTTCATTTTAGGAAATGCGGAGACTATTTGTATACGGTGAAATCGGAGGGATCTATTTCTCGCCACTAAGGTGCATTCGGGGAGTCATATCAGTATCTCGAGGCTGTAGGACTACGATCGAGCTCCCTCCCCCGAGGTTCGCCCACGACCCAACAAAGATTTCGATGGTGGGGAACTCCTGAGGCAAGCAACCAGCATCAGCAGAGTCTAGCATCGTGCCTAGCCGTCCCATCCCCGTGTCTTTACATTTAATACATTCTATACTATATTATATTCTCTCTCCTATATAAAGGGAATCCACACTACTTTGTAAGGGGCTGATGTTACTCCAACTATCCTACACAAGATCAATGATATCCCTCTCTCTCTTTCTTCTCTCTAACTTACTCGTTCTTACTCACCCAAGGACCCTCTTAGCATTTATCGCCTTCATACTTGTTCTTTATTTATTGCTTGGTATTGGCCATAAAAAGCCCTCTTTAATTATATTCAAACTGTTATCCCATTCCCGACTATCCCTGATAGCTTGAGCTTGAGCCGGATGTCGACCTCGAGGCCCCTCATCGACCAGACCAAAGATCGGGTAGCAAGCCCCTTGGTTTGATTACTATCCCATTTTAGCTTGTATCTCATAGTTAAACATCATACTCTTAGCATCAACTGCTCTAACAACTAGCATAAAAATAGATCACGTATTTTTAGAATCTCATTTATAAATTTAATTGTTGTTACCATTTTCACGGTAAACACTTACACTTTCCATTGAAAACGTTCTCTCTTTGGTTTATATCTTCTATCACTTGTGCACTCAACACTCTCCTAACAAAATACAAAGGTAAATTAGGAGTGTCATATTCTACTTCATCCTCACATTTGGCTTCCTTTTCTTCACATGGTTCTCTACTTTCTTCCCTTTCATAATCTTCTTCCATAAAGATTATGGTTCTTCTATTAGGACATTCACTTATTTTATGACCATAACCTTAACATTAAAGAACCTATTAGAATTAGGATTTTGAAAGTAAGGTTTAGAATAGTTACCTCCCTCTTTAGACTCTACCTTGGTTTTCCTTTGTTATTTTTCCACATGGAGTCAATTTTTGGCTTGTTTTCATTTGAAAGAGATTGCCAAGTTTCCTTATTTTTGCTCCTTGAAGTGTTGTAGCTTTTGAACTTACTCTTTGTGAGTTGTTTCTATTCTTGGAGTTTATTTTCAACCTTTATATCCCCTTGTAGTGCCTCATGTATCGTAGCAAATTTGATCAAATATATTTGGCTAGAGATTTCATGCTTAAGCCCCGCCAAAAATCTAGAAATCATGAGTATTCCATTATCATCAAGATTGGATCTAACACTCTCCAACTCTTCAAAGTAAGCCTCCACATTCTTGTTCCTTGCTTCATGTTATAAAATTTCGTAAGCAAGTCATTCACATACTCTTCGATTACAAATCTTGTTGTCATAACCACTCTAAGAAAACCCCATGAATAATGACTATATCTCTATTTCTATTTCTATGTTGTTCTCTTTCTCCCACCAAAAACAAGCATAACCACTAAGTTTAGAAATGGTGTGCTTGAATCTCTTTCCATCGGATACATTGTTAGGATCAAACATCCTTTTCATTTGTATTTCTCATTCTAAAAATTCCTCGGGGTCATTACTTCCCTTCAATGTAGGAAGTGAAGTCTTGATGTTGTTAAGACCCCGGTCTTTATCTCCCCATCTTCTACCATGTTCTTCATTACAAACATTTCCATCATAACCATAACCATAAGCATTATTTAAGTTTCTATCTTGATAATCCTTAGGTCACGACCCAAATCCTACCATAGGGGTCGTGATGGTATATAATCTCTAAGAGTAAGTAAGCCAATCACTTACCATCATTAAATCAGCAAAACATGATATAATATGACAAAATTTAATGTAACGAGAGTAATGATAACATAAGCCCAAAGATATGCAAACGCAATACAACTTCCCAGAATTAGGTAGTATAGAGTCACGAGCTCTATCTGCACACATAAGGATGTCTCAAAATACAATAATGTTCGAATATGAGAAAACAACAGTATCACTATAATGATGGGACTCCAAGGGACCACGACGGTCATGCAACACTTTTAATCCTCGCGGTCAATATATGCTCTCACTCCATTTGTCCATTGCCTTCAACATCTGGATCTGCAAAAACATGCAGAAGTATAGTATGAGTGCTCTGCAATCGGTACTAAGTAAGTATCAAAACTATCGTTGGTAAAGTAGTGATGAGGTTCAAGTATTATAACACTCGCTAGTCAAATAACAAGTGCAATATATCGATATCTAGCAACAGAATATATAACGGAAAACAATATCAATAATCTCTTTATAACATGTGAGAATAACTCAACCCAAGTAAAGGTTCAGATTTGACAACAAGTCATCAAATAGAAATACTACCATATGACACCTCGTACCCAAATTTTTGTCACGATAATAGTATCCACCCTTATCACTTCGCACCCAACACAACAGAAATATCTACTCTTAACGCTCCACACCCGATACAATTGCAATATCCACCCTTATCGCTTTGTACCCTGGCAATCATAACAATATTAATCACAATTGCATGGCCAAAACCTCGTGCCAACACCCAAATAATCCGCCCAATTTGTCCACCTGTGCTATAATTTTAACAATGTAATAAGCCAAATCATTATAAAAATGTACGCTCACAATTTATCAACAAAATGCGCAAGGACATAGAAATAAATAAATGTGGATGAGGGATCAACATTTAAAGCATGACTACGGCTAAATCAATTTAGCAAAGATCCCATAAATTCCAAACTTGTCCAATCTAGGAAATGATAGTCCTAAAATATGATCTCTACCATGAAAAGGGTATGCTTGCATAGTCATACAATGAATTATACATGTATCTAAGAGAGTAAAAAAATCAAATCAAGGCATATTAGAAACCTAGAGTCTAATCCGGCGATTTTTAATACATAGCACATGTATATGCGCTCGTCACCTTGCATATACATCGCATTACAACGTCACAATTAGACAAATATTGTACAAGCCTCAGGGTTATTCCCTCACACAAGATTAGGTAAGATACTTAATTCAACTAAGTCAAATCCATACTCTAAAAATACCTTCCCACAGGAATCAACCTATGAACAGGTCGAATCTTGCTAAAAACAACTCAATAACATAAAACAAAACTATAGGAATCAATTCAAAGTAATGAAGGTCCAACCTTTATCAATCAGCAAAAATTCAACTTGGGTCCCGCTTTGCAAAACCCGAAAAAAGGTTACAAATCTAGACTACCCATTCGATTACGAGTCCAAATATACAAGTTTCATCCAAAATCGACTCCAAATAGGGGTACAAATCTCCTTTTTTTACTTTAGAAAAACTTTGCCAAAATCCCCAATTTTTCCATCGTAGATTCACCTACCAAATGCTAAAATCAAAGATAAAATCATGAGTAATAATCAAATTCAAGTCAAAAAATCTTACCCAATCCATGTGGGTGAAAATCTCCTAAACTTCTGCCACAATCTGAGCGCCCAATATTATAATATGATAAAATGAGCTCATAGTCCCGAAAATGACAACTTATTACTCTACCTAGTTATACCCTTCGCGAACACGGTACATGTTTCGCGTTTGGAAGCACAAAATTACACTGTCTGAAAAATATACTTCGTGAACGCAGTCCTTACCCTGCAAACGCCATGTATAAGTGATCGGGTCCAACCCTACACCACTACAGAGTGGCGAGAGCAGTCGATGCAGCTTTTACCTGAGAAGGTTGGGATCGAATCCACAGGGAGTTAATACAGTGTTTGGAGTTGAATTCCTATCTAAACTAGCAGTGTGTAGTGCTCTTGATTGCACTTCCAATCATGTTTGTTTGTTACTTCTAATTTTATACTAAGAATGTGCGAAATTAAGCTAAGTATATATGTTTGTAGGGTTTTCTAAATGAGTAAAGAGGCACTAGGTAAGTGACTTACTCCTAGATGAGTATCTACCGGGATCTAGAGCTTAGGGAAATAATGTTATAGTTGGGATCATGCTATAGCTAATGCACGAAACTACTCACTCTACACCTCTCGGTAGTAAGAGTGACTTTACCCAATTGGCTTTCTCAAGACCAATTGGGTGTTCAATTTGTGCAAGCAATGTTGGTTCAAGTCGGGTATTACTATCTCTAGGTTTAACCCTTTAATTGGGGCTATCAATCTCTTGAATAAACCCCAATTCCTTGTTGGCCTGAAATTCCTAGACTTAGTCTCTCTTTCTCAAGAAGAGCCTAAGTCAAAAAGGCACAAATTAGTGTTTGCAACCACTAATTCAACATAGAAAGCATAAATCATGCCAAATAACGATCACCCATAAACATCTAAGCCCTACAATAAAAGACCAATTTAATACCCACACTAGGGTTGAGCCACAACCCTAGCTAATGGGTTTAGCTACTTATAATTAAAGAAGAAATCATAGATTGAGATGAAGAATAATCCATAAATTGTAATTACAAGATAAGATACTAAGACTAATTGCTAAGTAAGCTACAAAATTACTCAAAATGGGAAAAAGTCATCGTTCACGTGCTCACTACTGATCAGATGACGTAAAATTTGAAAAGAAAGTATTTGTACACAGCTAAAATTTCCGGATAAAAATGCCCCCGACGGAGGTACCGCTGACAGCAGAAAATGGACCGCTGTAGTGGTGAGGCTATCGCGACCGTGGTAAATCAACCACGGACCGTGGTCTTCTACATTTGGCTAAACTGCAGGTTCTCTGAACTTCTTCTCAGTGGACCGCGATAAGCTGACCGCTGTCGCGGTGGAGGCACCGCGGTCGCATAAAATCACCGCGGACCGGGATAGCTTGAATTCCAGAAATGCCAACTCTCTGAATCTTTGCCACCACGTACCGCGATTAAAGGACCGCGGTCGCGGTGAGTCTTCTGCGGCTGCGGTGGATTTTATGTTGTAGCGCTGATTTGACTTGGTTTTGAACTTGTGCAGGTTTCACTCCTTTTTGAGTTGGTTATGAAATCCTTGTCCCTTTTTGACCAAACACTGCAAGCAAGCACAACAACAAAGATTTTGGGAAATAATTGTACATATTTTAGTCCAAAACTCAAGCAAAAAGGAGCATAAACTAGACTAGAATCCCTAGTTATCAATAAGCTCCCCCTAAATTACGCGAGCGCAACGAGCCTCCCCTGAATGCGAGGCTTAGCTCTAGCTTGCCCTAGCCTTCTATCCTCATATGCGAATGCGATGTCTATGTGGCAAATGCGAAGTTCACTGCTCACAAAGCTTGCAAACGAAACCTTCCAATCGCCATGCAATGAGCACAAGGACACTGCCCCAAAATATCCTTGAGATTGCGAGACCATCTCCGCGATGGAGAAGCACACCAAACACCAGCAACTTCAGTAGTTCCAAACTTCACCAAATGGTCTGAAATCGATCTGAAATACGCTCGAGCGACCCCCCCCCCCCCCCCACCCCAAAGTTCCCATCCAAATATACAAATTTATCACAAAATATAATGCGGACCTACTTGAGATCTCAAATCACACAATGTAACATCAAAACTACAATTCACACTTAATTAAACTAATTAACTTCAACCTTTAAAAACTCACGTTAAACCACTCCTAACCAACTCGGAATAACCCCAAATTTTGCACAGCAATCCCAAATGAGATAATGAACCTATTATAACCCCCAAAAAAATAACTTGAACCCGATAATATCAAAGTCAACTCTCAGTTAAACATATGAACCTTCCAAATCATCAAATTTTCAACTTTCATCAAATAGAACCAAATCGACCTAGAAAACTCCAAATCCAACTACGGACATACGTCTAAGTCCAAAATCACAATAGGAACCTATTGGAACCATCAAAATACCTTTTCGAAGTCGTTTACACAAAAACCTCGGTCAACTCTTATGACTCAAGCCTCCAGCCTAGGAACTAAGTGTTCCAATTCACTCCAAAACCTTCCCGAAACCAGACCAACTATCCCTGCAAGTCATATAACAACAACTACACATACGGGGAGCATCAAATAGGGGGATAGGGTAGGGATAAAATACGCAAAATGACCTACCAGATTGCTATACCCTACCATGCCCAATAGCTCTCCCTATAAAGCTTCCTTGTCCAACATTCTATGTTAGACTCTAACCGGTTCATCATATTTGTCATAACCCAAAATCCCACCTTAAGGATCGTGATGGAACCTAGTCCCTAGAACTAGGTAAGCCTAACACATGTTGATTTATTAACAGATTTAAACCATTTAATGATTAAACATAAACCAGTAAATGACATACATAGCTAAAAACGGTCAATAGTTATACATTTTTCGAAAATCGGTAGTATGAAGTCATAAGCTCTACTAAGTACACAAAAATCTCTAAATACAATAATAATCCAGAATGAAAATAAATAATAGTAATGAAAGACAACAGAAGGTGACTCCAAGGCATGCGAACACAATGGCAAGTATACCTTGAAGTCTTTGCAGCAAATGACAAGCAGCTAACTAATGTCTGGCACGCTCCGAGGTACTTGGATCTGCACAAAAATGTGCAGAAGCATAGCATGAGTATACTAGAATAGTATCCAATAAGTATCAAGACTAACCTTGGTGGAGTAGTGACGAGGTTCAAGTCAAGACACCTATTAGTCAAATAACCTGCGTAGAATATCAATATAAAGCTAACAACGGAAAAACAAAGTAAATAAAATGGCAACGAAGGGTATTCATGTGATAAACAGCAAAATAATCAAAACACATATAATATACAAGTGAAAGCAATTAAGGGAAAACAATGACAGTTCTAATCATCAAACCATTCCTCAACAGGAATTACAACAAGAATCATCGTGTGCGGTGAAATCTGGGAGGCCGATTTCTCCTTGACAAAATGCTTTGAAGGGTGATCCTGGAAGCCCAGGATCTCGAGCCGGTCACTCCCCTAAAAATTGGCCGGTTCCATGCCAAGGATAATGCCAACCGAAATCCCGACGAACGCAGGAATCTCCCGAGGAACGCATTCAAGGTCGATTGGGTCTATTCGAGCGACTCGACATCGGCCCACGTGTACGTCATAAAGCTAGCCAGTTGTCCTATCCCATTTCTTTTATCACACAACGTATCTTGTACTATGTTTGGGCTCCCCCTTTCTATAAAAGGGGAGTCGCTAACACCCTGTAAAGGCAGAGCTCCAACTATTCTACTCAAGTGCAATAATATTTCTCTCTTTCTTCTCTCTAACTCGCCAGCCCTCACTGGCTTGAGGCCATTTAGCATTTATTACCTTCTTACTTATTCTTTATTTATCGCTTGGTATTGGCAATATAGAGCTTTGCTTGATTATAATCTAATTGTTACCCCATTCCCGACTATCCCCGATACCTCGAGCTCGACCCTGACATCGACCCCGAGGTCCTCCATCGACCAGTCTTACATCCGGGCAGCAGGTTTCTCGGTTCATCCAATCCCCCATTTTAGCACGTATCCCCACGATATAACACGCCCGGACAGTAAGCCTTTAGGTTTGGTTATTGCCCCGTTCCTAGCTTGCATTTCATCATTAAATTTCATATTCTTAGCATCAATTGCCCTAAACTACTAGCTCGAGAATAGATCACGTATTTTTAGAATCCCATTTACAAATTTAATTGTTGTTACCATTTCCACGGTAAATAGTTTGGCGCCCACCGTGGGGCTAAAAATAATAGTGATTATTTTCTTGCTAGTTTCATTGCACAAACACACGTTATCTTTCACACTTTGTCTTGTCCAAAGATCTCTTGATTTTAGGTCAAAATATCTGGCTCGGTAACCAGAGTCGAGAACGACCACCCCGAAAATCACGGCGGAAAGTGTGTGGTTGTTCTAGTGGTTGGTGCAACGCCGCAGAATCTCGATAATGCATCTGGGCCGATTCTAGAGGATGCGGGTTCGCAAGGCATGCAACAGGTCGACGAAGCCTCGTACACCGATGGGAGTATACAGCATATCGACCAACAGGAAGCCCAACGAACCCCAGCTCAGGAAACACAAGAAGTTAGTCTTCATGATATTTTTGAAATGTTGCAGGCACAGTAGTTGGTTGTCGCTCAATTGTAGAACCATCCGAAGACTCCCAGCACAGTAGCGCTGGAAATAGCTCCTTGTGCCGATCGAGTACCCCAGAGATCATGCAACAATAGATCGATAACAGACCCTGCCATAGCGAAGATGCTTGGGGATCTCTCTAAGAGGATCGAGTCAGGTTCGTGGAAGTTCATACAACAGTTGTCCCCTAAGGAAGCAGTCCCGGAACCTATTTCACGGAAATCCAGAATGTTGAAACTCCCTAAGTACGACAGGACCTCGAATCTCGATGAGCGCACCACCGCTTACACGTGCACAGGAAAAGGTAGTGACCTTCAGGATGATGGATTTGAGCTCGTCTCATTGAAGAAGTTTGGGGAAACACTCTCAAAAGGAACCATGATGTGGCGTCTTAGCCTAGCGCCTGACCTCATAAACTCGCTTACCGTACCAGCAGATTCCTCCACAGAAGCACACGCCGATGCCATCGAAGCAGCAATGGGAGAGCCCGACACATATGAGTCCGAACAAAGATAGAATGAAATGCCATAGGAAGTCACGCCTCATTCCCTGATAGAGCGAATAAGATCTCCCCCGGTTTCCTATGACTGGGCAAACACGGGCCTTCGCCAAAGCCTAAACGAACCATGCCCGACAACTCCAGGACATTTCAAACAAAGCTTGATCAGACACCTAGCCGAGATCTGGTCAAATGCCCATACCTGACACCAACCACGAATCAGGGCCGTGGACGACCATCTGGGAGCCTCCTCGGGCTCGGTATACCCAAGTAGGATTCCAGTAAAGAAACTAATGCCAAACAGATAGAGGTACCATCCATGCGCCGCGGATAGGAGGAATGTCACAAGATGCAACCTAACTCACAACGATCGGGAAGTGGCTCGAGGGCAACATCCTCGAGGAATCTTAAGCAGAACCAGATTCAACGAGGCATGGCCGGCAAGGGCACCCCGCCCAGTAGAATACGATTTCAGCACTGCTATACCAAACATCATGATCACCATAAGCGAAATCAACGACACCGAACGATTCAGACCTATTCGATCAAGACCCCTCCGAAGAACCGCAACCTAGCACGGGAACTGCAGGGCGCGCGCGGCCACGGGGTAAAAAATGGCCACCATCTCAGGAGGACAACAGCCGTTCTACTCAAAAAAATCGCCACCGAGTACCGTCTAGGGATCAGGCTTGAATCTAGCCCCAAGGGAGGAAGGCAACCGGGAAGAATGAAGCAAACAAATTGCGACGTATTACCACAACAGTGGAGGAGCGGCAACACCCTCCAAGGACTCATAAAATGGAGAATAAAAATGTTTGTCTCTAGGAAAAAATGGGTCCAGGGATATATTCCAGAGGACACCCTTACATCCAGAGAAAAGGAGACCGAGACTTCACCTCGGCCTCACACTAACACATTGGTAACCCTCTCCCTCATTTGATCTATTTCAAATAAAACATGTGTTCATGAATTCAGGTGGTTAGAACAATCATACCAACGATGTCAGACCAAAGTTGATGGGGCGGTTCGGACTAACGAACCAAATCACTTCAGCACCTCGAATCTTTGACGAATTCCAAACGATAATCACCACAACAAGTAGGAAGACCACTCTCTCAATACATCCCATCTAAGCTCGAGCTGGGACGCCGAGCTCTGTACCACCAAAGAAGGTGCAAGGTACAGACGTCTTACTCAGACGGCCATGAGCACGCTACCCAGACACAGCATCGGCCCCATTTCACTAAAAGAATGAAATCCAATGCAAGGGGCAGAATTAAAATGGTCGACAGGGAGAAATACGCGACGAGGAGAAATTCCTCGCTATATAATGCATCTCCGACATCAATGCCTCCAATCTTGGAAGGATCAAAGGGTAAGCAAACCACATCTTCAGCCGAGCCTGATTAAACACAGCGGAGGGCTGTATTAGGGCTCACGCCTCAAAAGGGCAAGAACATACCAAATCTAGGAGCGTCGCCTACGCATCTCGCGGTAAGGAAGAACCGCTTCACTCCTTTGTTATTTTTTCACTAACCTATATGCAGACAACCGGCCAGGACATTTGGAAATTCTAACTCCACCCGGGAATCCCAAGGCTTTCACAGGGCCCGTCGCGCTCTTTTCCCTCAAATCAGACTTCCGCCCCAAAGAGGGTCTCGCCAGCAAAGATTATTAGCGGAGCAACGTACCCCCAAAGGAGGATCCGATGAGATCACAGGCCTTCTTCTACAGTCAAACGACGAGCGATGATCTTCTTTCGAGGGCGCCATCCCCTCGGAAGGATTAGGGAACGATAGACTGAGTTTCAATAGGAAATCATGTACCGGACCGAATGGTCCGAGGAGTCGCGCCCCCGCGGGCCAAGCTCATAACAATGAAACAATATGTGTTCATGCCAAGCAATAAAAGGGTATCTTTTAGCATCTCATTCTCCAAACAAGGAAATCGCAGTGCATTCTTGGTAGGAACCCTTCCACCGAATGCATCCTGAAATACTCGGGGACTTAGCGTCAACAATTCGGCACCCGCACGACCCCAGGGTCGGAACTTTGGGCTCATAAAACTCCCGCAAGGTAACTTTGAGCTCACGAATAATGTCCCTCGAGCCTAAGCAAAATCGATGACTCGGAGACTGTCGCCAATCGACATGCACTGGAAAATCTGAAACTGTAAGACCCCGAGCAGGCAGACTCAGTGTAACCAGATCTATTCTACAAAGCAACACAAATTGTAAGACCTCAACAGGCATGATAAAACTGTAAGACCTCAACAGGCATGATAAAACTGTAAGACCTCAACATGCATGAAAATCCCGAAGTTTAGGCTATACGTCGCATTTGTAAGAATCCAGAAAGGGAATACCCTCGGTGTAGATGCCTAAACTATCACTCGGGATCAAAAAATGGCTCCGGACAAACACATATGACTATGGTCAAAATGGATGATACATCCAAATTAACGCGACTCGAGGACGCCCGACTGTCGCTAAACAAAATCACAGGCTACTACTTCGAATATACTTCGTAAAGAACCGGTTAAAACAGGCTTCCCTCAATAGGCAAAAACGAGCTTCGACCCTGTTAGCTCAAAATCACAAGGCTTTGACCTACTCAGCCTACGAGCTATGAACCTTCCAAGGTGCTCAAACATTGCCTATAATGGCTTGAAATCGAGGTTCTTCCGTAACCGACGACGGGTAAGGCAAAATTATTTCAAAAGACCTTAACAGGCGGAAAACAACGCCGACAAAAGGCCCACGAGAAAAACAGCATAAGAGCCATTATCACCAGCTAAACGAGCCTTCGGGCCGCACACTAAAAGGTCTCTACAACTAAACAGCATAAGAGCCATTGTCTCCAGCTTGAAAATTGACAACTTGAGGATTAAAGTGACCTCGAATCGTAACCCGATTAGGAGACCGGATCCAAAATAGTTAACTATACAAGAATCCGGGCCACATATTAAAAGGTCTCAACAACCAAAATAGCGTAAGAGGCACTATTGCCGGTCTGAAAATCGAAAGAACTTAAGGGTCAATTAAAGCTCAGATCGCAACGCGACTCGGAGACTGGACCCGAAATAGTTGAAACAACAAATTCCCAAGGGCGAGAAATAAAGGCCATCGTTGTCCGCTCATGCAGGCAGGAAAGAACTTAAGGTTCAATTAAAGCTCAAATTGCAACGCGACTCGGAGACTGGACCCAAAATAGTTGAAACAACGAATGCCCAAGGGCAAGAAATAAGAACAATCATCATCCGCCCGCACGGGCATAGAAGACCGAAGGTCAAACAAGCTCGAGTCAAGGCCTGAATTGGAGAGTGAGCCTAAACAGCCGGGCAAAGCACAAAGGCCCTAATGCCTGCTCACATCAAAGATCGCACTTAAAAGCCTCCAGGCCTGCCTAATTAGTTCCAGACCTATAGGGCTCCCTCCAAATACGAAGCCAGCCCGCCTGGTCAAAAGCAACACAGAAAGAGATGAAGAAGAAATAAAGCTTCAAGTTTCATCTATTATATACACAAAAAAGGCACACTCTCCATCTACAAACATGCTCTACAGGTATCAAATACAAAGTAGAAAAACAGTGGAATCTACACTCCGCTCCAAAGGACTACAGCTTGTCAGATTCACTCTCTGCAACGTCAGCAATAAGTGATCGGGTGTCACGCTCGTCTGCCCTTGCTCGATCCAATTCCTCCGAGAGAACGAAGCCCCTAGCGCCGATCTCTTTGAGTACCTCTCTTCGGGACCTGCAACGAATGTATTCCTCGATCATCTTCTCCTAGATGAGGGCCCGCTTCAACTCGGCTTTGGCATCAGCAGCGTTCTTCATACGAATTGCCATCTCCTGATTAGCCTTGGTTCGGCTTAATGCCGCTTCAGCCCAGACACCGATTATCTTTGCCCTAATCTTCGAGAGATCAGGCTCGATTTTCCCTATCATATCTGCTTAAACTATAGCGTTGTCACGGGCCAAGCAGAGTTGGGCTTCAAAGGCAGGGACCTTGTCCAGGGCACCTATCTCCTCTAGAGCTTGAGCTCACACCTGAGCCCTTAGCTCACCACAAGCATTTCTAACACGGTCGATGTCGCTCTTGAGGTACTCCAAGTCCTCCGTCTTTTTCTACAGCTAATATAACAAAAAAGGGGTTAGCCTTAAGGTCCGAAAGGAGCAAAGCATATGCTATAAAATGTTACATGCTCCATCAGATAGCTCTCATAATTCAAGCTCCGGTGCGCCTCATATCGCCAATGCAGCAACTCAACCTCCTTCTCCTCACTAAGGAGCCTAAGGGACTCGCCCTCGTCCAGAACTTTCCAAATCCTGGCTCCTTGACGAAGTAGCTCAGACCTGAGCCTATCATAGGCCTACAAAAGGAAAACTCGATGAAGATTGGAGGACGCGCAATGCAGAAAAACTATGCCTACACTCACCATGAAGTGAAGCTGGCAGACTTTCTCGAAGTCAGAGCACACTCCTATTGATCCTGCCTCCTCGGCCCCAGGAGAACCAACCTCGAGCGAAGCATATTCACTCGGAGGAACCACCGTCCGAGAATCAGATACCCCAGGAACAGAGGCTCGGACGATGCCCTCTCCTCGAAGACACGGGCCCGTTCAGCGCCACTAAAAGCTCCATCACACTGCGGGTGTCAATCCCATTTATCGCCATCGTCCCTTAGCTCGGAGGCTGACGCCTCCTTCCCCTCTTTGAAGAGCACTACCTCATCCCAAGAAACCGCTTGATATCTACAAACGGCAAAGCCAGTACAAAAGAAAGGGGAAAATGTCATCTCAAATATATGAAGGCCAAGGCAAAGGCAGCATGCGCGCATACCTTGGTATTTCGCTCCCCATCTAATGCAAAATACAGCTCGCCACCTACGCTCATCGCAGGTCGAATGGGTCACCAGCCTCCGGACCTAGCCGGGCAGGTCAAGAACTTCGCCCGGCGTCTATGATGTTACTGAAAAAAGAAAAAAAACACAATTACTCAACTGATTTTTGCTATAAGCAAAAATCTGAAAAAGCACCAAACGCTCCACTCATGCGCATAATTCCATCCCTCGGGAAATGGCAAAAGCTCCACAGGGATAATGTCGGTCGTCGAATCAGGATGAACTAACTGGCCCACTCTCGACCTCTATCTTCTTCACCATCAACGACAAAGGGTGTGGACAAACGACACCTCAGGGTTAGCACGCCTTGGTGATGAAAGGGCCAGTATAGCCTGACGAGGTGGCTAAGCATGAATTCAAGCCCAGCCCTCTCCGCAAAGGACCTCATCATCAGCACCACTCGCCAAAATGACAGATGTATCTGCGCCAAAGTAATCCGAAGCAAAAATCAAGCACGACCCTATCAAGGGGGCCAAATGCGAAAGGATATAGGTACACGCTCAAGAATCCATCATCGGAGTCTGTAATACTCTCGTCCGGGGAAAGCACCTACCGCGTTATCCTCTCGATCCATCCACAGTATCTCCTCACCATCTCCAGATGTTCCTCTCTTATCAAATACACGGTCTTCAGAGCAAACTCCCACGTTCCCTGAGCGCCGGGAGAGGCACTCCCCACTCCCTGTCGGGATGGCCCCGAAGTAGTTTCCATGACTATGGTAAAATTGACAAATCAGAGCAAGGACGTGCGCCAACACTTTTTGCGCCTAAAGAAATGAAGAACCCTATGCCAAAGCGGGAGGACAGCTATCTAAAATAGTGACCTCTTTTGAAGAAGACAAAGCCACCCCACATATATGCGAGAAATAGCGACAACTCGCCTACCCGGAGTGAGCCCCGGGAAGCCAACAGCCATGATACAGATCGATAGGGTGATACCCAATCCCAGAGGCATCCCTGGACGAGAAGCCACGACTTAAGTAGTCGGCTGTATTATCTCCAGTTTCGAGGCAGCATCCGACCCCGAGGACCTCCGCCAAAGAAGAAGCCGAGCTTCGGGAAGCTTTCAACGCCATCGCTTGACTCAAGGCTGTACCCGGTCTCATGTTCTCCTTTTCTAAAAAATAAGCACACGAAGCTCTGATCACGAAGTCTCCACGAAGGCTCGAGGCAGTGCCTGAGTACAGGCAACTCCTCAACATAAGTCTATCCCATACGCCTTAAAAAGCTATCTACATCAAGATCAAAAGGGACCCCCAGGTACCCAAAACTGACCTTCATTCAGGATAACATTCTCAAAAGCTCTGAAACTCAACATATTATCTCCCTACAACTCGAAGGGCATGAGGGCATGCAATTATAAGGCAAGAACCAAAACCAGAAGTCAATAAGGCATATTCATATTCATAAAAATCCATGTACAACAGCCCTCGAGGGGTCTTTACATATGATTACAAAAGCCCGTAGGGGGACGCTTACGTAAAGATAAGGAAGTACAAATGATACGCATACAACAAGAGCCTAAGGATCTAGCCTATTCCCTAAAATGCTGCATCTCTGTCATCATCCTTTCAGACGTATGACCTCAAAGACAATATCTTCCAAGTTCAATCCCCTCGGGACCTTATCCTAATACTCCAGGAATGGCATCTTCAAAAGGAAGGGTATAGAAGAGGGAGGCGGGGGAGAAGAGCAAAATGACGAAGGAGAAGCCGGAAGAAGACAAGAAGTGGCTAGGTGAAAATTTTGGCTAGTACGAACTCCACCAGTACTACCATTTTGAAGACACTTCTTGAGACATTGCCTCGGCCCGGGAGGCAACAGCCAGCAGGGACCACGGGTACACCCCCCCAAGAATCCAAAAGGGGTGTAACGCAACGAGCTGAGGGGGAGGGTGAGCAGCGGTGTATAATTCGAGACCCCTCTTGAGCAGTGGTGTATAATCCAAAGTATCTCCCAAGGTTGGAAGAAATCTGCCCTCTACCTCATCGCCCCGAGCCAACGGCGACTGCAACAACAACAACAATGACAACAGCATCACAGCGGCACAACTTCATCTAACCAAAAAGGGATCGAGAGTTGGGCCAAGGCGCATATGGCATAATATCTTGAGGTCACGGGCCTCAAACATGACAAGATGGCAAAGACTCAAGATAGCAAGAAAGGAAGAAAGGATAGGGAACAAAGGGAGCCAACCACAAGAAGCCCCATTTATAGGGAGGGCAAAATAACCGACGGCATCATTACCGCCCCCGAAAAGCGTAATAGTAGGCGCAATCAATGGATTCGTAGAAGCTAAAACGATAGCAGTAACGTAACTCCGAAAAACGAAGGGTCGCGAAACTTCGGGTGATCCTGGAGAAGCAGAAAGATGAAACGCCTCGGCACTTGTAAAAGGGAGGCTGCACCATCAGCTTGGCGTCGTCATGAGAGACCGAGAAGTGAGGTGTCAAAATCATTTCTTATCACTTCCCTCTAAGAAACGCGGAGACTATCTGTGTGCGGTGAAATCTGGGAGGCCAATTTTTCCTTGACAAAATGCTTTGAAGGGTGATCCCGGAAGCCCGGGATCTCGAGCGGGTCACTCCCCTCAAAATTGGTTGGTGCCCTGCCAAAGATAATGCCAACCAAAATCCCGACGAATGCAGGAATCTCTTGAGGAATGCATCCGGGGTCGATTAGGTCTATTCGAGCGGCTCAACATCGGCCCACGTGTACGTCATAAAGCTAGCCAGTTGTCCCATCCCATTTCTTTTATCACACAACGTATCTTGTACAAAGTTTGGGCTCCCTTTTTCTATAAAAGGGGAGTCGCTAACACCCTGTAAAGCCAGAGCTCCAACTATTCTACTCAAGTGCAATAATATCTCTCTCTCTTTCTTCTCTCTAACTCGCCTGCCCTCACTGGCTCGAGGCCATTTAGCATTTATTACCTTCTTACTTGTTCTTTATTTATCGCTTGGTATTGTCCATATAGAGCTTTGCTTGATCATAATCTAACTGTTACCCCATTCCCGACTATCCACAATACCTCAAGCTCGACCCTGAGATCGACCCCAAGGTCCCCCATCGACCAGTCTTACATCCGGGCAGCAGGTTTCTCAGTTCGTCCAATCCCCCATTTTAGCCCGTATCCCTATGATATAACGCGCTCGGATAGTAAGCCTTTAGGTTTGGTTATTACCCCGTTCCTAGCTTGCATTTCATCATTAAACTTCATATTAGCATCAATTGCCCTAAATGACTAGCTCGAGAATAGATCACGTATTTATAGAATCCTATTTACAAATTTAATTGTTGTTACCATTTCCATGGTAAACAATCACCCCGAGGTACAAGACCTCTACTATCACTGATCACGAGTCCCAAATCATGAATCATATACACATGGTTTCTGGTGCCCTCATTAATGATCACAACTGCACGGACAACTCACGTGTTGCACGGACAACTCACGTGCCAATAACAACAATATCTCAAATCCCCAAGGACAACTCACGTGCTACCAGTCCAATCCACACATAGAAGTACATACAAGAATATATGCACACGATCATTGAACATCAAGATTCATACTCTTGGACCGGTACAGATGACATGTTACGGTGTATGCATGTGCAAGTGTACGATCACAACTCAAATCAACAAGTAATATTAGAGACACCGAATAGCATATTGGAAAACAACAAAACAAGTTACACAATATGCATGATACACACACAAATAAATCACACCACCACATGAATATCATCAATAATATGCCCCCAGGCCAACACATATCATCCCTGACATAGTCTTCCTTGTCTTGCCGTGTGTATAATAATAAAGTAAATGTCCGCCTTATCTCATCATACGCGCCTCAACATTTATCCTGCCTTGTCTCGCCACATGCGCAAACCCGATATAAATATTTAGCCTTTCTTGTCTCGCCATATGTGCAAATATTAATAATAACAATAGCACGGCCAAACCTCATGCAAACACCCCGACAATTCTCTCAACAATTCCACATGTGCCAAAGTCACAATCAACAATCATAACAACTCGCACCACACGTGCCCATATGCCACATCATTTCCAAAACAACAATACAAATATCACAACAACGCATAGCCCATGGGTTAACAATAATGTATACAAAAGTCTCAACAACAACACAATGAAATGGAAATAACTCAATAATGAAAGATATTCTACAAAATAACAACTTCAATTAAAATATGTTAATAGCTCTCAACAACTACAACTCCAATTATATGTGTAAGGATAAACTTAACTATGTAAGATAGAACATGTAATAACAACTTCAATTAAAGCATCTAAGAGTAAACTTGACAATAAAAGATATAATATGATATGACAACTTTAATCAAAATGCATATCAGAAACCTAAGAGTCTAAACCGATCAATTTCCATATATAAGGCTATGTACACACTTGTCACCTCGTGTACACGTCTTTCACATAATTCAAATAGTGCAATTAAACTAAATCCTATGGAGTAGTTTCTCCCACACAAAGTTAGGCAAGCTACTTACCTCAAAAACCCTCAATGAATGCTCTAAAAATGCTTTTCCTCTCAAAATTCACCTCTTTTTAGCTCAAATCTTACAAAAAATGGCTTAATAACGATCATCACCCAACTCCCAGCGGAGTCGCGATGGCGCCTAACATACTCGCTAGGCAAGCCAAAAATCACACAATAACAAAGAGTTTTAATAAACATGATCTAATAAACTTAGAACGGAAATATTCTGAAATAACTTATGAACTCGACAACAATACTGCTACAATCATTCCAAAGATGTTGTGCCAACGAGTACATGAGCACTACTGAGTATCAAAATACAAGACCAAATCCTCAATACAACTGTTTGAATAGCAGAACAGTAATAAAAGAAATAAGGAAAGAGAACTTCAAGGTCTGTGGACGTAATAGCAGCTACCTTATAGTCTCTCAAGTACTTGTACCAATACAGCTCTAGAAATCACCACGTCCATAAGTACCTAGATCTGCACTCAAAGTGTAGAGTGTAGTATGAGTACAACCGACCCCATGTACTCAATAAGTAATAAACCTAACCTTAGGTTGAAAGTAGTGAAGAGCTCTGATGAAACACTCAGAGACCAATATCAATAGCTATGCATGATATAATGTTTCCAGTAACAGTAAATATCTCAAAGGAATTATCATATTCAGCTCGTTTAGATTACAGAAATTTAGACATGCTTCCAAGTATAACAGTTACATCCCAACACGGATAAGAACATTTCTTTTACCAACTAGCATGAGGAAACTACATCTCTATGGCTACAAGTCAAATATGCAAGTCAAGTAAATGATTTCACAATGATATCATCAAGTACGCTCACTCTCAGCACACTCAAGGTACCAGACTCAAATGCCCACTTCATCACACACATACAATCAGTCAGTATTGTATGTGCGTCGAGCATCAATGGGCCTCACCAAAGCACATGTATATATTAGTATGCCTGCACTCAGTGTTGGCATGTCAAACTCCGTAGGTGCAGATCCTGCCCAAGCGCTTATCAAAAGCCAATATGGCTTGTTGCGATGTGCAACCCATTTAAAATATCACTCTCAACATGGCTCTAACGCCCACCTCAGTCATCGACCTCTCAAGTCTCAATTTCTCACAATCGCATGCCACTCAGCCCAAAAAGTATCACATATGGAAAAACAATAACATCATGTGATGTAACAATTAATAACGTACAGAGACAAAGATATGATATGCAAAAGAAGAATCATGACTGACTGTATAACTACAGTTAAGTCAGATAGCTCAAAACAACAGAAATAGCCTCATTAGGTCTCAACTAAATAACCACATAGCCTAAACATGATTTCTAACATAAATCACAACTCTGATAATCCAACAAGTAGGAAAATCAGAGATATAACAAGGTATGATACCAAAACAGTTAAAAAGTCAACTCGGATTAGGATTACTCTGGTACATGCACACACGCTCATCACCTAGCATGTGTGTCACCCCAATAAATAACATATAACATAGTTCCCAGTAATAATTACCCTCAAATATAAGTTTAGATACGTTACTTACCTCAAAACGCACAAACAATACTCCAAAAAAACCTTCCCACGCGAATCGGCCTTCGAACAACTCGAATCTAGTCACAAACAACTTAATATCATCAAATAATGCCATAGGAAAAAACTTCAAACAATAAAGCTTCGATCCTTATCAAAATAAAAAAAGCCAACCCAAAATTTCAACCCCGGGCCTAGTCACGCCCCAAAAAGGGAGGAGTGGTCGGCACAAATGCCATATTTGGCCCGAATGTACCACTCTGTAACTGTGAACCCTGGAGGGGTAACTCTCAATTTAGACCAACGAGGCCTACCTACGAGTTGTCAGCCAATTAAGAATGATGAGGCCACCATGAATTTCTACAACCACCAATACCAAACTAATAAGTACACAGGGTTGGCAAGGCCACAATACTGATATACAGAATATACAAGACTCGTCTACAAGCCTCTAGAGATAACTGAATTGTATCATGGTTGGGAGAGGGCCTTGACCTACCCATCAAACATATATATATATATAATGGACTCCAATCTAGACTTGGTAACTCCGACGAAGTGGAGCTTACCAACCAAGATGATGTTTGACTCTGTCTACTAGGAAGGTCTATCCAGGTGTCTATCAGGATCTGCAGACATGAAATGCAACGTCCCCGACAAAAGAGATGTTAGTACAAAAGACTTTACTGAGTTTGTAAGGCAATAGAATAATTGAAACCTGAAACTGAACTAATAATATAATAACTAAAAGTAACTAGGAGTCAAAGGTGATCTGAAGATATGCTTACCTACTGATACTCACTTAACTCTCTCAACATAGTAAGTAAAATAGTTGTCCGGCCCTATAAGGCTCAATATATGTAACTGATCTATCGTAGTAGGCTCGCTCATAGGCGCTCAGCCATACTAGTCTCGATATCTCGGCCATTCTGGTTTGCTCATAGGCGCTTGGCCACAGTAAGCTCAGTATATAACTTACCATCTGATCAGAGGCTGCCCAATAGGGGCATGCCCACCGATTATAGCTCGATGATTGTGAAAATACTGTAATTCTATATATACACATAGACCATATGCTCTATTTAAATATAAAGTCCCAATAAGGGAGAATAATGTAACTTGTGAGACTAGGATAATGTACATAAGTTGAGGAATATGAACTTCTCTTTATGTCTCGTTATCAAATGCATGTGCATATGGGATCATGCCAAAATGAAGGAAAGGTTTGGCCTTAACATACCTATAGCAACCTGCTTCATAACCATGTTGAACTCAACTAGTTGCACCTTAATCTACAGCCATGAAAAGTATAACTAACATACAACGAACGTCCAGCTCATTCTATATTAAAACGGGCAGCATCTCCCCTAATTTTGTTACATTTCCCATGTCCTACCAACGTCCTATATGGAAGCAACAATCCAAAAAACAACCAGTAGCTATATGGAACACAACCAGCATAATAATACGTCAAGCGGCAATCCTGGTTCATGTCTAATGTCACGACCTAAATCTGAGAGACACGAGGGGCACCCAGTGCCTTACTCAACCGAGTACCTACGTAACATATATTTCTTATCTCACCATCATAGGTAAATGGGCCAAAAGAGCCATCATAATATAACTAGAATAAAACATAAGAGAATACTAGATATATGATGACCCAATATGATGTAGAAACTTATACATGTGACATACAACCCTATAAGGCCGACATGATCATTTGTACACTCAAACCATAGGCCAACAAGGCCATACAAGTATCCATATATATGGCATATGTCTACAAGCCTCTAAGAGTACTTAAACATCATAAAGGTCGGGGCAAGGCCCCGCTATACAAATCAATACATTTCCAAATCATACTGACCAAATAGGCAACTCTAGAGCAAGTGGAGTACACCAACACCTTCCGCTGAGCTGATAGCCTACTAGGAGGACTGCCAACCTATCTATCAGGATCTGCAGGCATGAAATGCAGTATCCGCAGGCAGAAGGGATATCAATACGAATAAAGTACATAGTATGTAAGGCATGAAAAGCTAAATATAAAAGACATAAAAGAAACATGGAGCAAAGAACTCTACCTATAAGTTTGAATAGCTTTGTGAATCATAAACATTTATAATATCATGCATATTCATAAAAATGTCATGTTATGCCTAGGTATATGCGTACATAACATCATTAAACCTTTTAGGGCATCCCATCATATCATCGCGGCCTCTGTGGGCGAAATTATCAATGTATACCAGTTGATCAGGTATTGGTGCATATTTTGCGCCATAACCTTTCTCCATACCCCATATACATATAACATACGTGTATATAATGTTATCTGGTCATGGGTTGATGTATATGTATAAATGAATGCAATGCATAAGAAGTAAGTCAATAAGATCTTTCGGGATGTCATAAGATCAATATGCCTTCGGTTAATATCATGAAATAAACTTTATCAACTTACTTATTTTCTAAAATTTATGAACAACTGATATAATAATAGGATACATGGTGAATCGAGAACATAGACACCCCTAGTACTTCTAAGAATAGAATCATTTGTCAAAGCTCCGTGTTTGCTTGTTTCGTTTGTATCATATGGATTATACCAAAGGAAATAAGGGATAGCCTTAACATACCTTATCACAATCTATCAAATAACCATGTTGAACTCCTCTCGTCGCACTTCAATTTATAGTAACGATAATAAACCAATCGGTAAGCTACGAAAGATGCAAATATCATACAACAAACTACAAGCTTATTTTATATTAAAACGGGAAGCATCTCCCATGTTTTCCTTGATTTACCAAGTCCATCAACCAACATTAACCCATACAACCTTCACGTATATACTTTAAGCACCGCCACACAAATCAATATAAACAACAACAAGTGCATAAACATCACCAACAAAACTACTATTTAACACGACAAACGGCAAGCTCAGATTGAATCTCCTTTGAACACTTTAACCCCAAAGTCATTCATTCATTAACTTAACAACATAGCCATCATGATATTAAGTACAATGGGAGGACTTCTAACCTCCTATTCATCTCATAATTCACCCTCAAATAGCCCAACAATCTAATAACAACAACAAGTACAACTTTCGATTGTTATGTTGTCCTTTCCCTTCATATTCAAAGTACCAACAGCAAGTTCGACATGGGATGATCTAGCCGAAAATTCTTAATCAAGTTTTTTCCCACTACGAAGACAAAGTCGTTGAGGAGCCAGATTCTTGGGTTTCAACAACGAGATGGTGAGATTCTTTGTCAAGCTTGGGAAAGATATAAGACGCTACTCAGAGACTGCCCACATCATTGCCAGACTGATGAGGTGTTGTGTCACACTTTCATTGATGGGTTGGACGAGACATCAAAGATGAATCTTGACTTAGCATGTGGGGGTAATTGTACGGCAAGACCGTATAGTGAAATCCAGATCCTACTAAATGATTTCACTGCTAATGAAAATAATATGCAAGGAGATGGGGAACCACGAATAGCACTTAAACAAAAGGCAGCAGGTGTAATTGACCTTGATGATTTCTAAGCAATGAGGGCATCTATAGTGGGATTAGCAAATCAGATGAATAAAATGACAATATAACAAGCACAACAGATGCAGCATGTGCAAAAGATGTCTGCTTGCTACGAGTTATGTGGTGAAGGTTACACAAGTGACATATGCCTCGTGAATCCTGATTCTACTATGTGGGGCAACAAGCTAGAGGGCCGATGAATCAAAATGCTCAATATGGTAACACATACAATATGAACTAGAGGAATCATCCTAAGTTCTCGTGGGGTGGAAATTGGAATAACAGGCCTCAAACTAATTACAATTAGCCACCTAAACCTCCACAGCAAGTAGAAGAGAGTTTGACTGACATGATAAAAAATCTCTTGATAGACAATCAGAAAGTTATGGTTGAGAATCAACAAGTTAGGGCTGAGAATCAATAATTGCACACAGATTTCAGAAATTTAGATAGACAGTTTAGGCAAACGGCTAACAATCAGAATATTTAGACTTGTTGGAGCTCTCCCAAGTTGTGATGACCCAAAAGGTCATCACTCGTTTTGAAAGTAAATTCTGTATTCCGAGGCCTTAAAAACCTCTTTTTATCTCACCTCGATTTGTGTGCACAGTCCGTGTGCGTTTCTGGATAGCTTTTATGTGAAAACTAAGTAAAAATAGGCAATTGGCTTTTAAAATTAATTAAAGTTGACTTTGGTCAACATTCTTGGTAAACGGATCCGGAACCATGATCCAATGATCTCGTAGGGTCCGTAGTAAAATATGAGACTTGGGCGTATGCCCGGAATCGAATTCCGAGGTCCCACGCCCTAGAAATGAATTTTTTAAAGTTATTATTGAACTAAAATTATAAGAGTTTTGGAAATGAAAAGAGGTCCGAATCGGGCCCATATTTTTTCCAGAGTCCGGTACAGGTCTTATATAATAATTAAGTTAAATCTGTGAAGTTTGGTAAGAATTGGAGTTCGTATAGTATAAGTGGACCCTTATTTGAGAAAATAGTAATTTTGATGTTCTTGAATGATTTCATGAATTTGAGATTTAATTCATAGTTGTTGATGTTATTTTGATGATTTTATCACACGAGAAAGTCTGTATGATATTTTTGGACTTGCATGCATATTTGGTTTGGAGCATCGAGGACTCGGATGAGTTTTGGATAGGCCACGAAGTGAAATTGGACTTAGGAGCAAGTGCTGGTATCTGGTATTTTTGCCCAGGCCTCTGATCTCGCAATTGCGAGATTAGGCTTCGCAATTGCAAAGTGGACAGGCTTGGTAAATGCGACCCCAGTGTCGCAAATGCGAACCAAGCCTGGGCAGGCCCTTTTTCGCAAATGAGAACGCTGGGTGGGAATTGTGAAGCCCTCCCAATCGTAAATGCGATATTTCCTTTGCAATTGGGAAGGTGACAGGATTTTCCCATGGTCGTAAATGCGACAGATTCTTCGCATGTGCAAAGACAACAGGTTACAAAGGGGTTCGCAATTGTGAACCCTGGTCGCAATTACGACATTTGCACCTATGTAAATCATAACTTAGATGAAAATTCTTCATTTTTCAAACTCCCTCAAACCCTAAGCTCTCTTGGGCGATTTTCTAAAGAAAGGTTCTTCTCCAAATCAATTTTAAGTCATTTCTAACTCAGTTTCTCCAATCTATAACATCATTTCACATGATTTCAATTCAAAATCAAGGGTTTTCATGGGGGAAATTGGGTGTTTTGGGTAGAGCTTAGGATTTTAAAATTTTGGGGATTTGGACCTCGATTTGAGGTTTGATTTCAAAACAAATTATATATTTGAGTTCGTGGGTGAATGGGTAATCGGGTTTTAGTTCGAACCTCGGATTTTGACCATGTGGGCCCGGGGTCGATTTTTGACTTTTTGGGAAAATCTTTAAAAAAAACTATTTTCATGCATTAGAGTTGATTCATTTAGCATTTATTGATATCATTAAGTAAATTGTGGCTAGATACAAGCAAATTGGTAGTGGAAACAAGAGGTAAAGCGGTAGTTGAGGCTTGAATTGTGTTCGTGGCATTGAGGTAAGTGTTTGGTCTAACCTTAGCTTAAGGGATTAGAAGTTGTGTCTTATTTGTTATGTGTTAATTGTTTAGTACGACGTATAGGTGTGGTGACGAGTATCTATATGTCGGTGTCAAGCATGCCCGTGAGTCTTATATTATGATTGATGTGACTCTGTTTCGTATTGTTCATGCTCTATATGATGATTTCTATTGTTGAACAAGGCTTGTGGAAGTATTATTGGTAATTGAACATTGTAGAGTGTTGGCTCAAGTTGAGAATTGAGTTGTGAAGTAATTGTGGAAAATATAAGAGGTTTATGACATTGTCTCCCTTGCCGCGATGTTATTTCTTTTAATATTATCTCCCTTTCCGGGATGTTATTACTCATGATATTATTTCCCTTGTCGGGATATTGTTGTTATGCTATTGTTCCCTTGCCGGGATTCTATTGTGATTTTATTGATTCCTTTGCCCGTATTGCTTTGTCATTGTTGCTTGAGTAAGGAAGAGTGTAAAAGCACGAAGGGTGAAGTCGTGCATGATATTTGTGAAAGAGTGTTAGTGCACGAAGGGCGATGCCTTGCCTATATTGTAAGGTAAAAGCATGAAGGGTGATGTCATGCCGCACGATGTACAACATCGTGCCATGATATGAGTGATAATGCATGAAGGATAATTCTGTGCCATGATTATGTGAGGTAAAAGCACGAAGGGTGATGTCGTGCCGATTATATTGATTCTTATGGTGAGGACGAGAGTAAAAGCACGAAGGGTGATGCCGTGCACTTTTGATTGATTTCCTAATTCTTGCTTACAGTTGAATTTTCATGTTCCTTTAACTTCTTTACTGAAATTTTGTTTGTACGTGATATTCCCCGCAACATGTTTCCCCTTCCCATCTTTAACTGCTAGTTTCTGTCATTATTACTTTCTGTATATGATATAACTGCACAGGTTTATTTGGTAGTCTTGTCTTAGCTTCATCACTACTTCGCCGAGGTTAGGCTAGACACTTACCAGTACATGGGGTCGGTTGTACTGATACTACACTCTACACTGTGTGTAGATCCCGATGTTACAGCTTTTGGCCCACAGTGAGGTTGTTTCCTTCATTCCACTGGCGGAGACCCGAGGTAGTCTTGCAGGTGTCCGCAGGCCTTGGCGTCTCCTTCTATCTTTCCATTCTATTTCTTTTATATATTTCAAAAACAGCTTTGTATTTATCTTTCAGACCACTGATTGTAGTATTCTTAGATAGTCCGTGACCTTGTGACACCAAATTCTGGGTAGAGTTGTATGTTGGATTCTACACTATTTAAAGGTTAAACTATTAGTTTTCGTCTTCCGCATTTCTGTTTATTATAATATTTTCGTTGTTGATCACCTATTATATTGAACTGTTAAAAAGGTTAAGTGAAAAGGTTAATGAATCTATAATACTCAGCTTGCCTAGCTTTCATGAGTAGGCACCATCATGACTCCCGAGGGTGGGAAATCTGGGTCGTGACAAGTTGGTATCAGAGCTCTAGGTTGCTTAGGTCTCACAATTCACGTACAAGCTTAGTAGAGTTTGAGGGATCGATATGGAGACGTCTGTATTTATCCCCTAGAGGCTACAGAGTTAGGAAAAACTTCACATCTAATTGAACTTCCACTCTGTTCTTTCACAGATGGTGAGAACACGTACCGCTTCATCAGCTGACCAGCAGCCCAAGCCCCCAGTAGCAGCTCCTGCGAGCGGCAGAGGTCGAGGCAGAGGCAGGGCTCAGCCTAGAGCTCGAGCAACAACACCAGTAGCGTAGCCTCAGGTTGAGTTTGACGATGCGGTTCCAGCCCAGGCAGTTCCAGCAGGACCAGCTCAAGTCCCAGAGGGGTTCATCGCCACCTCGGTACTTCAGGATGCTTTGGTCCGTCTAGTGGTCCTTATGGAGAGTGTTGCCCAGGCAGGCTTGCTTCCTGTAGTACCAGCCGTCTCTCAAGCTAGAGGAGAAGCCCAGACTCCTGCTACTCATACTTTGGAGCAGATGGCTCCCCAGTTTCAGATTCCAGCAGCTCAGCTAATTGGGGTAGTTCAGCCTAGTGTTGTGGCACAGACCAGAGAAGGGCCAGCTATGTCTGCTAATTTCTTGTGGATATTGGACAGGTTCACCAAACTTTTCACTACTACTTTTGGTGGTACTTCTTTTGAGGATCCCTGGGATTATTTGGATAGTTGTCATGAGGTTCTATGGAACATGGGATAGTGGAGACCAATAGGGTCGACTTTGCTGCTTTTCAACTGTCTGGATCTACCAAGACTTGGTGGAGGGATTATTGTTTGGTTAGACCAGTTGGGTCACTGGTTTTGACTTGGGATCAGTTTTCTCAGCTATTTCTGGAGAAGTTTCTTCCTATCACTCAAAGGGAGAACTATCAGAGGCAGTTTGAGCAACTCTAGTAGGG